>NC_056733.1:913148054-913873054 GCF_019279795.1 Protopterus annectens
TTCCATAATTTCAGTTCAACAATAGTCACATCCATTCTAATACATATATAATGACAATCTAAATTAATAAATTTCATTTATAAAAATCATTTATAAAAACTTGATAAAACATTTAATATATCATAGACAACCTATGTATGTTATGTTACTCTATCACATTAGTCATAAATCATAAAATAATATAAAAATAACTCAAATCTTCAGTTTTCTCATTTTCAAGAAAGGTTTGATGGGAACCTTCCCATTGAGTCCCGGTGGTCTATCTGCCCTAAGTTTCATAATCCAATTCGCTTTCTTCGTCTCAGTTTTGTTATTAATATCCCCACCTCTAATGTCTTTATCTACCTTATCAACTATTCTGAATTTAAAGGAGTGTACGTCACCACTCTCTTTAACATGTTTTGCTAGTGCATTGTGAACTGTCCCTTTTCTAATGTGGTAAATGTGTTCATGCATCCTGTCCCTCAAACATCTGTTGGTCTTCCCAACGTAAAATGCTGGACATATACAGGAAGCCACATAAACAACATCAGTAGTCATACAATTACCACTGGCTATTGATCTAAAACTACCTAGACCACATGGATGTACAAATATGGAACTAGAATCAATATATGAAAAAAAATTACAACGCTGATAGGAAGACGTAGTGTGTATGGAATCAGGGCAAATGGAATGAGCCCTAGGATAACATAATCTTTTAAGGTTCATCTTGTTCTTGTATATAAATTTAGGTTTCACACCCACTAGACGTTTAATCTCAGGATCTACAGACAAAATGTGCCAGTGTGTATTGATCGCATCTTTGATAATCCCTACATCACGAGTGTAAAGGATGGGATAACTGACCTCACCAATATTGGTGTCCACTGTCTCCCTCTCATTAAAACTACTAGCCCTGTTATTAGAAAAATATGGGTCTGCTGTCGTTGACCTCAATTCTTCAATGTCAACAATGGGGTCACTCAAATCATGGTCATTATAGCCATGCATTCTCAACCTCTGTCTGAGATCACTGACCCATCTCTAAAGTCAGACTCCAATGGACTATATCTAGATATGCGCATGCCCTGACCCCTAACTATGTTCTTATATATATGTTCTGGGTGCATGCTGTGTCGATGTAACATGGCATTCCTATACACACCTGTAGCAAGCTAAGATTTGGATTGCGGTTTTGCCCAGAGTTAGTTCACTTGGATAATCTCAGATGCATTATGTTGAGCAACTAGCCTGAAGGTATGGATATCCTTAATGAATATGGACACGTCTTCATCTTTAGTGTTTCGGTCCAGGTTAAGTGGCTGAAAGATGTGGTAATGCAGGGGTGTTCTCTGGAGCCTTGAACCAGGTCTCTGTCTCTGCCTCTGCACAGATGTCTATGTTCTCCATTTTAAGGAGTGTCTCAAGCGAGTGTATTTTGAGGTTTAGACAACTTGTATTGTGTAGGATTACCCTCAGATTTTGCTTGCTTGTACCTGTTATGGTGATGAATTTGTCATTTGAACCTTGCCTAAAAAAGGCACTATAGGGGTGGCAAGAGCATTAGACAGTATCTGGAATCCCAAGGACAAGATGTGTTGGCCATCTCTGTTAAAGCATTGTGGTCTGTCGATCATGTCATCCCAGGCAGATACTGGATCCCCTTAGAATGACACCAGAAGCTTAGTCAATTGTTGAAGTCAGTCATTTTGTCCTTGTTCTGTGGTATCATTCTAGGTGATGGCAGGATTCAACCCAGGGCTAGGGTCATACCATGGCTTTTGCTGTAGCAGGCAACTGAGTAAATGTCAGGAAAATCCTACTAGGACAGCTGAACTTTATTTGGGGTTAATCAGAGTCTCTTTAATAATGGCAGGTGTGTATCCAAGAAGACTGAATGCCGCTGCTGTTCTTCTTTCAGCTTTTCCCAGTTAGGGGTCGCCACACCGGAACTCCGGTCCACTAATGATTGGCAGTAGATTTTTTTTTATGGTGCCGAGGTGCCAGCTCAACGGCCAACCTTCAATGAAGGCACGCCCATTCACGCATGTCTTTTGAACGCCACTCGACCATGGGGAGAACATGCAGACACCACACAGAAGGCGCTCAAGACGAGAATTGTATGGTAGACCTTCTTGCTGTGAGGCAACAATGGTACCGCTGCCCGACCTTAGCTTATCAAAAGGTGCTGCAACAAAGTATCAGTTTAAGGGTGTGCATACTTACGCAACCAGCTTATTGTACGTTTTTTATATTTTTTCCATAACTGATTTGTTTGTTTTCCATTTGAATTCTTCAGGTTTTAGGTCACATTAAAGGTGGGAAAAGTTGTGAAATGATTTATTGTGGTCTCATTTTTTTACATCACAAAAACCTGGCAATTTAACAGGGGTGTGTAAACTTTTTTATCCACTGTATATTAATGACTGGACTGGTGAGATAAATAATGTTAGGCAAAGAGCAAATAGAACACATTTAGGAAAGGATGGGTCTGTTATCTGTAAAGATCATTCAGCCCTTATGAAACAAGACAATGCCCCTGACAACTTTATTATTATGGATACAAGTATTCAGCAATCTGTGGATTCAGAGTGTTTAGAGGAAACTAAAAAAGAAAGAAAGGAAGAAGTCCACAACAAATAAAGAAGAAAAAGAAATGGATAAATGTCTGTAAAGATAATGCATACTAAGGAGGACACTGCTTTATGTAACACACAGATTACAGGGATTGGTAACATTTTTCTATTAGAAAACTTTCAATCTACAGAAAAAGGCAGCATGTTTTCAAAAGAGAAGGTATAAAAAAAGAGGCAAGGGGCAGGTGAAAAGGAAGAAATCAAAATTGTCCAGTTTTAAAAACTGGAAATGTGTAGAGCATCCAAGCCTAATTTGGGGCACACCTGTGTTCCGAAAGCATGGCATGCATTTGTCAAGACCAGAGAAGAGAGTATTTGCAGCAGATGTTTTGCAATATTTGACAAACACAAGGCAGGATGTTGTCATGACAGAAATATAACAGTTCACAAAGAGCAGCATTTGATGCATCTCTGATGGTTATTAATGCTAAGAGCATTGATACCACATTATTATAGGAGAATTTTGCTGTGTTCCCACAAGATTTATGTTATTGTTTGTGAAACATGGTTAAAGAACAATGACTGGAAACCAGTTCTGTCAGGGTATAACTGTTTTTACTGCAACAGACATTCTAACAAAAAATCAGGTGAAGGTGTTATGATATGAATTAAAGATTGTTATGAGACCTGTGATTATTACATGCTCAATGATAACACCAGTATTTGTAACTCTGACAATAAAGACAACTCTGGAACACATAACAGTTGTTGGAGTGTATAGACCACCCAAGTCAAGTGCAGATGACCTAGAGGAATTCATACATTTCTTGCATGAAACACAGGAGGGAAGAATAATATTAGCTGGGGACTTAAATTTACCAGAAAAAGACTGGAATAGTATTGATTCAACAGTATTAGTAAGGAAATTATTTACAACAAATGTTCATGAACAGCAATTGTTTCAGCGCATAACAAAACACGATCAGGGAAAAGAACATAATAGATATTGTTAGTGTTCCTAAAGAAATTATTGTTACTTCATGTCAAGTTTTACCACCATTGACATGCAGTTATCATGGGATTATAAAATTTAATTTGTTACTAGATAGTTGTGCCAAACTGAAATCTAAACCAATGCACAGAAGATTAATAATACAGTAGTTAAACTTCATCATTACATACTATGATAATCTATGACATGGGAATACTTTTTAATTATACTCCCAATCACACATACCCTGATGAGTTACCTGTCTGTGTATATACAATGCTACCTTAAAATGAATGTAAAGGTGTACCTTCTTTGTGTATTTTAAACTATATATACATATATCTTGCATTTTCTATATCCACCTTCAAAGTGTGTAATTTGTTTTTGTTTGCATTGTACTTAAAGTAGTTATGTTAAGTGTAGCTTTTCTCCCCGGTCTTCCACTGAAGAAGGATGTGTTCAGGTGGACTTTCCTGGTAAACAAATATAAAATAAATTATATGGCTGCAGAACAGTCACTATGCAAAACTAATTAGAGTGATGCATTCAGTGGAAAAACTGCAGAAGGAATGTGGAAAGTTTTGAAAGAGAAATTGAGTGTAAAAAAATCAAAAAAATGTTTAACATCAGAATTTAGGCATATAACATCGGGGGATATATTCCATAAGAACAAGATACCTGATTAACAAATGGAAAAGAGGTCGAACTACAACTGTGAAGACTAAAATAAACAAGCTGGACAAACAAATTAAGCATGGTGTGAGACGAGATCAAGAAACATTTGAAAAAATATATAAAGATATTGAGCATAACAGGAAACCATTTTATAGATGCAGAAGATGTGGAAGGAGTAAAGACCTATACAAATTGATAAAATGTGTGTAGATTTGAAAATTTATTTTCAGACACAACAGACTATAGATATATTCAGAAAATCTTGTACAAAACAGTTTGGCTACACAAAGAGGGTGATAAGTTGTGCTAGTGATATCCAGGTAAGCTCAGATACTAAAATGAAAATAGATATTTAAAAAGAACCATGCAAATTGGATCCTAACAAAGCATTAGGAGGAGACAGAATAAGTAATAATGACCTGAGAACACTTTAGCAAAAACTTACAGCACTGTTATATCTATTATTTACTAGGTCATATAAATATGTGGAGATTCCTCAAGATTGGAGATACGTGCTTATTAAATCTGTCTTTAAGGGAAAGGGGAGTAGGGCAAGCCGAGAGACATACAGACCCTTAAGTCTCCTTTCATGTTGTGAATTGGATAAGTTATTGTCAAAACTGGAAAGGTTGGGACTTAAAACTATACATCAGCATGCATATGTTGAAAATAAATGTATTACCACCTGTAACATGATGTTCTATAACAATATAATAGCTACGAATGAAAAATTGTGCTGTGATGTAGTTTATGTAGATTTAACTTCAGCATTTGGCAGAGTCCTACACAAAACGCTGATCAATAATTTACAACTAGGTATTGATTTACTCTTAAGACTGATAGCTGCATGGCTTACAAATTGGAGTTGGCAAGTATTGTACATTAATTGGAAAGGTGAAATTCTTGGTTACATTGAAGGTGCCCCACGGGTTCTAGGCCCTTACTTGTTTAGATTGTATCTTTCAGACCTAGCCATTTCAGCTCAGGTGTTAAACAGTCTGTAGACAGATGATCTGAAATTGGGTTAACTGATTACATGTGTTACAGATAGGGCATGCCTGTAAAAAATAAATGTTTAAAGTGACCATCTAGGCACGAGAATAATATGCTGATAAATGCATCAAAAACTAAACGTATGAGATTTGTGAAACATAAACTGAAAAGTGAATCTTTAATACAGCACACAGTAATTGAAACTATAGATTCATTTAAGGACCTAGGTAGTTGGGTAGATCCGTCTTTGAGTTTTTCTAATCATAACCAATTGGTTAGTGATCGTTATTGAACTATAGATTGTATAAAAAGATTTATAAAGGCTAGGAAATCAGAAATGATTAAGTCGTTGTTTGTTAATTACATTAGACCCAAACTTGAGTATGGAAAAGCAATATGAAGACCTTATAAGAAAACAAGCACTAGTAAACTGGAAAGAGTACAGGGGAAGTATGGTTGTGAAAAGTTAAGTTATTATGAAAGACTAAAATATACAAACTTTGACAATGTCTGTTATAGATATTTAAGAGGAGATCTTATTCTGGTATATAGGGCATTTAGAGATAATATTATGGGAACAATTGTTTTAGTATATTGGCAGGCTAGAAGTGCATTAATGTTCATGCTTGAAATGTTTGTATGCATGCATGTAAAAGGTGGAACATGTTATCCCTTATTTGAAAAGTTTGGAAGGAAAACTGGTAGATTAATGACCTGGTTTATGTTGGACTCAGAAACTACCTAGGCAATAAAGATGGATTTGTTCACAAGGACACCCTATCTTTGTGGGAAGAAAATGGGTAAGGAGGTTTAGAAGATAGAACCTGGAGCTTGGATACTCATCTAGCTGATGTGATGGCAACCAGAAAAATTGTTTTCCAAGACATAAATTCAAGTTCTGTCTTGGCTGAAGGTTGAAAGGGAGTCTGGGTTAAGGCCTGAAGGATGATACTGAATTCCTAAAGAGAAGTAGGATCCTTTAATGGGGGGGGGGGTAAGTAAAAAGTCTCCCATGAGAAAGGCATTACATAGTTTAGAAGAGTCTAAGGTACAGTTATTTAACCCAGGTTGAAATTAGAAATGGCAGCCAGTTGAACTTTAATAGTCAAAAAGTTAACCTCTTCATTGAAAACTGAAGCTAAAAATTAAAGGACAGATGGCACCAGTACTGAAAAATTATCCAGGTCCTTGCTAATGGCCCAGAAAACAAATCTCTTCCATTTACTCTTGTAAATCCTTCTAGTAGAAGCTTTTTGAGAAGATACCAAGATATGACAGACCACAGAAGAGAGCCTGGACTGGCTAGCAGTCAATGGAATTGGAGAAACCATGTGGTCAATTTGAGGCCTGTTATGTCTGGATGAGTCATACCCATCAGGTGAAGTGTGAGATCTGGAGTGGGATCCAGTATCGAGGGCGGATGCAGAAGGTAAGGCCAAAGGAAGGGGAACCAAATCTCATGGGGCTAAAAAGAAGCAATGAGAATAACTGTGCTCTTAAACCAAAATGCTTTCTGTAGAAATTTAGGAATGAGAGGTAACTGTGGGTAAGCATAAAGGAGACCAGAGGGCCAATCATGGACTAGAACATCTCTTGGTGACGCCCCCATTTCAGGGATCAGGTCAAAGAATCTGCTGCATTTGTTGAGGGCAGAAGTGAATAGATCGCAGCATGGCTAGCTCCATCAACTTAAACTCATCTCCTCTACTTTGACATTGAGAGACCACTCATAAAGCATCAGAATGAACCTGCTTAGTTTGTCCACAATCATGTTGGATTTCCCCAGTATGCATTGCTATTATAAAGTGACAGGAAGAGATCATCCACTCCCACACACACATTATTTTGCAACAAAGTGAATAAGATCTGGTTCTTCCCTGTTTGTTCGTGTACCATACAACTGACATATTGCCCATCTGCATGGTAAATGTCCAAGCTGGAAGAGCATCTTGAAAGGCCTGCAACACTAGGAGGACTGCTGTCATTTCCAGGACATTGATATGAGTCTTGGCCTCTTCAGGGGACCATGTACTTTGGACTATCCTTCCCAAGTAGTGCCATCCCCAGTTGGGAGAAGTCTAAGGTCACCATGGCCGGGGGTAGAGGAAGAACAAAAGGATGGCCTTCAGAGAGCTTGTTTTTGAATCTACCAAAGAGAATATTTTTGCATGCTTCTGTGATCTTGACTGGGTCTGTTAAATGATGTTGAAGAATGGACCATTGGACTGAAAGTGCCCAGTGAAGAATTTCCATTTGACACCTGGCCAGAGGGATGAGGGTGGATAACTGTTGCCATGGATCCCAAGGCTTGTCAACATAATTGAGCTGGAGGAGAATAATTTTATATTACTTTCTTGACTTGGGGTCTCTGTGTCTAAATTAAGGTAAAGGGAAGATAGGCTATCTGATTTAATGTGTCCAGATGAGCACTTATGAACTCAAAACTCTGGATAGGTGTGAGATGAAATTTGTGGTAATTGACTATGATGCCTAGATGGATGCACAACTGATGCAAGTAGTCTCTTTCCTGTAGGAGGTAATGACTGGTTGGGGCAGTTAGGAGCCAGTCATCTAGGTATGTAAACACTCTGAATCCCAGTAGTCTCAAGTGAGCTGCTGCCACTGCCATACATTTGATGAACACTCTTGGGGCTGTAGTGAGACCAAAGGGCAGCGCCCTGAACTGGTAATGACTGGCTCCCAGCCGGAAGTGCAGCTATCTGCTGCAGTGCATGTTCATTTTTATGTGACAGTACACATCCTAAAGATCTACTGAGCACATCCAATCATCCTTTTGCAGTAGAGGCAAAATGGACTGAACCATGACCATTTGAAACCTTGAATATTGTATGAACTGATTTAGTTTGCTGAGATCCAGAATTGGTCTCCAGTCCCCTGTCTTTTTTGGGACCAAGAAGAATCTTGAGTAGGTTCAGGATCCTCTCTGGTCTGGGGGAACCTCTTCGATGACTTTTTTCCTATCAGCTTTTTTATCTTTAGTACTGCTGCTTTCCTCTTATTGGGTGGAACATCAGGGATTCTTTTCATTTTGGTTGGATTGTTAGGGAAAATGGTATAGTATAAACTCTAGATATGATTCTTTGCACCTGGGAATCTTTCATTATAGATGGCCAAGATGCGATCTCTGGTGTAGAGGCAAACATTCCTCTGACTGTCTCCAGAAGGGAACAGTCAGGCCTCCCTTCAGAGTACTGATAGGGCTTATCAGAAAAGAAACCCTGAAACCCTGGTTCTTCAGGCCACCTCTGCCATTTGAGTTCCCCCTCTGCCTCTGGGGAAACTCTAAAAGGATCCTGGGATTTTTGAAACCAAATTTTTCTACCTCCTTACTGATTCCTTGAGAAAAGTCTTTGAGCGGTTGAAAAATGTGCATCCACATCTGGAGAGCATGTCCTTTACCTTGGGGCTGAAACAAGGAAGATCCATCAAAAGGTGCATTAATGAACAAAGACTTGAAGGGTTCCACAAAATCATAGTCGCATCCAGGCATGTTTCCTAATGGCTATGCCTGAGCCTGTTGCCCATGACGTTCCTTCTTCTGCATTGGAGATTGACCTCATGAACATATTAGAAATTATGTGGAGATAATGCACGGACTGTTTTATTGTAAGCGCTTTCGGTCGAGGTGATACCCCAACCTTCTTCAGACATACACAATTCATACAACCACAAAGCCTTCTTTAAATATACGAATCATAATTAGGTAATAAGCACTAATTAAGCCTTTAATTATGTTAATTTCTTTAAAGAAAGGCAACTGTTTTTGCTCCCAAAAATACACTGCAAATACATTACAAATGCTACATTAAAATATAATGCATTCCTTACAATTTATGTATTTCATATGTTATAAACTACAAATAAAATGCATATAAAATCATTGCACTCTAAAACTCGAACAATTTTTTACCATATAAAATTAACTTTTCAATTTTAAATATTCATTCTGTATCGGACCAAATTATGCTAAACGCAACTCTCCAAAAAGACCCTTCATCCAAGCCCTTAGTGCACTCATAGTACACTTTGAACACAAAACTTATTTAAATGTCTTAAAATATCTTAAAATATATCTAAACAACTACCTATATGAATTAAGAAAGAACCTTGATATAAAATGCATGTTGATGTGTAAAATCATGGCAACTGAAAACTGCATTGAAAGCAAAACATATAATTACTCTAGCCACATATCGAATTTATAAAATTAACAAATTTTATATCAAGGTTCTTATGTCGTTTCTACTTATTTTGGTTTTGGTTTACAGTTTTAGTTCTGTTTGTTGGATTTTCACATATTAGAAATTAGACTACAAGGTGGCCAGCTGCAAGGAGATTCTATTCTCATTCGCAGCAGGCATGGACCCAGACAAAAAATTGGCAAACTCTTTGGTCAGATCTCTTTGTAACCTCTCAAATGTGCCAGATAATTTAGCAACTGGAGGGCAAAATTCACTAGTGTACACGCACTTACCAAATCTGTCCAAAGCCTTGGACTCTCTGTTAGGGGGATGGACAGAGAAACTCTGTTCTGCCAGTTCTTTCCTGGTGGCTGCCGCCACAACCATGGCATCAACTAGGACTCGCTTGCTTCAGTTTGTCCAGTCCTTGGGGGGGGGGGCTAAAACGTCTGGTCTTTTTGGAATTGGCTCTACAGTATCCAGCTCCTTCCATGCCTGGAGAGAAACAAGATCTAGGAGTTCATCAACTGGGAGTGGTCACCCAAGAAGTAGACGGGCCAGACCCAAAAGCCTCCAGGAACACTAATTCCTCCTAGGAGAAGGTATCAGAAGACCAGCCACCTATTTCATTCAGAAGCTCTAGGGTTGATATCTCCAAAAGAGGCATCTTCAGGTGGAGATCTGGGGGACTTCTGACTCTCATCAAAATCTGCGTTCCCTGCGAGAGATTCCTAAGGGGAATCTGAGTGACTCCTCTTGCACATTCTTTTCCAAGGGACGTCCTCAATGGGTTGTTCTGGGGAAGTGTCAGAAAAGATGATGCCATTCTGACAGACCGATTGGAAAATATTCTGGGCTGGTCTATCTTAGGGAATGGATGGATGAGGCTCAGAGCATAGGAATGGAGAAGGTAAAGTATGATCTGAGGGGGCCAAAGATGTCCCTTCTATAGACAGAGAAAGCCCTCTTCACAACCTCAAAGGTGGACCACGTAGGGGATACAGATGTTGACTGCAAAAGGGATGGAGGTTCCTGAACCATTGGCTCCTGCAACCTCACCAGCACTAAAACCCCAAGGGGAAGAGGCAGCTCAGAAAGCTTTGGAGTCAAACCTAATCCCCCCAATCCAGCACTGACACTTTGACTCCAAGAGTCATTTGGCTCCGTAAGGTTCAGAGCTGGGCTACTCAGGAAATCACTGGAGTCAAAGAACAGACTTGGATCTGATGACACCCCTAGAGGTCTCAGATTTAAGGGCTCTAAAACTGCAAGTTGGATTGGAAGAGATAATACCAAGGGATAAGTGGACAAAGGACAGCTCATGGTTCCAGTAGGAGTCAGCTGGGAATACTGCTATCTTGATCTGCACGCTGAGAAATTTAGTCATCATCCTATCCATATTGGCTTCTGACATACTTCTGGAAGATCTAGGAGAATATGTGGTGGATGGAGGCCTGGAACGTCTACAAGGAGATCCTTCCAAGAAATGTGAAGGAAGCCGTGAAGTAACTGGATCTGCTAGGAATGGAGTATGGATCTGAGGAGATCAAGGATTTGAACCAGTCAGATCTGACATAGTCGGATCTGACTTTTTATGTATTTTAGAAGGAGGCTCCAATGAAGGACCGGACAAGGAAAAATGGTCAGTGGTTCTCTTGTGCAACTCCTTTTTTGTCCAGTGAATCTGACTTCCCTTTGTCAGTTTTTTTGATAGGGATTTTGAGGCCCAGCAACTGAAGAAGTAGAAGAAGAAGGAAAGAGGCATGTCGAGACTAATTTATTTCTCTGGTGAGTTAAGGCTGTGGGGTTAAATCCAGAACAGATTGAACAATCTGCATCCAAGTGCATGGGTCTTAAACAATAAACTTATTCCCTGTAGGCATCTGAGTTGGGAAGTTTATGCTGACAGGTAACCCACTTTTTTAAGCCAGCTGGCTTGCCAGCCATTGTTATCTAAGAAGACAACTCCCTAAGACACTTAGGATAGTTTTTTTTTTTTTAAATAAAGTGAAAGGCTCTATTAGCAATGGTAGAAAGAGAGTATTCGAACAAGTAGCTGAAAAGGAAAAGAGTACCAATGATGGTACCTTAAGGAAGTACTGAGAAATGGTAGCTAAAAATGCATGAAAACTGTTAAAAAGGATTGAGGGTGGGAGGTAGGAGAATTAGAAAATGATATACAGAAAAATCTGAGTCAGTAATTCACAAAACAAGACTAAATGTAACTTCAAAGCTTGAGAGGAACAGGATCTGAATCTGAAACTGAATGGCAGCAAACCAGATCTGAGGTATGTTAGGTTGGAAGGGCATAGTGGGTAAAGGGAGGAGCTCGACAGTTTTGCATCTGATGATCAGGTAGAGGTGACTGAGTCAGACCCAAGTCGTTGCTCTGAACCCATCAGTTGTGGAATGAATGAAAAGGACAACATCAGATCAATAGCTATGTACTTAACATAATATTAGATCCATGTTTTCTTATTTCTATCTGGTTCAATGTTTGGATTGCTGGATCTGATTGGATCCAACCTTTTTTTTTTTTTTTTTAAAGAAATATTTTTATTAAATTATTACTTATGGCATTGGCAATCATACATTTATATAAATGAAAACAAACTATATTGACATAATCTTAGTTGCAAGCATTATACATCACAAACCATATTGACATCATTTTAGTTGCAAACATTATACATCAGTTACAATCTACCCAGTCATTGCCAGTCAGACATTACATAGCTCATTCAATTCCTGCCTTTTTCTAAATCCCATTCCTCCCCTGTATAAATATTTTTCACACAATTCCCATTTCCCCCATGTAATTTGCTCCTACCCTTTTCTAAAGATCCTAATTCCAGTTGGTTTACCTCTTTTGCTATATTCACTGCTTCTAGGATAGTTGGTTTTGACTTTGATTTCCATTTTCTTGTAATTTTTTTTTTTTGGCAGCCACCATAATTAGACTCCTTACTGTGTCTAGGCAATTATGATTCTGTATCCTAGCTCAAAACAATCATGTCTCTGGGATTTATTTTCTTGGGGGGAGTTCCAAGATGACTGCACACTGAGTAACCGCTTGTTTATATCTCACCCGGTGTGAAAAACAGAAACTCAGCAGAGAAGGCCAGTAGACTTGTGTTTATGGGTGAATTTCAGTAACTGATTAGGAAGTACACTGCATGGATGCCAGGAATAAAGAAATACAGAAGACCTGGAAATAAATCGGCTACAAAAAGTGAGGAAGAAACACTGACCAGGGAGAGTTCTGCAGCCATTCAGGAAAAATAATGCAACCTTCAGACATGACTACCAATAACCTACAGGAAGATCTAAGACAACTGCATACAGACCTGGTTAAAATAAAAAAAACACTGAAAGAGTATATCGACACAAACAACAAAAGGCTGGAACAAATGGAAGAAGCTTTAAACTGATATTCAGATGAGATGGCAAAGATGCAATAATCAGAGGTCGAAATGAAGAAAAGGCTAGCTGAATATGATACTGCTCTGGAAGAGATGTTTCAAAAACTAATAGAATTAGAGGACAGAGCACATAGAGAAAACCTGAGATTTTCAGCTATATCAGAGAAGCTGGAAGGAACAGACTGCATTAAATTTATGAAAGCACAAATAAGCAACTGGACTGGTATTCCAGAGCAGGACTTATTAGCTGAACGGGCACATTGTGTGTATGCTGCAAATCTAGCTACAAGAAAGCAACCCAGACCTTTAGTAGTCAGGATGCAGCCTGACCAGCAGAAATAAATGATTTTGTCAAAATTGTGGCAGAAGAATAAAATACTAAAAGTAGGTAACAGCAGAGTGTTTGTGGAGAATGATTACTCATTGTACATCAGGCAAAAGAGAAGTAAATTCATCCCTCTATTCAGAGAATGTCAAGACTCAGGTGTGAGATTCAAACTGCTGTATCCAGCTATCTTCAAGTTATTCTTTCCTGGAGGGACAAAATAATTTTTTGATGAAGTGCATGGTAAGGAGGAAATGCAAAAGTTTGTCCAACAAAAACTGAGCTGTGAAACAGAAGGAGATTCGGCTTCTCGCTCCCCTGGTAATAAAGACCACAGAGAGACTGCACCTTTAAAACCTTTTCCAGTATTTCACCCGAAAATGTTGGAAAGAGGGAAGGGAACATGAGAGTTGACTAGAAGGATCGAGCGTACATTGGAAATGAAGCAGAGACAGGATTTGGGTGATGGAGAACAGTAATAAAATAAATAACTTAATGTGGGATTACAATGCAATAATTATATTTGTGAAATATGACAGCACAAGGAAATCTGGAAACGGACTTCTGTTGTGGAACATTTTAAGAGAGTTTCACATCTTTTCAGGATACAAAATTAATGAAGCTAAAACAAAGGCAGTAATGGTAAATTATGTACCCACACATGAATTGGTCCAACAATATCTATAGTTATGGGGACATGATAAAATGAAGTATTTAAGAGTATGGATTAAGAATGACTGTGTGCTGGCAGCTAAGGATATGTGGGAAGAGACTAAAAAAATAATACAAAAATTAAGAAACTTGAAGTTTTGTTATATGGATACTAAGATACAAGCCATTAAAATATTTTCAGTCCCTTTAGTACAGGTCAGGCATACTGCTATCTACCAGAGGAGAAGTTGTGGATAGCAATTAAAAAAAGAGTTGAAGGATACAGATAATAGGCAACAGGGGACTGGAATTTATTGAAGAAAACTGGCAAAGGAACCAAGGTATTGGGAGCAAATAACTAGAAAGGGAAAGGTAATAGAATGGAAAGAGGCCAAGAATTTATTTGGACTGCAGGTTAGAGATTGCCTTCCCTAGCAAGAATTAGTATCAGAGTATAGGAGAGAGAAAGAAATATGGGGCTCCTAAATGAAAGACCATGACTGGTAGAGTTTTTGATAGAATCTAGAACAGAAGCTGTCATTAAAAAAGGAATAATTAGTAAAGCATATAAAATATTGCATGATAATTATTAGAATCAATCAGAAGAGCTGAGAAAGGATTGGGAAGAGAGACTGGATAAGCAATTCACAAAGACAAAATGGGGGATATATGCATACCTCCCAAATATGCAACAAAGTCTAGAAGATTTTGGTTCTTTGCCTGGAAGTATTTACTTAGGTATTTTATACCCCAAGTAGACTCCAAAGAATTTTTCCTGGATAGCAAATGTTGGAGGTGTGATAGGCAAGAAAGAAGTAGCTGAGAACATATTTTTTGGGAGTGTAATGAGCTGACAGACTCTTGGAATTCCCTGCAGACCGCTCTGTTGGAGGTGCTGGGTGAGAAGATTGGACTGACTGGACAGATGATTTTTTTTTTTGAGTTATGCTACAGAATCGGAATTGCCTAGACATAAATAAAGCCATGCTGAGTCTAATTTTGGTGGTTGCCAAAAAAGCAATTACTAGAAAATGGATATCAAAGTGTAGACCAACTTTATTAGAAATAGTGAATATAGTAACAGAGATAAAACAACTGGAATTGGGATCATTAGAAAAGGGAAGGAGCAAACTACATAGGAAAAAATGGGAATTGTGGAAACAATATATGCAGAACAGGAAAAAGGTTTAAGAGGCAGGATTTGAATGAGCTATGTTATGCTTAAATGACAATGACTGGATGGTTTATAAGTGATGTATATTTTGCAACTAAAATTATATCATTTTGTATGCTTTTCATTTATATAAATGTAAGATTGCCTTTGTCAAGTGTGTAAATCTAATAAAGATGTTTGGTAAAACAAAAACAATCCTGTTTCTAGATACACCAGTTTGCTTATCCAGTATCTCTGATAGAGGTAGTCTTCAGGAAATCTTTAAAATCTGCCAAATCATTAGACTTCCAGAAAATATGTTCCCAGTTACCTCTTTCTTTCCCATCACACCTCCATTTGCGGTCTACCTTGGGAAATATTCTCTGGAGTCTACTTGGGGTATAAAAATATCCTTGTAAACATTTCCAAGCAAAAATCCTAAATCTTCTAGATTTTGTTGCATATTTGGGAGACACGCATATATCCTCCCATTGTTTCTTTGTGAATTGCTTATCCAGCCTGTCTTCCCAATCTTTTCTAACCTTCTCTGATTGATTCTTATAGTTATCATGCAGTACTAATTATTCTTTTTTTAATGGCAGCTTCTGTTCTAGATTCTGCTAAAAACTCTATCAGTACTGGTCTTTCGTTTAGAACCTCCCTATTCATTTCTCTTTGCCTATAATTTGATAGTAATCCTTGATAGGGAAGGCAGTCTCTAACCTGTAGTCCAAATAAATTCTTGGCCTCTTCCTATTTTATTACCTTTCTCTCTCTAGTTATTTGCTCCCAATACCATGGTTCCTTTGCTAATTTTCTCCAATAAATTCCAACCTCTCTTGCCTGTTGTCTGTATCTGTAATTGCAGTCATTCCTATTGGCAGAATCTCCATTCTCCATTTCCATGTTGGCTTAATTTTTAGAATGCTTTCTGCTACGTTATAAATATAATCTTGTTTTATTATTGTTATTCTTCTTAAAGATCTGCATCCAAAATCCCAGTCTGTTTCTTGAGCTTCTCCCCTACTTCATCTTCAACCCTTTCCACTTTGAATTATAAGTTTCTGTTTGTTCTCTGTATATGAGCCTTAGCTGAATTAGCTACACCTTCAAATTGGGTAAACCCAATCTACCCTGTTCTATTGGAAGAATCAGTTTATCCCATTTAACTCTTGCCATCTTCCCTTCCCAGATAAAAATCCTTCAACTCTTCATTAACTGCTATCTACAACTTTTCCTCTGGTTGATAAAAATATGCCTAACTGGTCTGTAAGACTAAATGGACTAAAACATTTCCTCGCATCTTACTATCCATATCCATATAACAGAGCTTCTAATGTCTCTTTTTATATTATCTTTTGTTTAGTCTCTTCCCACATATCCTTAGCTGCTACACCTGAATAATTTTTAATCCAGTCTCATAAGTACTTCATTGTATCATGTCCTCATAAACATGAATATTGCTGAACCACTTTGTGCGTGTTGACATAATTTACCAGTATTGCGTTTGTTTTAGCTTCATTAATTTTGTATCCTGAAAAGATATGAAACTGTCTCAAAATGTTCCACAACACTGTAATGTCGCTTTCTAGTTTTGCCAGGTATAAAATAATATAATCTGCAAATAGAGACAGCTTTTCTTGACTATTATACCAATTATATCCTTGAATGTCTGAGTCCCTTATTTTCTTTGCCAATGGTTCTAAATAAAATGCAAATAACAAAGGGGAAAGAGGACACCCCTGCCTGGTTCCTCTGCTCAAGCAGAAATTATCAGAGAAGACCTCACCCACTTTAATTTTTCCTCTGATCCCTCATATATAGCCTCCTAATGAACCTTATGATTTTTATCAGGAAATGCAAATATTTCCATTGCGTTGCTCATAAACATGCCAGCTTACTCTCAAATGCTTTTCTCTGCATCAAGACCCACTAACAACAGTGGTATTTTCATATATTCTGCTTCCCTCTGGATCGTCTGTTAATGTTGTCAAATGTTTGCCTCCCCTCCCCAAAACCACATAGATCCTTATCTATCAGTTTTGGCATTACTTTTGCCATTCATTTTGCCATTATAGATGTGAACACTTTATAATCATGGTTTAGTATTGAAATGGGACTGTACAAGCTGGATCTGATGGATCTTTACCCTCTTTAGGTTTTACAGCTACCACTGCTTTCTTCTAGGATGTTGGTACTTCTCTTAAAGTACTGTTAAACAAAACCTTCCAGATCTATATCCGTTTTTCCCTCCTAGCTTTCAAACTTCCACAGGAATACCATCTATTCCTGGGAACTTTCCTATAGATTGGTATACATCACAATGTATATCTCATCTCCTCTTATCCTAACCATTAGTAATTGAGTCTCATCTACCTCTAAACTTGGTATATTTAATCCTTCTATGAACATTTCCATTTGTATCTTTTTCTTGATTTCCATATTTCTCTGCTTTATACAGACTTTCATAGAATGTCTGAAATATTTCTAATATCTCTACAAGAGCTCTTGTTACCTTCCTTGTTATAGGCTCCCTAAGATTGCCAACAGCCATTTCTACTTTCTGTTGTCTGAGTCTTTGTGCTCTAATGTTATCAAAACACATTTGCTTAACAGCAGTCTCTAAACTCATGTATATTATTGACGTAATCCCTGATTTTCTGCTTAGTATTCTGCAGTTGATCATCTTCTTGTTCTGTGAGATTCCATCTATTCTGCAATACTTTAACATTTGTCAGTCCC
This sequence comes from Protopterus annectens, assembly GCF_019279795.1. Classification (NCBI taxonomy): domain Eukaryota; kingdom Metazoa; phylum Chordata; order Ceratodontiformes; family Protopteridae; genus Protopterus; species Protopterus annectens. Next base: position 913,165,767 of record NC_056733.1, read on the forward strand.
TCTAAATAATTCTTGTTAGCTCTTAACCATATCTCCTCTCCCTTTCTTTTACTCCCACCATATTTTTAAACTCCACTTTAATTTTATCTCACTCACTAGCTATATTTTCAGAAGATATTTCTGTCTTCTCTAATAGGTCCTGAATAATTTCCACAACCCATTCCTTAAATTCCTCTCTTTTCAACAGATAGGTGGGAAAGTGCCAGTGTCTCATTTTTATTTCATTACCCTGTGTTTTTATTTTAGTTATTATTGGTACATGGTCTGGAATAGTTATTGGGTGTGTATCAAGACTTTCAATTAAATGCACATGTTCCTGTGAAATGTAAATTCTGTGTAGCCTAGCCCAGTTTTTGTATCTTTTGGAATAATATGTAAATTCATTCCAAACTCCTAGTACTGAATTCACATCTTCCATGCCAAATATTTTCGTACATTTCTTCAAAAACCTACTCTCCTTTGCTATATTTTCCTTTCTGGGCCCCCCAGACACATCTTCACTGCTACAAATCAAATTCCAGTCCCCACTTATAAGTAATATTTCTTGATGAAAACTAATGGTTTCTCCCAGACTTTTCTTAGCTCCATTACAGCAGTTTTAGGTGAAATTTAAGTACACGCCAGTGTAATTCTTTTCCCTTTCCACTAGACCCTTAGTACATCCTCCTTTCCTTTGTCCAACATATTCCACTGATTAACCATCCTGAAAACCTTTCTTTATCACATTCACATGTTCAGTTCTTTCCGAGTGTCTCCTGTAGCTATATAGCTATTTGCACTGTACATTTTAATATAGTTCATTACCCTTTCTTTTTTGTATTTATCTATGAGACTATTGACATTTAAAGACATTACAGAAAGCATCATTGTATTAAAAGGTTATTATTCCCACCTTTTATGTGTAACAGCTTTTGTGTTAAATGGATACACTGTTTGGTAGGTTGATATTTTATGCAGTTGTTTCATGTCATAGTCATTTGAGCCTGTGTCACATCTTACAAAACATTTTGTTTTATTGAAAGCTCCCAAACAAAAAAAAAAAACAAACATACCCCAATAACCCCTAAAACCTATTGACTTAATACTAACACACACAACTATATACATCTTCAAAAATTAAAGTTTTACCCTCCTAATAGGAACAAGTGTCTTAAACTGACAGCCACACTCACAAACTTCATTTAATCTAAAAGAAAGGTTATCCATGCTAAGATGCATGGTACAGACTGTGCGTCTCCTAAGTGCTGTCTGTCTGTCTTATCTTTATAGCTCTCCTAGCTGGGAAAACACTTGAATGCTTTCAGAAAACATTATATCCTAGCCATTTGCCTTTAACAGATTGCATCCATGGAGTCATGAGGACTAGATACAGGGTTGCTTCTAAACATGCATATATTTGATAGGTTGAAAAAAAGCTTTATAATGTTCAGTATTATTTGTATTGACTTGATTTCTCTTAAACCTTGTTACTAGATTAAGCTAATGGCTTAATCCAGTCATTCCCATATGCAAGAATCAAAAGGTACATCCGTTTTTCTTTTATCATGCTCTTTTGACCAGACTTTTCTTTTCTTTTTTTTTTGTGTTTACATTGTAGTGCCTGCTTTTCTTAAAACAGAATAGGCACCTGAGAAACCATTATAGCATTTAAAGAAAATCATGCACTGCAAAAATATTACTATTAAGAAAAAAATGTGTTTTACTTGCAGTTAAATTTCTCCCTCCTCTACCAAGTATGTTTCTGAATATTAACATGAAATAAGGCATATGTTTGAGTCCCCTACAAGTTTAACATAGTCCAAAAAGTCCATTATTTCCAGATTTTCTTGTTCTGTCATGTTTCACAAATATAATTATTGCTTTGTAATCCCACATTGTTCAATTTCCAAGTTACTAGTTTTATTCCTGTTCATATCCAGCTCCCAAATCCTCGCTCTGCTTCATTTTCAACGTACTCTTGATTCTTCTTCTTCTTCTTGTTCTTTTTTCCTTTTCTCAAGCATTTTATGTTGTAATATTGGAAAAGGTTTCACTGGTGCAGTCTTTTTGTGGTCTTTATTACCAGAAGAACAAGAAGCAAAAGTTTCATAGCTTGCTTTTTTGTTGGACAAACTTTTGTATTTCCTCCTTAGCAAGTACTTCATCAAAAAATGATTTTGTCCCTCCAGGGAAGAATATTTTGAAGATAGGTGGAATATAGCAGGTTGACTGTCATGCCTGTTTCATGATGTTCCCTGAATAGTGGAATACATTTACTCCTCCCATTCTCCACAAACACACTGCTGTTTCCCACTTTTAGTACTTTGTTCTTCTGCCACAATTTTGTCAGAATCAACTCCTCATGCTGGTAGGATTGCATCTTTACTATTAAAGGTCTGGGTTGCTTTCTCATAGCCAGGTTTGGAGCATACACACAATGTGCCCTTTCAATTAACAAATCCTGCTGTGGAATACCAGCTCAGTTGCTTATTTGTGCTTTCATAAAATTAATAAGGTCTTTTACTTCCAGTTTCTCTGATACAGCAGAAAATGTAAGGTTTTCCCTAAGTGCTCTGTCCTTTAATTCTATTATTTTTTAAACATCTCTTCTTGAGCAGTTTCATATTTAGCCAGCATTTTCTTAATTTTGAACTCTGCTTTTTACAGTTTTATCACCTCATCTGAATATCTGTTTAAGCTGCTTCCATTTTTTCAGCCTTATTTGAGTTGATACACAATTTCAGTGTTTCATTTATTTTTATCAGCTTTGACTACATTTAACTTACTTTTTCTTCTATATTACTGGAAGTCATGTCTTGCACCAAAGCTGGAGCTTGCACTGCTTTTTGCCGAACAGCTTCAGAATTCTTCCCAGTGGTTTTTTTCTCACCTTTTGTGGTCTATTTTCTTTCAGATGCTCTGAATTTCTTTGTTTGCTTGCATCCAGGCAGTGCACTTACTAGCTGGTTACTGGCATTTTCCCAAAAATATGAGTTTACTGACTCTTTTCTGAGTTTCTATTTTTACACTGGGAAAGCTGAAATTAAAAGTTGTGTACTCACTATAAATACGCACCTGTGTTGTCCATTTTATTTCTTCCTCAACATATGGGTTTGGATCCGACTCTGCTATATATTCCAGACTTCAGATCCAGCTTTTGAGCTCCTCCCTCTACCCATAATTCCTTATTCCATCTCCATTGCCTCCAATCAAGTTTGCTGCCATACATCTCTATAATTAAACAGAGAACAGGTATAGATAAATAGAAAAAGTCAAGGCTCAAACCTGGAAGTGTAGGTTCTAAATACAGTCCAATAGGTCTCTCCCAAAGAAAAGGATAGGGGATGGATGGGAGGAAAGTTGAAGAATGAAAATAGATGGACAACACAGATGCCTAGTTATGGTGAGTACATAACTTTTAAGTCTGATGTTGTCCTTTTCATTCTTCCTCAACATATGGGACAGAGCCCCAGCTACATTGATCTTGGGTGGCCCTCATGGAAGGATATTCCAGAGTTCAACTGAGCCAAAGGTGGTTCTGTTTTTGGAAATAATATCCAATTTGTAATGAGAAATAAAAGTATAAGCATTGGACCATGTAGCTGCAGCAGAAATATGATCGATGGATGTTCTTGACCAAAAAGCAGATGATGCAGCCATGGATCTGGTTGAATGAGCTTTTACTGATGTAATAAATAAACTCAGTGAGTTTAGATTTCTCAACTTGCCAGACTATCAAACATAATCAGTAAAGCAAAGGTAGTTGGTCATAAATCTCTGATATTCACTTTGTGGTATAAATTCCTCCTCCCACTTGCCTAAGGCTATATCGGCCAGGCTAGGAGCCATAGCTGCACCCATGGCTATGCCTGTCATCTGTTTGTAAGCCTGGCCATTGAAACTAAAAAACGTGTAGCTCAACACCAAGTTTATTAGCTTTCCCAAATATTCAGTTTGCCCTTGTGTAGCATTGTTATTTCTGTTATAAGCTTCTATAGCTGCTTCAAAACAGTAGTAGCGTATTGAATGGTAGTGAAAAGTGTGAATAAGTTCCAAATTCTATTTAATCTGGAAGGACCTTTTGGATGACTCTGGTCTAGCAGCTTCTGGACTTCCTGTGCTGCTACTTTCCCTGTGCACCTACTTTGTGGGGTGTTCAGGTGAGGTGTCAGAAGAGAGGGGAAGTTCTTTTACTGGAAGTGACTGGAGACTTATTGGAACTGGCTGTCCCTATGGAATAGCTCAGAACCGATTAGAGAAAAGGGGTAGGATCCAAAACATGAGAAGACTGTTCTCTTTCAGGAGAAAAAGCCCTTTCCACCACTTCAAAAGCCAATGGACCTGGAAAGGCTTTGACCCGCCTTCTTGGAGTCAAAACTCCCAATGAAGGTAAATCTAGGTCACCCTTGGATCTGTGCCTCCGGGCAAAATCGGATCAAAGTTGTCCAGGGCCAAGGCTCTGAGTGGAAGGGATGGCTCTGCCAAAATCGGAGTCAAAACTATCCCTCAGATCTAACTGTGACACTTCAGTTCTAATACTCATTCTAATTAGAAGATATTGGAGCAGAACCAGTCAAGGAAATAGTCGGAGTGGAGGAAGAAGTCTTCCTCAGATCCAACACCAGACCTCTTGTGGATTTTGGATCCTGGGACTCTGAAACTACTGGACAGATCGGAGAAGAAAATAAGATGTTCTTTGACATGACAGGCATACTCACAAATCCAGCAGGGGAAAGAGCTTGTAAGACTCCAGTCTGGATCTGAGCTCTGAGAATTTTTGCATCACTCTATCCACATTTGCTTCCAAAAAGCTTCTGGAGGACATAGAGGAAGTAGTGGATGGGGATTTTGAATGCCTCTCTGGAGTCTAAAGCAACTGAAAAGGCAGGGTGGGCAAAACTGGTTTGATGGTAAACTCAAGTGGGAATTACCCTGCTTCAGATCTACTGACCTAGGATCCAAGTGGGGAACTGTTGGACTTATAAGAGATGGAGCAGAAGCCTTAGGAGTCTATGGCTTTGGATCCAAATGTGAAGTCCAAAATTCTTCTAGTTTTCAAGGGAGGCTCCAGTGAAGACTTGGGGAACTTCAGATGGGAGCATTTCTTGTGCTTCAGAAGAGCAGACTTACTAGTCTCTGAGGGGGGGTTGAGCCCCTGAAGATGATGTAAAATGGATAAGACCCCTTAAAATAAGTTTATTGCATCTGTCAGAGCTCTTTGATTAAAAGTAGAGTAGATTTTCCAAGACATGCCCAAGTGTCTGGCCCCAGGACAGTACATGCACTCCTTGTGTGCATCTGAGCTTGGAATTTTATGCCCACAAGAAGTGTATTTCTTAAAGCCTGTTGGTTTGTCCAACATGTTAAAAGAATCAAGTAGAAAAAAGAACAAATGCTTAAAAGGTAATTAACTAATAAAGCTTATATATATATATATATATATATAATATAAGGCAAAGGCAGAAGGAAGAAGGGAAGGAAAGTTGATTACTAATGATGGTAAACTGAGAAAATATCCTGTGGAGAAAAAAAGTTAACTAGAATTACCAACAATGGTAAAGTAGAATTACTATAACAAAAGAAGAGAAAACAGGAAAATCCTAATGACTTGCGAGAAACTATGAGGGAGGATAGTAAACTAGCCAAATAGGAATTTTAAGGGAAAAAACTTTTAAAGTTGAATAACTCGCAGAATATCTGTATTATAGCTGGAGTGGAACATGCATCTGTTTGCGATGGTGGCAAGCAAGATCTGAGGCAATGGGGATGGAATAGGGCATTATGGGTAGATGGAGGAGCTTGAGAGCTGGATCTGAAGTCTGAAATATGTGTCCGACTCTGATCTGAGGGTCAGATCCAAACCCATATGTTGAGGAAGAATGAAAAGGACAACCTCAAATTTAAGCTGTTACTCCATGTGCAGCCATTTGGAAGTGCTCTCTTTTCTCCCTTTGAGATTTTTTTGTCAGCTTTTTTTTTTTTTTTTTTACAGAGAGTGAAAAAGAGGTGGAAGGCAGTAAACTCTTAAGAACTAACCTGTTCTTGGCTCAACCAAGACTCTTTGGTTAAAGATGGAAGAAATCTTGCACTTAACCTCAAGATGTGTGGCTCCAAGATGATGACACATTCTGAGTGGGATCGGAGTTAAGTATCTTATGCCAACAAGACAAGCATGTTTTAAAACCCGTAGGCTTATCCAACATTATAAAAGTAACTAGGAAACCCAAGGCTGAAAAATAATGCAGTAATAAAGAATTAGTACAAGGCAAAAAAATAAATAAATAAATATATACCAACAACGTTAAATGAGGTAGTACCAAAAATTTGGGATAATAAATACCAGCAATGGAAAAAAAAGATTACTAGAAAACTAGTAGAAAAGAGGAAGAAAAAAAGATGGTATGAGGCCTAGAGCACAATAAACACACTAACTATGAGAAATATGAATTTATACAGCTTTATAGTTTTTTCTTTTTTTTAAACAGAGGAGGTAGACGTAAGAAGAAAAACGGTCAAAGACCTGATATGGAAAGAGGTAATATCAAAGAATAGGTTCATAGGTTGGTACTGGGCTATCTGCCATAGGGCCTATACAAGCCTAGCCATAACAATTCATTGGCTATTTCTTCCCACAGTATTTAATTCCTAATAAAAATAAAAGTTAAGTACTTAACATAATGATAGCTCCATGATGTCTGATTTTCATCCAGTTCAACCATGGGTTCTTGGATCTGACCTCAGAACTGATCTTGAAGCTTTTCAGTTCCAGGGCTCTGATTCCTCCCCTAGTCATAATTCCTTGGTCTCCACCCTACTACTTCAGATTGAGTTTTGCCCCTGATGAATAATCTGTATATGAAAGTGTCAGTGTTACTCTTAATGAAAAAGGGGTGCTATTCGAGCTAGTTTCTAAAAGATATGAACCTGGTCATGGCAGGCAGTAGACCACTGGCAGTGGTGACTGCTTATTGACAGCAAATGCCAAGGTCAGCCAGCCTTTGGAGTCTAATTAGTGACAATTTTTGCAGGGGGCAAGTGGGAGGGATGCTCAACCAAGTGAAAATCAGACAAAATTGAGCTGTCATTATGGTAAGTATATAACTTGTGTCTTCAGTGTTATCTATTTTCATCCGATTCAACTGTTGGACAGATTACAGGCATATAGACTTGGCTGGCATCAGGGAAGGACATTCCTAAGAAGGGTGGAACCAAAGGATGAGCAAGATATGGATTGTTCAGCCAACTTAATACAACACAAATGAATAAATTATTGACCAATCAGCAGCTGCACAGATATCAAAAGGAAGTTTGCTAGGACAGGCTGTAGATCTGGCCACAGCCCTTGTGGAATGACCTTTTGGCTTAGACTGTAAGGATAAATCCTTTTTATTGTACACAGAGGTAATACAAGCTGATAACCATTTAGACAAAGTAAACTTAGTGACAGCTTTGCACAATTTTTGTTTGGACAATGTCACAAAAAGTTGATCAGGCATGCCGAAAGGATTAGTTCTATGAAGACAGAACCTGAGTTGGTGATGGACATCCAGCAAATGAAGCATTTATTCACCTTTGTTAGAAAATTGTGGAAAAAAGACTGGTAGATTTATACTACCTTCAGATGTCACTTTATGTAAGAAAGAAACATTTAGTTCTCAGTAAGACCTTATCCCTATGAAAAATGAGGTAAGGCAGTCTTGCAGGAAAGAGCTGATATACACTTAGCTGAAGTGACATCCACCAGAAATATTGTTTTCCAAGACAGAATCTTTAAATCACCTGCAGCTGCTGGCTCAAATGGCAGCTGAGACAATGCTTGTAACAAGATAGTAATGTTTCAAGGAGGAACAGGATCTCTGACTGCGCTGAGTCAATGCTTGCAACAAGATAACAATATTCCAAGGAGAAACAGGATCTTTGACCGGGGTTCCAAAGAAGGAAAGGCTCTTAAAAAGGTTTTGAAAATCTTTAATGAGGCAATAGAAAAGTTGCTCTGGCCTATGTGCAAACAAGAGATGGCTGCCAGCTGTACATTGATAGTTGAGTAGTTAAATCCATTGTAAAAAAGTTCTGATAAAAACTCTAAAATGGAGGGGAATGGGCACTGAAAAGGGGTCTAGACATTTGGATAAAGTCTAAATAGAAAATCTTTTCCATCTGCTATGGTACACCTTGGTGGTGGCATGTTTTTGAGAGGCTTGGCATCTCTGGCTTTCGTTAGAATTAGAGGAACCAAGCAACTGTTAATTTTATGCCTTTCTGATCCAGAGGAGTAAGTCCATACAGGTGAAACAAAAGATCTGGATATTGATCCTGTTTCCACGGAGAATGTACTAGAAGAGGCCCCATGAATGGAAACCATGTCTGCTGAGGCCAGAAAGGGGCAAGGAGGATAATTTTGGCTTTGTACATTCTTCCTTTCTATATAAATGTGCTGTTTAGAAGCAATGAAGGAAAGGCATAGAGGAGACTTGGGGGCCATTTGTGGACCAGATCATCCCTTGGTGACTGCCCCTTTGGAAGGATAAAGGAAAAGTAGCTGCTGCACTTGTGGTTTAGATAAAACTCAAAAAGATCACAGAAAGGCTGGCCCCAGTGATTGAAGATCAAGTTGGATTGAGTGACCACTCATGAGGCATTAGGATAGACCAGCCCAGTTTGACCACTAGAACATTAGACAACCCCAAGATATCCATTGCTACAAGAAAGTGGTGTGAAGACATCACCCATTGACAGAGTCTCATGGCTTCAAAGCATAAAAGGTAAGAACGGGTTCCTTCCTGTTTGTTGATGTACTAAACCAGGAGCCCAACAGCAGAAAAAGGTCTGGTATGACAGGAATACTCGAGCCTGAAAGTATGTTGTGAGACAGCAGGTTATGGTTCTCATTCTTGTCAGACACAGTAAGCTGCAGGCAGCTTGACAGGGACCTTCAAAGTCGTAAGGAAGGTCAGGAATGTTAAGGGATGTTAACTACATGTTAGAACTGCTAGGCAAGAGGCAGAGGCACAAATTGTATCATGTTAACATGATGAAACCTTGCCATGACAGGGAGGCCCTTGTCCTAAGCATTTGCAGTAGGAGGCAAGAGGAGTCTGAGGGGAATCTATGGCTACATCGACCCAGCCAGCAAAATGCCAAGTTATTAGCCTAGCCTAGGGTTCCAGACATATGATATGACAGTGCAGCATCACAGTGAAGTCAGCAATTCCAGTGCAGGTGGGATCTCAAGACAGGGTATGGGTTAATGTATTCCCAGACAGGCCCATTTCCCTCAAGCAATGTTTCTGAAGGGTCACTTAAAAAAAACTAGCTTGAGTCTTCAAAGGGGGGAGAGATGTGGCAATGTGAGGTATTGCCAGCTATGCCAAGAGTAGTAGGGCAGTGGATGTGTAACATATGCCAGCACAGCTAGTTGGAAGTTTGTAAAGAATTATATGTCATTTGTATATCAGAGATTTTTACAGATACTAGGGTTGAAAATGTATTTGTAAAACTGCTTGTGTTAAAAATGTACCAACAGTGCATCCTCCTGGACAGAGGAAGAAATATACTTGTATTATTGTAACTGTTGAAATATAGAATATATATATTTATTTATTTGCAGGGGATACTGGAAGAGAATCACAGTCCAGCTGCAGCTAACTTTGAAAAATGTTCTGAAATTAAATTATTGGGCTTAACCATAAAGATTGTATCTTACAGTTCTGATTGCAGCTAGATAAAATGTCTGGAAAAAAAAAACAAGTACTAGGAAGCCTTCTGCCTTGCCTTCAGCGGTGAACTAATTGCTGCTGTGGAAGGGTAGACGTTTGAAATTATTTTTGACTTCCATAAGCTGCATCAGATCTTAGCAAGCTCTGTGTTTATCCATTACTGACACATATGTGCTAAATCCTGGTAGTCTCTAGCAATGGGGGGTTGTATGGGAACCAGAAGTCAGATGACCAGATGCATGTGATGTCCTTCTGTAATCCATCACTAAAATAATGTTTAATACTAGGTGAGACTGAAGTCTTAGGGCAGCCTGTTCTTGGAACCTTACAAGGAAGGATCCCTCATCTACTTCATCTTGCCTTGTTCTAGTAAGTGACCAGGGAATAGTAATTCTTTAGATCAGTCAGGAATATATAGTGAGTTTAGTTAAGTACTGTTTTTTCTGTATCTCTGTGAATCTATTCACCTGTTGTTTTAATAGTTCCTGTGACTGAAACTCTGGTGTTTATTGTAAATAGATATTTAGTATTTTCATGTTTTTTTTATTATTTATTGTTAAATATATTTAAACTTTTCACTGTTGCTGGTGCTTTAGAGAATATTTTAATTTCTGTAAGTGTGTGTATATGTATGTGTATATATATATGTATGTGTGTGTGTATATATATATATATATATATATATATATATATATATATATATATATATATATATGCACTACAGAATCCTGAAAGTTCAAAATATGGAAAACTCAAAATTCTGAAAACTCAAAATCCTGTAAACATACAGGATACCAGCACTTACTATATTCCAGCACAAATACATATAGAAACATATTGCCCTTCAACTATATGCGCTCCCCACACCACCTGCTACTTAAATATGTCAATTCCAAGATTGCACTTCACTACAGTAAGTACAATCTTGGAGTTGATATATTTAAGAAGCAGGGGGTGTGGGGGCATAGTCCCCCACATGGGAGGTGCAGGGGGCTTGCCCCCCTGCTTATACTTGGAGAACAGTAATATAGTTTGTTTTGTATTTGTTTCTGTATGTAATTGTGCTGGAATATAGTAAGTGTTGGTATCATGTGTTTGCAGGATTTTGAGTTTTCAGGATTTTGGTCTTCAGTATTTTGGGCTTTCAGGATTCTGTAGTGCCCCATATATATATATATATATATATATATATATATATATATATATATATATATATATATATATATATTTGGTGAGAACTCTGCCCGCTCCTGAAAGCCTTGCTGTTGGTTAAACTACTATTTGTATTAATATTAATTCACTCAGTATAATTGAGTACCCCTGCGAGAGTCTTAGAGTAGTTGGCTTTAGAGTGTCTGGTGGTGGTGTAACTACCTTATAGTCTGGGCAGAAGAGGGCATAGCTAGTAAATCTGTGTCAGCCTTTTCCAGGTGTGTGTGTGAAAATGAAATTTCAAAGAGTGTGTGTATCAGCTGCTTGGAGCAGGGACACGATCACTGTTTTCACAGAGGGAGTGGTAGAGAACTTGGCCTGGGAATTCAGTTGATGTTTTAGCTGTATGTGCCAGTAGGAAGTAGTCTTGTGGACCTGGAGGGAGACAGAGAAATCCAGACCCCAGACTGAGTGTGTTCCCTGTGTGCTCTTAAGGGAAATTGTGCTTGATGCAGAGAGCTACATCTGGAAATACTGGGTGTATCCATTTTTATTCCAAATGAACGTCCCTCTCCAGTGTCCGTGGTGAGGATTCAGGCTCTTTGATTACTGGCCCAGAGTGTGGATATTGTACCCTGTAAGTTCTTGGTGAGAAACCTCTGTGATCTCTCCAGTTGTTGCAGGTGGCTGGTGCGGTACATGCAAAAGGGAGCATTGTACTCAGTTATCGGTCTGATGGGAGCCAAGTATAATGGAATTACAACATCCTTAGTTCTAGATGCAATGCCTTTACTTATAAGATGTACCACATAGAAAGTTTTCCTTACTGCTGTGGGTAAGTGATGGTCAAAGTTCAGATTGCTATTAGCCTGAGAACCCAGATCATGTACCACCAGGTCTTCTCTTATGGGGTTGTTGTAATGTAATTAACAGGGATGTCAGCTTTCCCAAATTATATATATATATATATATATATATATATATATATATATATATATATATATATTATTTATTTTATTTTACATTTGTTAACCGGGCTAGTCTAACTGGATATATTTCCATTTTCAGTAGAGGCCCGGGGAGAAAAGCTCCACAGGAAGACAAGGACGGAATACAACAAAAACCAAACAAATATATAATAACAAAGTTAACAAACAGATTTAAAAAAAAGAGGTAGGTGTTTTACTCAAGACCAGAATAACTAATTCTATTTAAAGATATAAACCATAAGTTACCATAATTTCATCATTGGAATCAATTAGAGAGAGTCAACTAGAGAAACCAAGAGATAAAGGAAAAGAGAGAACATTTTGCAAAACAAAAGTACAGAATAGAAAAGATATGTAATGCAAGAAAGAGAGAGACAAATAGCCGAGAGGAGGAGAAAGAGCCAAGAAAATGTTTAATCAGGTTTAGAGCAGGAACATATCCAGTGGTTATTAAGATGAACTTTTAGTTTTTGTTTAAACAGTGCAGTAGAAGCAATTGAAGTAAGTTCGGGAGGAAGTTTATTCCAGTGTTTCCCAATGGCATTGGAGAAAAGGGAATCACCAGCAAGGTTATTAGATTTGGTTAAGGTAACTAGCAGTTTGCTAGAAGAGCGGAGAGAGTTCAGGTTTGAGTAGGGGCTTAAGAGGTTAGAAAGAGCAGGTGTATTAAGAGGTTGGTAAAAGGCTCTTTGGACAAACATAAGTTGGGATAGAAGCAACGTGTTTGTCAGTTCGAGCCAGTTAAGTTGTTGCAGATTCTGACAATGGTGGGTTCTAAATTGTTTTCCAGTAACAAATCTAGCTATGTTGTTGTAGGAGGTAGATAGTTTAGAGAGATTCTTTTCTTAAGATTGGTGTAGATAGGTGAGGCATAGAGAAGTGTGGATATAAGATGTGAGTGGGCAAGATTCACTTTTGCTGGGAAGGTTAAAAAAGTTTTGATTCTATATAGAGAGCCAAGTTTCCTGTTTACAGATTTAATGGTATTGTTGATATGAAGGTCGAAGGAGAGATTGTTATCAATTGTGACACCTAGCAATTTGGTAGTAGAATCAGGTGATATGATGGTTCCATTATTAGACACAATGGAGAAGTCAAGTGTAGGGGATCTGGTAGTAGGTTTAAAGAGAAGTAGTTTGGTCTTTTTTGCGTTTAGGAGTAGACATCATTTTAGAAACAAGGTTTCAACTTTAGAAAATACAGCTTGAGTGTTAGTTTGAAGTTCAGAAATGGATTTAGCAGAGCAAATAAGTGTGGAGTCATCAGCATATTGAATGCAGATAGCCTGAGGAATGGCTACTTGTAAGTCATTTATAAAGAGGGAGAAAAGAAGTGGTCCAAGAATAGAGCCTTGGGGGACACCAAGGGAGATTGGTAGAAGAGATGAGAGTTTGTTATCCCAGAGGACAGCTTGTTTCCTGTTAGTGAGATATGAGCTGAACCAGTGGATAGTCTCAGGTGCTAAGGAAAGAGATTCGAGAATTTTTAGAAGGAGAGAGTGGTTGACCATGTCAAAGGCTTTGGACAGGTCTATGAAGAGAGCAGAAGACAGGACATTATTGTTGCGATTATTGTTAATATCTGTGAAGGAGAGCAGAGCAGTAGTTGTGCTATGATAAGGCCTAAAGCCATGTTGACAGTTTGTTAGTATTTTATTTTGTAGAAGGTGATTCATTACCTGATGGTGGACACATTTTTCCATTATTTTAGCTAGAGGTGACAATAGAGCTATGGGTCTATAGTTAGAATGTTCAAAGGAGTTTCCTCCTTTATGTAATGGTATGATGTAAGAGATTTTCCATACATCCGGGATGGATTCTTCATTTATGGTCCTATTAATGAGAATTGATATGGGATAAGCTATTTCAGAGGCTGCTTTTTGAAGGAATTCAGAAGGAAACTGGTCAGCAGAGGGGGTGCAAGGTTTAAGCTTGAGAATGCATCTCTGTATAAAGGTAGTGGAGATGGGTTGAAGCCTAAAGGTTGGTAGTTTGGAGGAAGTATGGTCATGAATGATGGTATTGTCACTGGATAGATGGGAGGCCAAGGAATTTATAGTATTGATGAAGAATGAGTTGAAAGTGTTGGCAGTATCAAGGGGAGGTATTGTATCAGACCCAGAAGGGGGGGGGGGTGGTAGTCTGTCCAGGGTGAAGAAGTTTATTTAGGGTTGACCAGAATTTTTGAGGATTATTGTGATTCACTTGCTGAAGATTGCTATAATAGTTCTTTTGTCAGAGAGGATTGATTTTTTGGTAATATTTCTCAGGTGTCTGAAGGTCTGTTGGTCTATGGGAGATTTGCTCGTTCGCCATTTTAACCAAGATTTGTTTCTAAGTGACATTTTTTGTCTAGTCTCTTTTGTTAGCCAGGGGGCTGGCCTAGCCTTAATTCTAATAGAACGTTTTGGTGCATGATAATCAAGAATAGTTAGGAATGTGTTGTTAAAGAAATTAACAGCTTCTTGAAGAGGAAGTGTTTTTAGTGGGTTCCAGTTACAAGCCTTTAGTTCCGTTTTAAAAAGGGTTGGGTTAAAGCATTTGAGGTTACGTAGGGTCCTATATAAAGGAGAGTAATTAGAGGTATTTTTTTGTCTAATAATATAGGTTAGGTTGTGGTCACTAATGTCATCAGGTAGCGTTCCAGACTGATATTTAATTTGAGGTTTGTTTACCAAAATCCAATCAAGAATACTTTCTTTGTTATTAGTTTTGTTAATCCTAGTAGTGGTATTAATAGTTTGAGTGAAGCCGTGGAGATTAATATGGGATGCTGGGTTGTTAGTGGATATTGAGGACCAGTCTAAGTTGAGGTCTCCTAGTATTATGGTTTCTTGTGGGTAGGTGGATGAGGCCCAACTGAGGATATCTTCTATGGTAGTATAGTTATTTCCAGGGGGTAGATATATACAGATGATATAGATGGATTTTTTGAGGTTAAGTTGCAGCTTTGAGATAAGAAGTTCGGTTTTAGTAAATCCAAGGTTCTCATAGGGTACTAATGTTATTTTTAGTTCTGTTTTGAACAATAGTGCTACTCCTCCACCTTTTTTACCATTGCGGTCGAGTCTCAAGATATTATAACCTGGTGGTAAGATTTCAGTGTCTTTAGTAAAGGGTTTTAACCAGGTTTCTGTTAGACAAAGAATGTCAAAGGAGTGGTGGTCAAGAAGAGAGTGGAGTAGGGTTATTTTGTTATTGATGCTTTGGATATTAAGGTGTCCTATGAGTAAAGTATGTGTTGTGGAGGTTGGTGATTCATGAGAAGTGTGTAGAGAAACAGGTGTAGCTTTAGTTGAAAAATTAGATGGACCAGGGTTGGGGTGGATGTCACCATCTATCAAGGTAGATTGGTTGTATAGCAAGTAGGATTTGTTAGGGAAGTATAGAAAGTACTTAGGTTTTCTAATCAAGAGGTTCTGACTTTTTATGTGAGTCAATCTGTGGTATTTAGCTAAGAGGTAGCTAGAGGTAGATGTGATGTTTAATTGAGAAAAGTTTAGGCTTTTGAAATTTGAGGTTGACTGTTTAGGAGAGTAGTTGAGGTGGAGGTTGAGTGGAGTTTCATAGGAGGTTAAGGAATAGGGCAGAGTGAGAGAAAGGGAAGTGATGAGTAGAAGAATTAGTATTTTAGAGTGTTGTTTTTTACAGAGATCATAGAAGTGTGTTGGAGGATGTCCGTTGACATGTTGAGATTATTAAGACAGGAATAGGCTAGTGAACTTTGGAAGACTATAGTGTAGGGATGTATAGCTAGATGGTAGAGACAGGATAGAAATATTCCTATAAGTATAGTCAGGTGATAGGTGAGGTGATAGAGGAGGGTAGAGTTGAGAGGAAGTTGTGGATGATGTAAGAGGTAGTGATAGGTGAAGTTATAGAGGGGGTGTGGTGTAAGGGGTATAAAGCTAAGGACACGTGGGGTGGGTGGGATAAGGGGGTAGGGAGGGGAGCGAAGCGGGGCAGAAACAGTTAAGGGAGGAGAGCAGAAAACAATCAGCTAAGCAGGAGAGTAACACCACGAGTTACCTATACTACTTAGTTTAAGAAGCAAGAAAGGGAAAGGTTTTTAAGGAGCATGAGAGGGATTCAGGCAGAAAACAAGTAAATAAAACAGGTGCAGGTAAAAGTGGGAAAGAGGTATAGTTTAGATGACAAAAAGACCAGAAAGGGAGCGGTGATAATACACGGAGACAGCAGGTTTAAAGTATAGGGAAGTAAATAGTACAGTTTGCAGAGGGGCACAGGGAGGAAGAAGCAGAAAATAGGCAGGTATACAAAAAGTAAGACCCAGTTGTCAGTGAACTGAAGGTAGGAGAAACAGAGAAAAGGAGAGCAGCAGCCAGAAAGAGGTAATTAAGAGATAGAGTGGAAACAGAAGAGGCAAAACAAGCAGGATACAACAGTTGAGGGAAGACTAGCAGGGGCAGGAGTAGTTAACAACAAATGCTAGGGGATATGGTGACTGAATAGTATGCAGGTGAGTAAGGGGAGGGGATAGCTTTAGCTTGTACTGCGTGTGTGCCGCCCACAAGAGGACATAGACACCAAGTAAAATATACAAACATGGACATACAGCCAATGCAGGTGAGAAAAGGAGATTTACTACTTTTACTCAAGTGGAGTTAGGGGTGCTTCCTGGGTGCCAGTACAGATAGCCAGCTTCGTAGCTTCAGGTAAACTGGGAGAGATAGGCCAGCTGGAAAGGGACAGCCCGATGAGGAGCACTAGGCTTTAAAGCTGGAAAACAAAAAGAATAACAGGTGAGAGAGCAGCTGTGGTCAGAAGGATAGGATGTAAGGAGAGGTACAGGTAACAGGTAAAAAAACAATATTTGCAATTCCAGTATCAGTTATTCAGGCTATATTCAAAGGTAGCAGCAGTAGGTATCAAACATTTATACATAGAACTATGTATGAGATACATTCAGGTCGTTCCCGTAATAGTATACAATAGTAGGGTATTAAAACAGTTGTTAGAGGAAGGATTAATATACTTTGCAAGTAAAAGGTATTTACTACACACTGGTCTAGTACCAAACAGTGGAGGAGGAGATACCCAAAAGGAAAGCCTCTCAACGAGGTAAACTTCTACCCTTAAAAGTAAAAGGGCTATATATATATATTTTTGTTTTACATTTAGCTTTAATCTGTGGGTTTGGCACCAGTCATTTGTCTGTGTTAACCCTGCCTGGAGTACATTAACATCATTGGGGGACTTGGTGATTGCTCCCAATTTGCAGTCATCAGATAACTTGGTCAGCAACAGGCAGTCCAAGTTTGGTTGGACTTCTGAGAAATAAATTCTGAACAGTTAGGGGCCCAGCACAGAACCCTGTGGTACTCCACTGGTGACTGGTCTTTTACTAAAGGCAAAGTCACCCACTTTCACAGTATGTGTCCTGTCAGTGAGCCAGTTGACTACCCATCTGGTAATGTAGGGATTAATTCCTAGTTGGGAGAGTTTCCCTGTAATACCTGAGTGGGAGATTGTGTCAAATGCCTTGGCTAGGTCAAGATAGATGCTATACACCGTCTTTCCCTCATCCAGAGATTTGATGACTTTCTCGAAGAAGCCCACCATGTTTAGCAGCCATGATCTGCCTTTAACGAATCTGAACTGGGTTGGGTCCAGAGTTTGGGGATTACCTATGCCCTTACCCATAAGGTCCATAATGATTCTTTCCATGGCCTTGCAGATGAGGCTAGTCAAATTAATGGGCTTATAATTCCCAGGGTCTGTTTATGGTCCCCCTTTGTGCAGAGGGATTACTGTTGCTGTCTTCCATTCTACCGGAACATAGCCAGTTTGCAGGCTATGCTTAAACAGGGATCCAAGTCAGTCTGCTAGGGCATGTTTTAAGAGGTTTAAAAGGCAACCTGGGATATTGTCTGGTCCCATTGATGTTGTGTTTTTGGACTTGGAGAGCACAGAGATGACCTGCTTTCTTGAGATAATAGGCTGAGGACTGGTGGCAGGTATAATATGGGGATGAGTGGAGGGAAGAGGGGGTGAATTTGCTTCAAATCTGTCAGCTAGCGGGTTGGCTATTATGTCCAGTTGAGTATGGGTAGTGCCATCCACAACCAGTTCGGCGCATAGCTGGGTATTTCCTTTTAGATTTCGTAAGTAATTAAAGAATGCCTTTTTTAATTTAATATGGATATTTCATGTTTTTATCATGTATGACATAGGTCATGTTACATTTATACGAATGGCAATAAACCATAGTGACGCAATCTCAGTTGCAAACATTATACATTCCAAACCATGTGACACAACTGTAGCTGCAAACATTATACATCACTTTTAACATATCCAATCATTATAGTTATAGAATGTCTTGTGATTATCCTTAGCTAGGGAAGCTACTTTTACTTCATAATTAGCTTTGGAGGACTTGACAAGATCTCTAATTTGTTTGTTTAAGCTGGAGATGGATTTCTTCCTCTGCTGAGCCAGTTTCCTCTTGTTCTTGGACATTAGTTTCTTTCTCTTGTGGTATAGCCTGTTTATACTAGGGATCCACCAGGGTGGGTGGCTTGTGTTTTCGCCAAGACGTGATTTTTATCTGGTCAGGTAGAGCTGATTCTATACAACTGCTTAGAGGTTATACAGGGCACTGGTGTACATTTCTGCATAGGAGTCTGTTATCTGCATTTGGGGGGGGCTTTGAAACTTCTTATAACATCACTTAGTAGGAAGCAATTTGTCTTTGAAAAATTCTTAAGCATTTTTGAGCTTGATGGGATATCAGGTCTTATAATTACATCAAATGAGACTGATTTATGGTCCAGTCTTACCAGGGAGGATATCACATGGGGGGGGGTTGCAATGCTGTCCCATGTAAGTGAGGACTATGTCCAGGACATTTGAGCCTGTTGTAGGTGTGCTGATAAGCTATTCCAGAGCATTTGCATTGACAAAGTTGAAGAACCTCTGAGCCAGCATGTTTGTGGTTGTGTATGTTTCCCAGTCAATGGTAGGATAATTAAATCATAATTAAGGTGTTAGGCTGTATAGTAAGAGACTCCAGTAAGTCCAGCTATGTAAAATGCTTTTTCTTTTTCATGGTTGGGGATCTATAGCTAGCTATGATGTGGAACGGGCCTTTGCCTATACAGTAGAACCTCCATAGTTGACCTAATTTTCATAGACCAGACATGCACCACATGTACTCAATGGAAGACCTACCTCTTTACATTGACCACCTCTGTAAGTTGTATCTTGACCATTAGGACTGTGACACACACTATTAATTTACCCTCTATAACTTGACCAGTTGAGTCCACGCTACACCAAGGGGTAGAAGGTGTGGGCTTTGCCCCTTAGTTGTATTATTTTTTCTTTAGTAATAAGTTATTTTTTCATGTTTTATTATTACCACGTGTTGGATTATGCCTAACGTCCTATTGTTTATCACATGTTGCTGAAGATTTTTTCAACATGAAGGACTGGTCTGAATTGTAGGTACGTCCTACAATTACTGAAAAATGTTAGTTTAATCAAGACATGATGCCCCAAAGGAAAGAACTGAAAGGGCTGACATTGAAGGAAAAGGTTGATGATCTACGTTTCCTGGAAAGTAGCAGCCAAAGAAAGATGGCGAAACATTTTGTATTATGGCTTCATCCTTGGAGAAGGTAGATGCTGCTTAAGACTAGGCTTATACCTGCCTGTGACACATAATCTGAGAGGTCAGTCATGTCCCTCTTCATATAGTCCAGTGAGGTACATCTCAAGTCATTCACCCCCACATGGACTATGATGGAGGCATACCACTACTTGTGGTTGAGTGACTTGATGGATCCTGGCACCTGACAGGCAGCTAACTGTAACCGTTCCTTATCCAAACTGGTGAGAGTAACATCTGTGTGTCTCTCAATAGAGTCATCTATGACCAATACATTAGGTTTTGTGGTGTTGCACCTTATGGGCTTATTTTTTTATGACACTGGTGTGTATGTTATTATGTGTTGTGGTCGTTTTTCATTTTTATGTGTGTAAGTGGTTTCCATTTGGGAGACATCTAATCTCTTGGTAAGTTATTAGCGAGTACCTCTGCTTATCTGGGTTTATGTGTTGTGTCCTTATTTAGTGTGCGAAGTGTGTGTGTGTGTTTACACATGCATGCACTGACAACCTGTTTGGCATTCTATTTGTCCTTATGTGAGAGTCTTGCCTCTAGTTTCATAGTGTAACTACATCTTTCACATAAAGTATTTGTTTCAGGAGTCAGTGGTTGTCACTATACATGAGACAATTGCTACATTGCCTCAGGATGCCCATGTCTATCAGGCTGGCCAGGGAGATGATGGGAAACTGGCCCATCCATGATAGCAGGCTCTTACTATATGTTTTACTAAGGAAGTGAATGAGCTAATTTGACAGGACTGTGCTTGTAGTGCGGAGACTATGAGATACCTATACTTTGTGTAGGCTACGGATGATTGATAAGGCACTGCTGCTAAGTGAGCAACTGAGTTGCTCCAAGAGCAGCAAAAAAAACTTGGAAGGGTTTCGCCGACAACTGCATAGGGAAAAACAGAGCTTCTAGGCTTTTGCATCTGTATAGGGCACTGCTAACTGCCTCTGCACAAAGAGCATCACTGCACAAATGTGAGGCGTAACTATGAGCAAAGAGAAACCAATTTTAAGCTAACTACCAATCAGGAAGGCACACAATAAGCCTTCCATTAGCAACCCAGACAGGTTAGATCAGCACACTTCTGCCACAAGGGTGCATAAAAACACTTTCTTAATTTAGAATAGCTGGTTTGGAGCCAAGTGTAACAAGACTACACAAACTACTTACAGTTGCATTATAATACAGTGCAATCAACTACTTAAAGCAACAACAGACAGTACTTTTTTTGAAACTGCTAAAGTACAGTCACAGTATATAAGAGAAGTGCAGAAATACTTAGAGGCCGTTTGTGTGCTTCCCAGCTCAGATAGACCAGATAAAGACCTACTGCCACTAGATGAATAACCCCAACCCTCCTAATGTAAAAGCACAGTTATGCTGTGTTGAGAGTGAAATGCTACCACAAACAAATGTAAAGATAGGGCTACAGCAGTGTACTTTAAACAGCTTATACAAGTGTGATTATTCAGTAAAAGTAATTTGCTTTGTAGAAATCAGCCAAGAACCACTCAATTGTACAGAATTTATAAAGGAACTAAAAACAAGGTAAGCTGATTAATAAGCCCTCCAGCCAATAAAACTACATGCAGAAATTTCAAATATTTCTCCAACCTAAACAGACCAGACTACCTCCCAGTGCACTAGATGGAAAATCCACTGACCTCTTGGAGAAAAACAAGTGCTTGCTAGAGTACAAGTAATGTCTTTCGGCTTTTCCTGGTTAGGGGTCACCACAGCGGGACTCTGGTCTGCTAATGATTGGCAGTGGATTTCTACGGTGCTGAGTTGCCAGCCCGATGCCCAACCTTCAAAGATGGCACACCCATTCACACTTACACCTACCTGCATGTCTTTAACATCACTTGGCAGGGAGGACATGCAGACTCCACACACAAGGTGCTCCAGCTGGGAATCGAATGGGAGAACCTCTTGCTGTGAGGTGACAATGCTAACCACTGCACCACTAGCTTGCTAGAGTGTAAATATACATTACTTTATCCAACAGCTAGCTAGATAATGGATTCAGAGCAAGTGAATCAGTAGAACAGACAATGATGAGGCAAAATGTGCATTTCAATATTAGCAAAAGGAAAAGCAAATATATATTAAGATATCAACAGTAGTTTAGAAAGGGAGGAGCTTATTAAACTCAATTTACACTAGGGGTGGGCAGCTTAAAATCACCTAGTTTAAAAAGCAGATCCAGAAATGGGAGGCTGGGTGGGAAAAACTAGCAGGGAATCACCAGCAGTGCTTTAGTTTATGCAAACTTGAAATCTCTTTAGACAAGACAAAGACCCAGAAATATCACTCGAGACAGTTTAACCAATGAAAAAGATGTGAAATGTGCAGCTTAGATAATTTAAGTGTCTACCTCTCACATAGAACAAAAACACCAGGCCAGTCAGATTTCTTACAATAGAAAACAAAATGGGTGTTAATGAAGGCTGCCCTGAAGCTTTTTGCAAAGTCACAGAGGTGCATCCAGCATGCTGGTGAATGACAATTACAGTACCTGCAGCCCTACCTATAACATCAGCTGCATGTCTATATTTAAAGAAGATTGAAGGGTGTGCAGCTGTGATTCCACTGTCTTGTGGACATCTGCTGATAATACCCCCAAGAGATACTTCAAGTCTCTATGAAATCTGCTAACATGAGGTAGATAGTTCAGTGCCCTGACAGCAAAGGTCACTGAAGCATAAATCCATTTCCCAAAGAGATCCATTGCCCTAGACTCTGTATTGGGGAAATGGACTTGGAACTCTGGATAGTTCCATTGTTGTGGCCGCTGCTACAATTATCATATCTACCAGAGGGCCATTGCTCCAATGTTTCTTGTCTGTAGGGCAGAGAGAATTTTGTCTGACTTTCTTGGGGATAGATCCTCCATGCCCATTGAGCCATCAGGTCAATAAGTGGATCAACTGGTGGTACTACCTAAGAGAAAGATGAGACAGACCCAAAGGTTTCCAGGAACACAGATTCATCTGGAGAAGAGCTAAATGTGGATCACCCCCCTCTCTGTTTCATCAGTTCCAGAATCTTACCAAATGTGAAGTCATCAAAGGGGATCTTGGGGAGGCTTCACCCTCATCCAAATCCATGTCTTCCATGACAGAGTCAGATGAAGAGTGTAAGTGCTTCTGTTTGCATGTCTGTTTTCCATGAGCTGTCTGAGTGGGAATATCTGAGGATTCAGAATCGGAATGGGAGCTACCATATCTGTAAACTTGGAAAGCCTGTGGGACAGAAAGATAAGAAACAGAAGCTGATCTGAGCTGGGGTTCAGATAGTGCCAACCTTGAAGAGAGCACCTTGTCGGTCAGTATCGATAGTACTGGATGGAAAGCCTAAAAGGCTGAAGAAGCCACCGTCTCTGTAGGCTACCTCTTGATCTCAAGCAGAATGGAAACCTTGGAACAGATTGGTCTCGACTCCAAGGCTGATCTCAGTGCCAAGCCATCTAATGCAGAAGCCTCATGGGGAAGAGAGGGTTCTGACAACTTTGGGGGTAGACCCCTCACCTGAGCATCAATGCTGAAGCTTCAACTCTGAGTCTCTTCTGGATATTAACAAATTAGACCCAAAAGAAGAGGAGATTCAGTCTGCATGGGTTACTTGAAGTATCAGCTCTGACAAAGGTGCTCCTAGGTAGACTGGGCCCAAAGTTACTGGCTTAGTTACTGGAAAAGAGCATAAAGGAGAGGTAGATGGACAGCACTTGGCATGTTTCTGGAGAACAGTACCAAGTGAACCCCAAGGTGCATCTGCATCCTGATAAATTTTCTCATTGTTCTGTTGATGTCATGTTCAAACTCCTCAAAGATTTAGATGACGGCACCACTAATGATAGTCTGGAGTTCTACATTGCTTATCTTCTAAGCAAGGGCATAGCTTCCAGAACAAAAAGGTTATAAACCCCCTGTTCTCGTCCCTCATCAGGCCAATAGTAGAGAGTACAGTGCTCCCTTTGGTATGTACCTAAACAGGCACCTGCAGTAACTGAAGAGACCTCAAAGGTGTTCCTCACAAAGAAAAGTCAGGGTCTTCAGCACATGTCTTAAGTGGACAGACTGAAATCACTTGTCACTATACTCTGTATTGTATAGACTACTCAGAGGCAACTTGTGCCTTGCATAAAGAGCAACCTCTGATCCTGCCTTAATGGAAATGCTGCACATTTGTAAGTCAAATGTTACACAATTCATTCATTCTAGAGACCTTAACATAGCATGTGACATTAACAGGACTTGCTGGTGAGAGAGATATGTCTCCCAGAGATTGACTCTCTTCTGGGATAAACTTCCAATACAGATTAAACAGAGCCTCTCATTAACCCTTTTTAAGCGTAACTTGGACGACTGGATTGGAAACCGCAAATTCACCCCAGGGGTTTCACCTGTGTCCCTCTTGGATAGGGAAAATTGGTGCTGATTTAGATCTGTTTATATCATAGACCATATCTCTAGACCCTTAAGGGAACAAGGGTTGAACTTGTCTAGACTTGTAAGGGCTCTAGGGCCATTAGCCTAGTAACCTTCTATGAACTTATGAACCAATGAGTAGTGCTTCTCCTGAAGAATAGGAGAGTGAAGTCTGTGATTGGCCAGTGCCAATGAGAACTAGGGCTGAGTCAGAGAGGTGCAGCAGTGAGAGAATGCTGGCTCCAAAAGCCTTGGTACTTTAGGATCCGAGTCGGATGACTAGGAAGGATCCAGAGAACTCTTACGGGAATTCCTGGAGTCCTTTTTCTCTTTTGACTTCTCCTTAGGTTTTTATTTGTCTGCGTTTGGTTTCTCTTTGGCTTTCTTGTCCTTTGTTCTGGTAGATGATGTAGAAGAAGAAGCAGTAGGAATGACAGACCCTGCCTGGGGGGGAAGGTGTTCTTTAAAAAGAAGTTATGTACTCACCATAGCATTCCATCTGTGGTGTCCATTTTAATTCTTCTTCAACAGTTGGATTCAGATCCAACACTTTGGTCTGACTGGGCTGTTATTTTAGCTTGTGGCCACTAAAAAGCTCTCTAGCTCCACCATTACCCATAACGCATCAATCCCTAACATACCTCAGATCTTGTTTGCTGGTTGACATAATGTAAAAAATATTATCATAATATTCCTGTTAGAAGAAGCCATTATCTGGAGCTCAACATAAGGAACAGTGGTGTCCTTTATAAGTTCTCATTCTTCCCGAAATATATTGTGAAAATGATGGGGGGGGTTGGTGGGAGGGGAGGGGAGTTGAGGAAGAATGAAAATGGACAACAGGGATGGAATGTTATGGTGAGTACATAACTTCATCTGATGTTGTCAGTTTTCATTAATTTCTCAATAGTTGGGACACAGTCCCCAGCTACCTAAAGTCCTGGGTGGACTCTAAGGTAGGATATTCCTGAGCACATTTGAGCCAAAGGCTGCTCTTCCCCTCAAGACCAGATCCAGTTTGTAATGAGTAATAAAGGTATGAGGATTGGTCCAAGTTGTAGTCACATATATGTCTTCCATGGAAGCCCTAGATAGAAACACTGAAGTAGTAGTCATGGACCTAGTTGAATGGCCTCTTAAAAGATTTTGGTAAGGCAGACCCAAATTATTGTAGACAAATGATATACAATCCATCAGCCATCTGGCTAACTGATTTACCCAATTTAGAATCTGCAGAGAGACAAATAATTGATCCGTTTTTCTAATTTCTTTTGTTCTATAAGTAAAAACATAATTGTCTGGAAACATCCAATAAATGTAATATAGATATTCACCTCTGCAAACTTAGGAAGGAAAACTGGTTGATGATGGATTCTGACACCACCTTAGGACGAGGAGAAGGTCCAAAATATTACTTTATCCCTATGAAAAATCAAGTAGGTAGCTTTAGAAGACAGTGCTTGAAGTTCTGAAATCCTTCTAGCAGAAGTGATGGCCACCAAAAAGATACTCTTCCAGGTCAGAATCATAAGATCACATTTTGCTGCTGGTTCAGAGAGGGAATGAATCAAGGCCTGCAGTACCAAATGTAAGTTCCATGGAGGAGTTGGATCTTTATAAGGAGGTCTCAGAAGAAGGGTACCTCAAAAGAAGGCCAAACATACTTTAGATGTAGCCAGGGTGGAGTTCTCAAATCCAGTGTTAACATTAGAGATGGCTGCTGATTGAATGCTAACGGTACAGGAGCTGGCCCCTTCATTGAAAATTGTTGCCAAAAATTCAAGGATACTGTGCAGGGACTGAAACAGGGTTAATATGTTTCTGAAGTGCCCAAGAGACTCCCCAGACTCTGGAATAGATTGCCCATACATGTCAAGCAGAGTGCCTCTTTGGTCCTCTTCAAAAGGAACCTTGACAATTGGATGGGAGAAAGGAAATTCACCCCGGGGATCACGTCAGTCGCCCTGCTAGACAGGGGTCCAGGGAAGTAAATAGTGTGGGAAGAAATTGCCAGGGAATTGTTATGGCTAGGCTTGTATAGGCCCTAGGGCTGATAGCCTAGTACCAACCTATGAACCAAGAAAACAAATCTCTTCCATTTACTTCTGTAAAGTTTTCTTGTAGAAGCTTTATGGGAAGATGAGAGTATATGATGGACAGGGAACGAGCATAGGTTGGCTATTAAAGGAAGAAACCACGCTGTCAGCTTTAGGTTTGAGAGATCCCGGTGAATCATGCCTGTTGGGTGAGACAGGAGGTCTGGAACTGGATCCAGAATCCAAGGTGAGTAAATTAGATGAGACCAAAGAAAGGGGAACCAAATTTGTCAAGGCAGTAAGGTGCAATGAGGATGACTTTGCTGTTCGACTGGAAAGCTTTCTGCAGAAATTTGGGGCTGAAAGCAGTTGGAGGATATGCTTAGAGGAGACTGGGAGGGCTAATCATGTAGTAGAGCATCCCTCTGTGATTCCCCTAGTGGGGGATTAGGGCAAAGAAATTGCTGCACTTGTTTATGGGAAATGCAAAGAGATCACAGCAAGGGTGGCTGCATTGGTGAAAAATCATTTCTGCCACCATAATGTTGAGAGACCACTCATGAGGTAGTAGAATGGATCTGCTCAATTTGTCTGCTATCATGTTTGACTTCCCTGGAATGTGTGCTGCTAACAGATGAGATTGCCCATTGCTACTCTCAACACAAGGGGTAAGACTTGGTTCTTCCTTGTATGTTGCTGTACCAAACTACTGCCATATTGTCTGTCTGAGTTGCAGTTGTTTTGAAAGCATTGCAAGCCCTTGAAGACTCTCTCCCCAAGAGCACTCCTCTCATATCCAGGCCATTGACATGCCTGTTGGCCTCTTCAAGGGAGCAAGTGACTCAGATTGTTTTCTGCAGGAAATGTGCCCCCCCCCCCCCCCCGCCGCCATTCTAGGATGTGTCCATGGTCACTATGGCCTTGGGCTGAGGGAGAAAGAAAGGACTCTCTTGCATGCCAAGAGAAGAAGAACCATTGGCTAAAGATTGAAACAACAAAGATAAAGTAAATACAAAATCAAGTTGACCACAAAAGATGAGTAATTCAAAGTCTTTAATATTAAGCCAAAACAGTCATAAAACACAGAGATAGGTACATATTTTCATGGTAGAAAACACTTCTTCAGACCTTATATAAAAACACTCAAGTTTATAATACAGAAAGTAACCAGTAGAATTAATTTACTAAATTTCATATGGTCAAAGAAAAGGGAACTTGATAACACACCTCCTAAATAGTAATTCGTAAAAACTAACGGATGAAGCCAATTGTGTCTTAACATAGAGAAAACAACTCTCCCTAACACAGCAAAGAACTAGAACATCAATGAGCAAGGGGGTGTGACTTGGCACCGAGTTCAAAGAGACGTTTGCATTTAATCCCACATACCTATTTGCCAGTAATTTCAAAATCCATTTAAATTAACTTATGTCGGACCTGCTCTTTATATCTCCACCCCTGGCACTCTCTTCAATTAATTCTACAACTAAAAATTGAAAAGAATGTTGTTTATTATACTTGGAAACATGTTGGGCTAATGCATTCATAACTTTACTCTTCCTTATCATTAATGTTCTAGGATCCTTTCTTTTAACATGCAATTAGTTTTCCCAGCATACGGTTGTGTAATGATGGTGAATCAATAGAAGAAGTTTTTGCAGCACTGACCAAATATTTCTTGAGTAGACCTTATTCTCAATATGATATAGAGACATGTATTTCTGAGGTATGTTCCCTTGGAGATACCTCTGCTAAAACTTTAATTTTCTGAAAAAATTCATATAGAGTCTAATAATTCAAGAACAGAATATGAAATGCAAGGATGTTAGATTCTATTTAACATATTCTAGTGATGTATGTGATATAATTAAGAAAAATTGACCAGTACTGATGGTGAATCAGGACTTTAAGAGAGTTCTGAGGAATACTCCTAAGCACTCTAGAAGATATCCTCTCTTGCCTATCAAGTAACTACCCCCAAGAAACCCTTGTTTTAGGAGACTTCAATATTGACTGGGACACCTTCCACCCATGTAAACCTACATGGGTTTACACAGATCATATCCTCCCCCACCAGGATCGGGAAACACAACCACAAAGAAAGTATACTAGATTGGATACTTATCAATAGTAATTCCCATATGTACAAGTCAGGAATCCTCCTTGATGACCTATGTGATCACTGTCTTACCTATGTACACAAAGCTAGCAATCCCCTCCAACCCAGTAAATTAACCCCCAGCTGCTCTAACTCAAATGTTGCTAAACCTTCCACCCAACTCTCCTTTAGCTTGCAAGCAGTTTCTACTTCAGTTATCTGAGCCCTACTTAAAAAACTAGAACCTACTACCCTTTTGGCCGATGATCTCCCTGCTGAGGATATGCAAAAAGCAGCAGATGCCATAGCATACCCCATCTCCATCAACAGAACCGTAGCATAAGCTACCTTCCTCTCCATCTGGAAAATATCCCATGTTATACCACTTCATAAAGGGGGCAGTTCCACTGAACTGTCTAACTTTAGACCCATAGCTATTCTTTCCCCTCTGCCAAAAATTATATAGGAGTGTATCCATAAACAACTTTTTCACTATCTCCTTCAGAATAATGTGCTGGCCAACTCTCAGCATAGATTCAGACCCTACCACAGTACCGCCACTGCACTTCCATCTTTCTCTAATGTTATAAACTAGAACCATAATAACAATAAACTTTCTTCAGCCCTCTTCCTTTATCTCTCAGGTCTATGTTATATATTCGAATGCTTAAATGTTCGAATCGCTAAAGAATTAACTTTAGTGATCAAGCATTTAAATGTTCGAATATATTAAAAAACAATGTTTAAAAAATAAAAACACAAAATAAAGGGTTTAAGCAGGGGGCAAGCCCCCCTGCTACTTAAATATACCAACTCCGAGATTGCACTTCAGTGTACTACAGTGCGGAAATGGAAAATTTCCCATTTCCTACATTGTAGCGCGATCTTGGAGTTGGTATATTTAAGTAGTGGGGGTGCACGGGGCTTGCCCCCTTGCTTACACCCTTTAGTTTTTCTTTTTTTTTTTTTAATATATTCGAACATTTAAATGTTCGATCACTAAAGTTCGTTCTTTAGCGATTCAAGCATTCGAATAGATAATATAGAGCCAATCTCTCCAAGGCCTTTGACATGGTCGACCACCAACTACTTATCCATACACTGAAAACCATTTCCTTAGATAACCATGCTGTCCTATGGTTCCAGTGGTGGACAACAGGCTGTCCTATGGCAGGACAGGCTCTCTAGCCTTCTACCCAACACCTTAGGAGTCCCCCAGGGCTCTGTATTAGGACCCCTCCTTTTTTCTATCTTTATTAATGACAGCCATACTGTCATACCAGATGCAACCTGCATTCAATATGCAGATGACTCCACGGTAATCTGTTCTGCCACTACCCCATCAAATCTTTTAATATCCCAGAATACTTTCAACTCAGTTGAAAATTGGCTCACTGATCGATGTTTGATTCTAAATCCCAACAAAACTAAACTGCTACTCTTCACCCCCCACTCACAGGTCCCCCTCACTATCTTCACCATAAATTCTAATAACGGTACCATAATCTCCCCAGAAGGCTATACAAAGCTCCTAGGTGTAATCATAGACAATAACCTAAAATTTGATTTGCATGTCAACCAAACCATTAAAACCATTAATAAAAACTTGGCTCACTATATAAGATTAAACCTTTCCTAACCCCATCTGCTAGAACTGCTATTGCCTGCTCTCACCTACTCCCTACCCTACTTTATGCCTCTCCTTTACTCACTAATCTGAGCAAATTGAATCTTAGTAAGCTGTCTACTTGCTATAATCACATAGCAAGATTTGCCACTGGCATGCGTTACAGGACGTACCACTGTCATAACCTAAAACATCTTGGGTGGCTTGAACTGCATAGCCTACTCTGGTACAACCAGCTTATAGGGGTACACAAAGTTCTCAATCAACCTGAAAACATGCCTGCACTTAAAAATATCATCCATCTCTATAGTAACCCTAGGCCGCTTCGCTCATCTAACAAACTGCTGGTTCAGACAATCATTTCCAGCAACTCAGCTGGAAACACTCAGTTTGCAAAATCTGGAACTCTTTCCCTACTGACCTTAGTTTTGAACCCCAATTTAAAAAGAATCTATCTCAAGCAGTATTTTAAAACATTTTGGTTATGTCCCTGTTTAAATCCTGACTAGCTCCTTCTCTGTAATTGTCTCTAACATTTCCTACTTGCAACCCAAGGCATGACTTAATTTGTTAGTCCACATCAATATGTAATAATAATTAAGAGAGATTGTATAACTTGCTTGTCTGAAACTGATTCTGTAACTGTCCTTAAGCTGTATAATGAATCTATTTTTTAGTACGTATGTTATCTTTTCTGTATGTATGTTGGAGCTTTTCTCCCCGGGGCTCAGCTGCAAAAGGACATGTATCCAGTCGGACTATCCCAGTCAACAAATGTAAAATAAAATAAATAAAATTATGACTGTTTTGAATAAATATTAAAGACTCTGAATTACTCAGCTTTGGTGGTCGACCTGATTTTGGATTTACTGTATCTCTTGCATGCTGAGTGATTCTTATTTGGGCTGACGTGTGTTGGTAAATAACAGACCACTGTATTGCTAATATCTATTGAAGAATTCTCATGTGAAATATTGCTAGAGGAACTAGGACTATAGCTGTCAACACTGATCCCAAGGCTTGTAGAATCACTCATGCTGAGGTTGTGGTACTGTGAATTATCCTTAGATCTGGAATCTGATAGTTTTTACTCTTGAGAGAGGAAGAGAAGCTGTCATTGATAACACGCTGAAAATTGCTCCTATGAATTTCAATGTCTGAGATGGTTCTAACTGAGATTTATTGTAATTTATGGTTAGCCAGATGTGAGCAAGTCTCGAGTAACTATTCTTGCGCTCTTATTCTTAGATGCCTGGTCAGGGCAGTAATGAGCCAGTCATCCAAGTATGGAAACACTCGTAATCCCTGCAGTCTGAAGTGAGCAGCTACCACTCCCATGCATTTGGTAAACACACTGGGGGCTGTGATGAGGCCAAAGGGCAGTGCTCTGAACTTGCTCCCATCCTGAAATGTAAATATCTTCTGGATTGTCTGTTCATTTTTATATGATGGATCTTCCGGATGTGTTTTATCGAGCACATCCAGTCACCCTTGCACAAGAAAGGCAAAATGGACTAAACTGTGATCATCCAAAACTGTGTGTGTTGAACTGATTTGTTCAAGTTGCTGAGATCCAAAATAGATTTTCAGTCCCGTTTTCTTTGGCACTAAAAAGAACCATGTGTAATTTCTGGATTCTGTCTGGTCTGGTGGGACCTCTTGGATGACTATTCTAGCAGCTTTTGTATTTCTAGTGCTGCTTTCCTCTGACTGGGTGGAACACTGGGAAATTTGTATACAGATGGTGATGGAAGGGAAAGGGAATTATATAACCTCTGGAAATAATCCTCTGCACCCACATATCTTTTGTGATGTCTAGGCAGACTCTCTGGTGCAGGGATAATCGACTTCTGATTGCCTCCAGAGGGGGGGACAATTGGGCCTTCTTTCAGGAGCACTGGTAGGATCTGTCAGAGAAGGAATCTCTAGATCCTTGGATCTGCTGACTTCTTCTGTCATGTGGTGGCATCTTCCATTTGAGCTCCCCCATCTGCCTCTGGGGGAACTATCTCCACGTGGATCTTGGAAAGGACCCTGGGACTTTCTGACCCATGTCTTTTGATCACATCATTGATAATTAGAGAAGGTTCTTTGGGGGGTCAAAAACATACTCCCACTGCAGACAGTGTCTTCTTGTTCACAAATGGAAAGTGTGTCCTTTACCTTAGGGCCAAACAAAACTGCTGTCAAAAGGAACATTGACAAATGAAGACTTAAAAGGCTCCACAAAATCACACAAGCACATCCAGGCATGCCTCCTAATGGAAATGCCTGAACCTGCTGCCCTTGAGGTACCTTTAGTTACATGAGATAAGCCTCATGGATGAATTAGAAATAGATTGTAAGATTGCCAAATGTGAGGACACAGAAGTCTGAGTCTCGACTGTATTGGTCGTAGAAAGGGATTGTGACAGTTCCTTTATCAGGTCCCTTTTTAGTCTTGTAAAGTGTGCCATGTAGTTCAGGAATCTAAGGGCAAAGGTCACGGAAGCATACACATGCTTCCCAAATCTGTCAAAAACTCTAGACTCCCTGTTAGGGGGGATGGACAGAGGAACTCTGCTCCACAGGTTCCTTCTTGGTGGCCACCACCATGACCATAGCATCTACAGGCACTGCCTTGCTCCAAAACTCCCTTCCTATAGGTGGTGCCAGACTCAGATCTGGTCTTTTGAAAATTGGTTCAGCTGTGTCTGGTTCCTTCCACACCTGCCTAGCGGTCAAGTCAATGAGCTTTTTGGTGGGTGAAGTTACTCAAAAGGTAGATGAGCCAAACCCAAAGGCCTCCAAGAATACTAATTCCTCTGGGGAAGAGTTATCAGTAGACCAACCACCCCTCTGTTTTACAATCTCAAGGATGACTCCAAATGAGATGCCTTCAGGTGGTGATCTTGGGGACCCTTCCTCTTCATCAAAATCAGTATCTTTGGTGATGGACTCTTGAGGGGAGTCCACATGCCTCCCCTTGCACTTCCTCTTCCTAGGAACTTCTTTACTTGGGTGCTCCGGAGAACTGTCAAAGATGTAGTAATACCCTGTTCGGTAACCTGGAGACTTTGGGCTGTCTGTCCCTGTAGAGTAGAATGATGAGACTCACAGTGTAGAGATACATGGGATCTAGAGGGAAGATCTGAGGGGGTAGTAATCGTCCATCCTGCAGAAGCAGAGAACAATCTCTCCACCACCTCAAAGGCAGAATGCTCTGCGGAGAAGGAAGCCAATGGATCCAAGAAGCAATGTTTCTGCTCCATGAGCTCCCCCATCTGCCTCTGGGGGAACTATCTCCACGTGGATCTTGGAAAGGACCCTGGGACTTTCTGACCCATGTCTTTTGGCAGTCTTTTGGCAGTCCACCTGAGGTGGAGGTCGGAGCTGAGCTGTCCAATGCTGAGGCTCTAAGGGGAAGAGGTGGCACTGAAAACTTTGGAGTCGACTCTAGTTCCTCGGATCTGATAGGGAAGCTTCAGCTCTGAGAGTCATCCAGCACCAAAACTGTCAGAGCCGGTGCACTCAAAGGCAGTCTCAAAGATGAAGATACTAACATCCTTGGATCTGATCTGGATGGCCCTGGAAGACTCAGATCCAAGGGCTCCAAAATGATAGGTCATATCGGAGAAGGAGCGGAGATTGGTGAAGTAGTACAAATAAGGGCTTCTTGACCCACAGGTGTATGAGTCAGGAGAACTCCCATCTGAATCTGCACTGAGAGAAATGTCATCATTCTGTCCACATCAGAGCATCAGTCAAACTTCTGGAAGAATGAGAAGAAGCTACTGATGGGGACCTAGAATGCCGGTGGGATTCGAGATATGGGGAAGATACTCTAGAGGCTACAGGGTCTATGGGTGGAGAATACCTGGTCTCCGGAAAAGGCTTTGGATCCGAAGAGCTAATACTGAGGAAGCCTTTGTCGACTCTGACACTGACTTATGCTTTTTCCATGGTGGTTCCGTGGTAGGATCTGATGAGTGAGTCGTGGATCTCAAAGGTCTTGAAGACTTTGTTGAAGGCTCCTTTAACTTTTTAACTTAGGTTTGGGGGGGTTCAGCCCCAGAGATAGCCTCTGAAAAGGATGAAGGTAACAATCATTTCAGGATTAATTTATTTTTCCTATCTGTGATTGTTCACAGGTTGAAGGCCTTACAGACAGAACAATCTACCTGTACATAGTCTGGGCCCAAACAGTATATGCACAAAGCATGCACATCAGAAAGAGGCAACTTGTGTCCACATTTCTGGCACTTTTTAAAGCCAGAAGGACCCTGTTCAGACATTTTGAGAGTAATAAAACAAAAATAGTAGAAAGATTTTTTTTTTAACTATCAAAAATAGAAATCGAGAAAAAATACCAGCAATGATAATTAGAACTACACTAAAAAGTGTTAAGAGGAAAGAAGAGCTTACCAACTATGGTAATAAGATTACACTAAAATGTGTAAAAAGTAAGGATTTAGTGATGGAAAATCTAAGATCTTTTAGGGAATGAAATAGAAGAAATAAACTTATCTCTCTATTGAAATGCTAGAGAGCTCAACCCGACCACGTCCAAATGCAAAAACGGCAAACAAGATCTGAGGTATGTTAGGGGTTGGTGCATTATGGGTAAGGGAGGAACTCATAAGCTTTTTAGTGGCCACAAGCTAAAATAACATCAAAGCAGGATCCAAGGGTCAGATCTAAACCCAATGTTGAGGATTGAATGAAAACTGACATCACCAAATCAACCAATTTTTCATGCCAAGTCTATAAAGCTCAAGCCATGAAGGAAGAGCAGGCTTGGCAAGAAGCATCCAAATGGACTGCTCCTAAACAGTGTACACATAAGAAGTGTGGGTTTTTGGGGGGTGCAGCTTATGCCTACACTCCATGCCCTTTTTAAATCCTTGACCATTGGTCATAAGGTAGAAAGACACAAACACACCATAATAATAATTATTGGTTGACTGAACTAGTAAATATTACACTAAGTACAGCAACTCTAAGAACTTCCATAAAATACTTATATGAACAAACACACTTTAGTAAAAATACTTTTACCTAAACAGCCCTGAGAACTAGAAAACACAACTAAACAACCCAAGAGAAAACTAAAGACAGTTTTATCTTAAACTAGAGAGAGTAAAACTCTCTCTGTAAGGGAGAATTTGGAGAAAAAGTATCACAAAGAATATGCAGTAAAGGAGCTCTCGGACACACAACTGAACACTTCAGGCAGCAAATGAGATCTGAGGTAATAGGTTGGAGACCAGGGAATTATAGGTAGGTAGGTAGGATTTAGAGCCCTGGAACTGAAAAGTTTCAAGACCGGTGCTGAGGACGGATCTGGTTGGATCCAACAACCCACATTTGGAACAGACAACACTGGATCATTTCTTATCTCCTAAATAAAACTTGATTCATGTCGATCATGTCTAATCGCTGGAAGCAGCAAATGAGATCTGAGGTAATCTGGGATTTGGGAGGGGATTGTGGGTAATGGGAGGAGCTTGAGCCATGCAACCAAAGTATGAGAATTGGCCAACGTTGGATCTGAAACCCAATGGTTGAGGAATGGACAAAAAAGACATCACATCTGAAGACTTACTGAATGTGGGGAAAAAGTAGCTCTAGGGAGAGTGTGTTCTGATACAGGTGACAGCTGGATCTGACTGCCTCAACATCTTAAGTATCAGACCAGACAGACTGGTCAGATCCAAGAACCTTTTTCTGCATTTATCTGCTCTCTTCTCTTCTGACCTCTTTTCATTAGTCCTTCTTACTACTGACTTTTTTAATGTTTTTCTTTAGTTCTGTTCTTCTCTTTCTCTGCTCAGTATTAGGAGACACACATAACTATCTTACTTCAGATGACATAACGGAAGACCCTGTCTGTGGAGGAAGCAAGCCCTTAATTAGTTTTTCTCTCCTGCCTTAGATGGATCTGGATCTGAAGGCAGGACAGGTATCATAGTTAGCCTGAAGGTGAGAGGCACCCAAACAGACACAAAAGGAGGGGGAGTCTTGAGGAGTGATCTTGTGTCCACAAGCTGAACACTTTTTAAAACCTGATGTTTTTTCAGACATTAGAAAAATACACAAGAAACTATCACCACATAAATACAAGTGTAATCTTATTTTTCAATATATATATATATATATATATATATATATTTGAAAATATTTATATAAACAGAAAAAAGGAATGTATGTACTTCACCATAACATTCCATTTGTGTTGTCCATTTTCATTCTTCCTCAACTCCTGGGTTTGGATCCAATCCTCAGATCTGACTCAGCAGCTTCTACCAGCTCATGGATCACTGAAACTCTCAAGCTTCTCCCTTTTCCATAATGCCCTAGTATCCTAACACACATCAGATATTGTTTTCTGCCCCTTACATCTGTAAAACATTGTAGAAGAATAAGATGACAGAATCTGGGACTCAAACAAAGGAATAATGGTTCCTCCAGCAATTTCAATTCTGCCAAAAGACAGTAAGGAGAGAGTTGGTGGGAGGGAAATTGAAAAAAAAAAAAAAGAAAATGGACAACACAGATGGAATGTTATGGTGACTACATAACTTCTTTATCTGATGTTGTCAATTTTGTTTCTCAACTCTTGGGACAGAGTCCCACCTACCTAAACCCCAGGAGCACTCTAAGGAATGATATTCCTGAGTACCACTGAGCCAAAGCTGCTCTTCCTCTAGAGACCAGATCCAATTTGTAATGACCAATAAAGGTATGAGGATTAGCCCAAGCTGTGGCTGCACAAATATCATCCAATAAAGATTTGGATAAAAAGGGTGAAGAAGTTGCCCTAGACCTGGTGGAATGTGCCTTTGGTGGTTTGGGTAAAGGCATACCCAATTTGTTATAAACAAAGGTAATACATTCAGTTAACTATTTGGCTAAAGTCACTTTAGAAACTGGTTTGCCTAATTTTGAATCTGAAAAAGAAACAATTGTTGGACTTTCTAAAATGTTTGGTTCTATTTAAATAAAACCGTAATTGTCTGTGAACATCCGCTAGGTGTAACATATACTCTCCTTTATTTGAGAAAATTGGAAAGGAGACTGAAAGGTTGACAGTTTGATTAACATTAGATTCTGACATAACTTTAGGAAGAAAGGAAGGATTGTTTTTTAAGGATACTCTATCCTTATAAAAAAAATCAGATAAGGAGGTTTGGATTATAGGACCTTTAATTCTGATACCCTTCTGCCAGAGGTAATAGCTACTAAAAAGATTGTTTTTCAGCTTAGAAATTTTAGCTCACTTTTTGCTGAAGGTTCAAATGGAGGTTGAGTTAAAGTTTGCAAGACTATGTTCAAATCCCAAGGAGGAATGGGATCTTTAACTGGAGGTCTAAGTAGAAAGGTTCCTCTTACACAGGTTCTGTAAAGTTTGGAGGATGCCAGAGATGAACTATTTACTGATATATGAACATTTGGAAATGGCAGCTAACTGTACTTTTACAGAAGAAGAAGAGCTAGATCAATCATTGAAAATTGAAGCTAAAAATTCCAGAACTCTGGGAATAGGAGCTGAAAACCGATCTAAATTATTTTGTTGCACTCAAATGACAAATTGTTTCCATTTGCTTTTGTAAAGTTTCCTACTGGAAGCTTTGTGGGATGATAAAAGAATTTGATGGACAGGGGAGGAGAACCTGGGCTCTCTAGTGATTAATGGAACTGGAGAAACCATGTTGTCAGCTTTAGGGCTGGAATGTCTGAATGAATAGTGTCTGTCAGGTGAGACAGTAGGTCTGGAGTTGGATTCAGAGTCCATGGAGTGCAAAAGAGATGAGGCCAAAAAAAGGGAAAACAAATTTGATGAAGCCAATATAGGACAATGAGGATTAATGTGCTCTTCAGCTGAGATGCTTTCTGAAGAAATTTGGGGATTAGGGGGTAACAGGGGATAGGCATAAAGGAGACCTGCGGGCCAATCGAAAACTACAGCTTCTCTCAGTGACTCCCTCGATGGGGGGAGGAGGGCACAGAACCCTTCCCACTCATCAAAGTGGGTATCTTCACTGACATACTCATGTGGAGAGTCCAGGTGCCTCCTTTTGCACTTTTTCTTTCTGGAAACTTCTTCAGAAGGATGCTCTGGAGAAGTGTCAGAAGAAATTAATATACCCTGCTGGATATCCTGGTGACTAACTTGGGCTGCTTATTCCACTGGCACAGTTGGTTGAGGCTATAGATGCAGAGATGAATGAGCTAGGGTAGTAAGAGCAAAAGAAGGAGGAGTCTAAACTCTAGGAACAGAGACAGCTCTCTCTTCACTATTTCAAATGCAGAATGCCTTGGATAGAAGGAGACTGATGGCTCTGAGAAGACATGCTTATGGGTCATAAGCTACATCCACCCCAAAGGCATAATTCATAAAGAGGGAGTGAGAGCTGAGCAGTGGCGGCTGGTGACTTCAGATTAAAGGGGGGCTGCAAGAGACAACTGAATGGGTGGGGCCAATGGGAAGGGGTGTGACCAACTAGAAAGGGGTGGAGCTATGTTCAAAACCACAACAACTGGAACTTTAACTAAATACGCTGCCCTGGGTGCCAAACCGTCATTACAAGAGTCCAATCAAGACAAAATGAAGTGTAGAAGAAAAAAATATTTCAATGCATTGGCTACATGATAACTTACTTAATATCTAGATGGAAACACAAAGGTTGTAAGGCAAGAAAAAATAAATTGCTTTTTAAATACATTACTGGAATGCCAGTCAAAATCAAGTATAAAAAAAAAACAAGCAGCACTCAGCTCAAACCACTTCTTGCACTGCAGTTCTAATTATAATTTATATTCAGCTTTATAAAATTACCAAGTAACATGCTGAAAATAGCAATCTCTGTGATACCCCCACTTGTAAAAATGTTTCTTATCCAAAATAGACCTGCTGCCTGACAACAACTATCTACTTGTTTCATGGGGAACACATGATCAAAGTAAAAAATGAACAGCGAACAAGAAACAAGCTCAAGATAAATTACTTAAAGGATTCCTGCACAAGTTATGGACCACACATGATAGATTGGCATTCTGTTTAGTTTACAGGTAAAGCCTGCAAAGATAACTGCAAGTCTCCAACAAATGTAATGAGCTTCTGAAAATACTGTAATCTTGTCCTTTATTACAAATACTGTCATATGCATTTCAATACCTAAGGCTTATACGTTATCTAGTTATGTAAATATTCTCTGCATGGCATCAATGAAAAGGTTTTCAATGTTGATAATTCTTTATCAGTATACTTATTAAATCTTACTTGCATCTTACAATCTCTGACTGGCTTACCTGATGGTCATTAAAGCATTGCTACTTAAACACAGAGCAACAGGGGCACTGCAACAGCATGCATTTTCTGAATAATAAGCATAAATTAACAGTATAAAAATATGACAGAAAACCAGAACATTCTGCAAAATGAAGGACAGACGAAAAGCCATGGTCGTACTTGTGGTCTACCTTGGATGGGGGAATACTCTGCACACTTACACTGCATAACTGCTCCTTGCCTTGCTTGGACACATCCAGAGCCACTACAATGGGGAGTGGGGTGCAACAAGTAAGTCTCAGTTTGAAATGTCTCTGGCTGACGGTGATGGCTCTGACACTCACCTCTCAACCTCAGAGCAAGAAATCTGGATAAAGCCATACATCGAAGTGGGACACAGGCCCAAAAATAAAAAACAATTTTAAATATTGCTCTTATAAACTTAGAAAGATAATAGAATAGTAGTAGGTCTTGCATTAGTATGAATTTTTGAAGGGTATGAAATCTGAATCTCAAATGTCTGCCATTATTTTCTAACTTCAATCTTTAATGATTTGCTACTAATTTGTCAGAAAACCACAATTTTATGAAAAACAGACCAAAAATGTTATGCAAAAATATAAAATTGCCACACAATACAGCTGGGAACCTATCAAAGAAGGGACACCTTTTTAAAATTAGTACTGTTAACTTGCGAAGCTGACAAGAGCATCTACATGCATTTCTAAAATAAAAGCAATCTGTAACTCTGATCATTACAGTTATTTATAATTGTAAAAAACTCCATGTTTTCTTCAAAAATTGCCATTTTGCAGAGGGACTATTAGGGGGAGAGCAACATTTTGAGCCAAAATTGGGGACAGTTGAGAGGTTTGGATATTCCTAATTCTATAAAGTGATTTATTTGCACGTACCTCTCAACCTGTTATGCAGGAAATCTGGACAAGGCCAAATATATTGGGGGGGGGGGGGACATACAAACAGTACTAAAAATTGCTCTTGTATAAGCTTAAGACAGTTGATAGAATAACAGGTCTTGCTTTAGCATGCATTTTTCTGAAGGTTATGATATCTGAAACTCAATGTCTTGTCATTATTTAGTGATGTCATTCCTAAATGATTTGGCAGAAAACCACAAATTTTATGAGGAACAAACCAAAAATAAGTAGCAAAAATCTATTCATTCTGCAAAATTCTGGACAGTTGAGAAGTATAGTTTAGCCGGGGCTGCCTGAGTTTGCTGCCCTTCCCCCCTCACAAAATCATGGTCAAGTGGAGCGTCCCACCTGCAGCCATTCCAATGTCCCATTCCTTGGTTATTTCGCCATAAACACTGTAATGTGCATACTGCTTTACTTTTGTGATGATAGGGATTTCATTTGAAAGTTTTATTTTA
This sequence comes from Protopterus annectens, assembly GCF_019279795.1. NCBI lineage: Eukaryota > Metazoa > Chordata > Ceratodontiformes > Protopteridae > Protopterus > Protopterus annectens. Next base: position 913,206,105 of record NC_056733.1, read on the forward strand.
TATTTTACAGCATAAACCCTAATAGATATCTGCTAAACAAAGCAATGCAGTCTCACAATGAAAATAGACTTAGCATTAAAACTTCTCTGCCCTTGAAACAGCATTGAAACCCACATTCAAAGAAAATACATTTTGACAGTGGCAGCTAAAGATTAATTTTGGGCTGTTTTCAAATCATAGTCCCCTTGAACACGAAACATATACATGATCTTTGATACACCTTCTTGACTATTAAATTATATTCCTTGTACAATACAATACAATACAATACAATACAGTACAGTTGTTAGAGGGTATTTTAAATGTATTGTTTTGAACATTTTTCCAGTAAACAATGAAACAAAATGCATGCACCAGTAATGACAAAACTGCCCAATTCAGAACATTTCCATCATAAAAGTCTACTCAAACTTCTACAGTCCACCAGTATCCGTAAATATGCATGATCTCTGAAGCAGTAAAAGTCATCTAAATAATTCCACATTAAAGAAATCTGTTAACTAATGAAGAAGTTACTGCTAGCAAACAACTTTATATGTCATTGCTTCATCTAAAAATAAAGTGCCTGTTGCCCTTGAGGAATAAATTGCCTATGTTGCAATAAAAAATGATAAGCTAGTAATATCGCAATAGGGAATGGATGGCAAACTGATAAGAGGTTCATAGTTACTAGGTATCTTCGCCAAAGAGGACAGCAGCATCCATCCCCTTTACAACAGAGTAAAGTATCAGCAATGCATCTACCTACTGTGGGAGTAGAACCCACAGCTTTCTGCATCAAAAGCAAATACACTACCTGTTGTGCTATTAACAATGTCAGCAGACTTAGCATAAACAGCACTAAACTTTTGTTCCCCTGCAGCTCTCAGCTCCTTATAAAATCTACTTGACACTCCGCTGTATCTCTGAACTTTGCAGTACAAGAAATCTGGAAAAAGTCAAAATTTATTTGGGGGGGATAAAAGTCCAAAAACCAGGGACACATTTTAAACATTGCTTGTATAATGTTGGAAAGTAGCTAGAATAAAATGCTGTGTTACCACCATACATTTCACTGCCAAGTATTAAACCCAGGACCCTGTGCAAAACAGTCAGAGCAACATACCACTATGCCAAATCATCTATTTTGTGAAAGAAAGGAAGATTGAAACTTAAATGGCTACCATTTAGTGAATTCAGTTCTCACCATAGCTGTCAACATCTTAGCACAAAACACCTGAACAAAGCCAGTAATGAGGGAATACAGCCCCCAAACATATTCAGTAAGTTCAGTTATCACCATAGCTCTCAACCTTGGCACAAAAAACATGGACAAAGCCAATAATGGGGGAATACAGTCCAAAAACTAGGGACAAATATCCATTGAGGACACCAGGGCAAACCCACACAAACACAGGGAGGACATGCAGACTCCACACAGAAGGCACCACAGCCAAGAATCAAACCAGACAACCTGTAGCTGTCAGGCAACAATGCTACTACTGCACCACTGGCTGTGTTAAGTAACAAAAATACAGAAACTACAGATTTTATGAGGAACAGTACAGAACAAATATGAGGCAAAAAATCTGAAAATGTTTTACAAATGATGGTGGGTAGGGAATTCAGGCTGTTGTCACTTAGGCCAAAGGTACAGGGTTCAAACAAACAAACAAACACCCACACACACACACATCCTGTCTTTGTCTTCCATAATGGCCTGCGCATGCTGTTGGGTCTCCGCGAGATGTGAGTAGGCTGGAGCCTCCAGCCTGCGGGCAATGCAGTCCAGTGACTTTCCGGTCTGTGCGGTCGTCACCACACAGACCTCTGGGCTGGAAGGGCAGAGTTTCCTACCTTCCCTATCTGGACTGCCTAACAGAGCAGTCTGGAGTTCAGGAATGAGCACACGTGTGCGTGGAGTTCTGGTCTGCCTAACACAACAGTCAGGAACTAAGCGAGGAGTCCAAGTCTACTCATTTAAGTTTTTTTTTTTATTTTATTTTTTTATGTTCTATAGCGGGGGAATTTATTTTATTCATTTTACTGGTGGGGGGGTTGCAGTCCTATAGCACGAGCCACCCCTGGAGCTGAGCTATCTAGCTCTGAGGGGAAGAGACAGCTCTGACAGCTTTGAAGTTGACTGCAACACCTCAGATCTGGCTCAGACTCTACAGCTCTGAAAGTCATCCATTTCTGAAGTGCTCGGCGCCGGTCCATTCAGAGACACCATCAGAGTCGAAGATACCAGTATCTTCAGATCCGATGTGAATGACTCTGGAATCTTTGGATCCAAAACCAGTGGTCAGACTGAAGAAGGAGCCAACAAGTGGGGAGTAGTACTAATAAGGGTATCTGGACCTGATGGGCTCAGAGCCTGAAGGACCCCCATTTGAATCTGTGTCAAGGAACTTCCTCATCATCCCTGTCCACATCGGCTTCAGTCAGACTTTTGGAAGAATATGATGAAGATGCTGTTGATAATTGTCTAGAATGGTGATGCTTCAGAGAGCATGCCAAAAAAGGGGAAGGAAGCCCAGAGAAAACTGGATCCAGGGCCATCAGCGCAATTGGATCCAAGGAGATTTTTCTGTTCTAGTCTTCAGATCACAAGGGGTTGGGTCCAAAGTCTTAGATAATATTGAAGGAGGTTCGGAACCCAGATCCGAGGAAGTGGTTTGATTTGGGGAATGCTTCCTAGAGTTCTTTCTGTCAGATTTCTTGGGGATTAGAGCCCCAGATGATGATGATGCAGATTTAGAGGGGAGAAGTCTTCTAAGGATTCATTTGTTTTTCTTGTCTATAAGGGCCCTAGGTTTAAAGGCCTTACAGTTATCACAATTGGTGTCAAGATGTATTGGGCCTAAACAATACACTCATTTGGAATGCACGCCAGCCAAAGGTATTTTGTGGCCACAGGCCGTACAGTTCTCAAAACTGGAAGGTTTCTTAGACATTATAGTGAGGCAAACTGAAGAGTGAAAGACTTTTTTTTTGAGAGAAGGTAAGAAAAGGATAAAAGGTACAAACAATGGTAAAATTAGATGTACTAAAAGTATGCTAAAAAGAAATACTAGCAATGGTAATTAAGAGTACACAAGTAATTAAATAATTAACTGGAAATAGAGAGGAAGCACTATAAAGATACAAGAACTATCAAATATACAAAATAGAAAGTTATAAAGGTATATTATACAATGACGCCCCATTAATATTCCAAAATGGGCACGCTGATTGGTCAGTGTGCACATTGTAAATCAGACTTATACTGATGGAAAAAGCTGCGGTTGCCCGGATTTTTTTACAGCAATGGAAAACGCAAGATCTCCATTGCTTTTTAGACATTGTCTCGCTGTGTTAAAGGAGTTTAACATAGCGAGACAGCTTTAAAAAAAGTAACGGAGATCTTCCTTTCTCCGTTGCTTTTTTTATAGCTGTCTTGCTATGTTAAATGGGTTTAATATAGTGAGACAGCTTTAAAAAAAAAGCAACAGAGATTCTCCTTTGCTTTTTTTAAAGCTGTCTCGCTATGTTAAACTCCTTTAACATAGCGAGACACTTTGTAAAAAGCAACGGAGATCTTGCTTTCTCCGTTGCTTCCACCCACAGCTCTGATGTACTGCGTAAGCATACGCATGTGCAGTACATCAGAACTACCGCAGAATACCAGACAGCTGCGGAAGGGCAGCAAGGAGGCATTATACAATGCCATTATTTAAGAAAACTAAGTATTTTTTTTCTTAAATAATGTCATTGTATAATAGCAATAACCCACTTCTGGATGTGGGTAATGCTGGATTTACCCACGGTTGTCTTTATTTGGCCACTCAGGCTTCGCCCTGGTGACCAAACCACACCAACCTTGGGTAAATCCAGCCTTACCCACACCCAGGTGTGGGTTATTGCTATAATAAATTCTCACTTACAATACAAAAAGTCGCTAAACTCGACAGTAAAACAGTGACCATGTCCATATAATAAGGAGGCAAATGAGATTTGAGGTATGTTAGGAGACTAGAGCATTATGGGAAAGAGAAGAGCTCAAGAGTATCAGTGATCCACGAGCTGGTAGAAGTGGCTGAGTCAGATCTGAGGATTGGATCTGAACCCAAGAGTTGAGAAACAAATGAAACTTGACATCAGATCAAAAGTTATGTATTTACCATAATGATGCATGATGCATCTTCGTTGTCTGTTTCCATCCTGAAGCCTGGATTACCTCAGAGCGAGTTTGCCCCTAATCAGTCTGCTGTCTTGCATCAAAACAAGGTACCCAGTAAAAAACAGTCCAAATTAAACCACATTCTAGTTAGAATAGAAAGGAAGACTGGAACTCATTCAGCAAGGCAGGCAGGCAGGAATCACTCCTTAGGACCGACTAGGAACCCAAATGAAAATTGTCCAAAGCAGGAAGGGGGCTGGGGGTTGAGGAAATATGAAGAGATAACACAGTTGCATCTTTATGGTGAGTACATAACTTTTGTATCTGATGTTGAGTTTTACATCCATTCCTCAAATGAAGGGACAAAATCCCCAAATAGAGAAAACCCTAGGTGGTCCTCAAGGAAGAATATTCCAGAGTACAGTAGAGCAAAATCCTGCTCTATTCCTAGATAAGATGTTCAGTGTGCAATTTGCAATAAGCAATAAGAATATGAACACAAATATCATCTATGGAAGCGGTGGACCAGAAAGCAGACGTGGCTACAGATCTAGAGGAATGAACCTTAGAAGGTTTAGGTAAAGTTAACCCTTTATTCTTATAAGGAAAGGAAATGCCATCAGTGATCAATTTGGCTAAAGTTACTTTTGATACCAGCTGTCCCAATGTAGCCTTGTAAAAAGATACAAACAACTGATTTGATTTTTTTTTAAGTCTTTTGTTCTATGGAAATAGAATCTAAATTGTTGGTGAACATCCCGCAGGTGGAGCGTGTATTCTCCCTTGTTGGAAAACCTTGGAAAAAAACAGGTTGATTGATGGACTGGTTGATAGCTGTCTCCACTGCCACCTTAGGCAGGAAAGAATTGTTAGTCCGAAGGGACATCCTGTGCTTATGAAGAACTAGATACTGTGGCTGAGAAGAGAGCACCTGGAGCTCTGATACTCATCTAGCCAATGTAATTTCAACCAGAAAAATCTATCTTGGCACAAAGGGCTCAAAGGGAGATTGTGTCAAAGCCTGAAGAAGTACTATTAAATCTCATTGAGGGGGGTAGGATCAATAGGTGGTCAAAGTAGAAATGTACCTTTGAGGAAGGCCTTACACAATCTTGGTGATGCTAAGGAAGAATGCTTTTTTCTATGTGAAAATTAGAAATGGCAGAAAGCTGGACTTGAATTGTAGCATAACTAGCTTCACTACTGAAAATGCAGGCAAGAAAATTAAGGATAGTTGGAACAGGTGCTGAAAAAAGGGTACAGCTCTCTCTGAAGAACCCAGATGAAAAGTCTTATCCATTTGTTCTTATAAATCTTTGTAATTTTGATTATTTTTGATTGTTTATGATAATGTATATCAGAGTTAGATTTTTATAAGTATTGTTTTTTATTGAGATACATTGCATATTATATACATATTCATTACATTTTATTATTACTTAGTAGTTTTTAATAAATCTTGACATAAGGGTTTATGTGCAACAAGCTTAAGTATTATATTTAAAATATATTAGATATAAATATATATTCTTTTCATGAAATTTATGTAATTTATGGTGTAAGGCAATTAGGTATATTTATTTATAATATTCTGCTTTTTTATTTAATATAGATTAGTGCGCTCATATAGGGAATGCATTTATTAGGATGCATGGCGCTGTATGACTTGTTTTCTAAATAATGTATTCAAAATTTGCAATTAATATATTAGCATTACAAAGGATGTTTATAAATATTTATTTGTCCTGTGTCTTGGGATAGACAGCATCGTATATACAAATTTTGGATGATGAAAAAGCACGGTTGCACTTTAAACATACCCATACTGAAAATGTATTCCAGTGGTTTAATTATATAATTGTTTGTTTTAATTGATTAATTACTTAATTGACACAATGCTTGTAATTGGCCTATCTTTTAGAGTATATCAACTGCATGGCCACAACAGTCATTGTAACTTGAAAAAGCCTGGGATACGCCAGGCGAAAGCGCTCGTTTTTTATGGTACCTGTGGATTAATAAAGAAGTTTGGTTTTTCTACAAAGATTTGTTCTTGGCATTTCCTGTTAGGACAGCTAAACAGCTTTAAGTCTGGTTAACAAGATTTTTCTTGTGGTATCGTTCAACACCTGTGGACTTCGGTGTGTTCAAAGGTCTGTGGCATTTTGTTGTTTGGTGGTTTTCTCTTATAAATCTTCCTAGTAGAAGCTTTCTGGAAGGATGTAAGGATATGATACACAGGGAAGAAAGCCTGAACAGTCTAGCCATTACTGGAAGTGAAGAAGCCATGCGGTCAACTTGAAGGTGTAAATATCTGGGTGAGATATCCCAGACATGTGACATACACAGTCCTGAGAAGGATCCAACACTCAGTGAGAGTGTACCAGATGAGGCTACAGGAAGGAAACCACACTTGTCAAGACCAAAACGGAGCAAATAGGATTACTTTGCTCTTCCACCGTGATGCTTTCTGAAGAATCTTGGCAATCAGAGTGGTGGGAAGAAAGGTGTAGAGGAGACCAGAAGACCATTTGTGAAGAGAGTCTTTCAGTGACCCCCCCTTCCCAGAGGGATCAGGGTGAAGTACCTGCTGCACTTGGAATTGTGGGAAAAAGCAAAGAGGCCACAGCACAGATGGCCCCACTGGAGAAAAATCCTTTCTGCCACAAATGTGTTGAGTGAGCACTCATGAAGGAGAAAGAAGAGGGACCTGCCCAATTTGTCTGTGAGCACGTTGGACTTTCCCAGAATATCCATTGCAGAATATGCATTGGCAATAGAAAGTGGCCAGGAGGGATCACCTGTTTCCATACTCTAAATGCTTCTTGATATGAGAGATAGGATTGAGATCTCCCTTGTTTGTTGATGTACAAGACCACTAACATGTTGTCTGTCTGAATAGTAACCATCTATGGAGGGTGAACATCTTCAAATGCCTACAACTACAAGTCTAATAGGACTGCTGTCATTTCCAGGACATTGATGTGAAGACCGACCTTCAGCTGAGATCAAGTACCTTCGACCATCCTTCCCAAGTAATGCTCCCCCAAGTTGGGAGGTGTCCGTAGTCACTGCGGCCTAATAGGTACAGTAAGGATAAAAGGGTGGCCCTGAGAAATTGTTTGTCTGGTTTCACCAAGCTATGTGTTTTCTGCAAATCTTAGTAATCCAAATTGGTGCAGTCAGAGGGTATTGTCCTATTGGCCATTGTACTGCAAGCGTCCATTGTAGTATCCTTATGTGAAACCTTGCTAAAGGTACCAGAATTATTATGGAAGTTGTTATAGATCTGAGAAGTTATAAGACTAATCTGGCTGGGGAAGGGGAGGAAGAAAGAGAATAAGTGATGCTTGGCTCTGCAAAGTGTTTAACCTTGTCTGTGGTAAGCTTCAAATCTGTACCACTGTATTCAGAAGAGCACCAATGAATTCCAGTACTTCAGTGGGGTAGACCTGAAACTTGGTGTAGTTCACTGTGATGCCTAGTTAAGACATAGTTAGAGGAAGTCATCCCTGCCTTCAATAAGTAGAGTTGGTGGGGGCAGAGAGAAACCAGTTGTTGAGATATAGAAACACCTGGAATCCTAGCTGTGACCACTGCCGTGCACTTGAATACCATGGGGGCTGTGGTGAGACTAAAGGACAGAGCCCTGAACTGATAGTGACTGTCTGCCAGCTGGAAGCATAGGTATCCCCTGGAGCACCTGTCGATTGTGACACAATAGCATGCATCCTGGAGATGTATTGAGCATATCCGATTGTGCTTGCGCAACAGTGGCAGAATGTACTGAACCATGCACCTGTCTGTTTGTCACAATAGGATGCATCCTGGAGATGTACTGAGCGTATCCGATTGCGCTTGCACAACAGTGGCAGAATGTACTGAACCATGACCATCCAGAACTTCAAGTATTTGACAAATTGATCCAGACTGCTAAGATCCAAAATTGGTCTAAGGTCCCAGTTTTTCTTTGGCACCCAAAAGAATCCTGAGTAAGTTTCAAATCCTTGCTGGTCTGTGTGTATGGCTTGGATGACTCTTTTCTGCCAGTAGTTTTTTTATTTTTATGGTTGCCACTTTCCTCTGACTGGGTAGAACATCAGGCATCTTTTTGGCCCAATTGTAAGGTTGAAGGGAAAATGAAATGCAATAACCTTTGGATATTATACTCTGCACCCAGGTGTCTTTCTTGATGGCTGTCCAGGCTTCTAGTTGCAGGGATCAGGGATACAATAAGCACCCTCTGACTGCCTGGAGAGTGCAGCAGTCAGGCAACCTTTCAGGAATACTGAAATTTCTTTTCAGAGAATGGGCCTCTGAAGCCCTGGTGTTCCTGGCCTCCTCTGCCACTAGAACCCCCACTCTCCAAGGGGGATCTGTCTCTGTGGGAGTCCTGGGAAGAGCCTTGTGAATTGTGGAACCACATCTTTCTACCTCCACTCTGGTTCCATGAAAAAGTCCTCTGAGGGGTAGAAAAATGTATGTCTGCAGCAGATAATGTCTTCCCATCCTATTTCCTTCTGCAGTTTCCTTCACCTTTGAGACAAACAAGGTGGACCCATCAAAGGGAGCACTGATGAATGATGTCTTGAAAGGCTCAGCAAAATCATAAAGGTGCATCCAGGCATGCCTTCTTATTGCAATTCCTGAACCTGCGATTCTCAAACCTCCCTCCAGCGTAAGAAATCAGCCTCATTGAGGGATTTAATAAGGACTGAAGGGTGGCCAGTTTTGAAGAAAACATTGCATTCTCCTCTGAAGACATGGACCCCAAGTAGGCATTGGAAAGCTCCTTGATCAAGACCCTCTGAACTCTTGCAACATGAGCCAAGTAGCGAACGTCGCTGAGACATAAACACATTTCTCAAATCTATCCAATGCCCTGGACTGTCTGTTCAGGGGATGGACAGAAGAACTCTGTTCAGCAAGTTCTTTCCTAGTGGCCACTGCTACCACCATAGTGTCTACATTGGGACTCTTGCTCCAACGGAAACAATCCTTTGACACAACAATGTATTTATCTGGTCCCTTGGGGATAGGCTCTCTGACATCGGTTTTCTTTCACGCCAGCAGGAAATAAGGTCCACCATCTCACCTGCTGAGGGAACTATCCAGGATATAGCTGAGCCAGCTCAAAAGCCTCAAGAAACACTGACTCCTCCTGGAATAACGTTTATTGAGTGCTGTGGTGCCGGTTTCCTTTTTTTTTTGTATTTTTTTTTTGTTCAGTGTTTACCGGTTTTATCTAAGTGGTAAAACTTACTACTTGTTGGAACTATCCAGGATGTATTTGAGCCAACTCAAAAGCCTCAAGAAACACTGACTCCTCCTGGGAGATTGGGGATAGTAGACCAATCACCTTGCTATCTCAAAGGTTCGAGGATTTTGCCAAAAGAGACATCCTAAAGGAGTGACCTGGGGGACCCCTCCCCTTCATCACAGTCAACATCTTCCATCAAAGACTTCTGCTGGGAATCTAAGTGCCTCCTTTTGCATGTATGCTTCTGAGGGGGCTCTCTGGTGGAATAGTTTGGGGAGGACGCAGAAGTGTGAGCTGAGACTTGGATAAGGAGTGTCTCTAGGCTTGACCGGGCCATCTGTCTCAATGCAACAGGATGAAAACACTCAGCAACCAAAGTAGACAGTTGGGGAGGGGCCAGACCCAAGGGGGCAAATATGCCTTGTCCACAGAGGTGGAATATGCTTTCTCCATTACCTCAAAGGCAGAGATCCTGAAGGAACCAAGAACCGATCTGGTAGCAGCCAAAGCCACCTGCCCAGGACAGCTCTGAGCATCCCAAAATCCTGCCTTGACACCAGGTCAGGGATGACCAGTCTAACACCAAGGCTCTGTGGGGAAGGGACTGCTCTGAAAACATTAGAGTGAAACCTGCCACCCCTGGATCCAGCATTGACAGTACAGCTCCGAGATCTCTCCAGCTCTGACAGAGTCAGAGCCATCTGGATCAGAGAAGGTGTTGGAGCTGACAAAGGTGGGGCCTTAGGATCTGACACATAAAAACTCTGAATTCTCAGGTTTAAAGACTCTAAAACCTGAGGACGGATCAGAGTAGGAGTCAAAAACTAGTATTGGTCTGGTGATAGACTAATAGGTTTTAGCCATAACTGGAATGACTCCCAACTGAATCTGGGTTATGATACATTTTGTCATCATCCTGCCCACATCTACTTCTTTCAGGCTCTTAGATGACCAGAGGGATGAAAAGGATGTGGGTGGTCTGGAAGCCTGTCAAGGAGTCTCTTGTAAAAATGGTGAATGGAGTCTCGAGGGAATAGGAGCCAGGGAGAATCTAGGTGACCTATAGAGAGGAAATTTTGATTTAGATCAGGTTGGATTAATGGAAACAGTCAGAGCTGATGATTTTGAGAATTTTTCAGGTGGAGCAGAGCCTGAAGTAGAAGGAGGAGAGCAGTCAGAGAAACATGGCCTTGAATCCTTTACCTTACCAGCAGAATCCCCCTTAGATGTCTCCGATAATTTTTTGGAGGAGAGGTGAGCTCCAGAAGATGAAGAAGAAGATGGGAACAGGCCTTTCAACACTAGCTTGTTTCTGTGCTTGACTAGCCCTCGATGATTAAACCCAGCACAAATCTCACATTCAGTGTTAAGGTGCCCTACTCCAAGGCAAAACACACACTCGGAGTGGATGTTTGAACTGAGAATCTTGTGTTCACAAGAAGGGGAGTTTTTCAAATCAGCTGGTTTGTCTGATATCTCAAGCCAGATAGCAGCAACAACAGTAGCAACTACAATCATGATACACAAGGAAGACAAGAAGAAACGACTACTAGCGATGGAAAATGCAGAAATACCAACAATAATAACAAAATAGATTTACCTAACCACAAAGTAGCAACAGAAGAAGTAAGGCTAACAACAACACTAAAGTATCAGAAGCGAGAGCAAGGGCATGAGGCCTGATGACACCTAGATCAAAATATCTTCATATATATATATATATATATATATATATATATATATATATATATATATATATCTAGGATGTTTGCTCGAATAAGGAAACGTCTGAATCCATAACAACCGAACACACTTTAACCAAAGCGCTTTTATTGAAAATGCACTTTCGTTAAAGCGTGTTACAAAAAAAAAAAAACACTACATTAACATTTTAGCAGAGGGACTTCACCCCCCTGCACCCCCCACACCCCCTACTTTAATATTCTCCCTCTGAGACCGCACTACAGTGGGGAAAAGGGAATTTTCCCTTACCCGCACTGTAGTACAGCCTCGGCAACAGGCATACGTAAGCGAAAGTGCTTCTTCGGTGAAAAGCACTTTCGCATAAGTATGCCTGGCCATTTGGGTTTCGGACGTTTGCTCATTCGAGCAAACATCCAGAACCCATATATATATATATATATATATATATATATATATATATATATATATATATATATATATATGTATAAAACACACATATACATATTTCTACAGGAAAAGGAAAGAAAAGGAACTAGGAGAAAACAGTTCCCCACGAAAGGGAAAAAGAAGAAAATAATGACTTATCTACAACCGCTCACGCTACAGGTGAACATGTCCAAAGGCTAAAGTAGCAAATGAGATCTGAGGTAATCCAAACTTAGGAGAAGATTATTGAAGTGACTGAAACTGGATTCAAGACCCATTGGTTGAGAAACGGACAAAAAAGACAATATCAGATAAATAGTGAACACACTAACAATAAAGGGAAAGCACACTCACTGATATTCAAAGTCAAAAACTATCACTATTACTACTAGAAAGCTCTGCAAGCAAAAGGGCACTCAGAAAAAGACTCATAAACTAAAGCACTACCTAAACACTAACTTAACCAGAAAATACAAACTACACTACGCTAAATACTAATAGCTAAACGGAGGGGTCAGGAGAATGAAGAAATGTTTTTCACTTATTGTGATAGTAGGAAGAGCTCTTGGAAACATGTCTGGATGAACAGGCGGCAAACGAGACTTGAGCTAAATCAGACAGATGGAGGGAATTATGGATAGGAGAGGAGTCAGAGTACTTGGATCTAAAGCTCTGGTGGAAGGCACCGAGGTCGGATCAGATCAAATCTGAGAAGCGAAATGTTGAATCAGATAAAAATAGACATTGGATCACACCAAAAAAGCAAAGGGGAAGGAGGGAGGGAGCAGCTATTGCAGCAGTGAACATTCAAGCATCTACTGTTTATGGTAAGTTCAACTTATACAATTGTACTGTGTTCATCATAGTGATCACTGTTGCAATAGTCTTAGTTATTAGTCAATTACCTTAAGCTAACTACATTTGGAGAGTGAAGGAGAGGAGTCCAGCATTCCCTAGAGAATGGTCCTAGCAACTATGCCTGATCTGGACCTAAAGAAAGAATCAAGCTTATACTAATTTGTTAAAGTATGAACAGAGGACCAGTTAGCTTCTAGAAAACTTCTAGAATCCAACCCTTTCCAAAAAGTGAGAAGATGAAGCCAAGGCCCTGGTAGAGTGGTCCTCAAAAGTTATGTACTCACCATAACTGTGCATCTGTGTTGTCATTCTTCATCTTCTTTCCTCAACCGATGAGTCTCGAATCTGATCTTGGATCTGACTTTGGCTCTGTAGCTTGACCTCCTTCCCCTTGCCCACAATCCTCTCTTCTCCTGAATTAAGATCAAGTTTGCCCTCTAGTCAACCTACCAATTTCTACCAAAAGGATACCCAGCTGTAACCATAGTCTAAATTAATTGTATATTAGCTGCAGCAGAGAAAAGAAGAAGAAAACTTGAGCTCATGCAGCAAGGCTGACAGGAAATACTCCTCAGGACATACTAGGAGCTCACAGGAAAGAAACATAGAAAATGGGAAGGGGGCTGCAGGGCGGGAGGTTGGTGAAGGATGAAAATAGAGCACATGTATGCATAGTTATGATGAGTGCTTAACGTTTATATATGATGTCTTTCTCTGTTCCTCAACTGATAGGACAGAGTCCTTAGCTAGACTACCCCTGGATGGTTGTCAAGGAAGGATATTCTTGAGTACAGTAGTGCCAAATGCTGCCCTTTTCCTAGACAAGATGTCCAGTTTGTAATGAGCTATAAATGAATCATGTAGCAGCTGCACAAATGTCATCCACAGAAGCTCTGGACCAAAAAGCAGATGATGTGGCCACAGATCTGGTGGAGTGAACCTTAGGCGGTTTAGATAATGTTAAACCATTTATTCTTAAATACAAATGAAATGCAATCAGTGAGTCATCTAGCTAAAGTTACTTTTGACACTGCCTTGCCCAATTTAGTTTTGGATAAAGAAACAACTGATATGATTTTATGAAATCTTTAGCTAAGTTGTCTGTGAACATCCAACAGGTGCAGCACATAATCTCCCTCACTGGAAAATCTTGGAAGAAAAACAGGTAGATTGAAGGACTGGGTTTATACTTGTCTCTGATGCCAGCTTAGTTAGAAAAGGTTAGTCCTAAGGATACCCTAGCCTTATGAAGAATCAGATATGGTGACTGGGGAGAACGTGCCTGGAGTTCTGATACTCATCTAACCAATGTAATAGCGATCAGGAAATGAGTAGTCTATGATACGATAAGAAATCTATTGTGGCTGAAGTCTCAAAGGCTGAAATACTGAAAAATCCCTCGGAGAAGTGAGGGTCCTTAACAGGAGGTTGAAGTAAAACAGTATCTTTAAGAAAAGCCTTACATAATCTCGCAGAGGCCAATGAAGAAATGTTTTCTCCTAAGTGAAAATTAGAAATGGCAGCAAGTTGGACTTTAATTGTTGAGTAACTAGCTCCATTACTGAAAATGGAAGAAAGGAAGGAAGTGAAGCAAATCTGGGATTGGTGCTGAAGAGTTCAATTGTCTCTGAACGCTACAAATGGAAAACCTTTTCCATTTACCCTTATAAATGTTTCTTTTTTTTCCCAAACATCTTTAATGAATTATCACTTGTGGCACAGGTAAATTTACATTCGTATAAATGTAACCAAACTCTATTAACATAAACATTATACTTCACATATATTGCTATATATCATATAACCTAAGCAACATTACATTAATTATTCAATTCCTGCCTTTTTTAAAACAAGAAATATCTTTATTAAACCATCACTTACTACACAGGCGGTCTTACATTTACATAAATGAAAACAAAACACACCAACTCAATCCTAGTTGCAAGCATTTTACATCATAAACCATGCTAACACAGTCCCAAATGCAAACATTATACATCACTTATAATCTACTCAATTTTTCTTACATAGCTCATTTAAGTCCTGCCGTGTTTTAGACCTCATTCCTCCCTTGTATCTATTGTTCCCAGAATTCCCATTGTTTCCTATGTAGTTTGCTCATACCCTTTTCTAAAGATCTCAATTCCTGTTGTTTTATCTGTTACTATATTCATTACTTCCAGTATGGTTGGCTTAGATTCTGATTTACATTTTCTAGTAATTGCTTTTTTGGCAGCCACCATTATTAGACACAGCAAGGCTTTACCATGCCTAGGCAATTCCGATTCTGTATCATAGCTCAGAAAAATCATCTCCATTGTCAGACCAATTTGTCCACACAACATCTCTGACAGTTCATCCAGCAGGGAACCGCATTCCCAGAAAATAAGTTCCCAATTATCTCTTTCTTTCCCTTCACCTACAACATTTACTGTCTGCCTGAGGAAAAATTCTCTGGAGTCTACTTGGGGTATAAAAATATCTACGTAAACATTTTCAGGCAAAAATCCAAAATCTTCTAGATTTTGTTGCATATTTGGGAGACATACATATATCCTCCCATTGTTTCTTTGTGACTTGCTTATCCAGTCTCTCTTCCCAATCCTTTATAACCTCTTCTGATTCTTATAGTTATCATGCAATATTTTATATGCTCTACTAATTATTCTTTTTAATGGCAGCTTCTGTTCTAGATTCTATTAAAAACTCTACCAGTGGTGGTCTTTCTTTTAGGACCCTCCCATTTCTTTCTCTTTGCCTATACTCTGATATCAATCTCTGATAGGGAAGGCAGTCTCTAACCTGCAATCCAAATAAATTATTGGTGTCTTCCCATTCTATCATCTTTCTCTCTCCAGTTATTTGTTCCCAATACCTTAGTTCCTTTGCCAGTTTTCTCCAATAAATTCTCACCTCCTCTTGTCTATTAAGTGTATCCTTATCGGCAGACTCTCCTTTCTCCATTCCCATATAAGTTTAGTTCTTAGAATACTTTCTGCTACTTTATGGATATAATATTCTGCATGATTATTGTTATTCTCCTTAAAGGCCTGCATCCAAAATTCCAGTCTCTCTTTATTTCTTGAGCTTCCCCCATGTTTCATCATCTCTTTCCACTCTGAACTATAGATCTGAATTTGTTGTCTTCATTTGGACTTCAACCTGTGGGTTACTGGATCTGGCATGGATCTGACTTGGCTGCATATCCAGCATCTGATCCGAGCTCCAAGCTCCTCCCCTACCCATAATGCCCCTGTCTCCTTCCTCCCTTTAGATCTCATTTGCCTCGCTTCATGTCTGCATTGTGATCCATTGCTCTGAGCTGCTGTTAGGGTAAGTGTTCCATTTTATAAATATTTTCATCCTCTCTCTCTCTCTCTTAAAGTTACCTTCTTCTATCTTTCTACCTCCCCTCACGTGTTTCCATCAGTTTAAACCAAAAAAAAAGTCCCTCTTTTCCTTGCTATTGAGCGTGCGTGTGTGTATGTGTGTGCGTTTTGTGCGAGTGCTGTGTGGGCCTTTCAAGGTGGTCATGTCTGAGACCCCAAAGCCAAGGTTCCATAAATGCACAGAGTGTGGCCATAAGCTCTCCCAAACCGAGAGCCACACTCTGTGTGTGGAATGCCTTAGTGCTGCCCACCTTGAGACCTCCTACTCCATCTGCTCGAGGCTCAATCCCCACACATTGATGGAAAGGAGAAACAAATTGATCCTCCGAGGCCTTCTACCCCCTCCTACCACCAGGGCCCAGGCCTCTTCTACCCTGGCTTCCTCTTCCATCTCTGCCCCAGACTCTGGGACTCAACCTCCTGCCAAGAGGGCCAGGGATGGTGACTAGCCAGCCAGACCCAAGGACAAACCCAGGAAGCAGTCCCCTGATCGCTCTTCCCCCATGGGTCCCCCAATTAAGGTCCACCCTGCTCTGAGGATGGAATCTCCCCAGCTCTATTCCCCTAGTTTTTTCTGGGAGCCAGAGGAGCTTCAGACCTGGTCGCCAGCCCAGGTCTCTCCTCACTGCCCCTCAAAGCTGGTGTCAGTGGCCTCCTCATCCAGGTCCACCCGCAGTCTCTTTGAAACGGAGGTGGACAGAATGATGTGGAAGTTTATCTGCATCCAGATACAGATGGGAGTCTTGCTTGCCCCTTTTCTCTCCAGAGCAGGGGGCATGCACTCAGCCTTCATCCCAATTACTCCTTCTCTGATCCAACCCTTAGTTTCAGAGCCCTCAGATTCAAGGACACTGGGTGTTGAGGGGTCGGCGCCAATGGTACATTGTACCTCGATGTCAGCCATGGCCTTGAGCAGGTCAAATATGATGAGTTCTCTTTTACTAATGCCCCATAAGACGGTTATGCCCTTTTTGGAAAGTCGGTACGTGACACTCTAGTCCAGAGTGAAAAAGATGGGAGCCAAGAAGATTTGGTTCTGGAAATCTCAGAGCTACCCTCAGGACACTCAAGACACGCCTTCCTCCAGAGGCAGAGGGGGATTTGATAGATTCCACCCCAGAGGCAGAGGGGATCCGAGGAATCAGGGGTCTCAAGAGCCATTCTCTGACAGACCCATGCAGCAACCATGAAGGGTTGCACAGCTGCTCAGCTTTTGAGGCAGTCAAGGGATGTCTCTCAATACATCCAATGGCCTGGGAGTCCATCACTGATAATCATTGGGCGTTATATCCAGAGGTTATTTAATCCCCTTCAACCAGTCACCTCTTCCATTCAGACACCTCCCGGACATTCCACCCATGCAGAGGGAGGAAGCAGCACTGGAAATTGCAAAGATGCTAGGAAAATGAGTCATCCAACCCGTCCCCCCAGACCAGTCCAGATTATGCATTTATTCCAGGTTCTTTATGGTGCCAAAGAAGACGGGGGACGTAAGACTCATTCTGGATCTTTCCATCTTGAACCTGTCAATCTCCAAGACAAAATTACGGATGGTCACTCTTCAATCTATCCTGCCCTTTCTACAGGAGAACAATTGGATGTGCTAGATCGATTTTGCAGGATGCATACTACCCCATCAAAATGGACAGGCACTCTTAGAGGTTTCTCTGCTTCTGGCTGGGAGCCAATCATTACCAGTTCAGAGTGCTCCCCTTTGGTCTCACCACAGCCCCCAGGGTGTTTACCAAAGTGATGGTAGTGGTAGCAGCTAACCTGAGACTACAGGGATTCCAGGTCTTCCCCTACTTGGACAATTGGCTCCTTGCTGCCCCCTCCAGACATCAACTCTGACAAGCAAGAGATTCCCTACTTCATTTCATAACCATCAATCTCAGTAAATCATCACTGGTTCTGGTTCAGGTGTTAGAATTCACTGGGGCTTGGTTGGACACGATTCAGACCAAGGTCATTCTAACCTCAGAGAGGATCCAGTCTCTGTAGCTACATGTCCTTGATATTCTTCAAGCTCAGTCACCAACAGCAGGAATAGTATTAAGGGCATTAGGGTCCATGGCAGCCACGATCACTCTTTTACCCGTGGCCTGGTTCCACATGTGGATACTTCAATGGACCCTTGCAGTTCAATAGTCCATGTTAGATCTTCTGTTGTCTTACCCCATTCGGATCTCTCAGGTGTGCAGGGACTCTCTTCTGTGGTAGATTCATTCCCCAGATCTCCTCCGGGGGTCGTCCCTTTCTTCCGCCTTCCCCCTTGGCGAGGGTGACCACGGACACCTCCCTTCTAGGGTGGGGGGGGCACTGTTTGGGGAGAACGGTCCAAGGCTTGTGGGTCCCCCTATGAGACTCATCTGCATATCAACATCCTGGAGATGAGGGCAGTACTTCTAGCATTGCAGGCTGTCCATGCCCATCTTCCCCTAGGGACAATTTTGATCCAGACGGACAATATGTCCGTGGTCTGGTACATCAACAAACAGGGGGGAACCAGGTCTTATCCCCTATGTCACGAAGCCATGAGAGTGTGGGAGTGGGTGATCTCCACCTGTTGTTTTCTGATGGCAACGCACATTCCGGGGAGAACCAACATTCTAGCAGATAGGCTCAGCAGGTCTGTTCTGATGCCTTATGAGTGGTCTCCGAATCCTTTGGTAGTGAAAAAAGAAGTTATGTACTCACCATAATGTTTCATGTTTGTAGTCCATCTCGCCCTTCATTCTTACACATGGGTTTGGATACAAGCTCAAAGTCTTCTAACTGGTTCATGGCTAGGTAAGTATCCCATGGTGCACCAGTGCAATCCCCAGATCTTGTTTGCTGCTAAGAAAAATAATAACAACCATATAGAAAGAACCCAATAATAAAAGGTCTCCAGTGAATAATAACAATATTTTTCTGTCTCCAGATACTTCCAGGACGGGGGTAGGAGGGTGGGTTCGTAAGAATGAAGGGCGAGATGGACTACAAACATGGAACGTTATGATGAGTACATAACTTCGTTATGTTCAGTAGTCCTATCTTGCCTTCATTCTTGCACATGGGACAGCGTCCCTAGCACCTTATTCTTGGGTGGCTCAAGGAAAAATACACCCGAGTACCGTGGAACCAAAGGATGCTCTATCCAATTTGTAATGAGTAATAAATGTGTGAGGGATAGCCCAAGTTGCTGCTGCACAGATATTATCAAATGGGACCCTGGCTTGAAAGGCTGCAGAGGCAGACTGAGATCTCGTAGAATGACCCTTAATTTTGAAAGGTAAAGGCCTACCCTCAGAGGTGTAAATGTGAGCTATACAGCTTGAGATCCAATTAGAGAGTGTCACTTTGGAAACTGATAGACATAAGCTGCAGTAGGAGAAGAAAATAAATAATTGGTCTGACTTCCTGAATTCCTTAGTCCGGTGCAAATTAAAACGTAATTGTCTATGAACATCCAGCTGATGAAACCTGTATTCTGCTGCATTGGAATGATTAGGGAAGAACACTGGAAGCTCTATGGATTGGTTCAAAGTGTTATGGGAATAGACCTTGGGGACAAAGGATGGATTAGTATGAAGAGATACTCTGTCTTTGTGAAATATTAGATAAGGGGTTTTGATAGACAGTGCTTGTAACTCTGACACTCATCTAGCAGATGTGATTGCCACCAGAAACAAAGTTTTCCAAGACAGAAATATCAATGGCGATGAATGAGAAGGGTCAAAGGGTGGAGACATTAGTTTGGATAGCACAAAATTCAAGTCCCATGAAGCAACCAGTTCCTGAAAGGGGGGGTCTTAACAAAGTGGCACTTTTAAGGAAGGTCTTGCACAACCTATGTGACATCAAATTAGAATCTTGTAGACCTATATGAAAATTAGAAATTGCTGCCAATTGAACCCTGATTGTGGCAGCCACATATCCCTGGTGGAGAGGTTCAGACAAAAATTCCAAAACCACCATAATAGAAGTGGTTTAAGGGTCAACATTCTTTTTCTTAGCCCAGATAGAAAACTTCCTCCATTTACTGGAATATAATTTCCTAGTGGAGGGTTTATGAGAGGACGTAAGGATATGAGTCACAGAGGGTGAGAAGTCGTGAAGCCTAACTAGGGATGGAACTGGAGCAGCCAAAATGTCAAATTGAGGGTGGATAGGGTGGGGTGAAGCGAGCCTGACATGTGCGTCAAGAGATCTGGCACTGGGTCCAGAATCCATGGATTGTCTAGAAGGTGAGGCTCGAGAAAGGGGAACCAAACCCGTCGAGGCCAGTAATGAGGATCAGTTTGCTTCCCAGCAATTTCGCTTTCTGAATCACCTTGGATATGAGAGGAAAGGGAGGAAAAGCATAAAGGAGACCCAGAGGCCAATCGTGAACAAGTGCGTCTCTCTGTGACTCCCCCGGAGGGGGGGATGAGGGAAAAATAGCTGCTGCATTTGGCATTGATTGGGCTGGCAAAGAGATCATAGCAAGGCTTTCACCATCTGTGGAAAATCTGCTCCGCTTTTTCCTGCTTCAGAGACCACTCACGAGGCATCAAAATTTGTTGGCTATCACGTTGATAGATAGATATTCCGGGGAGGTCTCAGAAGAATGGGGGCCACCAGCTGGTGGCTCCTGAGGCTGCAGGTCTCTGCTGTCCAGAGAGGGAGTAGGTGCTGAGACAGAAGTAGGTACCCTAGGGGGAAGAATGTCGGTACCCCTGATAGGAGCTGATGATTGGGACAGCACACTCTTCATCATCTCAAATGGCGACCTCCCCAGCTCTGAGGAGACCAAGGATGCCATCGGTTCCAGAGCCATCGGCTGCGAGATAGATGTAGGGTCCAAGCTCACACTAGCTGGTGCACCGAGAAGAAGGCTTGAAACCAAAGAGGTTCGGTTCCAGGCATCCCTGTCAGGGCTGACCGGGGAGCTTCGGCTCCTAGACACCACAGATGGCACCGAGTGCGTCGGAGCAGAACTCGTCTCCGAAACAACCTCAAGGGGAGCTGGAACCAAGGGTTCCACCAGCGGTACCGAACACTCCAGCTCCGAAAGTCCAGCACAGCTCAGAGGAGGAATCACAGAAGGGGTGGCAGACTCAAGTGGCCCCGGAACTGACTGGGTCGGAGCCAACAACATTTTAGGTAAGGCAGATGACTTCAGGAGTCTCAGCACTACTCTCTCCACATCTTCTTCTTATAAGCTCCTAGAAGATCTGGAAGACAGAATGGGAGAACAGGATCTCTGCAATATGGGTGACCTTAATGTAGGGGAGACCAGTAAGGGATCTGTAGACTGGCTCCAATGTCTACTATCGGTGGAGCTGAGGAGGCAGCAGGTTTGTCAGATTTAGAAATTTTGAGAGGCGGCTCCGATGCACCAGCTGGCACTGGGGAGGGTCTCTTAGAATATTTTGATGTCTCCTTTTTCAATCTATGAGACTTAGCAGAGGAGGAAGAGCTAGCCAGATCTTCCTCAAAAGAGGGCTTAAGGAGACCTTTTAAAATAAGTTTATTCTTTCTCTCTTGCAATACCCTGGCACTAAATGAGTGACAAAATAGGCATGTTTCCTGTAAGTGGATGGCCCCAAGACAGTATACGCAGTTACTGTGGCCATCTATTATAGATATCTTCTGTGAACATTTCACACACCTTTTAAAGCCAGAGGGCTTATGATCCTTGACCTCCTTAGACATCTCACAGAAGACTGCTAATCAGACACACACAGAAAGAAAAGGGAAAGTGGGAGGACTAGGTCCTCTAACTTAAATGGGCCTAGCCCTTAAAGTACCAACAAGGACACACACAAGGACTAGGTCCTCTAACTAAAACAGGCCTAGCCCTTAAAGTACCAACAAGGACACACACGAGGACTAGGTCCTCTAACTAAAACAGACCTAGAAAGAAAAGGATCAGAAAGAAAATATAATAGTCTCGCACACACACCAAAGAAGAAATACAATCTCTAAATTCAAATCAAGAGAACAAAGGTCAAAAACCCATTCTAACTGCAAATACAAATAGGCAGAGAGCTCCGTAAGCAAAACTATGAATTTTAATCTAAGCACACTGAGAGAAAGCTTACCTAAATTTTGAACTAATGCACAAACAGTCTAAACTACGTACAAAGGCGCCTACAACCACTACTATCAACAATATCTGAACTAGGGATATATAAATATATAGAAAACAACCCCAGTGAAGAAACTAACTGGCACACAGGATACCAAAGAGAACGATAAGGCCAACGGCCAACTGTTCTCAGAAATACTTAACACAGAAAGAACTCTAGTAACTGCTAAACTAACTACAAAAACGACACTAACAACAGCTATATGCAGTTATCTAAATATGAAAAAGAGTAGAATTAAGTAAAAAAAATTAGCAAAATGTGTTAAACTTAGCCATGGCCAAGAAGCAGCATATCCGAACTCATTGACGTGGCAAACAAGATCTGGGGATTGCACTGGTACACCATGGGATACCTACCTGGCGACTAGCCAACTAGAAGACTTTGAGCTTGTAAAAAGGCCGAGTCAGAGCCGAGGATCGGCTCCGAACCCATGTGTAAGAATGAAGGCAAGATAGGACTACAGAACATCCGATCTTTCCCAAGTGGGGTCAGCCTTGCTGCGATCTCTTCACCTCTCCTTCCAATGCGAAATGCAGGGAGTTTTTCACTCTTACACCCCCACTGGGAGAAGGCCCCAGAGATGCTCTGATTCATGCTTGGCCCTCTGGTCTTCTGTATGCTTATCCTCCTCTTCCCTTGATACCCAAATTTCTTCAGAAAGAAAGCTTGCAGGCTGGGGAGCTTAGTCATCCTCATTGCCCCATTCTGGCCTCGCCAAGTCTGGTTCCTCTCTCTGTGGTCTCATCTGGTGACTCCACCATGGCGATTGGATCTGGTTCCGGATCTCATTTCTCATCCTTCAGGGCTTCCCCATCAAGACCTGGTCAGTCTGAAGCTCATTGCTTGGCTGATCCAGTTCCCATGATAGTCTGGATTCCTGGATTATCTTCACCAGTCAAAAGGATTCTGGTAAGTCTTCCACCAGAAAGGTGTACTTCAGCAAATGGAAACATTTTTCGATCTAGGCTTTGCAGCGTGCCCTAGATCCTTTCACTGCCCTGGTTTCTGCAGTTTTAGAATTCTTGGCAGGCATTTTTCAGCAAGGTGTCAGTTCCTCTACGGTCAAGGTCCAACTAGCAGCGATTTCAAACTTACATGTAGGTGATAACATGGCTTCCTTAGCATCTTCTAAGCTTTGCAAAGCCTTCTTAAAAGGCACCTTTCTACTTCAGCCACCGGGGATCTTACTTTAGTTCTGCAAGCTCTCGTATTGTCCCCCTTTGAGCCTGCAGCCTCGGTGGATTTGCAATTTTTGTCCTGGTTGCTATTACATCTGCCAGGAGGGTATTGGAGCTTCAAGCATTGTTGATCAAGCCCCCTTATTTGATCTTTCATAAGGACAGGGTATACTTGCATAGTAATCCATCCTTTCTTCCTTCCTAAGGTAGCTTCAGAGTCCAATATTAATCAGGTGTTTAATCTCCTTGTCTTCTTCCCAAATTTTCAAAATAAGGGAGAATACAAATTGCACTTGTTGGATGTGCACAGACAGTTACATTTTTACCTGCACAGGACTAAATCCTTTTGTAAGTCTGACCAACTCTTCATTTCCTACTCTAAGCCCTTTTTAGGGAAACCAGTATCGAAGGTCACCATTGCCCACTGGATTTTCTAGTGTATTACCTTGGCATATTCTGCTAGGGGTTTATCCCTGCCAGGTCATGTGAAGGCACATTCCACTAGATCTATGCCTACTTCAGTAGCCTTTTGGTCCAGAGTATCATTGGATGACATTTATTCTGCAGCTACTTAGGCTTCTTCACATACCTTCATCTCACATTATAAGTTGGACATCATATCCAGAAACGGGGCATTTTTTGGCTCCACCGTGCTCCGGAATATCCTTCCATGAGGACCACCCAGGTGTTTAGTAGCAGGCGACTCTGTCCCACAAGTTGAAGACTAAATGAAGACAACAACTTCAGATAAATAAGTTATGTACTCACCATAATGTTCCATCTATGTTGTTGCTCTTCATTTGTCTTCAGCCATCCCTCCCTCCTTTCCCCTGCCTTGCACAGACTGTGTGGTGGTCTAGCTAGTAGAAGATGTGGTCACCAGAAGGGTGCCTTTTATTCTCCTTTTCTTGCTTATGGAGATATTTAGCATTGGGACAAGGTGTTGGGTCAGGTTGGGATGCTAAGTTAGGTAGCAAACTCGATCTGAAGGGAGGAAGAAGACAGGGGCATTATAGACAGGGGAGGAGGTTGGAGCCTGGATCAGATGCTGGATATGCGGCCGAGTCAGATCTGTGCTGGATCACAGGTTGAAGACAAATGCTCAGATGGAACATTATGGTGAGTACATAGCTTCTTTTTTCTGCTTGTGTCTCACTCTTGTAGCTCTGAAATACCCCTTCAAATTGGGTACTCCCAATCTGCCCTGTTCTTCTGGAAGAATCAGCTTATCCCACTTGACTCTTGCCGTCTTCCCCTCCCAGATAAAGTCCTTCAGCTCTTTATTAATTGCTACCCACAACTTTTCCTCTGGTTGATAAAAATATGCCTGACCTGTTTATAAGACTAAATGGACTAAAACATTTTAACTGCTTGTATCTTGCTATCTGTATCCATAAAACATAACTTCCATTTTCTCATTTTTTGTTTTAGCTTTTGTTTAGTCTTTCCCACATATCCTTGGCTGCCACACTAGAATCATTTTTAGTCCATACACCTAAATATTTCATTTTATCTTGCCCCATAAATATGAGTATTCCTGAACCAGTTCATCTGTGGGTACATAATTTATTGCTATTATCTTTGTTTTATCTTCATTAATTTTGTATCCTGAAAAGATCTGAAACTGTCTCAAAATGTTCCACAACAATATAATCTCTCTTTCTGGTTTTATCAGGTATAAAATAATATCATCTGCAAATAAAACCAGCTTTTCTTGACTACCATACCAATTATATCCTTGAATTTCTGAGTCCCTTATTTTCTTTGCCAGTGGTTCTAAATATAATGCAAATAATAAAGGGGAAAGGGGGCAACCCTGCCTGGTTCCTCTACTCAAGCAGAAATTATCAGAAAGGACCCCACCCACTTTCATTTTCACCTCCAATTCCTCATATATTCTCCTAATCAACCTTATAATTTTTTCTGGAAATGTAAATGCTTCCATTGCCCTGCTCATAAAGTCCCAGCTTACTCTGTCAAATGCTTTCTCTTGCCTCAAGACCCTCCAACAACAGTGGTATTTTCTTACATTCTGCTTTGCTGGATGGATTATCAATACTTTGTTAATGTTGTCAAATGTTTGCCTCCCCTCCACAAAACCACATTGATCCATATCTATCAGTTTGAGCATTACTTTTGCCTTTCTTTTAGCCGTTATAGACAGGAACAGTTTATAGTCATGGTTTATTATTGAAATGGGCCTGTATGAAGCTGGATCTGATGGATCCTTACCCTCTTTAGATATTGCAGCTACTACTGCTTTCTTTCAGGATGGTGGTATTTCTCCTCCTCTTAAGATACTGTTAAACAAAACCTTCCAGATCTTTATCATTTTTTTCCTCCTAGCTTTCATACTTCCACAGGAATACTATCTATTCCTGGGGGCTTTCCTGTAGATTAGTTATACATCACAATTTTTTTATCTCATCTCCTCCTATTCTGTTAGTAATTGAGCCTCATCTACCGCAAACCTTGGCATATTTAATTCTTCCATAAATATTTCCATTTGTATCTTGTATTGATTTTCATATTTCTCTGCTTTATAGACACTCATAGAATTTCTGAAATATTTCCAATACCTCTACAGGATCTCTTTTTACCTTTTTTGTTATAGGCTCCCTACTTTTGGCGACAGCCCTTTGTACTTTCTGTTGCCTGAGTCGTTGTGCTAAACGTTTTTGTGCTCTAGTGTTATTATCAAAAAACAGTTGCTTAACAGCAATCTTTCTAAGCTTGTGCATATTATTGAGGTAATCCCTTATTTTCTGCCAAGTATTCTGCAGTTGATCCTCTTCTTGTTCTGTGATATTCCCCCTATTCTGCAATACTTTAACATTTGTCAGTCCTTCCATATAATTCTTGTTACTTCTTAACCATAGCTCCCTTTCTTTTATTTCCACCCTGTTTTTAAACTTCATCTTAAATTTATCCCATTCCTCAACTATATTTTCAGAAGAAATTTCTATCCTCTCTAAAAGCTCCTGAATGATCTCCACTTCCCATTCCTTGAGTTCCTCTCTTCAGCAGACAAGTGGAAAAGCACCAGTGTCTCATTTTTATTTCATTACCCTGTGTTTTTATTTTAACTACTATTGGCGCATGATCTGAAATAGTTATTAGGTGAGTATCAAAACCTTCAATTGAATGCACATGTTACTGTGAAATGTAAATTCTGTCTAGCCTAGCCCAGTTTTTTATATCTTGGGGAATAATATGTAAATTCACACCAAACTCCTATTACTGAATTCACATCTTCCATGCCAAATATTTTCATAAATTTCTTCAAAAATCTACCCTCCTTTGTTATATTTTCCCTTCTGGGTCCCCAGACACATCTTCACTGCTGGAAATCAAATTTCCGTCCCCAGCTATAAGTAATATTCCTTGCTGAAAACTGATTATTTCTCCCAGAATTTTCTTAAGCTCCATTATAGCAGTTTTAAGTGGAATGTAAATACATGCCAGTGCAATCCTCCTCCTCCCTTGCCAGTAGCCCTTGGCACTACAAAATCTGCCATTATAATCTTTTTTTATCCTCTTCTACCACTGTTGGAGCTCCTCTTGTAATTAATATAAGTATCCTCTTTTCCTTTGTCTCAGGTATTTCACTGAATAACCATCTTGAAAACCTTTCTTTATCAAATTAACATGTTCAGTTCTGTGTCTCTTGTAACATAACTATTTGTACTCTACATTTTAATATAGTTCACTACTCTTTCTTGTTCTTTCCAGCTTCTTTGGTATAGCTGAAAATCTCAGGTTTTCTCTATGTGCTCTCTCCTCTAATTCTATTATTTTGTGAAACATCTCTTTCTGAGCAGTCTCATATATTCAGCCAGCCTTTTCTTCATTTCGACCTCTGATTTTTGCAGCTTTATCATCTCATCTAAATATCTGTTTAAAACTTCTTCCATTTTTTCCAGCCTTTTGTTGTTTGTGCTGATATACTCCCATCAGTGTTTTGTTTATTTTAACCACGTCTGTATGCAGTTGTGTTATATCTTCCTGTAGGTTACTGGAAGTCATGCCTGAAGGTTGATTGCTTTTTTGCTGAACAGCTGCAGAACTTTCCCCATTCAGTGTTTCTTCCTCATGTCTTGTAGCTGATTTTTTCCAAGTCTTCTGTATTTCTTTATTTCTGGCATTCAGGCAGTGCACTTACTAGCCAGTTACTGAAATTTACCTGTAAACACAAGTCTATTGGCCTTCTCTGCTAAGCTTCTACTTTCACACTGGCAGAGCTAGAAATAAACTGTTAGTCAATGCATAGCCATCTTGGAAGTCCCTTGTAAATCTCATCTAGTAGAATGTTTCTGGGATATAATGCAAGGATGTGACAAACCAGGGTAGAAAGTCTGGAATATCTAGCTATCACTGGAAGTGGAGAAACCATGCGGTCATCTTTAGAGTTTGAATATCCAGGTGAGTTATCCCAGAAGAATGGGATAGAAAGTCCTGAGAAGGATCCAACACCCTGAGAGGGTGAACTAGGTGAGGCCACAGTAAGGGAAACTACGCTTGTCTAGGCCAGAATGGAGCAATGAGGATTGCCTCGCAGTTTTGCTGAAATACTTTATAAAGAAACTTGGGGGTGAGAGGGGTGGGTGGAAAGGCATATAGGAGACTGGGGCAGCCAATCATGAATCCGTGTCTCTTGGGGATCCCCCTGTGGAGGGATCAGGGCAATGTACCTGCTGCACTTGGAATTTATGGGAGAAGCAAAGAGGTTACAAACACGGTTCACCCCATTGCAAAAAATAATTTCTGCCTCTGATTGAAATACGACTTATGAAGAAGTAAGATGTACCTGCTTAGTTTGACTGCCAGCATGTTGTATTTCCACGGAATAAGTGATGCCAATAGAAAGCAGCTGGAAGAGATCACCATTGCCACATTCTCATTGCTTCTCAACATAGGGGGTAGGATCGGGTTTCCCTGTTGTTGATGTACCACTCTCATTGCCTCTCAACATAGGGGGTAGGATCGGGTTTCCCTGTTGTTGATGTACCACTCTCATTGCCTCTCAACATAGGGGGTAGGATCGGGTTCCCCTGCTGTTGATGTACCACTCTCATTGCCTCTCAACATAGGGGGTCGGATCGGGTTCCCCTGTTGTTGATGTACCACTCTCATTGCCTCTCAACATAGGGGGTCGGATCGGGTTCCCCTGTTGTTGATGTACCAGACCACTGACATGTCTGTCTGAACAGCAACCATTCCTAGAGGGAGAACATCTTGAAATGCCTGCAACACCAGTAGCACTACTCTCATTTTTTGGACATCGATGTGAAGATTGACCTCTATCTGGGACCAAACTGGGAGGCATCCATTGTCACTGTGGCCTTGGGCATAGGAAAAATAAAAGGGTGGCCCAGAGATACTTGTGTGTGAATTCACTGGGCTATGTGTTGTCTGCAAATATTTCTAATTCGAATAGGTGCAGTTACCGGGGACATCCTACTGACCATTATACTGAAAGGGTCCAGTGCAGTAACATCATGTAAAACCTTGATAAATTTAACAGAATTATTGAAGCTGTCATTGATCTGAAAAGCTACAATACCAGCCTGGCCTGAGTGGGAAGAGACAGAATGTGTGATGCTTGGCTCTGAAAATTCTTAACCTTGTATGTGGCAAGCTTGTGAAATGTGTCTCTGTATCCAGATGAATATCAGTGAATTCCAGGGCTTGAGTGAGAATGAGCTGAGACTTGGCATAGTTCACTGTAATTCCCAGTAGAAAACATAGTTGGTGCAAGTAATCCGTGGCCTGAATCAGTAGAGACTTGATGGAAGCAGAAAGTAGCCAGTCTTTGATTTAAGGAAGCACCCAGAATCCCTGCAGTCTCAAATGAACTGTGACCACGGCCATGCAGTTGTTGAACACCCTAGGGGCTGTGGTGAGACCAAAGGACAAGGTTCTGAACTAATGGTGACTGGCTCTCAGCCAGAAGTGTAGGTATCTCCTGGAGCATTTGTGTATTTTGATATAGTACACATCTTGGAGATCTATAGAGCAAATACAGTAGTCCTTCCATAACACTGGCAGAATGGACTGAACCGTGTCCATCCAGAATTTTGAGTGCTTAACAAACTGATTCAGGTTGTTGAGATCCATAATTGGTCTTAAGTCCCCTGTCTTCTTTGACACTAAAAAGAACCTCAAATAAGTTCCATATCCTTGTAGATCTGGGGGAACCCCTTAGATGACTCTTTTTCCCAGCTGCTTTTCTATTTCTATGGCTACTGCTTTCCTCTGACTGGGTGGAACATAGAGATTTATTTTGGCCCACTGGGGAGGTAGAAGGAAAAATTGTATGTAATAAAGTCTAATTATTATTCCATGCACCCAGGTATCTTTGGTAATGGCTATACAGACTTCTGGGTGTAGATATAAATGTCTGCTGATTGCCTCCAGAGTACAGCTGTTGGGCAACCCTTCAGGGGTACTGAAAAGGCTTCTCATAAAAAGTGTTTCTGAAGCCCTAATGTTATGGGCCACCTATGATAGAGGGGTGATGTCTTCCATTCAGAGTTCCTGCCTCCGCCATGGAAGAATCTGTTTCCCTAGAAGTCCTGGTAAGACCCACATCTTTCTACCTCCTCTCTGGGCCCAGGAGAAAGTACTTTGAGTGATAGAAAAACATATCCCTATGGCAGATAATGTCTTCTCATCCTGTTCTCTCCTGATGTGAGACTTTTCTTCACCATAGGGCCAAATAAGATGGAGCTGACATCAAAGAGAGAATTGATAAATGTTGTTTTGAATGGTTCCACAAAGGTGCATCCAGGATTGGCTTCTTACAGCAATTCCTAAGCTTGCAGCTCTCAAAGCTCCCTCTGACAAAAACTGGATATTGGCCAGTTGGGAAGAAACAGTCATCTTGTCCTCTGCAGACATGGACTTTGAGAGGGTATTGGAAAACTCCTTGATCAATTCCCGCTAAAATCTAATAACATGCATCAAATATTTCAGTGAACTGAGGGCAAAGTTCTCTGAAGTGTAAACATGCTTCTGAAATCTGTCTAGCACCCTGGATTCTCTGTTCAGTGAGTTTTTTGTTGGTGGCCACTGCTACCACCATAGCATCCAATAGGGTACCCTTGCTGCAATGGGCCCTATCCTTTGGTACAATGCCATGCTTATCTGGACTCTTGGGGATAGGCTCCGTGACATCTGGATCCTTCCAAGCCTGGTGGAAGATGAGAGCTGCTATCTCATCTGCCGGGGAAACTACCCAGTGTGAAGCTGAACTGGCTATGAAAGTCTTGAGAAATACTGACTTCTCCTGGGAAGGGGGTCGGAACACCAACCACCTTTCTGTCTCAAACGTTTGAGGACTTCACTGAAAGAAACAACATAAAGGGGTAATTTGGGAGACCCCTCCCCTTTATCAAAGTCACTGTCTTCAGTTAAAGACTCCTGTGGGTAGAATAAGTGCCTCCTTTTAAAAGTACGATTCCGAGGAGGCTCTACAGTGGGAGATTCCAGAGAGGACTTGCAAAGTGCCAGCAGAGTCCTGAATGAAGACTGTCTCTGGGCTTAACTGGATTTGCTGTTCTGATGGGACAGGATGAAAGGACTCAAGAACCAAAGTAGACAGCTGAGGAGGGGAGGGCAAGGATGTCTTGTCTACAGAGGTGGAAAAGGCTGTCTCCACTACTTTAAAGGCAGAGGCCATGGGAGGAGCCAAGCCCCAACCTGGTAGGAGCCAAAGCCACCTGACCAGGTTGGAACCCAGCCTTCCCAAGATCCTGCCTCAATGCAGAGGTCAAGTGAGTTGTCCAGCGTTGAGGCTCTGAGTGGAACGGACGGCTCAAAAAAAATTGTGGTCAAACACATACCGCCAGATCCAGTATTGACACTACAGCTTCAAGGTCCTTCCAGCTCTGACAGAGTCAGGATCATCTGAATAAGAGAAGGTGTCAGTCAATGAAGGCCAAGCCTTTGTATTCGACACAGACAATCTCGGAATTCAATGGTCCATAGGCACCAATACCAGGGGGCAGATCGGAGTAGGAGTCAAATGTTGGGGATAAACTACTGGTAGGCTCATGAGTCCAATGGGAAATGGAGATGGGTAACTCCTACTTGACTCTGAGTTCTAAGAAACTTTCTCATCATCTCATCCACATCTGTTTCTATTAGGCTCCTAGATGACCTGGGGGACAAGGAGATCAGGGCTGGCTGTACATCCTTTGAGGAGTCTCCTGCAAAAAAGATGAGTGAGCTCTCAAAGAAACAGGCTCTGGAGAGAATTTAGAGCTTGTATATGGAGACTTTGATTTGGCTCGAGTCAGATCCAGAGGGATAGTTGGATCCAATGGTCTTCATTTTGATGGGGTCAGATTTGAGGGAGCAGTCGGACCCAATGGTTTTGAAACTGTTGGGCTGAGCCAAGGTCAAAGAAGGAGGACAGCAATCAGAGGAAAGCTTCTTTGAACCCTTAGTCTTATCAGGTACACTGGTAGAATCCGAAGAATTCTTGGAGGAGGTGGGATCTCCAGATGTGGTAGCATTGGAGGGAAGCGAGCATTTCAATAGTTTGTTTTTGTGTTCTACCAGCACCCTGTGGTTAAAACCTGCACAAATCTTGCAGTCAGTGATAAGATGACCCATTCTGAGTCAATACACACTCAGAATGAGTGTCTGAGTTAGGAGTTTTGTGGCCACATGAGGAGCTCTTTTTGAAGCCAGTTGGTTTATCATATTTATTTAACTTGACATTGCAACAAGAACAACCACACCAAAAAATATGCAAAACTAGAAAAAGAGCTACCAACAATGGTAACACCTAATACTGAAAATGGTACACAACAAAATGTAGATAACAACAATGGTATATGGGAGTTGTACCTCCCAGTTAGGCTGCAAAAGCAAGCAAAGGGCACAAGGCCTGATGACTAACAGATGAATAAAGTAGATAAACAAGCTTTTTTTTTAAAATACAAAAAACAGGGAGGAAGAAAACATAAGTAAGACTACAGAACAGGAAGCATGATAAATAGAAACACATCTATGACAAAAAGCTACTTGAGCTACAAGTGACTACATCCAGCTCTGAAGAAGCAAATGAGATCTGAGGTAATTCAGCAGAAGAGAGGATTATGGGTAGGGGAGAAGCTCAAGCTGCAGAGTTGATGTCTAGTGAAGTGGCTGAAGTTGGATCTGAGACCCATCAGTTGAACGCATGAAAAAGACAGCTTCATATCAGAAGGTAATAACCTTAGACAACCATTTGGAAATAGTCTGTTGTGACACAGTTTGTCCCATTTTTACCTTCACAAGAAATGAACAATTGATATGAAGAGCTGAATGATTTACTTATGTCCAGATAGCACCAGAGATGTCTGTGGACATCAAGGTATGAAGTATCCTTTCTCTAGAATTTTTACGTCCAGCAAAGAAAATGGACAGATGGATACTTTGGCTTAAAGTAAATTTGGATAAAAGTCTCAAAGAAACCCTGTTCCCATGGAAAATGAAACAGGATTGGCTCACCATTAGAGTTTGTAACTTGTACACCTTGGAAACTAACCACTTGGCCACCATTGGCAAATCTTGCCCTTTTCTCCACCATAATGTGATCCATGAGTTGTTATATTTAAGTAGGAGTGTGTGGGGGGCACAGCCCCCCCATGGGGGCAGGGTGTGGGGGTGAAGCCCCCACTCAGAAGGTTTTATTTATGTATATATATTTTTTATACTACAGAGTTTTAATTAAAACTACATACAAAAAAAAAATTATACATAAATAAAACCTTCCGGAGTGGGGGACTTCCCCCACCCCCCTACCTAAATATAACAACTCCAAGATCACACTATGGTTGAGGAAAGGGCAATGTTTGTCAGTGGTGGCCAAGTGGTTAGTTTCCCGGAGGTGAATTTCACCATTCCAGGAGTTTGCTGTTATAAGTTTTCAGTGATGTCTCACTGTTCTGTGAGTCGACGTTCTGGTACTACAATTATTCAAAGGGGACCTGTATCAAACACCCCTGTTCTTTTGTGAGTAGATCCAGTCTGTGAGAAAGCTTGTGGTAATTGCTCCTGGCCAATTCTGAAAGAAGGGAGAACTACGGTTGCCTGGTCCAGAAGGGAGTCACCATAATGATCTTTGGGGATTCCTTCTGAATATACAAAAGTACCCTGGATATTAGTGGAAAGGGTGGAAAAGCATACAGCAGCATTCCTGTCCAAGGAAAAGAAAAGGTATCTGTCATCCAGGCCTTCTTGCATGGAGTCTCCCCACAGATAGATCAAATATTAGAAGAATCCATGATCTAGTTTCCATTTGCGAGGGTCTGTCCTGTCCTGCTCAGCTTGTATGCCCAAAATTTTGTTATGATGGAATATAGGATATCTGTAGAGTGAGATTGTGCTGAGAGCTATATCTCAAGCGAGCGTGGCTAGTATGCAAAGGGGTTACAATCTGGTTCCCCTTGCTTATTGATGTACCACATGATTGTGATATAATTTGTAACCAATTGAAAAGGTCGCGGGGATCAAAGATGATTCCGAGAGTTGAGTGCCTTCATCAGGGCAAGCATCTCCTTGAAATCTGGTATCTAAACCCTGTATTTGCAGGGTGTTGCATGTGTTTGCTCATCATGCACTGCTGCTGTGCTGTTTTAACCCATTGTGAGGTATCTCAGTTGCATTTTTTCCCTTACCAGCACTCCTGTTCAACTGATGCCCTCCCTTGCAACTATTGTGTTGATTTTATCCAGCCCTACTCAAACCTCTAGGTACTCCATTCTGATAGTACCCACTCTACCATCCTTGACCTCTCTTCCACAGACTCTGACAACCATGGACGGACAATTTCCTGTGGTTTCTCCTGCTAGTCTGGTTGATATGGGCATCCCGAGACAGTGTAGTAACTGCCTCATGTACATGGATAACCTCTCTTCTTCTACCACCTAGGAACAAAATATGTGAGAAATGCAATTACATTAAGAACCTAGAATCCTTGCTGTCTCAACCACAGGCCAGTACATCTGGCACTGAGAAGGTTGTCTGCACAAATGCCACAAACACCAGACCTCTACCACCCACACATCTGTACAGTACATTCCTACATATGTGGAGGTTCTCAACAAAAACATACCTAAGCAAAAGCGATCTCCAAGGCAAAAGCATACACACACATCACAACCTACCACATATAGCACACATGTCTGTGTCTCAGCCTCTGAGGCCCAGCCACAAACTCAGCATACTAGTCATAGGAGACTATCGTGAGACACACAGATGTGCCCCTCACCAGGCTAGACAAAGGGAAATTCATGGTAAGTTGCTTGTCAAGTGCTAAAATCTACCATATCACTCACGCACTCAAGTCTCCCAACAGCATGTACTGTTATGAATCTGTCATCGTCCATGTTGGTGTGAATGACTCGAGATGTACCTCTCTGCACTACATGAAGAGAGACATGATTGAGCTTGCTGAATGTGTGCCCCAGGCAGGTAAGTTCCTAGCCTTAAGCAGCATCCTACCATCACCCATAATGATGCCTCAGTACAAGCAGAAAATGATTGACTTTAACAATTGGCTTAGTTTCTGGTGTCATTCCAAGGGGATCCAGTACCTGACTGCCTCGGAGGACATGATTGACAGACCACGATGCTTTGCCGGAGATGGCCTTCATCTGTCTCGCCTTGGCTTCAGGCTTCTGGCAAAAGCTTCTGCTTCCTCCATAGTGCCTTTTTTAGGCAAAGTCATGAGGACAAAATTACCAACGTGAAAAATTCTTCTAAATGAAATTTAAAGGTCATGCTGCTAAGCGATAGGATTCTCAACATGAAACTGCACTCATTGCAAGCATTCCTCACCCTGGAAGATACTGACATTTGTGCAGTCACTGAAACCTGGTTCAAAGCTGCAGAGAGCATGTCAGCATTACCAGGTTACTTATGCTACCATACTTTCAGACCACAAACAGAGGGCTACAAAGCCAAAGGAGGCTGAGTTTCAATATTTATCAAAGACATACACACCTCCAGGCTGGTCAAACAGTATGACGCACAGGAGACACTTCAGGTGCAGTTAACTGTTGACAAAACACATATTCAAATCATAGCTAGTTACAGACCCCTCAACCATGACTCAGGAGGCCCACTTTACCTATCTGGACTTACTTTAATCTATCAAGATTCAACCCTCTACCCTGATTCTGGGTGACTTTAACTACCCAACCATAGAGTGGAAGGCCTATTCTAGCTCAAACATGAATGCCCAGAGATTCCTCGACTTTGTCACTGTCAATGCATTGGATCAGCTGGTCGACATCCCCGCAAGAGGTGAAAATATCCTGGACCTGGTACTAACAAATATGAGTAGCCACTGTAGCACCCCTACAGTGTCATCCTTCTTGGTAAGATACAACCATAAAGCAGTCACTTTCGAAGTCACCATCTCCCCTGACCCAACCCCCCCTTTCCAAGGTCGAACAAAACAATTTCCCAAAGCTGACTACAACCTCCTGAGAGCAGGTATAAGCATCTTCACAGCCACCATCCCTTCAGTTGGAAAAAGCACTAATGTCCAAGCCTACACCAAAAAACTATATGAGCACCTACATAGCTGCATGGCCTCATCAATAACTGACAGGACCAAATCATCTTCCTCAAGGAAGAGTAAACCTGTCTGGTGGACAGCAGCAATAAACAGACTCTAAAATAAAAGGAAAAAAACTGTCCAGGACCAAGGAGAAGGTGCCAAGTTGGAAGCAATCTCTCATCTGAACAAGCAAATAAGGTCACTGGTGAAATCCTCTAAGGCTAACTTCGAGTCCAAATTGGCCACATCCACTAAGGACAATCACAAGGCCTTCTTCACATACGTATGCAATCTCAAAGGTAACTCCCAAATCTGCTCTGAACTGGTGGTCAAGAATACCACATACACAAATGCCATAGATACAGCCAACCTGCTGGCAGACAAGTTCAGTGAAAACTTCACCCCCTGCCCCCCATCAGTAAACCAGGAATACCCAGCACCTTCCCCCCTCCCCTCATCACCAGGGAGCAGATCATTAATGCTCTCTCAAAGGCAAAAAATACAGCCTCCACAGGGCCCAACAATATCCCTGGCTGTGTCCTACATGAACTC
Organism: Protopterus annectens; assembly: GCF_019279795.1. Lineage (NCBI taxonomy): Eukaryota > Metazoa > Chordata > Ceratodontiformes > Protopteridae > Protopterus > Protopterus annectens. The sequence continues at coordinate 913,242,288 of NC_056733.1, forward strand.
AGGCAAGAGTTCTCAGCACCACTAGGCACCCTAGTCAACCAAAGCCTGTGCTCTGGCTTCATCCCAGCAGAATGGAGGACAGCCACTGTAATCCCTCTACACAAAGGTGGAGTGTCCACCTACCCAGGCAGTTATAGACCCATCAGCATAACTAGCCTGATCTGCAAGGCCATGGAATGCATTATCATGGACATTATACAAAAGGACATTGGCAACCTCAAAATGTTTGATCCCACACAGTTTGGTTTTGTCAAAGGGAGATCATGCCTGTTAAACTTGTCTTTCTTTGAAACAGTCACCCAAGTCATGGATGAGGGGAAGACAGTGCATACCACCTACCTTGACCTAACCAAAACCTTCAACACTATTCCCCACTCAAGCATAATAGATAAACTCACTCAACTAGGCATTAACCCATATGTTACCAGATGGGTAGCTAACTGGTTCACTGATAGAACCCGCTCAGTCAAAATAGGGGAAGCCACCTCTAGTAGTAGATCCATAACAAGCAGTGTACCCCAAGAATTAGTCTTGGGGCCTCTACTGTTTGGGATATACTTTTCTGAGGTGCAAGCCAAAACCAGTGGTGTGTGCCTGACCAAGTTTGCAGATGACTGGAAGCTGGGCACTGTCATAAATTCCCCTAGTGATGTGAACATCCTCCAAGAGGGCCTTACTCAAACTAATGATTGGTGCCAGAAGAATGGCCTCAAACCGAATGCCAAGAAATGCATCATTATCCCCTTTGGGTAAAATGGCATCCCCAGTAATTATCATATTAATAACAATGTACTAAGCACACAATCAGTCATGAGAGACTTGGGTACCCAGGTTGATAGCAACCTGACTTTTGACCACCACGTTGCATCCGTTGTACAGAAGGCTTTCTACATTGCCCACCTCATAAGTAAGGGTATTTCATCCAGCAACAAGGAGGTCATAATATTCCTGTACTCCTCCCTTATCAGACCCATTATCAAGTACAATGTCCCCTTCAGCATGTACCTTGCCAAGCACATGCAGCAGTTGGAGAGACCACAGAGGTTCCTGACCAGGAAAATCCAGATAGAAAAACAGATAGGCTAAAATCCCTGTCCTTGTCTCTCTACTCAGTCTTGTACAGACTGCTCAGAGGTGACCTGTGTCTGGCATACAAGGCTGTCTCAGACTCAGCCTTGATGGAGTTGCTGCATATCTGTAAGTCAAACTCCACTCATGCAACCCACACACAAGACCACAACCTGGTCTGTGACATTAATAGAACTGGTTGGTGGGATAGATTTGTGTCCCAATGACCCCTCAACTGTGGAACAGACTCCCTGTCCATGTCAAGCAGAGTACCTCACTAGCCCTATTTAAGAGGAACCTGGACTACTGGATAAAAACAGAAACTATACCCCTGGGATCCCACCTGTGTCCCTGTTGGACAGGAAGAACAGGTGCTGACTTTTTGGGAACATGGGTGAAATTCTTGGCTAAGCTTATAAGGGCCTCTGGGTCAATAGCCTAGTATTGTCCTATGTATGTGTTTGCATCTGTCCTTGGTGTCCCAAACCCCCTGCACTTTTATCTCTCCTGAAACTGCTCCCCATGCAAAGTCCAAAGCTTATGTGGTGACTGCTTTAAAGCAGGGAGGGAGACGGTGAGACCTGGATTTAAGCATATCTGTTGTCTCCAAGATTTCTTTTCTGAACAACTCCAGTACTGGGATTTGAAAAGATAAAGAATGTTGATGTTGGGACCAACAAGATTTCAGATACCACTGTATCTTTCCCCATGTTGAGAATTGCCAGGGGTATTATGAGAATCAAAGATGTCATGAAAGCCAAAACTCCTGAGGTATTCCCTCAACATGACCGAAGACTGAGTGGAAAACCTTAGAAACAGATTTAAATAAAGACCTATTTTTTTCCTGTGGAAGAAAAGCTCTTTAAACTGACATATCTAGTTGACATACCAGGTCAAGAAATACTTTTGGCTGTTCTGTTGGAACCCAGCTTGTGTAAGACATCTCTCACCCAAGAGAGAGATTCCTGATGCTTTGAAAAAGACTAAGATAAACAAGTCATCTAAATATGGAAAATGTGGATAACCTGTAGCCTGCAATGAGATATAACTGGAGTTAGACACTTTGTGAACACACTAGGTGCAGTGGATATTCCAAAGGGAAAGATAGACAACTGATAATATGATCCAGGCACCAAAACCTTAAGCAATGCCTGAAGTATGCATAAGGATATGATAAGCATCTTTTAAATCTAGTGTTACTGGAACACTTAAATGAGGAAAAATGCTGAAAATCAAAGCTGCAGAAGTATACACTTTCCCCTATACCCATCAATAATTTTCCCATCCTTATCAGAAAGAGTAGGATTAGAATTAACAAAGTGCTTAACAGCAGTGGTATCAACTAAGGCTAAAGCTGCTGGGTCAGGTTTGGGAATAATGTATAAAATTTTAAAAAGACAGAAAATTTATACATCCTATCTGCCTTTTAGGGGTATGCTGGCTGATGAACAACAAAATTGTAGGAAGTAACACACACATATCCTCTTAAGTTGACAGAAAAAGAAGTTATGTACTCACCATAATGTTCCATCTGAGTAGCTGTACTTCATTTGTCTTCAACCTTTGAGCTTTGGATCCAGCATGGATCCAACATGCCCACATAGCTAGATTGATCTGAGTTCTCAGCTCCTCCCTCTACCCATAATGCCCCCCTGTCTCCTTCCTCCCTTCAGATCGAGTTTGCTGCTGACAATAAACACACACCTGACCCAACAAGGCCTTACCACTGCTGACTGTCCTAAAATTCCTGAGCCAAGGAACATAAGGAACTTTATGTGACAATCACTTTCTTACACATAATCAGAATAATAGTGACAAGGCAGGGGGAAGAAGGGGGGACGGTTGAAGACAAATGAAATACAACTACTCAGGTGGAGTGTTATGGTGAGTACATAACTTCTTTATCTGAAGTAGTTTACTTCATTTGGTCTTCAACCTTTGGGACAAAGTCCCCAGCTACTTACACCTGGGAGGCCCTTATAGAAGGATATTCTAGAGTATGGCAGAGCCAAATGAAGTCCTACCTCTGGAAATGATGTCCAACTTATAGTGGAAAATGAAGGTATGAGATGAGGACCATGTAGCAGCAGAACAAATGTCATCCAGAGAGACCCTGGAGCAGAATGCCACTGAGGTAGCCATAGTCCTGGTAGAGTGTGCTTTTACTGACATGGCGGAGAGAGCCTCTTAGCTAAATAGGACCTGTTAATGCATTTGGTTATCCATCTAGCAAGTGTAACTTTGGAAATTAGTTTGCCCAAAAAGGGTTTAGCATAAGAAACAAACAATTGGTCAGATTTTCTAAAGGATTTAGTCCTGTGAAGGTAGAAACATAGTTGTCTATGTACATCTAACAAATGCAATTTATATTCTCCCATTTTAAAAATTTGGAAAAAATATTGTCAGATTGATAGTTTGGTTTATGTTTGCTTCAGAGGACACCTTTGACAAAAAAGAATGATTGGTGCATAGGGAGACTCTATCCTTGTGGAAGATCATGTAATGCACTTTGATAGAAAGAGCTTGGAGTTCTGACACCCTCCTAGCAGAAGTGATGGCTACCAAGAAAGCAGTCTTCCAAGATAGATATTGTAACTCAACATAGCTGAAGGTTCAAAAGGGGGTGAAACTAGAGCCTGAAGAACCAAGGTAAGGTCCCACAGAGGAATAGGATCTTTCACCAGAGGACGTAGTAGAAAGGTACACTTTAGAAAAGCCTTGCAGAGCTTAGTAGATGCCAAGGAAGTCATATTGTCTCCTACATGAAAAGTAGAGATAGCAGCCAGTTATACTTTAATAGTGGATGAGCTGGCACCCTGTTGAAAACGACCCACCAAGAAATCTAAAACTGCCAAGACCAGGGCTGTAAAAGGGTCTAAGGCACACTGTGAAGCCCAGACAGAAAAATGCTTCAATTTGCTATGGTAGACTCTTCTGGTTGATGACTTGTGAACCACAACCAGAATCTCCTTAATCGAAGAAGATAAACCAGGAGTCCTGACAATCATGGAAACTGGAGCAGCCAAGCAGTGAGCTTCAGACTGACCAGATCTGGAAGAGGTATCCCCGAGGGGTGAGAAATAAGATCTGGATCTGGATCCAGAGTCCATGGTGGAACTACTGAGTAAGACCATAGGGACGGGAACCAGACTTGGCGAGGCCAGAATAGGACAATGAGGATGACTGTGCTCCCCAGCTTACAAGTTTTCTGCAGAAACTTGGAGATGAAGGGCAGAGGAGGACAGGCATAGAATAGACCAGGCAGCCAAGCATGAACGAGAGTATCTCTAGTGGCTTCCCCCCCCCCTGAGAGGGGCACAGGGCAAAGAACATGCTGCACTTCGCATTGGAAGGAGATGCAAAGAGATCACAGCAAAGATGACCCCACTTGAGGAAGATCTGCTCCTCCACTGAAGGGTTCAGAGACCACTTGTAAGGCATCAGAATGGACCTACTGAGCCTGTCCGCTAGAATGTTGGACCGACCCGGAATATGCGTTGCTACCAGAAAACGATCAGTGGAGATTGCCCACTCCCACACTCTCATGGCTTCACAACAAAGGGGGTAGGATCTGGTTCCCCCATTTGTTGATGTACCAGACTACTGACATGTCTGTCAGGATGGCAGTCGTCCCTAGAGGCAGATGGGCATGAAGAGCTTGCAACGCTAGAAGCACCACCCTCATCTCTAGCATGTTGATATTCAGATTGGTCTCGGGAAGGGACCACATGCCTTGGACCGTCTGCCCTGAGCATTGCCCCGACCCGAGCAGGGAGGTGTCTGTGGTCACTGTGGCTTTGGGCAAGGGTGGAAGAAAGGGACGACCCTTTCTTAGATAAAGAGACTGAATCCACTACAGAAGGGAGTCCCTGCACAGCTGGGATATTTGAACAGGATAAGACAAGGGTTTGCCCAGAAGAGACCATTGGGTGGGAAGGGTCCATTGTAAAATGCGCATGTGAAGGCGTGCTAAGGGCAATAGTTGGATTGTAGCTGCCATGAAACCCAAGGCCCTGAGAACTGATTCTGCCATTGGAACCTCTGTATGAAGAACATGCAAGACATGCACCTTCAGACTGTGTATTCTCTCCGGGGTAAGAAAGACCTGCATTTGAATCGTATCTAACTGTGCTCCAATGAAGTCCAGGCTCTGAATGGGAGTCAGTGCTGATTTGGAGAGATTGTTGGTAATGCCTAGATTTTTGGCTAAGAGTAGAAAAGAGTCCCTGGCTTGGCATAGAAGATGCTTGGTTGGGGCAGCAAAGAGCCAATCATCCAGGTACCAAAAGACCTGAATACCCTGAAGCCTCAGGTGAGCTGCAACTACTGCCATCACTTTGGTGAACACCTGGGGAGCGGTGGTGAGACCAAAGGGAGGGGCTCTGAGTTGAAAGTGATTGACTCAGCCAGAAGTGGAGAAACCTCTGGGAGCGTCTGTCCATTCTGATATGGTAGTAAGCATCCTGGAGGTTGATAGAGCATATCCAGTTGTTCATCTGTAGATAGGGCAGGACAGAGAGAAGAGTGACCATCTGAAATTTTGTCTTGGTTACTGCCAGCTTTAGGGTGGAAAGAACCAAGATGGGTCTTAGGTCCCCTTCTTCTTTGGCACTAAAAAGAACCTGGAATAAAACCCCAATCTGGACTGCTCTGGGGGGATCCTTTGGATGACTCATTTGCTTAGCATCTTGTCTACTTCTAAGGCTGCTGTCTCCCGTTGGGTGGGTGGAACATCCAGGAGGTGTCTGGGAAGAAGAGGAAGGGAACTGAATAGCCTCTGGATCTGATCTGCAGCACCCAGCAATCGTTTGTAACAGACTCCCATGCCTCTGGGTGCAGCAAAAGGTGACCCCTGACTGCCTCCAGAGAGGAGCAGTCAGGGAACCCTTCAGGGCTGCTGCCCGGGCTTGTCCGAAAAAGGTTCTCGGGACCCAGTATTTCTCAGACTCCCTCTGCCTCTGGACTGGTGCCTATTGTAACCTCCTCTGCTTCTGGGGGATGAATTGTCCTGAGTGTCCTGGGAAAATGCCTGAGAATTTCAGAACCATATCTTTTTCATCCCTAGCTGATTCCTGGAAAAGGATCTTTAAGGGGAGGAGAAGAGGATCCTGATGGCAGACAGAATCTTCCCATCCTTCTCACTCTGGACAAGTGTCTCTCTCACTGACTTCCCCAAAAGGGAAGAACCATTACAAGGGGTATTGGTAAAGGACGCATTAAAGGGGTAAGAAAACTGATACAGCTGGAGCCAGGAATGATGCCTGATGATGATTCCTGAACTAGCAGCTCTAGAGGCTCTCTCTGTGGCGTGGGAGAGAAGGTACATGGATGTATTAGAAATGGCTTTTAGAGTGGCCATTCGGGTGGAAACCATCTTTTTGTTCACCGCCAACATGGACTCTGGGGTCGATTCAGTGAGCTCCTTGACTAGCTCATGCTGTAATCGAGTCAGGTGTGCCATATAGTTCAGCTTCCAGATGGCAAAGGTTACTGAAGCATACACCCGCTTCCCAAAATGGTCCAAAGTCTGTAACTCATGGTTAGGAGGGTAGACTGTAGAGCTCTCCTGAGCTAGCTCTTTCTTTGTGGCCACTGCCACTACCACAGTATCTACCAGGGATCCTTTGAACCAGTGCATCCTGTCTGCTGGGGGACTGAGGACCTTGTCAGGTCACTTCGGGATAGGCTACACCATGTCCGGCTCCTTCCACACCCGAGATGTTATTAAATCCACCAAGAGATCTGCAGGAGGGGGACACTCAGGAAGTAGATGGGCCCACGCTGAATGCCTCAAGAAACAATGTTTCATCCAGGGTTGTTTTTTTGGGCAGACCCCCCCCCCCCCTTCTGGCACAGGATTTCCATGATGTCTCCAAAGGAGACATCCTCAGGGGGAGATTGTGGGGAATTTTTCCCTTCCTCCAAATCAGTATCTGAGGTAATGGACTCCAAAGGGGAGTCCAGATGTCTCCTCTCACGTGTCCGTTTGCGGGGGACCTCCTCAGCGTGGCTCTCTGGGGAGGACTTACAAACATCCAGGTGCTCCCTGACTGAAGCTGCTTGAGGCACTACAGGCTGTCCCTGAGAGGATGAAATGGTCAGAACCATATCAAATCCAGAGGGGGGTCAAGGTGGAGTCAGACGAGATGGTCAAGGATCTCGGCACCACTGAGAGAACCCTCTCCACCACGTCAATGGCAGATGGAGAACGGACCTCCAAAGTAGACCCCAATGGAGCTGTTCCCCTCTGATGTGACAGGGGAGTTGGAGCTGAAAATCTAGGAGCCAAGATACCAAGGGAGGAACTGTGGTCCGACCCACTTGGAGCTCACCCCGAGGTTACGGCCCCGAGAGCTTGGATCCGACAAACTCATAGCAACGGCCAATGTTAAGGTACTAAGTACAGTCAGCACTGACCCCTCAACCCTGAGAGTCCTCGGATCCAAGGGCTCTGATACCACAGGTCGGATTGGAGATGGAGAAATTGGAAAGAAAAAGGTTTGTGAGGCACCCCCACTGAAGGGAGAGGGTGCAGGCAAGACCCCCATCTGAATTTGAGTGTGGATTAATTTCAGCATCATTTTGTCCATCTCCACTTCACTAAGGGACCGGGTGGAGTGGGAAGAAGAGGCCATGGAAACAGGTCTAGAATGCCAACGAGGGGGAACAGGAGATGGCATTCTGACCACCTCTTGCTCAAGAAAAAATCTATGGGAGTGGAACAGGGCCTGGAAGTCACAATTTTGGAGGGTGGACCAGCCGGGACAGAGAGGTCAAGAGGCCACTTGTGAGGCCTATCCTTTTTTGTCTTCTCCCCTTCCCCAGACCTCTTGGCAGGAATTTGAGTCCCTGAGGCCTGGGAAGGGGAAGATACTGCTGCAGGTGAAGATCCAGTGGAGAGGGTGGGAACAGCCATTCCCGATGCAGGCAAAAGGCCTATTAACTATCAGTTTGTTCCTCCTGTCCTGAAGTGCTCCGGGGTTAAACCCAGTGCAGATAGGACAGGAGGTATCAAGGTGAGATGCTCCCAAGCACACGACACACAGAGTGTGGCCAAAAGCAGGGGAAAGCTTATGGCCTCACTCAGGACAGAGTTTAAAGCCAGATTTAGGGGCTTCGGACATCATCCCCTAGATAAGGCCCAAGATACACACTCACACACGCACACTGGAGAAAAGAAGGCAGAAAAGTTTTTTTGTTTGTTTTTTTTTACCGACGCTAATCATAAGGAGGAGAATAGCAAAGAAGATTAGAAAAAGGCAAAACTTTAACTCACTTACATGATTTAGGCAAAAAAACACACACCACGCTGCCAAGAGCTCAGACCACATTGCAGGCTGTATCAGCAGCAAACGAGATCTGAAGGGAGGAAGGAGACAGGGGGCATTATGGGTAGGGGAGGAGCTGAGAGCTCAGATCAATGATGCTAGCTATGCGGCTGTGTCAGATCCATGCCAGATCTGAAGTCCAAAGGTTGCAGACAAAATGAAGTAAACTACTTCACATCAGGAGGCATAGGTGTAGGTTCTGGAAAATCCTTCTGTAACAACTCAGTATTTTCTGAGTGACTGAGAAAACGAAAGATAAATACTCACTATAAAGAGAAGTTATGTACTCACCATAACATTCTATCTGTGTTTTCCATTTTTATTCATCCTCAACTGTTGGATTCAGATCCGAACCTTGGAACTGACTTGGCCCTTAGTACGGCTCATGGTAACAAAAAGGTCTTGAGCTTCTCCCCTCCCCATAACGCTCCAACCTCTAACATACCTCAGATTTTATTTGCTGATTTACATAAAGTAATATCTGCCAATATGCATGCATATAGTCACATAAATCCATATAAATCCTACAGAAGGAACTATATGTGGAGCTCAACATAAACAAAAGTGGCATCCTTACAATATTCAGTTCTTCCAGAACTCTGTTTTGAAAAGGGTTGGTGGGTTAATGGGTAGGAAGTTGAGGAAGAATGAAAATGGACAACACAGATGGAATGTTATGGTGAGGACATAACTTCTTTATCTGATATCAATTTTCATTCTATCCTCAACTACTGGGACAGAGTCCCCAGCTACCTAAAATCCCAGGTGGACTCTAAGCGATGATATTCCTGAGCACAGTTGAGCCAAAGGCTGCTGTAACCCTTGAGACCAGATCCAGTTTTGTAAAGAGTGATAAAAGTATGAGGATTTCCCCAGGTTGCAGCCACACGGGTCTATATTACATCAACGAATGTTTAAATGTTCGAATCTCTAAAGGTCGACCTTTAGAGATCGAACATTTAAATGTTTGAAAATGTAATAAAAACAAAATAAACAAAACAAAAATAAAGAAAACAGTTTTCCACACCCTCGCTACTTAAATATACTAATTCCGAGACCGCACATCAGTGCACTACAATGCAGAAATGGGAAATTTCCCTTCACTACACTCTAGCGTGATCTTGGAGTTGGTATATTTAAGTAGGGGGGTGTGGGTGGTGCAGGGGGGCTTGCCCCCCTGCTTATACTCTTTGTTTTTTTGTTTTTATTACTTAGTGTTTGTTTTTTTATTTTTAAAGATTTTTGAACATGTAAATGTTCGATCTATAAAGGTTGACCTTTACAGATTCGAACATTTAATTGTTTGTTGATCTAATATAGACTCCAGCCACACATATGTTGTACATGGAAGCCCTGGATAGAAAAACTGAAGAAGTTGCATTGGATCTATTTGAATGGGCTCTTACATGTTTGTGTAAGGTTAAAGCTTGTAACTGGTTTCCCCAACTTCAAATCTGCAAAGAGATGAACAATTTATCTGTCTTCCTGATTTCTTTTGTCCTATGTAAGTAAAAACATAACTGTCTGGGAGCATCCAATAAATGCAGCATATACTCACCTTTGCAAATTTAGGAAAGAATACTGGCAAATTAATGGATTGATTGATATTAGATTCTGACATCACCTTGGGAAGGAAAGACGCAATGATCATAATATGTAACTCTATCCTTATAAAAAATCAAGTAGAGAGGTTTCTATGACAATGCTTGAAGTTCTGAAATTCTTCTGGCAGAGGTAATGGCCACTAGAAAGATAGTTTTCCAGGTCAAGAACTGAAGATCACATTTAGCTGCTGGTTTGAAGGGAAAACGAATAAAGGCCTTGGTGAGTAAGCATAAAGTACACAGGGGAGCCAATCATGAAGTAGATTGTCCCTCAATGAATCCCCCTGAAGGGGGATTAGGGGGAAGCAGCTGCTGCATTTGTTGTTTATGGGAGAAGTAAAAAGATTGCAGCAAGGTTGGCCCCACTGACAGAAAATTATTTCTGCCACTTTCATATTGAGGGACCACTCATTATAGAAGAATGGACCTGCTCAATTTGTCTGTTATTGCGTTGGTCTTCCCCAAAATGGGCATTGCTATGTGAGAAAGTGGTTGGATAAGATCACCCATTGCCACACTCAGAGGGCTTCTTGATGTAAGGGATAAGATCTGGTCCCTCCTTCTTTGTTGATGTACCAAACTACAGACATATTTTCTGTTTGAATTACAATTGTCCTTAAATAGAGAGTGTCCTGGAAGTCCTGTAATACTAAGAGCACTGATCTCACCTCTAGGACATTGATATGCAAGTTGGCCTCTTTGGGGGACTATGTGCCTTGGACTGTTCTCTCCAGAAAGTGCCCCCCAATCTGGGAAGTGTCCATGGTCACTATAGCCTTGGGTTGAGGAAGAATGAAAGGATAGCATTGTAAAACTTGATCTGAGTGAATCCACCACCAGAGATATCTCTTGCATGCCTTAGTGATTTTTATTTGTGCTGACATCCATTGAAGAATTCTCGTAAGAAATCTTGCCAGAGGAACTAAGATTATGGCAGCTGACATTGACCCCAAGGTTTGAATGATCAACCAGGCTGAAATGTTAGTACTGTCAATTATTTTCCTGGTCTGGAATCTGATAGTCTCTATTCTTGAGAGAGGAAGAGAAGCTGTCACTGATATCATGCTGAAGACTGATCCTATGAATTCTAAGGTTTGAGTTGGTTGCAGCTGAGACTTGTAATTTATGGTTATCCCCAGATGGCTACAAATCTGAAGTACCTGATCCCTTGTCCTTGTTAGTAGATGCCTGGTTGGGGGAGTAATGAGACAGTCATCTAGATATGGCAATATGTGGAATCCCTGCAGTCTCAAGTGAGCTGTCACCACTGCCATGCATTTGGTAAACATCCTGGGGGCTGTGATGAGGCCAAAGGGCAGTGTTCTGAAATGGTAGTGACTGGCTTCCAGCCAGAAGCATAAATACCTTCTGGATCATCTGTTCATCTTTATGTGATAGTATGCATCCTGAAGGTTTATTAAACACATCCAGTTGTCCTTGCCCAGGAAGGGTAGAATGGACTGAACTGTGACCACCTGAAACTTTGTATGTTGAACTGATTTGTTCAAAATGCTGAGATCTAAAATTGGTCTCCAGTCCCCTGTTTTCTTTGGCACTAAGAAGAACCTTGAGTAAGTTCTGGATTCTATCTCATCTGGTGGGACCTCTTGGATGACTCTTTTCTTTCTAGCAGCTTTTGTATTTCTAGTGCAGCTGTTTTCCTCTTACTGGGTGGAACATCAGAAATTTTGCATACACCTCTGAAAATAATCCTCTGCACCAAAGTATCTCCTGTTATATCTAGCCAGGTTCTCTGGTGCAGGGATAGTCGACCCCAATTGCCTCCAGAGGTGGACAGTTGGGCCTCCTTTCAGGAGCGCTGGTAGGGTCAATCTGAGAAAGAACCTCTGGACCCCTAGTTTTGCAGGCTTTCTCTGCCACAGGGGCATCAGTCATTGCACATTAGAGTTTCCCACATGTCCTGGAAAAGACCCTGGAACTTCCTGAACTGCATTTTCTGACTACTTACTCGATTCCTAAAAAAGGATCTTTAAGGGGTTGAAAAATGTACGCCCACTGCATATAGGGTCTTTCCATCCTTCTCATACCTGGATAATGTCTCTCTCACTTTTGGGCCAAACAATGATCTGCCATCAAAGGGTACATTGATGAACGAGGGCTTGAAAGACTCGGTAAAACCACATAAACACATCCAGGCATGCCTCTTAATGGATATGCCTGAACATGCTGCCCTTGAGGCACCTTCTGCAGCATGCAAAATAAGCCTCATGAGTGATTTTGAAATGAAGGGCTGCCAACTGAGAGGCCACAAACAATTGAGCCTCAGCAGTAACAGTCCCTGAAAAGGATTTTGAAATTTCCTTGATCAAATCTCTTTGTAACCCAGTAAAATGTGCCAAACAGTTCAGCAACCTAAGAGCAAAGGTCACTAACTCATAAACACACTTCCTAAAACCTGTCCATCCCTCTAGACTCTCTGTTAGAGGGATGAACAAAGGAACTTTGTTCAGCAAGGTCCTTCTTAGTGGCCGTTGCCACAACCATGGCATCCACGGGTACCCCCCCCTTACTGCAAAATGTTTTCCTGACAGGCAGAGCCAGAATGCAATCTGACCTCTTAGGGACTGGCTCAACTGAGTCAAGCTCATTCCATGCCCACCAATAAACCAAATCAATGAGCGCATTGGTGAGTGGAGTAACCCAGGAGATAGATGGGCCAGCTCCAAAGGCCTCCATAAATACTAATCCCTCTAGTGAAGAGTTGCTGGAGGTCCAACCACCTCTCTGTTCAGGATCTCAAGGATGTCTCCAAATGAGATGTCTTTTGGAGGTGATCATGGGGACCCTTCTCCTCATTGAAATCAGTATCCTCAGTTACTGACTCCTGTGGAGAGTCCACATGCCTCCTCTTGCACTCTCTCTTCCTAGGGACTTCCTCAGTGGGATGCTGTAGTGAAGTGTTGCAAGAAATTGTGAAACCCTGATGGGTAGTCTGGGGGTCTTGAGCTGGCTGTCCCTGTAGCATAGAATGATGTGGTGCCAAGCGCAGAGACATCTGAGAACTAGACTGAAGATCCGAGGGGGTTGGCTCCATCTTGTCCTGTCAGAGCAGAAAATACTCTCTTCACTACCTCAAAGGCAGATCGCTCCAGAGAGAAGGAAGACCCTGGCCCCAAAAAGGAAGGCTTCTGGACTGCTGTCTCCCTCTGACCCAAAAGCAATCTCCCAGAGGAGGAGTTGGACCTGAGCTATTCAGTGCTGACAAGCCAAGACCCAGAGATGGCTCCAAAACCCTTGGAGTTGATTCCAATGCCTTGGATTTGATAAGGAAATTTCAGCTCCAAGGGTCATCTTGATCCAACAATGTCGAAGCCACTGCACTCAGTGCTTCAGATCCAAGCCAGATGGACCTGGAAGGTTTGGCTCCAGGGACTCAAGTAACTAGAGGGATCAGAGAAGGAGTAAGAAGCGGTGGTGTGATAAATGGATGGGTCTCCTGACCCAAGGGGGTAGGAGCCAGTAAAACAGCCATCTCAATCTGCACTGAGAGAAACTTCATCATTCTGTCCACATCTTCTTCAGTTAAACTTCTGGAAGAATGGGTCAAGGCAAGGGAAGGTGACTTGGATCAGCACCTCTCCAAAAAAGGGGAGGGAACCCTGCAATGCATAGGATCATAAGAAGGGGAATACTTGGTCCTAGGAGGATTTATCAGTTGGATTCAAGGACATAGGATCCACTGATTTTTTTCTTCTTTGGATCGAAAAGAGAGGAACTAAGGCATTCAGATCCGATCTTGATCTCTTCTGATGGCTCCGAAGATGGAGCTGAGGAAGTAGAAGGCTTAGGAGATCTCTATAAAGACTCCTTAGCTTTTATTTTGGGGAACTGAGCCCCAGAAATAGCTTCACCAAAGGAAGATGGCAATAAACCTTTGAGGATGAGTTTGTTTTGCTCTATCCACAAGAGCCCTGGAATTAAAATTCTTACATATGGAACAATCCTATAGATGTGGAGGGCCCAAACAATAAAAAAAAGAAGTTATGTACTTACCATAACGTACCATGTGAGTTGTTCATCTCACCTTCATTCTTTACTGATGGGTTCAGAACCGATCCCTCAGCTCCGATACGGCCAATTGCAAAGCTCGAGGTCTTCAAATAGCTTGAGGCCAAGTACCTATCCCATGATGCACCTGTGAATTACTCAGATCTTGTTTGCTGCATATACTAATACCATATGTCATTGTTACATTCCTAGAGAAAAGGAAGAGAATGTTTGAGTAACCATGATGGATCCAGCATCTCGGTCATCTATCAGCCCAGGAGGGGGAAGGAGGGAGGGACGTAAGAATGAAGGCGAGATGAACAACTCACATGGAACGTTATGGTAAGTACATAACTTCTTTATGTGAAGCTGTTCAATCTCGCTGTTTATTCTTTACTGATGGCTAGCGTCCCAAGCACCATCAATCTCGGGTGGCCCATGGAAGTATATTTCTCAGGACTGTGGATCCAAAGGAGGCCCTGTCCCTGGAGGCCTTGTCAACTTTGCAATGAGTGACAAAGGTATGAGGTTTTGACCAAGTGGCTGCTGCACAAATGTTATTAATGGGAAGTCTGGCAGAAAAAACAGATAATGTAGAAACTGCTCTGGTTGAGTGAGCTTTAACCTTGTGTTGCAAAGGCATATTAGTAGCTGAATAAGCAAAGGTGATACAATCAGATAACCATTTAGGCAGTGTTGTTTTAGCCACTGGTTTCCCTTTTCTGGAGTCTGAGAATGAAACTAAAGCTGGTCTGATTTCCTGAAATCTCTTGTTCTATCCAAATAAAATCTGAGCTGTCTGTGAACATCAAGTTTGTGCAGTATATACTCTAAATTGTTAGAATGATGGGGAAGAAAACTGGCAAATCAATAACTTGGTTGAGATTAGTTTCAGTGCAAATTTTGGGCAAGAATGAGGATTTGTTCTAAGTGAAACTCTGTCAGGGTGAAATATCAAATAGGGGGGCTTGCTGGATAAAGCCTGAAGCTCTGACACTCTGCGGGCAGAAGTGATAGCTACCAGAAAGATAGTCTTCCAAGACAAAAATTTGAGATCACAAGATGAAGCTGGTTCAAATGGTGGAAGAATTATACATGAGAGCATAAAATTTAGATTCCATGGAGAATAGGGAGATTTCACAGGTGGCCTAATATGAAAAGTCCCTTTGAGAAATGTTTTGGATAACTTGTGAGACATGATAGTGAAACCTTCAAATTCAAGATGAAAATTAGAGATAGCAGCCAATTGAACCCAAACTGTTGCTGCTGCAGCTCCTTTATTGAAAATCAGTCAAGAATTCTAATATGAAAGCCATAGGAGTTGGTAAGGATCAATATTATTTTTAGAGGCCCATATAGAGAATTTCTTCCATTTGCTCAGATATAGCTTTTATAGTAGAAGATTTATGAGAGGACAAAAGGATCTGTTTTGTCTCATTGGAAAGGTTATGGGAACTGGAGCAGCCAAGCTGTCAGCTTCAGGGACTGCAAAGAAGGATGAAGATCCCCCGATGGATGTGTCAGAAGGTCTGGAACTGGGTCCAGGATCCAAGGATCCTCCACAAGTTGAAGTCGAAGGAAGGGGAACCAAATCTGACGAGGTCAGTGAGGGGCTATAAAAATGATGGTCCTTCCCAGGGATTTTGCTTTCTGTAGAACTTTGTGTATCAATGGGATTGGTGAAAATGCATAGTGGAGACCCAGAGGCCAATCATGTACGAGTGCGTCCCTTGGGGCTTCCCCCAGAGGGGGAATCAGGGCAAAGTAGCTTCTGCATTTTGTGTTCATGTGACTGGCAAAAAGGTCGCAGCAAGGCTGGCCCCACCTGCCGAATATCCTGTCTGCAACTTCTTTCTTGAAGGACCACTCATGGGAAAATAAGATTGCCCTGCTCAGTTTGTCTGCTATCATGTTGGATCTCCCCAGGATATGCATTGCCAAGAGGAAGTGCTGGTTGGAAACAGCCCACTGCCAAACTCTGAGAGCTTCTCTACAAAGGGGGTAAGACCTGGTTCCTCCTTGTTTGTTCAAATATCGACCACCAACATGTTGTCTGTCTGAATCTCAATCGTACCCAGAGGAGGAGAGTCCTGGAAGTACTGCAACGCTAAAAGTACTGCTCTCATCTCTAGGACATTGATATGCAGATGTGTCTCTTGGTCGGTCCATGTGCCTTGGGCAGTCCTTCCCTGAAAATGGCACCATACCCTATCAGGGAAGCATCCGTGGTCACAGTGGCTGCTGGGGGGTAGCATAAATGGGCATCCTATCATGACATGAAGTGAGGTCAACCACCACTGAAGGTCCTTCTTGCAAGAATTTGTGATCATTATAGTGTGATTCATGGGTAGCATGTGGTAAGACCATTGAGTGGACAACAGCCATTGAAGAACCCGCATATGCATACGAGCTAGTGGTATGGCTAGAATTGCTGCTGCCATCATGCCTAATACTTTCAGAACTTCTGATGCTGGTGCTTTGTCTTTTGATAACAGGATGCTGACATGTTGATGAATGAGAAAGACTCTTTCCAATGGAAGACTTAGAGTGGTGGTGGTGGTGTCCAACTCTGCCCCAATAAAAATGATATGCTGCGATGGTGACAAGGCAGATTTTTCTGAGTTGATTGTAATGTCCAGATGATTGCAAAGTGACAGAGTGGACTCCCTGGCCTGAATGAGTTGATGCCTGGTGGTGACGGTAAGGAGCCAGTCGTCTAGGTACGGAAACACCTGGAATCCTAGATGCCTCAGGTGAGCTGTGACCACTGCCATGCATTTGGTGAACACTCTGGGGGCTGTAGTGAGATGAAAGGGCAGGGCTCGAAACTAGTAGTGATTGGGTCCCAGCCAGATGTGCAGGTGATCCCTAGATGGTCTGGCCATTTTTATGTGGTAGTACGCATCCTTGAGATCTATCGAGCATATCCAGTTTTCTTTCCCTAAAAAGGGAAGTATAGACTGAAGCGTGACCATCTAAAATTTCTCTTTCTTTACATATTGGTTCAGTCTGCTGAGGTCCAATATGCATCTCCAGTCCCCTGTCTTCTTTGGAACCATAAAGAATCTTGAGTAAGTTTCAGATCCTGTTTGGTCTGCTGGGACTGGTTGGATGACTCTTTTTGCTAGCAACATTTGGACCTCTATAACTGCCTGTTCTCTGTAACTGGGCGGAACGTCCGGGATTTTTCTTACAATTGGAGGGGATGTGGTGAATGGAATGAAATACCCTCTGGAAATGATACTTTGTACCCAGCTGTCTTTTGTTATTTTGAGCTAGGCATCTGGGTACAAAGACAAGCAACCCCCGACTGCCTCCAGAGCAGGACAGTCGAGCCTCCTCTCAGGACCGCTGGTAGGGCTTCCCAGAGAAATGATCTCTATCACCCTGGTGTTGGGGACCCCCTCTGCCACGAGGGTGGCATCTTCCATTATTACCTCCTCCTCTGTCCCCGGAGGGGGGTTCACCACATGTGTCCTGAAAGGTTCCTTGGGCTTTTCGGAACCACATTTTTCCTCCCCATTGACCTTTGGGATAGGGTCGGGTAGGGGTGGAAAAATGGATCCCGATGGCAGACAGAGTCTTTCCATCCTCTTCACACCTGGTTAAGGTTTCCTTCACTTTAGACCCGAAAAGGGATGAGCCATCAAAGGGAGTGTTCATGAAGGATGACTTGAAGGGCTCCGTGAAGGAACACAAGCGCATCCAGGAATGTCTCCTAAGAGAGATTCCTGTACCTGCTGCCCTACTTGTGCCATCAGCTGCATAGGATATGAGACGCATGGATGAGTTGACAATAGAATTTAGAGTAGTAAGCTGGGCAGCAACTTTGTCGGAGGCTCCTGCAGCCACTGTACCCTAAAGACTATCTCCTAACTCCTTAAGGAGATCTCTTTGTAATCTAGTGAAATGGGTTAAGTAGTTCAGCGAATGGAGAACCAAGGTCGCTGAACTGAACATGCGCTTCCCATATCTATCCATAATCCTGGAGTCTCTGTTAGGATGGATAGACGAGGAAGTCTCAGACATTTCCTTCTTGGTGGCCGCCGCCACCACCATGGCATCAACCGGAACACCTTTATTTAAATATGTTTTGTCCAGTGGGGCAGATATAAATTTATTAGGCCTCCTAGGGACAGGCTCCATAGTATCCGGAGACTTCCATGCCCTTCGTGAGACCAGCTGCATCAGCTCATCAAAGGGCAGAGTCACCCAAGAGGTGGTGGGCTGAGACCCGAAAGCCTTCAGGAGAACTGACTCATCCTCAGTAGGGCTTTTGGACTGCCAGTCACCCCTCTGCTTAAAGATCTCAAGTATCTCTGCAAATGAGATATCATCAGAGGGGGACCGCGGGGACACTTCTGACTCATCTAAGTCAGTATACGATGTGAGAAACTCCTGTGGGGAGTCGGGGTGCTTCCTCTTGCACAATCTCTTCCTGGGAACCTCATCAGTGGGAGCCTGTGGTGAGGTCTTGGAAGAGCAGGGGCCACCCATTGGGGCTTCCTGAGGCTCTGAGTCTTTACGCTTAATGAGGACGTGTGATGCAGAAGCAGACACAGGCACTTTTGGGGAGGCGGAGGGCAGACCTGAGGTAGAAGATGTCCTAGGAGACATGACTCTACTCATGGTATCAAAAGCACCCCTACTCCAATGCGAAGGAGCCGATGGATCCGAGGAAACTATTGATGCCCTTTGCACCAGAACAGTGGGCTCTGAGCCCGAGGTAGGAGCTGAGCTCCTCCAAGCCGAGGCCCTGAGAGGCAAGGTTGGAACCAACAAGTTAGTCCGACTTTCCTCTCCGGACCTGACCAGTGAGTGTCGGCTCCTAGAGTCCTTAATAGGCACTGAGGACATCAGAGTACACGGAGTCAAAGACACTAGAGCAGGCGTTGGCTCCGAGGGTTCCAGTAACATCAGGTCTACCTCCTCTGGCTCCAAAGGACCAGTATAGATCGGAGAAGGAATAGTAATAGTCGGTGCAATGGTCTTCGGCTCCAAAGCCATTTGGGTCAAAGCCAATAACATTTTGGCTAATGCCGGTGCCGACAACAGTTTCTGTACCACATGATCCACATCCAGATCTGACAGACTGACAGATGATCGAAACAACTGTACCGAAGGTGGTACCAATTGAAGAATAGGACTCTTTGGCATTTCGGAGACCTGTTCCAAGACTGGGGACCGGCTCCAAAAGTAAAAGATTGTCAGCTCTGAGGGCAGTGGAGCCAAAGTCGATGGCTTCTTTGATATTTTTGAGTCCGATGTCTTGGAAGACTTTGAAAACCTACTGGAGCCATCCTGGTCACTCAAAGCTTCCTGAAATGAAGGCTTCAACAAGCCTCCATCAAATAGTTTCCTCTTCCTTTCCTGCAGGACCCTAGAGGAGAAGGAATGACAAATGGCACAATTATCTTGCAAATGCAGAGCCCCTAGACAATAAACACAGTTAACGTGGCTGTCTGTAACTGACATTTTCTGACCACACTTTGGGCAATTTTTGAACTCAGACTTGAGGTGCTTATCTTTGTCAGCCATAGTAAAGTTATAAATATTTACTGCTACCATACCAAAAGCTACAACAGTACATTTTCACATAATAGAAAATAGCAGGTAAGCCTTAAAAAGCAGGCTAAATCACACACACACACACAATAATGATATCACACAAGCAGAATGTCAAAAAAAGAGAACTACTGAGAAACAACAACCTTATTTAAATAAGAGTATTCACTGTAATTTTAAACAGTAGTAACAGACTAAGCCTTATCTAAAAAATTCAGAAGGCTAGACAGACCACACAGAAATCTAATTACTAGAACTATCTAAACAAATGTGACAAAGGTCACTAAATATCACAGCAATCTGAAAAATAGGAAAGCAATAAGCTTATCTATATAGACTAAGGTTTACTGTACTAAGCCTTAAATAAAACTGAAGGCTAGACAGACCACCCCTTAAGAACTACAAGTAACTAGGCCTAAAAGAGGCCAACTACAAATATATGAAAAAAACAGTAAATGGGAAGGGAAAAACACATGGAAGGCTATAAGAGCTTTATAAACAATCCTAACTAACTATACTATCAAAAAGCTTTTATAAGAATTTTAATGAAAAATGTTTCTTATCTGACCCAAGCTAATTCAGAACCTTCGATCTGTTGCAGCGGCAAACTAGATCTGAGGTAATTCATAGGAACATCATGAGATAGGGACTTGGCCTCGAGCTATTTGAAGACCTCCAGCTTTGCAATTGGCCGTATCAGAGCTGAGGGATCAGCTCTGAACCCATCAGTAAAGAATGAATGGCGAGATTGAACAACTTCACATCACAAAGTATGAAAGTCTGAAAAAGGCAATTTGTGCCCAGATTTCAGATACTTTTTGAAGCCAGAATTTTCCGACACATCTGTGAATATACACAAAAAAAAAAAAGGAAAGGGAAGAAAAAGAAAATACCAACAATGGTAAAAGGAGCTGCACTACAGCATAAGACAGAATAAATGGAAACAAAATACCAACAATACTGAGGAAGAATTACAATAATGTGACAAGATTAAGGGAGTATATAAGAAAGAGGTATACAAAATATTTAAGAGAAAAAAATAAGTCATGTACGTACCCTAATGTTCCATCTTTGTTGTCCATTTTCATTCTTCCTCAACCATTGGTTTCGGATCTGAACCTCTGATCCGACTTGGCAGTTACTATAACTCATGGCAAACTGAAACTCTTGAGTTCCTCCCTACCCATAATGCACCAACCCGTAACATACCTCAGATCTTGTTTGCAAGATGATGCAAGTACTAAATATTAGAATAATGTTCCTAACAATGGAAACCAATATCTGCAGCTCCATACAAGACACAGCAGTGTCTTTATAGCATCTTGTTCTTCCAGAAGTCTATTGTGACCCAGGCTGGGGGTTAGTAGATGGGAGGCTGAGGAAGAATGAAAATGGACAACACAGATGTAACATTATGGTTAAGTACATAACTTCTTTATCTGATGTTGCCAATTTTCATTCATTACTCAAACAGTGGGACAGAGTCCACAGCTACCTGATATCCCAGGTAGACTCTAAAGAAGGATGTTCCTGAGCATGGTTGAACCAAAGGCTGCTCTTCCACTTGAGACCAGATCCAATTTGCAATGAGTAATAAAAGTATGATGATTAGCCCAAGTAGCAGCTGCACATGTCATCCACGGAATGAATAATAATACAGACAAGATTGCCATAGATCTTGCAGAGGAAGCTCTGAAATGCCCAATTTATTATAGACAAAGGTTATGGAGTCCATAATCCAACTTGCTAATGTTACCTTTGTAACAGATTTGCTTAATTTATCTGCAAAGGATATAAATAACTGATCAGATTTCCGAATGTCTTTTGTTCTGTGTAAGTAGAAACACAACTGTCCATGAACATCAAGCAAATGTAACATATAGTCATCTCTTGTTTTTGAATTTTGAAAAGAAAATGGACAAGTTAATAGACAGATACTGAATTCTGTCACCACCTTAGGAAGGATTGATAATTAACAACATTCTATCCTTATGGGAGATCAATTAAGGTTCAGAGGATAATGCTTGGAGTTCTGAAATTTTCCTAGCAGAGGTAACCACTAAAAATATTGTCTTCCAAGTCAGAAATTTAAGATAACATTTTCCTGCTGGTTTGAAAGGTGACTGGATTAAGGCCTGCAATAGAAGATTCAAATCTCATGGAGGAGTAGGATATTTATAAGGTAAAACTGCACCATTTAGGAAAGCCTTGCATATCTTAGTAGTGGCTAAAGAAGAATTGTCAACTCCTATTTGAAAGTTAGAGATTGCTGACAATTAAACTTTAATGGTAGAGAAGCAAGCTCCCTCATTAAAATTTTCAGCCAAAAACGCTAGGACACTGTGTAGGGGCTGAAAAAGGATCAATAGGTTTTTGATGCACCCAACAAACAAACTTCTTCCATTTACTCTTGTAGATTTTCCAAGTGGAAGCTTTATAGGAAGATAAAATTATATGACAAGAGGATGAGAGCATAGGTTGTCTGGCTATTAGTGGAAGTGGAGAAACCATGTTTTTAGCTTGAGGTTTGATATGTCGGGGTGAATCATGCCTGTCAGATGAGATAATAGATCTGGAATTGGATCCAAAATCCAAGGTGGGTAAAGAAAATGAGGCCAAAGGAAGGGGAACCAAACCTGCTGAGACCAGTAAGGTGCAATGAGGATGACTTTGCTCTTCAACCTAGCAGCTTTCTGCAGAAATTTCAGAATTAATGGAATTGGCAGGTAGGCATAAAGTAGACCATAGACCCAATCGTGAAGTAGAGCATCCATCAGTGATTCCCCCTGTGGGGGGGCATTAGGGCAAAGTAGCTCTTGCATTTGTTGTTTAGGGGAGAAGCAAAAAGATCACAGCAAGGCTGGCCCCATTGACAAAAAAATCACTTATGTCACTTTCTTGTTGACAGACCATTCGTGAGGTAGGAGAATGTACCTGCTCAATTTATCTGTTATTAAGTTGGACTTCCCTGGAATATGCATTGCTATGAGAAAGTGGTTGGATGAGATCACCTACCGCTACACTTGGAGTGCTTCTTGACACAAGGGGTATGATTTAGTCCCTCCTTGTTTGTTGATGTACCAAAATACTGATGTCTGTTTGAATAGCAATTGTTCTGGAAGGCTTGTAACACTAAGAGCACTGCTGTCATCTCTAGGACATTTATATGTAAGTTGGCCTCTGGGGGACCAAGTGCCTTGGGACTGCTTTCTCAGAAAGTGCCCCCTCCACTCCAACTGGGAAGCATCCATGCCCACTATGGCCTTGGCTGAGGGAGAATGAATTGATGACTTTGTAGAACCTGATCTGATTTAATCCACTACCTAAGATCTCTCGTTCATGCCTGAATGATTCTTATTTCCTGACATGCATTGGTAAAGAATAGACCACAGTGTTGACAACATCCATTGAAGAATTCTCATATGAAATATGGCTAGAGGCATTAAGGTTATTGCCACTGACACTGATCATAGAGCTTGAAGGAGCAAATGGGCTGAAATCGTGGTAATGCAAATTATTTTTCGACCTGCAATCTAACAGCCTGTATTGTTGAGAGAGGAAGTGAAACAATCATTGACTTTTGTTTTGAAAACTGCTCCTATGAATTCCAAATTTTGAGCTGATTATAGGCGAGACGTGTCATAATTTATGGATATCTCCAGAGGAGCACAAATGTGAAGGATCTGATTTCTTGCCCTTAACAGATGCCTGGTCAGGGCAGTAATGAGCCAGTCATCTAGATATGGAAACACCCAGAATCTCTGCAGTCTCAAATGAGACGCTACTACTGTCATACATTTGGTGAATACCCTAGAGACTACGGTGAGGCCATAGGGTAGACTGGTTATGACTAGCTCCCAGCCAGAAGAGTAAATACCTTCTGGATTGTCTGTTCATCTTGAGCACATCCAGTCATCCTTGCCCAAAAAAGGGAGAATAGACTGAACCGTGACCATTCAAAACTGCATGTGTCAAACTGACTTGTTCAAGTTGCTGAGATCCAAAATTGGTCTCCAGTCCCCTTGTTTTCTGTGGCACTAAAAAGAATTCAGAGTAAATTCTGGATTCTATCTGGTCTGGTGGTACCTATTGGAGGACTTTTTTTCTAGCAGCTTTTGCATTTCAATTGCTGCTTCTTTCCTCTGACTGGGTGGAACATCGGGAATTTATCATGGAGGTGGCAAGGAAAAGAGAATTATAAAACCTCTGGAAATGATCCTCTGCACCCAAGTATCTTTTATGTCTAGCCATGCTCTGGAAATCAGGCATCCTTTCAGGAGCGCTGGTAGGGTCTGTCAGAGAAAGAATCTCTGGACACCTGGCTTTGCAAGCCTCCTCTGCTGTAGGGGTGGCATCAACCATTAGAGTTCCCCCCTCTGCCATTAGGGGAACTTTCTCCCCATGTGTCCTGGAAAGGACCCTGGGAATTTCTGACCCACATCTTCCAACCACCTTGTGGATTCCTCAAAAAGGATCTTTCAATGGTTGAAAAACATACACTCCTTGCACAGAGGGTCTTTTCATCCTTCGCACACCTGGATAATGTGTCCTTCACTTTGGTGCCAAACAAAGAAATGAAGTCAAATGGAGCATTGATGAATAAGAACTTTAAGGGGTCTGCAAAATCACACAAGCAGATTCAGGCATGCCTCCTGATGGAAATGCCTGAACCTGCTGCCCTTAAGGCATGTTTGGCTGCATGTGATACAACCCTCATGGATAAATTTGAAACAGATTGAAGGGTGGCCAACTGAGAACCAGAGATGATTGGGCCTCTGCAGAATGATTCCTGAAAGGGAATTTGAAAGGTCTTTGATCACATAGTTTTGCAACCTTTTAAAATGTCCCAAATAGTACAATGACCCAAGGGGAAAGGTCACTGAAGTGTAAACATGCTTCCCATACCTGCCCATCACCCTAGACTCCCAGTTAACAGAGAATCTTTTATCAGCAAGTATCTTCTTGGTGGCTGCTGCCATGACCATGGCATCCTCAGGCACCCCTTTAACCCAAAATTCCTTTCCTGAAGGTGGAGCTAGAATCCTATCTAGCCTTCTGGGTATTGGTTCAATTGTGTCAGGCTCCTTCCATGCCCAGCAAGAGACAAAATCAATAAGCTCATCGGTGGGCGGAGTAACACTGGAAGTAGATGGGCCAGCTCTGAACACCTCCAAAAATACTGATTCCTTAGGTGAAAGGCCGCTGGGAGACCAACCACCTCTGTTTCAAGATCTCAAGGATGTCTCTGAAGGAAACGTCTTCTGGAGGTGATCATGGGGACCCTTCACCTTCATTGAAGTCTGTATCCTCAGTGACTGACTTTTGCCACCTCTTCCACTTCCACTTCCTAGGGACCTCCTTGGTGGGGTGTTCAGGGAGGTGTCAGAAGAGACTATAATACCCTGCTGGGTAGTTTGGAGGTCTCAGCCTATCTGCACATGACGTTGAATGATGAGGCTCTACAGCTCAGGGATACTTGGGAGATGGACTCAAAATCCAAGTGGGTTGGATCTGTCAAGACCTGTTGAAGTGAAGAAAACCCTCTTCACAACCTCGAAGGCCAACCGCCCTGGAGAGAGAGGACCTTAGAGCAGAAAAAGTAAGCTTCTGGACTGTTATCTCATCCTACCCAAAAAGCAGTCTCCCCAAGGAGGACATCAGAGCCAAGCTATCCAGTACTGAAGCACCAAGCTGCAGAGATGGCTCCAAAACACTTGGAATTGACTCCAACACCTCCCATCCAACATGGAGGCTCTGGCTCAGAGTGCCCTCTGAATCCAAAACAATTAGAGCAGGGGTACTCAGAGTAAGCTTCAGATCTGACAATGTTGTCCTTGGATCAGAGCTTGACAGACGCAGAAAACCCAGATCCAAGGACTCTGAAGCAACCAAGGGAATCAGAAAAGGAGAGTGGGGTGGTGCAGTGGTCGATGGATGGGCTACCTGACCCAAACTGGTAAGTGCCGATAACACAACCATCTGGATCTGTGCCGAGACACAATCATCCAATCCACATCCTCTTTGCTCAAGCTGCTAGATGAACAAGATGCCAAGGATGGGAATTTTTAATGGCACCTCTCTAGGAAAGGCAAAGTCAGCTTAAAAGGCACAGACTTGAATGATGGGAATTCTGGGTCCTAGGCAAGAGTACAGGTTCCTTAAACTGTCAGATCAGTTTTGTAGTTGGATCTCAGGATGTAGAATCAGACGACCCCTTTCTTCTCGGATCAGAGAGGAAGAGGAAGGAGGATTCTTCAAATCCTATTTGGACCTTTTCCTGGAAGGCTTGCAGGATGGAGGCAAGGAAGTTGAAGGAGCAAGAGATTTAATTTCCTTAGTCTTCAGCTTGGGGGATTCAGCCCCTGTGATAGCCTATCTGATGGAAGAAGGCAACATACCTTTCAATATTAATTTATTTTTTTATATCCACCAATGCTCGTGGATCAAAGTTATAGCAGATCATGCAGTCTTGATGAAAGTGTTGCTGGCCTAAGCAATAGGCACACAGACTGTGGGTGTCTGAAAAAGGTAACTTGTGCCCACACTTTGAATATTTTTTAAAACCCAAAGGTCCCATCTCAGCCATTCTAATGGCAAAAGAAACAGCATAAGAAACGTATTTATTTTTTGGCAAGAAATAGAAAAGAAGGAAAACGAGAATAGTGATTACCAACAATGGTAAAGCAGAGGACACCGCTTTGTAGAGAAAAATATACCAACAATGGTAAAGCAGAGGACACCGCTTTGTAGAGAAAAATATACCAACAATGGTAAAGCAGAGGACACCGTTTTGTAGAGGAAAATATACCAACAATGGTAAAGCAGAGGAAACCGCTTTGTAGAGAAAAATATATCAACAATGGTAAAGCAGAGGACACCGCTTTGTAGAGAAAAATATATCAACAATGGTAAAGCAGAGGACACCGCTTTGTAGAGAAAAATATATCAACAATGGTAAAGCAGAGGACACCGCTTTGTAGAGAAAAATATATCAACAATGGTAAAGCAGAGGACACCGCTTTGTAGAGAAAAATATATCAACAATGGTAAAGCAGAGGACACCGCTTTGTAGAGAAAAATATATCAACAATGGTAAAGCAGAGGACACCGCTTTGTAGAGAAAAATATATCAACAATGGTAAAGCAGAGGACACCGCTTTGTAGAGGAAAATATATCAACAATGGTAAAGCAGAGGACACCGCTTTGTAGAGAAAAATATATCAACAATGGTAAAGCAGAGGACACCGCTTTGTAGAGAAAAATATATCAACAATGGTAAAGCAGAGGACACCGCTTTGTAGAGAAAAATATATCAACAATGGTAAAGCAGAGGACACCGCTTTGTAGAGGAAAATATATCAACAATGGTAAAGCAGAGGACACCGCTTTGTAGAGGAAAATATATCAACAATGGTAAAGCAGAGGACACCGCTTTGTAGAGGAAAATATATCAACAATGGTAAAGCAGAGGACACCGCTTTGTAGAGAAAAATATATCAACAATGGTAAAGCAGAGGACACCGCTTTGTAGAGAAAAATATATCAACAATGGTAAAGCAGAGGACACCGCTTTGTAGAGGAAAATATATCAACAATGGTAAAGCAGAGGACACTGCTTTGTAGAGAAAAATATATCAACAATGGTAAAGCAGAGGACACTGCTTTGTAGAGGAAAAGGGAGACAAATATACCAACAATGGTAACAGTAGAAATACTAATAGTACACTTTATGCATCGCCACTTAGCTAGGGTTAAACTATTCCTGGAGCCATAAAGTCTGCTGTTCAAATTTTCCCTTAGAACTAGCCAGTTTTGTAGTTTTAGCACTCAAATCTGTTTCTTTGAGCTCAGCACTTGTTCAGAACTCATTGTAAGCACTAAATAAGCTACAAATTACTACAACACTCGACTTTCCCCACTTGTCTGGAGGAAAACAGTTTTTAGCACTTAATATTATCACCTATCCAGGCATGTCTAAGGTTCCGCTCCCAGTGTTTTCTCCTGTCTACCTGATGAATCTGGGCATCTTGGGGCAATGCCGTAATTGCCTCGTGTACACAAACAACCCTCTTGTCCTACCACCCAACACTACAACCTATGAGAGATGCACTTATATAGCCAAACTGGAAGCAAACCTCTCTTCTTCCAAGACTGGACTAGACAGTCAAGAGGAGAAGGTAAACACTTGCACGACACCACACTCATCACATAGTCCCTCAAAACCTACACTACCAAAACACACACATAACATAAAACACACACCAACATTCACGGAGGCTCTCAATAAAAGATCTGCTCAAGCAACAGAGACCTCCAAAGCAGAAATGCATGCAACCTCCACCCGCCAACATAGCCCACAAACTCAGTATGCCACTCAACCACAGCCCATAAGGCATAACAACGTACCAAACACTCCAGTCATAGGTGACTCTATAGTCAGGCACACTGATGTTCCACTCACCAGGCTAAACAAGGAGAAGGTTACTGTCAGCTGCCTGTCAGGTGCCAGGATCTGCCACATAATTCATGCATTCAGGTCACTCCACAAGAAGTACAAATACGACTGTCATTGTCCATGTTGGTGTGAATGACCTGAAACATACCTCCCTGGATTACATGAAAAGAGACATGGAGGAGCTCTCTGATCTTGTAGCCCAGGCAGGTATGACCCTAGTTCTGAGTAGCATCCTGCCATCACCCAGAATGATACCACAGCACAAGGACAAAATGATTGACTTCAACAATTGGCTAAGCTTCTGGTGTCATTTTAAGGGGATCCAGTATCTGTCTGCCTGGGATGACATGATTGACAGACCACAATGCTTTGCCACAGATGGCTTGCACCTGTCGCCCTTGGGATTCTGGATACTGGCTAAGGCTCTTGCCACCCCTATAGTGCCTTTTTTAGGCAAGGTTCAAACGACAAATTCACCACTGTAACAGGTAAAAGCACGCAAAATCTGAGAGTAATCCTACTCAATGCTAGAAGTCTAAACCTCAAAATGCATTCACTTGAGGCACTCCTTAAAATGGAGAACATCGACATCTGTGCAGTAACAGAGACCTGGTTCAAGGCTCCAGAGAACACCCTTGCATTACCAGGCTATAATTCATACCACACCTTTTGGCCACCTAACATGGACCAAAACACTAAAGGTGGATTAGTGTCCATATTCATTAAGGATATCCACACCCCCAGGTTAGTTGCTCAGCATAATGCATCTGAGATTATCCAAGTGCAACTAACTCTGGCCAAGACCACAATCCAAATTGTAACTTGCTACAGATCCCCTACCATGCCCCAGGATTCCCACTCCTCATTTCTTGATACACTGGAAAATATTAGGGTACAACCCAACACCCTAATAATGGGCGATTTCAACTACCCCACCATTAACTGGGAAAACTACTCATGTACCAACTCTTTTGCTCAATGTTTTCTGGAATTCATAAATTCCAACACCTTGGATCAATTTATTCACACCCCCACCAAGGGCAGCAATATCCTATACCTGATCATTACCAACATGGGTGACTGGTGTTCCACACCACAGGTCAATTCCTCGTTGGTCAGATCTGACCACAAGCTAATCAGCCTAGACATCCACATCCTGCCCCCACCCCCCATTAGGGAAACCACCATAAAAAATTTCTCCAAAGCCAACTTCACGCTTCTTAAGACAGAAGTGGCAAACTTCACAACACCCATGCAGACGGACAGTAGAGGTATGACTGCTGAATCCTACACAAATGCACTTTATAAGCACTTACATGAGGGCATGGATCGTGCAATCCCTAACAGAACCAAGATGCTATCCTCCCAAAAAAAGGAAGCCAATCTGGTGGTCCCCTGCCATAAACAAACTCTACAACAGAAGAAAGAAAGAAACTGTTGCAAACAAGAGTAAAATCCCATGATTGGAAGAACTCCCTGGTCAGCCTCAGTAAGAAGCTAAGATCCCTCATAAAATCCTCCAAAGCTAGTTATGAAAACAAAATCGCCACTGATTCTAATGATGACCACAAAACATTCTATAGCTATGTCAAGAATCTCAATGGCAACATTCAGATCTGCTCTGAGTTACAGCACAATGGCACTAACTATACAGAACCAACTGATATTGCCAATATCCTGTCGCATAGTTCAGTGGTAACTTTAGCCCCCCCTCCCTCAGCCCCTAAAGGGACATCTCTATACCAGAAGAATGCAAAGTTCTGTAATCACGGCTGCACAGGTAAAAACCACACTCTCCAAAGCCAAGAACACAGCATCCATGGGACCTGACAACATCCCAGGCTGCGTTCTAAATAAATTACAGAATGAACTGGCACCCCACCTAAGCACCATGTTCAATCATGGCCTCACCTCAGGTTTTGTGCCCACTGAATGGTGCACAGTGACTGTTATCCCACTCCACAAAGGGGGAGCCACCACGGACCACGGGAACTACCGCCCCATTAGCCTAATGAGCCTGGTCTGCAAGGCCATGGAATGTATCATCATGGAACTTATAAACAAAGACATTGGTAATCGCCAAACTCTGGACCCCACCCAGTTCAGGTTTGTAAAAGGCAGAGTATGTCTCCTAAACTGGACTGACTTCTTTGAAGCAGTCACCAAAGCTGTAGATGAGGGTAAGGTGGTTCACACAGCCTATCTAGAGCTTGCCAAGGCTTTTGACACCACCCCCACTCTGGAATTATAGATTAACCTCACTAAACTAGGTATAAATCCCTATGTCACAAGATGGGTTGCCAACTGACAGAACCCACACTGTGAAAGTAAGAGACTCCAAATCCGACTTCAGACCAGTGACAAGTGGAGTACCACAGGGTTAAGTCCTGGGTCCTCTCCTGTTTGGCATCTACTTTTCTGGTGTACAGGCTAACACAGAAGGTCTTTGGGTAATGAAGTTCACAGATGACTGCAAACTAGGAGCCATAATTGAAGCTCCTAATGATGTGGACATCCTACAAAAGGGCCTCAATGAGACAGATGCCTGGTGTCAAAGCTATGGCCTCAAGCTCAATGCCAAAAAGTGCATTGTCATCCCCTTTGGTAAAAACTGTGTACCCATGAGCTACCACATAGGTGGTAGTCTACTTAACACAGAGAGTGTGATACTGAAATAGTGAAAAACTTGCAGTACTGTATTTTAGTCTTCTGTTAAGTACAAACTTGCAGTTTTAAAAGTACTGTATTTCATTTTTTCTGTTACCTAATTGTTTTCACTGAATAGTGTGCTGTGTGTCTCTCTGCTATAAGAGGGGGTGGTGGTCTTCTCAATTCTTTGTTATCTGATATTTAACTGTTAGCCTAGAGGGCTTCCTCTGTACTTTAAGTGCTTGCCACAAAGTGTGAGAATTCATTTTATGCTCAACTTCTGAGACTTAGTTGGCTACAATCACCTGCATTTGAAGCTGAAGTTAAGTGCAACTTGCAGTACTGTATTTTAGTCTTCTAAGTACAAACTTGCAGTTTTAAAAGTACTGTATTTCATTGTTTCTATTACCTAGTTGTTTTCACTGA
The DNA here is from genome assembly GCF_019279795.1 of Protopterus annectens. Lineage (NCBI taxonomy): Eukaryota > Metazoa > Chordata > Ceratodontiformes > Protopteridae > Protopterus > Protopterus annectens. Next base: position 913,273,392 of record NC_056733.1, read on the forward strand.
ATAGTGCGCTGCGTGTCTCTCTGCAGTTAGTTCCCCACCCACACTCCCTGTTCTTGTCTTGGTTTTAGTGTTGGTGGCTCTGGAATTGCCCGCCCCTCCTGTAAGTCTGTATATGAACACTCCTCCTGGGTCCATCTCATTTGATCACTTAACAGAGTACAGTGAGATCATATTCTGAGGCTAGTGTTCACTCTATTTAATACAAAGAAGATTTGAGAAGGCCAACCCACTTTGGTTCTTCCTTTCTCTCTCCTTGCACTTTACTAACAAAAAAATTGCACTTTATTCATCTGCTTTTACTGTATTTGTGTTTCCTCCTACTTTTGCCTCTTCTTAAAAGTACTCAGTTGTATTTATTCTGCTGCATTTATTACTGCTTGGTAGTAGCCTGATTCAATTGTAACTGTTATTCTAAGTCTTTTTGTTTAAGCACTTGGGCTTCATACCGGTTATGTTACATTAAGAAGGTTTGTGGTCTGCACTGTTGTGGCAGGGCAGGTAGCTTACATCCTTTTAAGCTGGGAATTGCTGAATGAAGGCCCAGTGTTTGCTATTCTAAAAGTGTATTAGTTCTGGTTTAAGCACTTGGGCTTTAGGCCAGTTATTCTACATTAAAAAGGTTTGTGGTCTGCACTCGTGTGGGTGGAGAGGCTGGATTCTGCCCTTCTGAGCTGGAAATTTCTGGTCACAGGCTTATTGTGCCTGCTTATTTGAATTGTTTCTTTCCGAAATTGGTGTGCCTTGTTACTGTAGCATAGACCAGATTCAGGCCTGCTGAATCTAGCTTTGTTTGTATAACTTGAGCACTGATCCAGGCCATCTTTTTTTGGAGAAGGTTCCCCTGCACCCTGATGACAGGAGTGTGCAGTTAGAACTTGTCTGATTGAAGACTGCTTGAAACAGGGCTCAGTTTTGAGTTTTTTTTCTGGTTAATTGGGTAACTTGTTTGAATCAGTTTGTTAGTTTTCTGTTGTATGTATATATATATATATATATATATATATATATATATATATATATATATATATATACATACATAATGTGCACTTTATTCATCTACTTTTACTGTATTTGTGTTTCTTCCTACTTTATTACTAGGGGCATTGACTACAACTCTGATCTGAGATGTATAACAATAAGTATCCTTTTCTGTGCATTTAAAGTGTTTTTTTTTTATTGTATTTGCTTTATTTTCTGAAAAAAATATACTTGTTCCCTGCCTTTCTAAGCTAGTATAGTCCAGTTTTCAGGTTAGTGCTGAATTCAGGGCTGTGTTACAAATCTCTGTGTTTGCCCATACCTTACTTGGATAGAAAGAAGTTTATCTGTTCACCTGTGAGACAGGGGAGCTATGAGCAGCCTATCTATCCCTGGAGAAGTGGTTTCAGCCCAGAAATTAGTAGTTTATTGGCCATTTTGGGCTAATTTCTGTCTCTTTCGTTTCCCTGCTTTAAAAACAGCATTTGCCCGGTTTTGCACACCAGGCAGTGCCGGTTAGCTAGGGTATAACTATTCCCGGCTGCACAAAGTCTCCTCTTCAATTTTTCCCTTGGAACTAGACATACTTTCAACTTAAGCACTCAAGCCATTCATTTCTCAGCCAGGCACTTGCTCAAAACTCATAGCATGCACTTATAAACCCTAGGACTAGACTCCCCTACTGTACAGAAGGACAAGGCTCTCTATTTGACCTTACCAGCCATTCAGTAAAACAGTTCACTGTAACTATCCAGGCATATCCAAAGGGAAGTTCCAGGGTACTCTCCAGTCCAACTGGTGAATCTGGGCATTTTTAAGCAATGTTACAACTGCCTCACATACACAAACAACCCTCTCTTCCTACCACCAAACACTAATACATGCAAGAGATGCAATTATACAGCCAAACTGGAGGCTAAGCTCTCTCAACCCAAGACTGGATTAGACAGTCAAGAGGAGAAGGGAAATTCTTGCATCACATCACCAGTCTAACATAGACCCATTAAACCAGCACCGGCAAAAAATACACAAAAACATACTCGGAGGCTCTAAATAAAAATCTGCAAAAGCAACAGAGATCTCCAAAGCAGACATCCAAGCAACCTCCACCCCCAAACACAAACCATGAAACACATACATGTTCTGTAGTCCTATCTCGCCTTCATTCTTACATATGGGATTGGAGCCAATTCTTGGCTCCGACTCAGCCTATTTACAAGCTGGATGACTTCTAGTTGGCTCGTGGCTAGGTAGGTATCCCATGGTTCACCAGTACAATCCACAGATTTCGTTTGCCGCGTCGACAAGTTCGGATGTGCTTCTCTTTGGCTCTGGCTAAGTTTTCAAATTTATTCAAAATGTTTGGATAATTTTTCTGTTTTTACCTTAATATAGCATTGTATAGTTAGTGTAGTTGCAAGTAGAATAGTTAGCGTTCACTAGTGCGCCATTTGTGTGCAATTTCTTTAAGTGCAGTTGTCCTTTTGCAAAGAGAAAGAAAAGGCAAGGATGTAGCAAATCAATTTATTTAAAATTTTTGGATAATTCTTTTGTTTTTGCCTTAATATAGCATTGTGTAATCATAGTGTAGTTGCAAGTAGAATAGTTAGCGTTTACTAGTGTGCCGCTTGTGTGCAATTTCTTTAAGTGCAGTTGGCCTTTTGGCTGTGTAGTACTTTGTATCCTGTGTGCCAGTTTTGCTCGTTTATAATTAGATATTAGTAATTGTAGGCGCCTTTTGCGCTCAGGCTGTGTATGTTGTTAAATAGTTATAGGTCATAACTTTTTGCGGATTTTCCGCTTGCTAATATTTCTAGTGTTGCAAACAGAACTAGGTTCTGTTCACTTTGTGCAGCAATTTCTACCTTTGAGACTTTATTCCTGTTGGGTGTGCGCGACTAATTTGTTCTGTCTCTCCAGGTCTGTTTTAGTTAAAAGACCTAGTTTTCCCTTCTTTCTTCCTGCCCGTGCTAGGCCCATTTAAGTTAGAGGACCTAGTCCTTCCTTTCTTCGTTGGTGTGTGTGTGTGTGTGTGACAGAGTTCTGTGAGAATGTCTAAGGAAAGCAAGGACCATAAGCCATCTGGCTTCAAAAAATGCACAAAATGCTCAGAGAAGATGTCTACCACGGATGGCCACAGTAACTGCGTTTACTGTCTTGGCGGCCATCCACTTACAGGAAACTTGCTTATTTTGCCACTCTTTTAGTGCTAGGGTGTTGCAAGAAAGAAAAAATAAGCTTATTCTAAAAGGTCTCCTAAAACCTTCTTTTGAGGAAGATTTGGCTAGCTCTTCCTCCTCTGCTAGATCTCAGGGATGGAAAAAGGAAAAGTCCAAGTCCTCTAAGAGGCCCTGCCTGGCACCGGCTGGTGTCTCGGAGCCTCCTCTTAAAATTACTAAGCCTGACAAATTTACTGTCTCATCAGCTCCACAGTTCGGAGCCAATTGAGAGTTGTACTACTGTGATTACAGGGTCAGCGCCAAGTAGCTTGGAGCCTTCCACTGAGAGTATTCAATGGAGCCGGTCTATGGAACCCTTACCGGTCTCCCCTACATTGAAGTCACCAATACTGCAGAGATCCCGTTCTCCTACTCTGTCCTCCAGGTCTTCCAGGAGTTTATCTGAAGAAGATGTGGAGAGGGTTGTGCTGAGACTTTTGAAGTCTTCTGCCCTACCAAAATTGTTGTTGACTCTGACCCAGTCAGTTCTGGGGCCACTTGAGTCTGTTAAGTCCCCTTCAGTGATTTCTCCTCCGAGACATGCAGGCCTTTCGGAGCCGGAGTGTTTGGTACCACTGGTGGAACCCTCGGTTCCAGCTCCCCCTGTAGTTGTTTCGGAGCAAAGACCGGCTTTGACACTCTCGGTGCCGTCTGTGGTATCTAGGAGCTGAAGTTCCCTGGTTGGCCCCGATAGGGACACCTGGAACCAAACCTCTTCGGTTCTGAGCCTTCCTCTCGGCACGTCGGCGAGGGTGAGTTCAGATCCTACATCTATCTCAGAGCCGATGGCTCTGGAACCGATGGCATCCTCAGCCTCTACGGAGCTGAGGCCTTTGCAGCTGGAGAGGTCAACATTCAAGATGGAGTGTGCTGTCCCAATCTTCAGCTCCTACCAGGGGTACCGACACTCTCCCCCCTACAGCACCTACTTCTGTATCAGCTCCTACTCTCTCCCTGGACAGCAGAGACCTGCAACCTCAGGAGCCACTGGCCGGTGGCACCCACTCTTCCAAGACCTCCCCGGAATATCTTTCTGAGGAGCCCCCACAGAAGAGAATATGTAAGAGGAAGCATGTAGACTCCCTGGATGAGACACTGACCTCAAGGAGTCAGAAGGGTCCCCCAAGTCATCCTCTGATGATGTCTCCATCGTAGAAATCCTTAAGCAGAGGTGCGGCTGGCCCACTGTCACCCCTTCTGCTGAGGAGTCAGTGTACCTGAAGGCTTTTGGGTCTCAACCTTCAGCCTCTTGGATGTCTCCACCTTTTGATGAACTGATGGAGCTAGTTAGTCGAAAGGTGTGGGATACTCCTGATGCCATGGAGCCAGTCCCCAGGAGACCAAATAAGTTTCTTTCTGCACTCAGAGAAAAGGAATTTTTATCTAAAGGTGTTTCCATAGATGCCATGGTGGTGGCGGCGGCCACTAAGAAGGAGCTAGCAGAGACTTCTATTCATCTGCCAAATAAAGAGTCTCGAATGATGAACAGATATGGGAAGCATATCTTCTCTTCAGCAGCATTTACTCTTAGCTCGCTGAACTACCATACACACTTCACGAGGCTTCAGAGAGATCTCCTTAAGGAGTTAGGAGATTCTCTACAAGATACATGTACTGAGGGAGTCCCTGACAAGGTGTCTGCCCAGTTGTCCACCTTGAACTCTATTGTCAACTCGTCCATGAGGCTTATCTCGTATGCAGCCGATGGAGCGAGTAGAGCAGCGGGGTTCAGGAATTTCCTTAAGATGTCATTCCTGGATGAGTTTGTGTCATTTTGTGGAGCCGTTCAAGTCAACCATTACCAATGCCCCCTTCGACGGTTTATCATTGTTTGGACCCAAGGTAAAGGACACTCTCACCCAGTGCGAGCAAGAAGGGAAAACACTCTATGCTGTGGGAGTACATTTTACTGTTCCCTCTAGACCATACCCCAAGGGTCAGAGGGGTGGTAAAATGTGGTTCAAGAAGTCCCAGAGGTTTTTCCAAGATGCACAGAGTGACTCCTCCTTCAGAGGCAGAGGAGGAGGTGGAAATGGTTAGACGTCACCCTACAGGCAGGGGCGGACCACAAAACCAAGGAGGCCATGATTCGTTTTGGGGCCAGCCTTACCAGCGCTCCTGATGTGGGGCCCGACTGTGCTTCTCTTGTTATGTCATACCCTTTTCTTTTCCACCTTATGTTCCCAAGAGGATCCTGGATGTTCCACCCAATCACAGGGATCAAGCAACTGTGCAGGTCAACAAGTTGCTGACAAAAAGAGTGATCCAAACCGTCCCAGTAGACCAAATAGGATCCGGAACTTACTCCAGATTATTTTTAGTGCCAAAACATACAGGGGACTGGAGGCCCATCTTGGACCTCAGCAGATTGAACAAATCAGTAAAGAAGGACAAGTTCTGGATGGTGGCACTGAAGTCTATACTCCCATTATTAGGGAAAGACAATTGGATGTGCTCAATAGATCTCCAAGATGCTTACTACCACATAAAAATGGACAGAACGTCGAGGAGTCATTTACACTTCCAGCTGGGAGCCAGTCATTACCAGTTTCATGCTCTGCCCTTTGTTTTCACCGCAGTCCACAGAGTGTTCACCAAGTGCATGGCAGTAGTGACAGCTCACATGAGATGTCGAGGATTCCAGGTGTTTCCGTATCTGGATGACTGGCTCTTGACCGCCCCCACCAGGCATCTACTTCTTCAAATCAGGGAAGCTACCATACAACTTTGTGCCCAGTTGGAGATTTCTATAAATTGGGAAAAATCTGCCTTATTGCCCTCTCAATCCGTGATTTTTATAGGTGCAGAGATGGACACAGCAAACATGTTGGTTCGCCTTCCTGTAGAAAGAGCACAGAATTTGGTTCTTCAAATTCAACATATTCTTCCGTTACGAAAGGTCAAGGCCAAGACTATTCTGCAGCTTCTAGGGACCATGGCTTCCACCATATTACTAGTACCACTAGCCAGACTGCACATGAGGATTCTTCAATGGCTGCTGTCGTCCCAATGGTCCTTTCAGCACCTACCATTATCTCATCACATACTACTGACAGACTCTTGCAAGAAGGACTTTGGTGGACTCTACCCAATCAGTTAACCATGGGCACTTTATTTGTTCCTCGCCAACCTGTTGCCACTGTGACCACGGATGCCTCACAGATGGGGGGGGGCATTATCTAGCAGGACTGTCCAAGGCACATGGCAAGATCATGAGATCACGAGGCTCATCTGCATATCAACATTCTAGAGATGAGGGCGGTGCTCCTGGTGTTGCAAGCACTTCACGACCTTCTGCCTCTGGGGAAGACTGCGATACAATCAGACATGTCAGTAGTATGGTATATCAACAAACAGGACAGAACCATATCATACCCACTGTCGAGAGGCCATTCGAGTTTGGAAATGGGCAATATCTTCCCAGCATTTTCTGGTGGCAACGCACATTCCAGGGACAAAGAACGTGATAGCCGACAAGCTCAGCCGGACAATCTTGATGCCTCACAAGTGGTCTCTGAAACTGGAAACAGTGGAGCAAATTTTCCACAGATGGGGACAGCCTTGCTGCAATCTCTTTGCCAGCCCGATCAATGCCAAATGCAGCAGCTATTTCTCCCTCACCCCCCCCTCCAGGGGAGTCAACGAGAGACGCAGTTGTTCACGACTGACCCCTGGGTCTCCTTTATGCTTTTCCTCCCTTTCCTCTCATACCCAAGGTTATTCAGAAAGTGAAATGACTAGGAAGCAAACTGATCCTCATTGCTCATTTCTGGACTCATCAGGTTTGGTTCCCCTTTCTCAGGGTTCTCCTAGACTATCCTTGGATTCTGGACCCGGTACCAGATCTCGACACACGTCAAGCTCGCTTAATCCCACTTTACACACCCTCAATTTGACATCTTGGCTGCTCCAGTTCCATCCCTAGTCAGGCTTCATGACCTCTCTCTCTCTGAGTCGTATACTAATGTCCTCTCATAAACCCCTCCACTAGGAGACTATATTCCAGAAAATGGAGGAGATTTTCTGGGCTGAGAAAAAGAATGTTGACCCTTATACTGCCTCCATTCTGGTGGTTTTGGAGTTCCTGTCTAAGCTTTTCCACCACGGATCCGCAGCTGCCATTATCAGGGTTCAATTGGGAGTGATTTCTAATTTTCATCTAGGCATACAAGATTCTAATCTGATGTCACATAGGCTGTGCAAAACCTTCCTCAAAGGTGCCACTTTATTAAGACCCCCCATTTCAAGAACCTGTTGCTTCATGGGATTTAACATTTGTGCCATCTAAATTGACGTCTCCACCCTTTGAGCCTTCTCATTCATTGCCTTTGAAATTTTTGTCTTGGAAGACCTTGTTTCTGGTGGCTATCACATCTGCCAGACAGGTGTCAGAGTTGCAAGCATTATCTGTAAAACCCCCTTATCTGATTTTTCACAAAGACAGAGTATCTCTTCGTACTGATCCCTTCCTTTGTCCCAAAGGTCTGTTCCCATAACACTTTGAACCAGTCCACAGAATTTCCAGTGTTCTTTCCAAACCATTCCAATGCAGCAGAATACAGGTTTCATCAGTTGGATGTCCATAGACAATTACGTTTTTATTTGCACAGGATGAAGGAAATCAGATCAATTATTTATTTCCTTCTCCTAATCCAAGTCAGGCTTACCAGTTTCTAAAGTGACCCTCTCAAATTGGATTTCTAGCTGTATAGCTTACATTTACAACTCTGAGGGTAGACCTTTACCTTTCAAAATCAAGGCTCATTCTACTAGATCTCAGTCCACCTCTGCAGCCTTTCAGGCCAGGGTCTCACTTGATATTTGTGCTGCAGCAACTTGGGCTAGCCTCACACATTTATTACTCTTTACAAATTGGATCTAACCTCTAGGGGTGGAGCATCTTTTGGTTCCACAGTACTCAGGAGTATTTTTCCTTGATCCACCCAAGAATAAGGTGCTAGGGACGCTGTCCCATATGTAAGAATGAAGGCGAGATAGGACTACAGAACATAAAGAAGTTAAGTACTCACCGTAACGTTCCATGATTGTAGTCAATCTCGCCCTTCATTCTTATGAATACACCCTCCTACCCCCATCCTGGAAGTACCTGGAGACAGAAAAAAAAAGATGATCTTTCACTGGAGACCTTTTATTATTGGCTTCTTTCTGTATTTTGTTATGTCTATTAGTTAGCAGCAAACAAGATCTGGGGATTGTACTGGTGCACCATGGAATACCTACCTAGCCATGAGTCAACTAGAAAGTCTTCCAGCTTGTAAATAGGCAGAGTTGGAGCAGAGGATCAGCTCCGATCCCATATGCAAGAATGAAGGGTGAGATGGACTACAAACATGGAACGTTATGGTGAGTACAAAACTTTTAGTTATGTACTCACCATAACTTCAGATGTTTGGGATCCATCTCGCCTACATTCTGACTGATGGGTTCGGAGCCGATCCTCGGCTCCGACTCGGCATGCTTATGCCAAAGAACGAAGTCTCTTATTGGCTGAGCTTACTATATCCCAGGATGCACCACTACCAGTCCCCCAGATCTAGTTTGTCCGCATACATGCACACACGCATGCACTGCTTATATAACATTGACAGATGATACAAGATAAAACAGTAGAACTCAAACCGTTCAATCTCTTCTGATCTCCAAGGCAGGGGGAAGGAGGGTGGGTATTAGGAATGTAGGCGAGATGGATCCCAAACATCTGAAGTTATGGTGAGTACATAACTAAAAGATGTTATGTGATCCTATCTCGCCTACATTCTGACTGATGGGACAGCGTCCTAGCACCTAAATCCTGGGTGGCTCACTGGAAAACACTCCTGAGTACCGTGGAACCAAATGATGCTCGCCCTTTAGATGCCACATCCAATTTATAGTGGGAAATGAAAGTGTGGGTTGGATCAAGTAGCAGCACAAATCTCAGAAATAGCGAGCTTGGAATGGAATGCAATAGAGGTAGCCATAGCTCTAGTAGAGTGAGCTTTGACAGAAGTTGTAAGTTGTTTATTTGAAGAGGAATAAGCCTGAGTTATGCAATCTCTGATCCATTTGGCAATAGTAGCTTTAGTGATGGTTTTACCCAGTTTATTATCTGAAAAGGACACAAACAATTGATCTGTTTTTCGAATTTGTTGAGTCCTATCTAGATAGAAGCGCAATTGCCTGTGAACATCCAATGTATGGAAGGTGTATTCCGCTTTGTTTGAAAATTTTGGAAAGAAAACTGGTAGCTCTAAAGACTGTTGGAGACAGAGATTGGAACAAACTTTTGGGACAAAAGATGGATTAGGCCTAAGTGATACTCTATCCTTGTGAAAAATCAAGTACGGTGGTTTGATAGATAGGGCTTGAAGTTCTGAAACTCTTCTTGCAGAGGTAATTGCAATTAAGAAGGCCGTTTTCCAAGACAGATATTTCAAATCACATGTAGCAGCCGGTTCAAAGGGGGAAGATGTTAAGGCACGAAGTACCAAATCAAGATCCCACGGAGGCGCAGGATGGAAAACATCAACGGTGGGTCTATGGAATCGTGAAATTTGGAGATAGCTGCTAGTTGGACTTTAATAGTAGAGACTGAAGATCCTTGATTAAACAAGGATGTTAAAAATTTCAAGACCTCTGGTATCAGGGCAGTAATAGGGTCTAAGCCTCTGAGTTGAGCCCAGATAGCAAACCTCTTCCACTTACTGTGATACAATTTCTTAGTGGTGGGTTTGTGGGCTGAAGATAAAATGTGAATAACTTCCGGGTCCAAGGTGTGATTTCTGACTATAGTCGGAAGAGGAGGAGCCAAGCTGTTAATTTCAAAGTGTGAAGGGACTGGTGCTGTTGTCCCGACTGATGAACCAGAAGGTCCGGAATTAGATCCAAGAACCAAGGACCGTCCAGGGTATATTTCTGTAGGTAGGGGAACCATACCTGACGAGGCCAGTACGGGGCAATTAGAATCATTGTGGACCCCAATTGGGAAGCTTTCTGGATGACTTTGGGGAGGAGTGGAATCGGAGGGAAAGCATAAAGCAGTCCTGTAGGCCAAGATTGGACTAGAGCATCCGTAGCTGTCTCCCCTTGATGCGGGGTCAAGGAAAAGAACCTTTTGCACTTCGTGTTTCATGGTGTTGCAAACAGGTCGCAGCACGGAGTCCCCCACCTTTTGAAAATCTGAGCTGCTACTGTTTTGTTCAGAGACCACTCGTGAGGAGAGAGAATAGTCCTGCTCAGTCTGTCTGCTAATACATTGGATTTTCCTGGAATGTGGGTCGCTACCAGGAAGCGCTTGGTAGCCACTGCCCATTCCCACACCCTCATGGCCTCTCTGCAAAGGGGGTAAGATCTGGTCCCTCCCTGTTTGTTTAGATACCAGACCACCGACATGTTGTCTGTGTGGATGGCGATAATGCCTTGAGGGAGAAACTTGTGGAGGGCTTGTAAGGACAGAAGTACAGCCCTCATTTCCAACACATTGATATGGAGAAATGTTTCGTTTGGAAGCCAAGAACCCTGAATTGACCTGCCCAAACAATGCCCCCCCCACCCCGTCTGGGAGGCATCCGTTGTCAAGGTGGCCACCGGAGGGGGTATAACAAAGGGTCTTCCCTGATTCAGATTGGATGGCAGAAGCCACCAGCGGAGGTCCCGTTTGCACGTTTCTGTAATCGGTATGTGATGATTGAGGGGGAGATCCTGAAAAGACCATTGTGTCGATAATAGCCACTGGAGAATCCTCATGTGCAACCTTGCCAGAGGAACTAGGAGAACCGTGGCAGACATTGAACCTAAAAGTTGCAGGACCATCCTGGCTGGGGCTTTGGATCTTAGAAGCAGGGCTCGGACTTGATCTTGTAATGTTTGTATCCTTTCGGTAGGAAGGAAGATTCACATTAATTTTGAGTCTATCTCTGCTCCTATGAATCTTATGCGCTGAGAAGGCAGCAAGACAGACTTTGACCAGTTGAATGTAATTCCCAGGGAAGCACCCAGGAGATGGTGGCTTGTAGGTTCTCTAGTAGTAGATGCCTGGTGGTGGCAGTCAGGAGCCAGTCGTCCAGATAGGGAAACACTTGGAATCCGAGACTCCTCAGGTGAGCAGTCACTACTGCCAAACACTTGGTGAACACCCTGGGGGCTGTGGTGAGACCAAAGGGCAGTGCACAAAATTGGAAATGACTGTCTCCCAGGCTGAAGCGCAGATACCTCCTGGACGCCTGATGTATCGGTATGTGATAATAGGCGTCCTTGAGATCTATGGAGCACATCCAAACATCTTTCTCCAACAATGGAAGAATGGATTGTAAAGTGACCATTCGGAATTTGGACTTCATGACGGACTGGTTTAGTTTGCTGAGATCCAAAATGGGTCTCAGGTCCCCTGTCTTTTTTGGCACTAAAAAGAACCTTGAGTAATTTCCGGATCCGATCTGGTCTGTGGGGACCGGTTGGATGACTCCATTTTCTAGCAGCTTTGAAGCTTCTACGGCTGCAATTTCCCTTTGACTGGATGGTGGGTCCGGGATTTTTTTGGACGGTGGGGGTGGGTGTGTGAAGGGAATGGTGTAACCTCCGGCAATAATCCGAAGCACCCAGCTGTCCTGAGTAATAGACTCCCAGGCTTTTAGGTGCTTGGAAAAACGGCACCCGACTGGCTCCGGAGCAGCACAGCCGGGCAATCCCTCATGGAGTGTGGGAGGCTGAAGAGCCACGAAAGGACTCGCGGTCCCCAGTGTTGCGGGGGCCTCTGCCGCCTCTGGGACGGCGTCTCCCAGAAAAATTTCCCCCTCCTCTGCCTCTGGAAGGGGAATCTTCCTGCTGTTGAGGAAAGAATTTCTGTGATTTGCGGAACCACATCTTCCCTCCTCTTTTAGCCTTGTGATAAGGCCGAAAGGGAAGGGAAAATCGTGCTCCTACGGCAGATAAAGTCTTTCCCTCCTGCTCACAGCGGGTAAGAGTGTCTTTTACCTTGGGTCCAAACAAAGAGGATCCATCAAAGGGAGCGTCGGCAAAGGAAGACTTGAAGGCCTCCGCGAAATGACACAAACGGAGCCAGGCTTGTCTTCGTAGAGCCACGCCTGTGCCTGCCGCTCTGCCCGCCCCTTCGGCCGCATATGAAATGAGCCTCATGGACGAGTCAGAAATCGAGGTAAGGGTAGCCAACTGAGAGCCAACCGACTGGGCTAGCTGCTCAGGTAGGTTACCTGAGAGGGAGTCTGAGAGCTCCTTAACCAGATCCCTCTGTAGTCTGGTGAAATGTGCCAAATAATTCAGGGACCTCAGAGTAAAGGCCGCTGAACTCAGGGTGCGCTTGCCGTGCATCGTCCATGCTCCTAGACTCCTTATTAGGAGGATGGACGGACGTCAAGCCTCTGCCACGTCCTGCTGGGTAGCAGATGCCACCACCATGGCATCTACAGCCACGCCTTTCGTTAAGAACTCCTTCTCGGGTGGGGCAGACAAAAATTTGTTAGGGCGAGAAGGCACTGGTTCCACAGTATCTGGATGTTCCCGCCCTCCGACAAACCAAATCTAGGAGCTCGTCAAGGCGGAGACACCCAGGAGGCGGAGGGCTGAGCCCCGAAGGCCTTGAGGAACACCGACTCATCAGCGGAGGGGGGTTTGGAATTCCAGCCGCCTCGTTGCTTGAGGATCTCTAGAATGTCTGCAAATGAGACATCATCCGAGGACGACTTTGGGGACCCCTCCGCATCATCAAGATCAGTGTCCGATGTAAGAGACTCATCGGGGGAGTCTACGTGCTTCCTCTTGCACGATCTCTTCCTTGGGGGCTCCTCTGAAGACAACTCCGAAAGACCCTCAGGAGGAGGGGAACCCCCAGTGGGGGTAACCTCAGGCCCCGGGGCTCCGCTGCCTAGAGACAGGGGAACTGCCAAAGACCCAGTCTCCATGCCCAGGGAAGGTGCCGGTAAAGCCGTAGAGATGGCCAAAGAAGATTTGGCCAAGGCACTCCTCATAGCTCTGAAGGCCGGACCCCCAGAATCCTGGGAGGGTCCAGTCTCGAGCCATGATAGCAGACGGAAGTCCCGCCGAAGCACCGAGGGAGGCTTGGAACCGACTGCATTGGTCCCAAACATCACCCCGGCCCGGCCGAAGAAGTCCGTGTGCTAAACTCCGACCGAGGCTGGGGTTGGAGTAAGGGTCGGAGCCGACCCTAGGATCTCCACTGGCTCCATCAGCACCTGCTCCGACGGAGCCGAAGCGGTCGGAGGAGGAATGGCAATAGAATGGGCTATCGGCTCCGAAGCCAATTGGGTCGGAGCCGAAACTAATTTCTGAAAGATTGGGGACTGGAAAAGTCTTTGGAGTACCCTGTCTATGTCCGAATCTGACATCCTTGATGACCTGGAAGAGACCGAACAGGTCCGAGTAGGCCTCTCCAACGGCTCCAAGGGACTAGGGGACCGGCTCCGAATCGACTCGATAATTATCGGCGCCGAAGGAGTGTCCAAACCAATTTCCATCGGTGCGAAGAGGGCTTCGGCGCCGAGGAGGAAGTGTCTGAGCGGACAACCTTCATCGGCTCCAAGATCAGTGGAGCCGATGAAGGTGAACCGCCTCTCGAGGCCCCAGCCATCAGCTCCGAACCCAGAGGAGTCGAGGCTGGAGGCATCGAGGCAGACCGTTCCGCCCTCGGCTCCGAAGTCCATGGAGCCGAAGGAGAAGCCTGCCTATGTCTTTTGGCGGTCAGTTCCGACGGGCTGGTCGGAGCCGACGCCCTTTTCTTCTTTGCAGGAGAAGGAGAGGAAGCTAATGCCTCTTCAAATGAGGGTTTAATAAGGCCTTTTAAAATAAGTTTATTTTTCCTCTCTTGGAGGACCCTCGAGGAAAACGCGTGGCACACGCTACAGGACTCCTGCAAATGTTTGGTGCCCAAACAGTACACACAGAGAGAATGGTCATCTGTTATTGACATTTTGAAACTGCACTTAGTGCACTTCTTAAAACCTGAAGGCCTAGGAGCCTGTGACATTATGGCAACCAATCTAGTGAACAAGCAAAAACAAAACACACTAACTATCACAGAAAAAATTCTTTTTTTTTTTTTTTTAACCAAAGACTGTCACAATAGAAAAATAACTAAAAGGATCCAAGAACCCTAAAATAAAACGGGACCTGAATGACAACTGACTGACAGGGGAAGGCCCTTCAACTCAAAGGGGACCTCTAGTCAGAAAATACAATCACCACACAAATATTTTACAAAAATATTCACTCATACAAAAACACGAGATAGCTGTTAAAACAGCTTTTTGTTGAAATTTTAGGAAATCCCTGACAGGAAAGTAAGTGAAAAAAACACTACTTAGCTCAGCCAAGCTCGAGACCACGTCTTTGCTTGTTAGCGGCAAACGAGATCTGGGGGACTGGTAGTGGTGCATCCTGGGATATAGTAAGCTCAGCCAATAAGAGACTTCGTTCTTTGGCATAAGCGTGCCGAGTCGGAGCCGAGGATCGGCTCCGAACCCATCAGTCAGAATGTAGGCGAGATAGGATCACATAACATCTACTTTTCACAAAACCAGGCTGCCATGCAATCACAGCCCTTAAGGCAAAATAACATACCCAACATACTAGTAATAGGTGACTCTATAGTCAGGCACACTGACGTCCCACTCACTAGGCTGAATAAGGAGAAGGTTACTGTTAGCTGCCTGTAGGGTGCCAGGATCCGCCACATAACACAAGCACTAAGGTCACTCCAGAACAAGTACAAATACGACTCTGTCATTGTACATGTTGGTGTGAATGGCCTGAGCCATACCTTCCTGGACTACATGAAAAGGGACATGGAAGAGCTCTCTGATCACGTAGCTCAGGCCGGTATGACCCTGAGTAGCATCCTGTCCTCACCAAGAATGATACCACGGTATAAAGAAAAAGTTATCAATTTCAACAATTAGCTAAGTTTCTGGTGTCATTCAAAGGGGATCCAGTGTCTGTCCGCCTGGGATGACATGCTCGACAAGCCACACTGCTTCACGAGAGATGGCTTGCACCTGTCACCCTTAGACTTTTGAATACTGGCCAAGACTCTTGCCACCCTCATAGTGCCTTTTTTAGGCAAGGCTCAAAAGACAAAACCACTGCCGTAAATAGCACAAGTAACAAAAAACTGAGGGTAATGCTACTCAATGCCAGAAGTCTAAACCTCAAAATGCACGCACCAGAGGCACTCCTCAGTATGGAAAAAATTGAGATATGTGCAGTAACAGAAACCTGGTTTAAGGCTCCAAAGAGCACCCCAGCACTACCAGGTTACAACTCATACCATACATTTCGGCCACAGAACCTGGACTGAAATACAAAAGGTGGGGGTGTATCCATATTCATCAAGGAAAACCACACACCTCCAGGTTAGTGGCACAGCATGATGCTTCAGAGATCATCCACATGCAACTAACGGTCAAAACTGCAATTCAAATTGTAGCTTGCTACAGATCACCCACCATGTCCCAGGACCCCCATTCTGCGTTTCTGGAAACACTGTCAAACAAAGGTCTTAGCAAACACCCTAATATTGGGCGATTTCAATTAACCAAACATTAACTGGGAGAACTACTCAAGTACTAACTCCCTTGCCCAACATTTCCTAGAATATATATACTCAAACGCCCTGGATCAACTGGTCAACACTCCCACCAGAAGTGACAACATATTGGACCTGGTCATCACCAACATGGGCAACCAGTGTTCCACACCGGAAGTCAACCCTTCGCTGGTTATATCTGACCATAAACAAATCACTTTGGATAGCCACATTCCACCCCCAGACAAGGAAACCACAGTGAAAAACTTTTCAAAAGCAAACTTCACGTTACTTAAGACCGAGGTGGAAAGTTTCAAAGCTCCCATGCTAAAGGATAATGCTGTCCAAGCTGCAAAATCCTTTACTAATGCATTCTACAGGCACCTACAAGAATGCATGGATCATGCTATCCCAAGCAAAACCAAGACTCACTCCTCCAAGAAAAGGAAACCAGTCTGGTGGACCCCTGCCATAAACAAGCTATACAATAGTAGAAGGAAACTAGTACAGAAAAGAGTAAAATCCCAAGAAGGGAAGACATCCCCGATCAGTATCAGCAAGAAACTACGATCCCTCATAAAATAATCCAAGGCGAGCTTCGAATGAAAAATTGCCAATGACTCCAAAGATAACCACAAGGCATTCTTTAGCTATGTCAAGAATCTAAGTGGCAATGCTCAGATCTGCTCGGAGTTAGTGCAGAATGGCACAAAATACACTGAACCGACTGATATCACCAACATCCTGACAGACAGGTTCAATGCAAATTTCACCCCCCCTTCTTTTGGCTGCTCCTGTTAGGGGTCGCCACAGCAGATCAACTGTTTCCATTTCTTCCTGTCCTCTGCATCTTGCTCTGTCACACCAACCACCTGCATGTCCTCTCTCACCACATCCATAAACCTCATCTTAGGCCTCCCTCTTTTCCTGTTACCTGGCAGCTTTATCCTTAAATCTTTTCCCCAATATACTCTGCATCCCTCCTCAGCACATGTCCAAAGCAATGTAATCTTGCCTCTCTGGCTTTGTCTTCAAACCTTCCAACCTGGGCTGACCCTCTAATATACTTATTCCTAATCCTGTCCATCCTCGTCACACCCAGTGCAAATCTTAACATCTTCAACTCTGCCACGTCAAGCTAGAACTCCTGCCTTTTTGTCAGTGTCACTGTCTTCAACTCATATAGCATAGCTGGTCTAACTACCCTCTTGTAGATCTTCCCTTTCACTCTTACTGGTACTTATCTGTCACAAATCACTCCTGACACTCTTCTCCATCCACTCCATCCTGCCTGTACTCTCTTCTTCACCTCTCTTCCACACTCACCATTACTCTGAACTGTTGATCCCAAGTACTTAAAATCATCCACCTTTGCCACCTCTACTGCCTGCATCCTCACCATTCTTCTATCCTCCCTCTCATTCACACACATATATTCTTAGTCCTGCTGACCTTCATTCCTCTTCTCTCTAGAGCACATCTCCACCTCTCCAGGGTCTCCTCCACCTGTTCCCTACTCTCACTACAGATCACAATGTCATCTGCAAACATCATAGTCCATGGGGACTCCTGTCTGATCTCATCTGTCAACCTGTCCATCACCACTACAAATAAGAAAGGGCTCAGAGCTGATCCTTGATGTAATCCCACCTCCAACTTAAACGCTGTCACACTAACCTTGTACATATCCTGTACCACTCTTACATACTTCTCTGACACTCCCGACTTCCTCATACAATACCAAAACTCCTCTCTAAGCACCCTGTCATATGCTTTCTCTAAATCCACAAAGACATCTCCATCAACACTCTCAGAGCAAACATTGCATCTGTAGTGATCTTTCCTGGCATGAAACCATACTGCTGATCACTAATTATCACCTCCCTTCTTAACCTAGCTTCCACTACTCTTTCCCATAACTTCATGCTGTGACTGATCAGTTTAACCCCTCTGTAGTTACTACAGCTCTGCACATCACCCTTATTCTTAAAAATCGGTACTAAAACACTTTCTCCATTCCTCAGGCATCCTCTCACTTTCCAAGATTTCATTATACAATCTAGTTAAAAACTCCACTGCACTTCATGATTCACTATCCGCACATCATCCAACCTTCTCTCCCTCTCATTCTCTTCATTCATCAACCCCTCAAAGTACTCTTTCCATCTGCTCAACACACTCTCGCTTGTGAGTACGTTTCCCTCATTATCCTTCATCACCCTTACCTGCTGCACATCTTTACTAGCTCAGTCCCTCTGTCTAGCCAATCGGTACAGGTCCTTTTTCTCCCTCCTTAGTGTCCAACCTTTTATGCAACTCTTCATACGCCTAATCCTTAGCCTTCACCACCTCTCTCTTTGCCATGCACCTCATCTCCTTATACTCTTGTCTACTTTCTTCATCTCTGACAATCCCACTTCTTCGCCAACCTCTTTTTCTGTATACTCTCCTGTACTTCATTCCACCACCAGATCTCCTTGTCCTCCTTCCAGATGTCACACCAAGCACCTTTCTAGCCAACTCTCTTACTAGCTCTGCTGTAGTTACCCAGCTATTCGGTAACTCTTCACTGCCACCCAGTGCCTGTCTTAACTCTTCCCCGAACATCACCTCACAATTACCCTTTTTCAGTTTCCACCATTTGATCCTTGGTGTTGCCCTCACACTCATCCTTCTCTTCTTGATCACCAATGTCATCCTACAAACCACCATCCTATGTTGCCCAACTAGACTTCCCCCTGCCACCACTTTACAGTCTCCAATCTCCTTCAGACTGGCCCTTCTACATAAGATATAATCCACCTGTGTGCATCTTCCTCCACTTTTGTATGTCACCCTATGCTCCTCCCTCTTGTTAAAATACATATTCATCACAGCCATGTCCATCCTTTTCGCAAAATCCACTACCATCTGACCTTCTGCATTCCTTTGCTTAACACCATACCTACCCATTACTTCCTCATCCCCGCTGTTCCCTTCACCAACATGCCCATTGAAATCTGCTCCAATCACCAGTCTCTCACCCTTGGGTACAGTCATCACCACTTCATCCAACTCGCTCCAAAATTTTTCTCTCTCATCCATCACACACCCAACTTGTGGAGAATATGCACTAACAACATTCATCATTACACCAATTTCCAGCTTCATAAACATGACTATCCGACACTGTTTTCACCTCCAAAACACTTAGCATACTGTTCCTTCAGGATAATGCCTATGCCTATGCCATCTCCTCCCATCCACACCATGATAAAACAATTTGAAACCACCTCTAATACACCTAGCCTTGCTCCCCTACCATCTGGTCTCTTGCACACACAATATACCAACCTTCCTTTGGTCCATCATATCAGCTATACCAGTCATCATTCAAAGTTCCGACCCACACTATCACAGTCCTAGCCTTTACCTGCCTTCGGGCATGCCTTTGCCCTCTTCTTCAGCCAACAGTAGCCCAATTTCCACCAGCACCCTGTTGGCCAACAGTACTGGTGGCGGTCGTTGTTAACCCGGGCCTCGGCTGATCCGGTATGTATTTCTGTATTGTTGTCTGCATGTATGATTTGGCAAAAATTTTACGCCGGATGCCCTTCCTGACGCAACCATCCCCATTTATCCGGGCTTGGGACCGGCCTAAAGAAATGCACTGGCTTGTGCATCCCCAATGGCTGGGTTCATCCTCTCTCACTCCCAAAAGGGCCCATAACCATACCAGAAGAATGTAGAGCCCCTGAAATCACAGACACTCAGGTTAAAACAGCTCTCTCCAAAGCCAAAAAACACAGCATCAATGGGACCAGATTGTGCCCCAGGCTGCATCCTACACAAGCTCAAAGACGAACTAACCCCTCACCTAAACACACTGTTCAAACTCAATCTCTACACAGGCTACGTACCCATAGAGTGGTGCACAGCAACGGTTATTCTGCTCTACAATGGTGGAGCCACAACAGACCCCGGAACTATCGCCCTATAAGCCTGACTAGCTTGGTCTGCAAGGCTATGGATCGCATCATGGAACTCTTGAGATATTGGGAACCTCCAAACACTGAACCCTACTCAGTTTGGCTTTGTTAAGGGCAGATCATACCTCCTAAACCTGGTGGACTTCTTTGAGACAGTTACCAAGGCTATAGACGAGGGAAAGGTGGTACACACAGCCTACCTAGACCATGCAAAGGCCTTCAAAGCCATTCCCCATTCTGGTATTATAGACAAGCTCACCAGCCTGAACATTAACCCCTAGTTCACAAGATGGGTTGCCAACTGGCTCACAGACAGAACCCACATGGTGAGTTGCGGGAGCTAGGTCAGACTCTAAACCGGTTACAAGTGGTGCTCCCCAGGGCTCAGTCCTATGACCCCTCCTGTTCAGCATATACTTCAGAGGTACAGGCAAGCACAGGAGGACTATGGCTGACCAAATTCACAGACGACTGCAAACTAGGGGCTATAACTGACTCAGACTGACACAGGCATCCTCCAAAAGGGTCTCACAGACTGATACCTGGTGTCAAAATCATGGCCTCAAGCTAAATGCCAAAAAATGCATAGTCATCCCCTTAGGAAAAAACAAAGTACCCACAAACTACCACATAGGTGGTAGTCCCCAAAATATGGAAGACATAAGGGATCTGGGCATCCAAGTAAATAGTAATCTCTCCTTTGATAATCACATTGCCAAAGTGGTTAGAAAATCCTTCTATGTGGCCCACCTAATCACAAAAGGGTTTGCATCCAGATAAAGAGGTCATTGTACCCCCCTCTACTCAGACCTATCATAGAGTACAATGCCCCATTTGGGATGTACCTTACAAGACACCTGCAATAGCTGGAAAGACCACAGAAGTACCTCACCAACAGGATCACTGGCCTCAAACACATGCCCTATGTAGATCGACTAAAGAAACTCCAGCTGTACTTTTGTTGCATACCGCCTACTCAGAGGTGATCTCTGCCTGACATACAAGGCCATGTCCAACCTAGAATTGATAGACATGTTCCACCTAAAGAAAACCATATCCCCTCGAGCCACACACTCTAGGGATCTAATCCTCACCACAATAAATAGGATGTGCTGGAGGGATAGATTCCTGTCCCAGAGACTTCCTATGCTTTGGAACAAAATTCCAATCTACATTAGGCAGAGCTCCTCGCTAACACTCGAGAAACCTTGACGAGTGGATGAGAAACAAAGTTTACCCCGGGGAATCACTTCAATGGCTCTGCTGGACAGAGGCACAGGGAACTAATCTAAGGGGGCGACGAAAGCTACAACACATTCTGGCTAGGCTTATGCCTTAGGGCAGATAGCCTAGTACCTAGCTAAGAGACCTTGGGACACAGGTGGACAGTAGTCTCTCCTTTGATAATCACATCGCCACAGTAGTCAGGAAATCCTTCTACGTGGCACACCTCATCACAAAAAGTTTCTCATCCAGGAAAAAAAAAAAGTGGTCATTATTCCCCTCTATTTGTCACTCATTCAACCCATTATAGAGTAAAAATAGAAGTTATGTTCTTACCATAACGTTCCATGTTAGTTGCCTTCTTCTTGCTGGATGGGTTCGGAGCCGACCTCGGCTCCGACTCGGCCACTCTAAAAGCTCGAGAGTTGGTTCCACCGGCTCGAGGCTCCCCTTATATCCCACAATGCTAGGCGAGAGTTACCTCAGATCTCGTTTGTAAGCTAACCCCAGCTTATAATAGTAACAGAATAACTGTAAAAAAAAAAGAATCCACCTCTAACAACAGGAAGAAAGAAGAGTGACCTACATCCTGAACCAGGAAATATGCATAATAGCATATGTCTAAGAAAGAGGTGGTAGAAAGAGAGGTCACAATCAGAACTCCTCTAGGTCTGTCCAGGCCAGGGGGAAGGAGGGTGGGACGCAAGAAGAAGGCGAGAAGAAGACAACTAACATGGAACGTTATGGTAAGAACATAACTTCTATATGTTAAGTTGTCTATCTCGCCTTCATTCTTGCTGGATGGGACCGCGTCCCTAGCACCTTGTCCCGGGTGGCCTAATGGAACAGACTCCTGAGAACAGTGGAACCAAAGTTAGCTCTATGCCTAGAAGCTAAATCCAACTTATAATGAGAAATGAAAGTATGAGTAGTAGCCCAAGTAGCCGCTGCACAAATGGTGTCAATAGGCAGTCTGTCTTGGAAAGCTAAAGAAGTAGCCAAAGCTCTGGTGGAATGAGCCTTAGGTTTATCAGGCAGCTTTTGATGTCTAATCTCATATACAAGGGAAATCAATGATGTTAGCCATCTGGATAATGATACCTTTGAAACTGAAAGTCCCTTTCTGCTCTCCGCATAGGAGACAAACAGCTGATCAGATTTTCTGAACTGTTTAGTTCTATCCAAGTAGTACCTCAATTGACGGTGAACATCCAGGCAGTGTAATTTTTGTTCAGACCTATTGGAGTATTCTGGAAAAAAGACTGGTAGATCAATGGATTGATTCAGATTTGATGTTGAGACCACTTTAGGCAAAAAGGACGGGTTAGTTCGTAAGGATACTCTGTCCTTATGAAACAAAAGATAAGGAGGACGACAGCTGAGTGCTTGAAGCTCTGAAACTCTTCTAGTTGATGTAATAGCTACCAGAAAAAGAGTTTTCCATGATAATAATTTTAAAGAACAGGAAGCTGCAGGTTCGAAAGGGGGAAGAATCAAAGAAGCAAGAACTAAATTTAGGTCCCAAGGAGAAGGAGGATTTCTTATAGGAGGTCTGAGAAGAAAAACTCCTTTCAAAAAGGCTTTGCAAAGTTTGTGGGACATTAGGGCAGATTCAGAAATACCCACATGATAGTTAGAAATAGCTGCCAATTGAACTTTAAGTGTAGAGGGAGATGAACCTGCATGGAAGAGTTCAGCTAGAAAATCAAGGACTAGTTGGATGGAAGCGGTGAAAGGATCTATGTCCTTTCCTTCAGCCCAATATGAGAAGCGTTTCCACTTACTCAAATAACTCTTTCGAGTGGAAGATTTATGGGAAGCTATCAATATATCTCTAACAGAGAGAGATAATTGAGGAAGCCTGGCTACGGTTGGAACTGGAGGAACCAAGCAGTGAGGTTCAGAGAGGGGAGGAGCGATGAAACTGACCCGACTGATGGATCAAAAGATCTGGAACTAGGTCCAGATTCCACGGTCGCTCAAGAGAAAACGATGTAGAAAGGGGAACCACACTTGTCGAGGCCAGTAAGGAGCAATGAGGATCAATGAGGCCTTCTGAGCGATAGCTTTCTGTATTACTTGAGAGATCAGTGGGAAAGGAGGAAATGCATACAGAAGTCCCGGGGCCAAACTTGGACTAGAGCGTCTCTGCTGGGTTGGCCTGGTAAAGGGAATAGAGTGAAATATTCTCTGCACTTGCTGTTTTGGGGAGTAGCAAAAGATCGCAGCAAGGCTGACCCCACTTGAGAAAAATTTCTCTCACTACAGAGTCTTTCAGAGACCACTCGTGAGGCATGAGTATAGCTCTGCTCAACTTGTCCGCAATATGATTGGACTTCCGGGGATGTGCGTTGCTATCAGAAACCGCTGAGAAGAAATCGCCCATTGCCACAGTCTGAGTGCTTCTCGACACAGGGGGTATGATCTGGTTCCGCCTTGTTTGTTGATGTACCACACTACAGACATATTGTCTGTCTGGATTGCAATTGTTCCCAAGGGAAGAGAGTCTTGAAGGGCTTGCAACGCTAAAAGCACTGCTC
The DNA here is from genome assembly GCF_019279795.1 of Protopterus annectens. Taxonomy (NCBI): domain Eukaryota; kingdom Metazoa; phylum Chordata; order Ceratodontiformes; family Protopteridae; genus Protopterus; species Protopterus annectens. Next base: position 913,296,877 of record NC_056733.1, read on the forward strand.
TCATCTCCAGAACATTTATGTGCAAGTGGCATTCGTTTGGTTGCCATGTGCCCTGGACTGTCCTGCCCTGATAATGCCCCCCCCACCCGATCAGGGAGGCATCCGTTGTCAGAGTAGCAACCGGAGGAGGTGAAACAAAGGGTCTTCCGACAGGAGCTGGGGAAGACATCCACCACATGCGATGGCTTTTGCACGCTTGCGTGATCACAATGGTGTGAGACATTGGAAGTTCCTGGTATGACCATTGAGTAAAAAGCATCCACTGAAGGATCCGCATGTGGTATCTGGCTAATGGAAGGAGAGGTATGGCCGCTGCCATAATTCCCAACACCTTTAGAACTAACCTGGCTTTGATTCTGTTGTTGTTGAGAAGGAGTGATACCAATTTGTGAATGTCTGTTATTCTCTGATGTGTTAGTCTTGCAGACATGTTTATCGTATCTAGATTTGCGTCTATGTAGGTAATAGTACGACAAGGCGACAAAACAGACTTTTCGCAGTTTATTGAAATACCCAGCTTTTGACAAGCGAAAAGTGTAATCTCTGGCCATCAGAAGGAGATGCTTGGTGGGAGCTGTGAGGAGCCAGTCGTCCAAATATGGAAACACCTGGAATCCTTGTCGTCTCAGGTGAGAAGCTACCACTGCCATGCATTTGGTAAACACCGGGGCAGTGGTGAGACCAAAGGGCAGGGCCCTGAACTGAAAATGACTGGTTCCCAGCCTGAAGCGGAGGAATCTTCTGGAGCGTCTGTTCATCTTTATGTGATAGTACGCATCCCGAAGGTCTATAGAGCACATCCAGTTTCCTTTGCCCAAAAGGGGAAGGATGGATTGCAGCGTGACCATCCGAAATCTTGTTTTCTTGACTGATTTGTTCAAGACACTGAGATCCAAAATTGGTCTCCAGTCCCCTGTTTTCTTTGGAACTAAAAAGAACCTTGAGTAGATTCCGGATCCTTGCTGGTCTGCTGGAACTGGCTGAATTGCTCTTTTTGCAAGCAGTTTTGAAATTTCCAAAACTGCTAGATCCCTTTGAGCAGGTGGAACATCTGGAAGGGATTTTTTTGACTGATTTGGAAAGCGAAGAAAGGGGATAGAATAGCCTTCGGAAATGATGGACTGTACCCATTTGTCTTGAGTCAGAGATAGCCAGGCTTCTGGGTACAGTGACAATCTTCCCCCGACTGCCTCCGAAGATGGGCAGTCGGGCAACACCTCAGGGATGCTGAAAGGGCTTGTCAGGAAAGACTTCCCGATTGCCCTGGTTCTGCGGACCCCCCCTGCCCCTAGGGCGACGTCTACCATTGTTGTTCCCGCCTCTGCCTCTGGCGGGAAAACGACTCTGTGCGTCAGGCGAAGTCCCTTGAGATTGTTTACGGAACCACATCTTTCCACCCTTCTGGTCTTTGGGGTAAGGCCTGGAAGGAGTCGAAAAACGGACTCCGACGGCAGAAAGGGTCTTGCCATCAGTCTCGCACCTAGTCAGGGTTTCTTTCACTTGAGGACCAAAGAGAGATGATCCATCAAAAGGGGAGTTTGTGAAAGACGTCTTGAAAGGGTCCGCAAAATTGCATAGCCGCATCCAGGCGTGCCTACGTAAGGCCACACCTGTCCCTGCGGCTCTGCTCGCTCCATCAGCCGCGTAAGAAAGGAGGCGCATGGAGGAGTTGGATATGGAATTAAGGGTAGCCAGCTGCGTGTTCATCTTGTCTTGGAAACCCGCAGCTGTAGGATCCTTTAACATTTCACTCGCTTCCTTGATCAAGTCCCTTTGAAGACGAGTAAAATGGCACAGGTAGTTCAGCGAACGCATGGTAAATGTCGCTGAGGAGAACATCCGCTTCCCGTACCTATCCATGGACCTAGATTCCTTGTTAGGTGGATGGACAGGTACTGAAGGATCAGCTAGTTCCTTCTTTGTGGCAGCAGCTACCACCATAGCATCCACAGAAACTCCTTTTGTTAGAAATTGCTTGTCTGCTGGGGCTGTTATGAACTTAGAAGGTCTCCTGGGAGTGGGGTCCACTGAATCAGGAGCCGTCCATGCCTTCTTAGCAACCACCTGCATGAGGGGGTCGAAGGGGGGGACACCCAGGAGGTGGAAGGACGAGAGCCAAATGCCTCAAGATACACAGATTCGTCCTCCGAAGGGTTGAGGGCTGGCCAATTTCCCCTCTGTTTCAGGATCTCCAGAATGTCTGCAAATGAGACATCTTCAGAAGGGGAACGGGGGGGAACCCTCAGAATCATCCAAATCTGTGTCTGACGTGATGGACTCAGGTGAGTCAATGTGCTTCCTCTTACACTTCCTCTTCCGAGGGGGCTCTTCTGCCAAATCAGGAGAGGCCTCGGAAGAGGATGAAATCCCCACAGGGGGCTCCTGAGGAGCTGGCTCTCTGCGGTCCGGGATGAGGGAGTGAGTCGACTTACCCTGAGGCACCATAGAGGGAGGGGCGGACGGAGCCGACTGTGGAGTAGAGCCAGGCTCTAACACACTCCGCATGACCTCGAATGCACCCCTGTCAGGCAGAGCCAGAGGTCCCCGCTCCGAGGAGCTAAGAACCCCCCTCGGCACCGACAGTGATGGCTCCGAGGCCGATGTCGGAGCCGAACTCACCAGCGCCGAAGCCCCGAGAGGGAGAGGGGGGTCGGACAAGGGTCCGATGCCACTCACCCCCTCGGAGCCGACGAGGGAAGTCCGGCACCGAGATTCCTCCAAAGAAGAAGACGGAGCCGAAGACAATTGTATCGGCTCCGACGTAATCACAGTCTCGGTTCCGACACGACCCGGCTCCGAACTCAAGAGAGTCGAAGGAGGAAAATGTTGATGGACCGGGGCAGGCATCGACTGATGAGTCGGGCTCTGAAGCATCTGGGCCAGTGCCTCGGACTTAAGTAGTCGACTCACTACCCTCTGAAGGTCATGATCCGACAGCCTCGATGACCTAGAGGAGTGAGACCTTTGGCTCCATTCAGACAGCAGGGGAGATCCTGGAGCCAAATGAACGGAGCCAAGAGATGGTGACCTGGACCTCTTCCTAGTTGTCGGCTCCGAAGGTCTGGTCGGAGCCGACACGGGAACTTCTATAACCTCGGCTCCAGCCGGAGCCGAGGGGGCCACAGAAACTGTGGACTGAGACTTATCGGCTCCAGCCGGAGCCGATAAAGGCAAAGGTTGAGAAACCTGAGGTCTCGGCTCAGAAGCCGGGCCAAGACCTTGCCTTAGAGGGCTTCCCTGTTGAAACAGACAGGGAATCCTCTGGCTTGAGTAAGCCTCTAAGAATTAATTTATTCTTTCTTTCCTGCAGGACCCTGGGGCTGAAGCCATGGCACACAGCACAGGAGTCCTGCAGGTGCAAAGGCCCCAGACAATAGACACAAGAAGTGAGCGTCTGTCAGAGACATTTTCTGACAGCACGCATCACACTTCTTGAATCCGGAGACCTTTGCTTCTTTTGACATTTTTCTGAACAGGTGTACACAAACACGCACACAAACACACTAGTTATACCCTGTCAGATTAAACAATAAAAAATAGTAATACTAGTAATTTAAACTACAATAAACTAGTATAAAACACACACACTCCACTAGGGAAGGAAAGGCCTATAGGCCCAAGGGAAAAACCAAGGTTCTTGGGGAAAGAAACGGAAATTTTTTGGGTAGGGAATAAAAGTTTTCTAACCTACACTAAATAAGTAAAATATTAAATAAAGACTAATTTTCTCAAGAAAATAGTACTCACCAGGAACCGGTAGAAACAACCAACCTCGAAGCTGTAGCGGCAAACGAGATCTGGGGTAACTCTCGCCTAGCATTGTGGGATATAAGGGGAGCCTCGAGCCGGTGGAACCAACTCTCGAGCTTTTAGAGTGGCCGAGTCGGAGCCGAGGTCGGCTCCGAACCCATCCAGCAAGAATGAAGGCGAGATAAGACAACTTAACATCACCCCTTTTGGTATGTACCTCACAAGACATCTACAACTGGAAAGGCCACAGAAATACCTCACAAAGAGAATCACCAGGCTCAAATAGATGCCCTACGCAGACTGTCTCAAAAAAACTTTACTCAGTCGCATATCGCCTACTCAGAGGTGATCTCTGCCTAGCATAAAAAAACTATGTCAAACCCAGTGCTGTTGGACATGCTCCACTTAGAGATCCAAATCCCTCTGAGCTACACGCTCTAGGGACCTAAACCTTGTCTCCACAATAAACAGAACATTCTGGAGGGATAGATTCCTGTCCCAGAGACTTCCCATACTCTGGAACAAACTACCTATCTATATCAAACAAAGCTCCTCATTAGCATTCTTCAAGAAGAAGCTTGATTGTATGGGAAATAGGAAATTCACCCCAGGGATCACTTCTGTGGCTCTGCTAGACAGGGGAACAGGAAAATAATTTTTTTTGGGTGGGGGAGAAAGCCAGGGTACCTTTTTGGCTAGGCTTGTAGAGGCCCTAGGGCAGACAGCCTAGTATGTACCTATGAACAAAAAGTTAAGGGGATAATAGAAAGACCAACTATAAGACAAAAATGTAACTATCTGAAATACTGAATGATGAAACTCTAGGTATGGCAACAACTTTTTAGAAATGTCCATTAACTGTACGTTGATGGTTAAAAAAAAAAAAAGCTACAGCTTGAGATGATCAACTCACCTCCACCCACAAAACAGTCTTTCCATTTCCTGGTATACACTTTTCTAGTGGATTCTTTCTGAAGAGGACAATATATAAATGACTGCCTGTCAAACCCAAGGACTCCTGGTGAGCAAGGGAACCTATAAGAACCACATAGTCAACTTGAGGGACTGAAGCCTGGGGGAATCCAGACCTGCTGTATGAGAAATGAGATTTGGAATGGGATCCAGCACCCAAGGGAGTATTCCAAAGAAGCCAAATGAAGGCAGTTCACACCAGAGGCCAAAAGGGTGAAAGGAGGATCACTGTAGCTCTGCAGCAGGCTGTTAAAAAAAAAGTTACCATCAGAAAAACAGGCAGATGAGCATAATGTACCAGAGACCAAGCAAGCACCACAGCATCCCTGAGTGACTGACCCAGAGGGGGAACAATGCAATAATAGCTGTTGTACTTTGTGTTGGACAGGAAGACAAACAGGTGGCAACAGAGTGCCCTAGAGCCAAAAAATCCAAGCTGCCACTGTCAGATTTGGGGATCACTTGTGAGGCAATAAAATGTTCCTGCTGAGGCTGCCAGAATGTTGGCCTTCCCTGGGATATGTGTTGCCATCAGAAACCACTGAGAGGTCATCGCCCACTGCCAAACTCTCATGGCCTCACAACAAAGAGGGTAAGAATGTGTTCCCCAGTTTGTTGAGATAAACAACCAAATTGTCTGTATCAAAATTACACCTCTGGGAATGGTGTCCGGAGGAGGACTGCTCTCATCTCCAGAATGTTGATGCAAATATGAGCCTATGTGAAAGGCCCTTTGAACTGTCCTTCCTTGGAAGTACACCCCCCCCACCCAGCAGGGAAGAGTCTGTGGTGACCATGGCTGAAGGAATTAAACAGTCTTCCTTCCTTTACAAAGGAAGACTATCCACCACTGAATCTACTCAACACACATCAGTGGTGTGGGGAAATACAAACGAGGAGTTAGGAGGGACCACTGAATGCTAAGAGTCCATTGTATGGGTCTCATGTGAAATCTAGCTACAAGGACAAGAAGCTTCATAAGTGTGTGAGCTGGAGGTTTGAGTTGCAAGCACCGACAGGGAGCCTGACAATTTGAAGGACTGTGTCTAAATTTCAGTCAGTCAACTGTAATACCAAAGTTGTTGAATAGTCAAAGTAGTCCCTGGCTGAGATTTAATGCCTTTGTGGGGACAGTAAGGAGCAAATTATCCAGTTATAGAAAGACTGGAAATCCCTGCAGCTGGAACCAGGCTGTGATCACTGCCATGCACATGATAAACACCAGGGAGACTATGGCAAGACCAAATGGCAAGGACTTGAACAGATAATGATGTGATAGCAGCCACAAGTGAAGGAACCTTCAAGGAAAGCCAATCTATCTTGATGTGATGGTAAGTATCCTTGAGGTTTATAGTGTACATCCAATTGTCTTTACTCAGGAGTAGTAAGATGGACTGCACCATGACAATCCATAACTTGGTCTTTTTGATGAAATAATTTAGCTTGATCAAATCCAAAACTTGTCTGAGGTAGTTTTCTTTGGGATGAAAAGGAATCTGGAATAGATCCTAGAATCCCATCTGTTCTACTGGGGCATCCTGACTGACACGATTTCGGAGTTTTTTTTTTTTTTTTTTAATTATCTCTGCTGCTGCACAGTCTGATGGGTGGAACATTTGGGGGCATTTTTGGGTGATAGCTTGCAACGTCTAGAAAGAGAATGAAATAACCTTCGGATAAGGCAGGTTTCCGAGTAATGGCCTCCCAAGCTTTTGGGTGGAGAGTTAAAGGACTCCAGACTGCCTCAAGAGAAGAGCAGTCCATTATGCCCCCCCCCCACTCTCAGGAAGAACCCTCCAGAGAAGCATCCCGGGAAGAACTGTGACCTTCTGAAAAAGGCAATCTTATCCACTTTGATTCCTAAAAAAAAAAAGAATGCTGGTGGGTAGAAAAGAGTACTCTGATGGCAGACAGGGTAACTCTGACAAAGACTCCTTAACCTTCGACCCAAACAAGGACGACTAGTCAAGAGGAGCATTAATGACACTTTGAAGCAGTGCACAAAGTTACACAATTGCATCCAGGAGTGCTGCGCATTGCAATCCCAGAGCCTATCACTCTAGATACTCCTTTGGCAAGGTTAAAAAAAGGAGTCCTATTGAAATGTTGGTGATGGAAACCAAGGTGGACAATGGAGTCTCTAGGTTTTTTTTTTTTTTTTTTGAGTATGTGGTGATTGCTGTGTCTTGAGGGTTCTAGACACTTCAAACATTAGGTCCCATTGAAGCCTCAAGTGAGTAGCAGTTTAGTGCCCTCAAAGCAAAATTGGATGAGGCATAGCACCATTTCTCTAATCAAGCCAGTGTCGGAAACTCCCTATTTTGCTCTCCTCAAAAATCTTTTTGTTGGCTGCTGCTGCCAGAATGGCATGGACATACTTTCCCTTACTTCAAAGGTGCTTGTCTTTGGGGGAAGGGGAAAGAATTTTGGCTTTCTAGGAATAGGGTCCACTGTGTCAAGTTCCTTCCATGCCCTCTAGGATACCAGGTCTATAAAGGAATTGGGTGGAGAGTGGAAACTGCCCAAAGAGTGGATAGGCCTATGCTAAAGGCCTCCAGAAAAACTGACTCCTCTGCCAAGGGGAGTCAGTGGTCCAGCCCCTATACTGTCAAAGCAGCTCCAAAACACAGCCGAAGGAGGCATCATCATGTGAGGATTTGGGGGAATCCTCTCCTTCCTTGAGGTCAGTATCCTTGGAGGGAGAGAGGGAGAGGGAGAGGGAGACTCCTCTGGGAATCAGCTTCGTCTTGCGCACTCTTCCCCAAAACCTCTCAGGTCTGATGAAGATGGAGAAGGGGGAAGAGTTATGAAGTCCTGCCAAGGGGGCCAACTAATGCTGACTGTCCCAGAGCAGACCGATGACTAGCTAGAGGAACACATGAAAATTGAGGGGTGCTGGCTGAAGATATCCGAACCCAAGACAAGAGAGCATCCCCTCAACATTAAAGCCCAAGGCAGAGCCTAGCATCTCAGGTCCCGGAACCCCAATAGAGGAGACACTGGGATCAGAACCAAACTGTCTAAAGCCAAAGCTTCAAGAGGGAGTAACAATCCTTAATAGGAACATAAATCCTGACCCAGAAATTCCAGCCTCAATGCTACATCTCTGAGGTGCTGATGGTCCTGAACATGTCCGGGTTAAGGCTCCCAAGGAACAGGAGAGAGACCTAGTAGCGGAGACGGCTGAGGGAGGAAACCAGAATGATGGTGCTCAAGGTCCTTGGTGCTAGACCCGAGGGGATAAAGCCCAATTGTATCTGTGCCTGTAAAAATGACCTCATCAGCTGCTCCAAATCAGTAGTTTTGATGCTGCCGACCTGGATGACTGGACAGATGAACCCCCAAAGATTGCTTGGAGAGTCTACAGAAGAGGACCCCATATGCTGGATCTGGGGCAGATATGGAAGACTCTGGGAGCCAAAGAGGATTATGAAAAGAAAAGGGAGACACTGATCAGGAAGGGGCTCAGAATACTTGGAGCCAAGAGGCTATCTTGCCCGATTTATATATTTAAAATTTTTTAACCGGGAAAGTCCAACTTGGAACAAAGCCAATTTTCAGTGGCGATCCGGGGAGAAATGCTCCAGCCACATGTCTTTGTAATGTGGGAGGAAACCCACACAAACGCAGGGAGGACATTGCAGACTCCACACAGAAGAAACCCCAGCTGAGAATTGAACCGGAGAAAGTACAGTTTTGTACCTACCATAAATGTAGATGTCTGATAGGTATGCATCTGCAGTCCTAACATATGGGTTGTCCTGCCTCAGGCAGCCCTTCGGTCGGCCGGATTCCAAAGTCTGGGTCTGGCCTCGGCTGATGTCGCACTTCACCCGACGTCATAGCTGCTGGGGTATAAAGGCATCAGCTGACGCCATTTTCCTCAGTGTTTCTTGCCCCAGATGCCAGGTGCCCTCTAGGAAGGCTAAATTTGGATAAATGCAAATAATTCCAAACAGTAGAAAGCAAAATATATATAAATATATATATATATATATATATATATATATATATATATATATATATATATAAATACATACATACATACAAATACACCATAATAGATCCCCCAGCTAGCTAAAAGAGGGGTAAGTACCCTAGGAATACCACAGAGGGGAAGGAGGGTGGGTAATCCTGACTGCAGATGCATACCTATCGGACATCTACATTTATGGTAGGTACAAAACTGTACGATGTCCTTCAAGGATGCATCTGCAGTCCTAACATATGGGTAGAATACCATAGCCAAACTGGGGGAGGAGGCACCAAGATAAAGATGGTGTAGTTAAGATCCCTTGCAAAACAGCAGTTGCAAAACCTGCTCAGGATCTGGAGTATAAAGGAAGATTATAATGCTTGGCAAATGTATGCACGGAGCTCCAAGTAGCAGCTTCTAAAATGTCTTTGGTAGCCACTCCTCGTAGGAAAGCTGTAGAGGTGGCTGTAGCTCTTGTGGAGTGAGGCCTGATATTTTCAGGAGTTGTCTTTCCATGAAAAGAGTAGCAAAATCTAATGCAATTTCCTATCCATTTTGAGATTGTCTGTTTTGAAATTGCTTTTCCTTGCACTCCTGTTGCATATGCTACCAGAAGCTGGTCAGTTTTTCTGTTGGCCTTAGTTCTGTCCAGATAGTAGCGTAATTGTCTGTGCACATCCAAGGTATGTAGGAGTCTTTCCCTCCTGTTCTGTGGGTTGGGAAAAAAATGTAGGTAAATGAATCGCTTGGTTCAATGATACCCTGGAGACCACTTTTGGCATAAAAGTAGGATTAGTTCTCAGAGACACTCTATCCTGATGGAAGATAAGGAAAGGCTGTACTGCCATTAATGCCTGTAACTCAGATACCCTTCTTGCTGAAGTGATTGCTAGCAGGAAAGCAGTTTTCCAAGATAGGAACTGTAAATCTGCTGTTGCTGCTGGTTCAAAAGGGGGAAGTGTTAATTTTTCCAGCACAAAGTTGAGATCCCATGTAGGTAAAGGTGGTTTCCTTGGAGGCTTTACATTTTTGATTCCTCTCAAGAACTGCCTGATTAGAGGATGAGAGAAGACAGGAGGATCCATGTTGTACTCTGCAGAAATTGCTGATGCATGAATCTTAATGGAGGAGTAGGACAGGCCATTGTGGAACAGTTCTGCTAAGTATTCCAGGATGTGTGCTATGTTTGCCAATGAGACATTTTCTCCCTTTGCTGCACTCCAAATGAGGTAGCTTTCCATTTGGCTGAATAAGTTTTCCTTGTGGAGGGTCTGCGTGCCTCCAGGATAATGTCCTTAACCCTCGGAGATAATTCTGGTTTATTTTTGTTTTATGCAATATTCCAAGCAGCTAGCTGCAGTGTTTTCAAGTTTGGATGCAGGGTCTTGTTGTTGTTCTGTGTTAGAAGTAAGGGACATAGAGGTAGAGTCCATGAGGGTGTCTGAGACATGCTTCTCAGTAGCGGGTACCAATGTTGCCTTGGCCAGTCTGGAGCTATCAGGATTACCTTTGGCTGCTCCTCTCTGATCTTCAGTAGGACTTTGTACATCAAAGGAAGAGGTGGGAATGCATATGCTGTCAGGTTTTTCCAGCTGAAGGAAAGGGAGTCCACCCTCCAGGCAAGTGGGTGGTATACTCTTGTGCAGAATTTCTTCAATTGGTGGTTGTGTGGGGAGGCGAACAGGTCTATCTCTGGCATTCCCCATTTCTTTGTTATGGTTTTGAAGATATCTGGATGCAGCATCCATTCGTGAGCATCCGTGGTAGTTCTGCTTAAGGAGTCTGCTAGTGAATTTTCTTTTCCTGGTACAAATCTGGCCTGTAGCTGAATGTTGAGATTCAGGGCCAAATTCCACAGGTCGATTGCCATCCGGCATAGAGGATATGAGTGTGTGGGATATGAGTGTGTGTACCTCCCTGTTTGTTGATGTACCACATGACTGTGGTATTGTACGTCCTTATCAGCAGGTGACCTTGTTGAAGGAATGGTTTGAATGTCTGGCTTGCATGTTTCACTGCCAGCATCTCCTTTAGATTTATGTGTAGATTCCGCTGGTCTTGGGTCCATAGGCCTTGTATACACTTGTCCTCCATGTGTGCCCCCCAGCCTAGGTCTGAGGCGTCCGTGGTGATGGTCTGGCTTGGATGTGGTTTTTGTTAAGGCAATCCTCTGTTCATCTGACAGGCCTGAGCCCACCACAGGAATTCTTTTTTCAGGCATGGAATTATTGGAATCTGAGCTTCTAGACTGTGCTTGTGTTGAGACCATACATTCCTTAGGTACCATTGCAACTTTCTCATATGCAGCCTGGCATGTGGGATCAATATTATGCAGGATGCCATGTAACCCAGGGCTTGCAGGACTTTCCTTGCAGTAAGCTGAGTTTGAGTTGTTAATGTCATGAAATAGACTGGTAGTTGCTTTTGTTTTTCTTCTGTGAGAAAAGCCATCCGAGTTGTTGTATCCAGTTCTGCACCCAAAAATGTTATCCTTTGGGATGGTACTAGTCTTGACTTTTGAATGTTGACTGTGTATCCCAAGGCTTGCAACAGTTGTATGACCTTTTCTAAATATTTTGTTAATTTTGTCTTGTTGTCTGCTTGTATTAGGCAGTCATCCAGGTATGGGTAAATTTGAATTCCCTGAAGTCTGCAATGAGCAATTACTGATGCCAGGCATTTCGTGAATACTCTGGGCGCAGTAGATAAGCCAAAGGGCAATGCTGAGAATTGATAATGCTCTGATCCTGCAAGAAATCTGAGGTGTCTTCTGCAATCTGGTCGTATAGGGACGTGCAGGTATGCCTCCTTGAGATCTAGAGTCACCAGCCAAGACTCCTTGCCCAGCATGGGAAGAAGTTGCTGGAGGGTCAGCATTTTGAATTTTGGAACAATGAGGTATGTGTTCAGTGTGGACAAGTCGAGAATAGGTCTCCATTGATTTTCTTTTCTTGGTACAAGGAAAAGCCTGGAGTAAAATCCTTGGCCTTGTTCCATAGGTGGTACCTTTTCTATAGCTCTCATCCTTAGTAAGTTGTTGATTTGTTTTTGAGCCTCTGTTTTTTGGCTTGGTGGAAGGTTTGGCATTCCTCTCTTTTTTGGTAGAGTGTGGAAGTGAAACCTGTAGCCCTTGTCTATTGTTTGTAAAGTCCATTTGTCTCCTGTAATGCAATGCCAGTTGTCGGAAAATAAGGCTAGCTTTCCGCCCAAGGGTGCTTCCAGTTGTTCCCTAGTAGGCGGAACCAGAGCCAAGTCATTGTGTCTGTGCTGTGGAAGTGGTTGTAGTTGCAGCTGTGGCAGCACTTCTCTGGTTGGCAGGTTGCCACAGACATCCCCTGTAGGCACCCCTAGATTGACCTCTGCCTCTTGGGCGTCTATTGGTGTCTGGAAAGGACCAATTCTTCGAAGGCCAATTTCTGCTAAACCTCGGAGGTTGGACCTGTAAGAAATCCTTGACTGTTTGGACAGATTTTGCTTTTTCTTCCACTTTGAGAACCTCCTGTGCAGGGGAGCCAAACAAACTTTGCTTCTCCATAGGAGCATCTAGGAGTTTTGACTTAACATGGTCTGGTAAGGATTGTTCTTTTAACCAGGCATGCCTTCGAATCACTGCTCCAGTCATGGCTGATCTAAAGGAAGCCTCCAGTGCATCATAGCCACATTTTAAAAAATGATTACTGACCTGCTGAGAGTTATGTACCAAATCCTGAAGGGACTTGCGGTCTAAAGGTTCAGGAGAGGACAGTTTTTTATTTAGCAAAAATTCCTGGTACTGAATCATGTGAAATTGACAGTTTAAGGCCCTGGCCGAAAGAGTAGCAGATGTATAAACCTTTTTACCCCATCTCTAATGCTCTAGATTCCCTTTCAGAGGGAAGAGGGTTTTTGGCAGAGGCAGCTGCCACACCTTTAGGGCACTGTGAAATGGTTTCTGGGTCTGCAACATGAGCCTTATACAAGTGGAAGTGTGTGTCCGGGACCCTGTAATATCCATCAGGCTTGGCAGGGGCCGGAGGAAGAGAATCAGGAGCAGTACTGGCATCATGATATGCATCATCAACAACTGATAGTACTGGAGGAATGGCTAAAGGCCTATGCTGTGGTAAGTAAAAAAGTCCTTAGCCTTTTCCTTGAATCTGAAAAATCCTGGCCCTGCCATTGGAAGTGTTCCCTCATAGAATGTAGGGTCTCCCCAAAAGAAAATTCTTCAGGAGGAGAAGCAGAAGGAATGGAGTCTTCTGCATCAGAATCCTCATAAGGAGAGTATGGACCTTCCTGATGGTCTGAAATATCCGAGTCATCCGAGGAATAGTCTGTAGAGACAGGTTCAGGGGGTTCAGTTCTAGGCCTCTTATCTGGAGGAGGTTGAGAGGCCTGTCTGGGTGAGGTTGGGATCCCCTGATCAAAGAAATGAGATCCTCAGCCAAGCTGAGTATCTGGGAACTAGAGGTAGGTCTGTGTGAGGGAGCTTTTGTAGGTAAGGCCTTAGAAGATTTAGCTGCTTTAGCCCTGGAAAAGGCCTTGATAGACATAGAAGCAGGGGGTCTAGCAGCCCCACGTGCAGGGGTAGAAATGTCTAAAGGAATAGTGTGACAAATCCTGGGTGCCTGCTTCTGTAGCAGTAATTTCAGTAGCAGATTCAGCCATGCTCTGTGAGGCCTCGGTTATCGGAGGCATGCTTTCGGCCGAAGGAAGAACAGAGGACTCTGTTTCAGCCGAAACAGAGACACTCTCGGTTGGCCTAACCGCGGTTTCAGACGAAACCACGGACCGCGAGTGTCGGTCCTTTTCCTTGCACTTTTTAGCTAATTGTGTAGTCGGAGTCTCCGACTGCATTATATAAGCAAAAGCGGGACCAAAAAACTCCTCTGCAAACTCCGACCGACGTCTAAGCATCCGTCGGTTGAAGGAAGCACAGGCTAGACAAGCTGATACGTCGTGGTCTGGGCCTAAGCAAGGAAGGCAGTAAGAGTGGAAATCCTTATGAGGTATTTGTTTCCCACAAGTTAAACAATTATTCACTTTGTCTGACATCGGCTGATGCAAGAAAGAGTCCCCAATGGGGTACTTAGCTTTTTTAGAAGTCTTCGGTAGTAGAAATCTCTGGATCTGACCGACCAGCACTTGCGAACAGCTTCTGCTTCGGGCACCGCGCGGCAAGAAAGACTGGGGAAAATGGCGTTGGCTGATGCCTTTATACCCCAGCAGCTATGACGTTGGGTGAAGTGTGACATCAGTCGAGGCCAGACCCAGACTTTGGAATCCGGCCGACCGAAGGGCTGCCGGAGGCAGGACAACCCATATGTTAGGACTGCAGATGCATCCTTGAAGGACATCCTCTTGCTGTGAAACACTACTGCACTGTCCCAGACACAGGCAATGAAAGCAATCGGCTCAAGAGACATTGGCACCAATTGCTGCCAGGGAAGCCAAAAAGTTAAGGGACCTCTGCACCCAGAGAACCAAAAGGAGCCAGTACAGAGGTGAAGGCTGAAGATGATCCGTTATGCACCTGTTTGTTCTGCTTAGAGTCTCTCTGCTGGGACTTCTTAGACCCGGTCTTGGAGCAGGGGAAGAAGCTGCCCTAGAAGGAAAGGAAGACTGACTAATGAGCCAGAGGGAAAAAAAACCCTTTCAAAAACAAGCTTGTTTCTGGCAAACCAAAGCTCTCACAAATGGAGCATCCCAAATCCAAATGCCCTGGACCCAGACCCATATCCAGGGGATGGCAAGTTGTGCCTACAAGAAATACATTTCTTGAAATTCTTATCCACCAACCACAGTCAAGTGGAACCAAAGATGAAGCTGTATCTAGGACTGGTGTCAAACTAGAGCAGAGTTGGAGGACTGGGGAGTTATGGGTAAGGGAATTGGAGCCAAAACAGGCTAAAGACGTTTGAACTGGCCTGTGTCAGATCTGAAGTCCCTACAGGTTGAATCCAGACTAAGCAAACATTGGATTGAATTATAAAGCTCTCTGGCAAACTGTCAACCCAAGTTAATTACTCCAATCAATAAAAACACCCCCAAAGGCCAACCCGGTGTTATAGGATCTGGGAACATATGTAGACAGCAATCTGGTCTTTGACCAACATGTAGCCAAGATAAGGAAAATCATTCTGGGTCATCCAGCTTCTAGGTAAACGTCTGGCATCCAGGTCCAAGGAAGTTGTAGTACTACTCATTGTCCCTTACAAGACTTCCCCCAGTCAATGAATACAAAGCTTCCTTTTCCATGCACCTAAAATCGGACACTTTTAAATGCCCACAAAGGTTTCTTACCAGGAGAATTCAGGGCATAAATACCCTTGTCCTACACTGATCACTTAAAGGATCTCTCTATTCAGTCTTCTACACGCTGCTGAGAGAAGATCTTTACCTGGCTTACAGGGCATCCTCAGAGTAAGCCCTGACAGACCTATTGCACATGCACAAAAACAGCACCAAGAAAACCAGAGCCAGGGATCTGAGCTTTGCTTATGACATAAGCAGAACATTCTGGAGACACAGCAGTGTCCCAAAGGATACACATACTATGGAATTCATAGTTCATTCCAGACCCGATTCAAACAAAACCTTGGACAACTTGATGTTAAATTGTAATTACACCCCTTAATGACAGAGGCAGTCAAAGAAAAGTATTATTCTAACGTCCCACCCCCTTACAATACTTAGTTACCTCCCTATTAACATGCCCCCCCATACAGTTGCCCAATACTTGGGACACAAATGGTTTGGGGTGCAGGGCTAGGCTTGTAAGGGCCCTAGTGTTAATTAGCCTAGTAACAACCTACAAATACACATACTGCCTAGCAGCATTTTCTTCATACAGTTGAAAGCTTTCACGAGAGGCTAAGCAGTTCTGTCACTTGAGAATTAGGATACTTAGAGAAATATGAACATTACAATACAAATAGTATGCAAACAATATTAAACATTCTTTAGCTGCACCAGACAGAGGTCAAATATCATTGCAGTTGAATTAATCAAGTATGCTTTAAGATAAATTCTTTCAATATATCTTGTATGCAGCACTGTTTTGGCATTATGAATGCAAATAAAAGCAAGCAACATTGGACACCAAGAAGTGTCAGCAGAATGTAACAAATTAATGAACTTCTAAACTTCTCACAAAATGAGCACTATTCATTTGAACTGTATTCCAAGAAGATTAGATCTCAATACCACAAATGTCAAACTATGAAACAGTTTGTTCCCTTCATCTGGTAAACTCTTATCAATTGTAGCTTTAGCCCCTGGATAGTCTACCATGTACACTCACAGCCATCCTTTCTTGTTGGTACAGAGAAAGGAGACTCCAGATTGCATCAACAGTGGGGAGTTAGCTACAGTGTTTGGGATACTGCTTTCCTTAGAAAGTACTGTGGAATTTATGGACCACCTCTGCCTAGAGGGCAATGTCCACTGAAGGAGCAGGACCACTGGAACCAGTCAGGGAACAGAACAAAGGGCTGCCACTATTTCTTGTATTGCAAATATTTAGGACTGTCTGGCTTTTTGGAAGTAAACCTGTATGGGGCTACCAATTAGAATACTATGGCAGACAGTTAGGCTTTCCTGCTCACTGTTAAACCAGTTTTTCTTTTCATCTTTAGTCCACATAGCAAGGGCTCACTGAATGGGTGGGTTGTTAAACACCTTGCACTTTTCCAAAAAAGCGAGTCTAAGCCAGCGACAGCAATGCATTGCCATACTCTAGCAGTTGTGCTGGATACACTATGGTAGTAGCCATGTTGAATATTTCCATCTTCCTTACACAGCTGCTACAAATTGCCTGTGGTCGATTTTTAAAATTAAATTAGACAAGACAAATTGGAACTGCTCAACAGAATGATTGCACAAGTCCTATTATGATGGTCTCTCACACTAGAGAGGCACTTAAGTTTATCTTTATTCCCCCCACATTGGAGGGTAAACCTTTCTTGCCGAGGGTGAATGCAAATGCTTTAGGGGTGATGGTTAACATAGTTAAGGAAAGTTCTGATTACTATGTTTATGTATCTGATGTCGATTTACAAAACACAAAATGCTTACGTATGCGTTTACTATAATATACATCTTGTAACTCCATGTATTTTCTAACCATACCAGTTAGTATACTAAACTTTCCCCATGTGTTACTTGCGTGTGTTATTATCCCCCTTTATTCCATTTTACATAGTCAGTTTTAAAGCAGTTTCCACTTCACTGTTTTTTCAGTAACACTTTTCCTACCTTCATGACTGCCTGTTTAAGGTCTTCTCTCATGCAGTCTAACCATATATTGACCGGACATCCTTGTAGTCTCTTGCCTTTTTCCAGTCTCTTCCAAAATCTGCTTTACCAAATTGTCTTCTCTTTCATACAGAAATGATCAAATTGCCAAATGTTTTCATTGACCTTTTATGTAATTGGGGTACTTTTAAAGCATATTTTTTTTATGTGCTGTAAATGTGCACCTGACAGGTTCTTCAGTTTTTTTGTACTCCGTTCTCAGTCTAGACTGAATAGGAACTATGTATTGCTGTTTTTATTCTGCTATTTTTGGCGACCTATATGGCAGCAAAGGGTCAGATCAATCCACTTGCCAGTTGAAACAGTGAATTCTGTTGCTTGCCTCCGTAAGGAAGGAATTTGTTTGATGGACATCCCAGGGAGAAATCAATGACCCCTTGCCACTCCCACAAAACAGTGGCTTACCACATATGCTTCAGAGCTAACAGGAGGAGCCCATCTATGAACCTATTTAATTCCAGACTGAAAGACATCTGGGATGCTGAGGGAGGAGTGGTAGTTGTGTATTTATAGGAGCCAGGGGAGGGTCTTGAGCTGTCAGGAAGTTAAGATTGCTAACCAGGGCCTCTTGGAAGCAACCAGCCACACAAGTTGAAGTGGATGGTCTGGATAATCCAGGTTTACACAGATTTCCACTGATGCAATTTTTTGGCCCTATACTCTCATCACCACAATCATTCAAGAGATCTTTCATTTTAAAGAAATGCACATTACTTTATGACCACTTTCATCACAAACACAAAACGTTTTGCTTACCAACACACCATACTTAATACAACTCAGCAAGTGACTATTTATTACAAAACAGAAATACATATGTGTTCCAGAAGACAAATAGTGTTGACCATACTTAAAATCAAAAATGGGTCCTTGCGATTTACAAATTTAATGAACCTTTGGAAAAGGAGAACATTCCAGGGTTTCTGGACATCCAAGACAGTCACGAGGGGAAGGAAACAAAAATAAAATAAACATTCTGGAACTTTACGGAGTCCTTGTGCCAAATTCTTGTTCTGCAGGGGGTGAAAAAAAATTGTCCATCAGTTTTTCTGTTGGAATGTCTAACCAGACTTAAAAAGAAGAATAGCGACTTGGCCCAGGTAGAAGTAGATGAAATGTTTGGTTTCATGTGTCACATAGCTTCCAAAGTTCCTCCCCACAATACAGTGCCACGTAGGATTGTACTTTTTGTCAAATTCCTGAAGAAAAATACAGAAGCGAAAACAGTAGTCAGCTACGTACCAATGTTCATTAAAGATTTTGTAATAAAAGTACTATTCATAGAATGATCTGTATTTGTCAAAACATAAAAACAGAATCATCACACGTTACAGTATGGCGAGATGTACAAGGTAATTTTTCTCTACACGATTCAAAGAATCTAAAAAAAAGGAAAGAATGTGTGAAACAGATCAATTAAATGACATCAACAGCTGTTTAAGTTGCACTTACCCGTAACAGTAGAGGGTTGAATTCCTCACTGCTACATTAGCTTTTAGGCTACGTGAACTGGGTCTTGAGCAAGTCAAAAAACTGTCCAGTTTCCAAGAGCTCGGGTTCTCTCCCACACTTCCACTAAGACTGCTGTTTGCCCAGCCCCTAGGAGGTCCTGGTGGAATGCACCTTGCCATGGTAGGTGACGCAAAAAAATACCAGAGGACAACCAACAAGCAATGGTTTGCTTGGAGACAGATTGACCCTTCCCATCATCTCAAATCAACCCCCACATGGGGGGAAGGTGTCATGTCAACTGTTGCCATCTCTTGCCATTCAATGCCACTCTACCTTCGACACTCATGCCAGACTGTCGTAGGTCTTCTTCCACAATCCATCCACCTCTTTGTTGGATGCCATTGTTTCCTCTTGCCTCGTTATCATCAGACCCAAATCTTCTGCTTTTCTGCACATGTGCCCAAACCACTGTAATCTGTTATTTTCGACCTTTTCTGCAAAAGGTGCTGCTTTGCTTCTGCTCTTAACTCCTCATTTCTTAAGTCTTTCCCACAGTGTGCACTCACTGGGAACCCTTCAGAGACAGAACACTGTTTGTACTAGTGTCACTGGATCCTTGTTTAGTCTGCACCAGTTCTATCAATACTTCTGGGACTTCAAAGCACCACAGGATTGCCCAAACCAGCTTTCATGGGACTTTGTCATAAGCTTTTTCAAGTCTAAGAACTCCCAGTTGGAAGCCTTCCATGCTTCTAGTTTCTTAAAGTATCTGCCTCACTGCAGATGTCAGATCAATTGTGCTGCATCTTGAACAGAATCCAAACCGCTATCTACAATCTTACCTTTTCTTTGTGGAACACCATATATGGAGGCTTAATAGAGAATGCCTGAATGTCACACTGTTTTGGCTGAAGTAATAGCTACCAAAAAAGCTGTCTTCCAAGACAAACTGCAAATCCACTGTAGCTGCAGGTTCAAGGGGGGGGTTGTAGATCCCAAGGTGGTGCGGGTTCCTTGATTGGAGGCCGAAGTAAAAAGGTACCTTTTAAAAAGGACTTGCAAAGCTTGGAAGAAGCTAGGGAAGCTGAACTGCCTCCTATATGAAAATTGGAAACCGCTGCCAGCTGAACCTTAAATGTAGACAAAACTGGCACCCTGATGAAAAATACCTGCCACAAATTCCAGAATAGCGGGAACTGGAGCAGGGAATTATGCAAATCACATTGGGACGCCCAAAAATTGAAAAACCTTTCCACCTTACTAGAGTAAGCTTTCCTGGGGGATGATTTGTGAGCCAAACTGGAGAAGAAAGCCCGGGAGTCCTAGCCATCACTGGAAGTGGAGCAGCCAAGCTATAAGCTCCAGATTGACTAGATCTGGGTGCGGGATCCGAGATCAGATGCAGATCTAATGTTGAGGAGGTCACACTACATGGGACCACAGAGAGGGAAACCATACTTGGCGACCCCAGAAGGGGGCAATGAAGATTACTAAGCTCCCCGGCCACCAAGCTTTCTGAATGAACTTCGGTATCAGGGGAAGAGGATAAGCATACAGAAGACCAGAGGGCAAAGCATGAACCAGAGTGTCTCTTGGGAGCTCCCCCAGAGGGGGGGGGGTTTCAGAGAGAAATACTCACTGCACTTTGCTTTGGGAAGGACAGGCGAAGAGACTGCAGCAAGGCTGACCCCACTTTAGGAACATCTGGTCCGCTACTGAAGGATTCAGAGACCTGTCATAAGGCATCAGAATAGATCTTCTGAGCCCTTCTGCCAGAATGTTGGACCTCCCTGGAATGTGTGCTGCCACCAGAAAACGGCCGGTGGAGATCACCCACTCCCAACAATCTCATGGCTTTGTGACAAACGGGATAAGACCTGGTTCCCCCGTTTGGATAATCACCAAAAGTGACAATCTTCTAAAGGGAATCTAGGGGAACCTTCACCTTCATCCAAGTCTGCATCTTTTGTGACTGACTCTGGTGAAAAGTCAAAATGCTTCTGTCTGCACTTCGTTTTATATGACCCTGCCTTGGGGAAAACATCAGAAGGGTCCGAATCAGTCTGGGAACTCACAAAGTGAGTAACCTCTGGACCTACTGGTACAGACAGTCCTTGCTGGGAAGAATGACTGGAAGGAGCAGCAGTACAAGGTCGGGACTGAGCCAAGCTGAAGATAATGCCTTACATTTCGGTCTAGCCAAAATCCTTACAAAGGCTTCAAGGTCAAAATCTGAGCCAAAGGAATCCCTCCACCATTCAAGTTAGAAAAAGAGTTCCCCAGCCCAATCAGCCTCGACTTTGATTGAGACAGTTCCAAAAACTCCAGAATGGACTCTCCAGTTCTGGACTCATCTTGATCTGCATGAACCAAAGTTCAGAGAGTCAAGAGTGCTGCTGGTGTCAGTCATTTGGGCTGCTGGCTCCAGCAAAGGTGCACCAGGAGAACCAGACCCAAAGGGTGGACCAACACTGGAGATAAGGGGAGGGTAGTTAGAACCATACTGAAACTTTGGAAGCTGGCAGGCTATTATATCCTTTGTAGGATAGAACCCTACAGCTAAAGTTATTGCAGCAGTGATTAATACGTAGCCAATATTTTCCAGTCTGATTGCAGATATTCTCCTCCTCAGGGCTGGACCAAATCAGCAGTCAAGAGTGTAAGAGAGCCAGAACCTTTGGAAGCTGCCCAGTTATTTGGGCAAGACAACTGGTACAGCCTAAGGACTCCTGCAGCAGTGGGAATGGGGATGAAGGTCAATCAGTAATGCAGCAGTGGGGATGGGGATGAAGGTCAATCAGTAATGCAGCAGTGGGAATGAAGGTCAATCAGTAATGCAGCAGTGGGAATGAAGGTCAATCAGTAATGCAGCAGTGGGGATGAAGGTCAATCAGTAATGCAGCAGTGGGGATGAAGGTCAATCAGTAATGCAGCAGTGGGGATGAAGGTCAATCAGTAATGCAGCAGTGGGGATGAAGGTCAATCAGTAATGCAGCAGTGGGGATGAAGGTCAATCAGTAATGCAGCAGTGGGGATGAAGAGAATCAGTAATGCAGCAGTGGGGATGAAGGTAAATCAGTAATGCAGCAGTGGGGATGAAGGTAAATCAGTAATGCAGCAGTGGGGATGAAGAGAATCAGTAATGCAGCAGTGGGGATGAAGAGAATCAGTAATGCAGCAGTGGGGATGAAGGTAATCAGTAATGCAGCAGTGGGGATGAAGAGAATCAGTAATGCAGCAGTGGGAATGAAGAGAATCAGTAATGCAGCGGTGGGAAAGAAGAGAATCAGTAATGCTTACCAAGAAGTGAAATTCAAATGCCCACTGTAGTTTCCAGCCTCCTCAAACTAATTGGAAAGCACCAAAGCTGTTCTTGTTTCACCCAAAGGGAGAAGCCCAGCATGCTGCTCCTCAGCATAGGCTCTCTGCTGCAGAAATGTGCATCCACCTCCTAGAGCACACAAATGCAGAGCTTGCAATGCTGACACAGGGTGGTATGGAGTTATGCTTTTAAGATTCTATTTCTTTTGGAATAATTTGGGAATTGTGCCTGGGTAAGTTACGTTTTGGTGCTACCCATCAATGCACAAGGTCAATTTAGTACATTGGTACACAACTTTAAAAATGCAAATGGGAGGCTGCATAGCTTTTGTACAGAAATAGTCCTGAATAAATGTTTCATGTAAACTAGTAAGAACATTCAGTTTTCATTGTTTATGAAGCATGCTAACAAAACTCCACATACATCTTACACAAATAGAATGACACAGTAGTACTGTTTACAATTTTATATTTACCAGACATATGGTCAGCCTCGGGTTGCATTCTTTGTAAGAGGGCCACTGTTTTGGAGGGCCGTCCCCTTTGTATTTGGAAACCAGTGGGTGAAATAGCTGCTTAACAGTTTCCCCTTCCTTCCAGTTTTAATTATCTGGAAAGAAGTCTAAACTAACCATTTTATGTAATGTTAGTCAGCAAGCAGCACCACCATCAAGCAAAGTGAAGCAACAGATAAACCTTGGTTACATTAAGTGAGGAATCAGCTGCACACTGCCAGATTCAGGTGTGCCCCCTCAAAAGCTTCCCATATCAAGAAGCATGTAAAGTTAAAACATTTTTACTTCACGTAAGTTTACATATCAAAGCAAAAACAACTTACCTTCTTTATGAAAGCAGCAATATCTTTCTCTATATTGTATTTCTCAAGGGCTTGTGTGGCACATTCCACAGCATCTTGCTGCATCTCCTCAGACATATCGGCATTCTTGATAACAGCTTTTCTGTCAGACATGGCTGCTAAATACTGGAAAAAATATACATAATGAATCCATTCATTCCTTTCCAAAAAAACTAAAGTTGAAACTTATAACATCCCTTCCTGTAAATACTTCAAGACTAATGTCAGATTCAAGCCCAAAAAAAGTCTGTTAGCATCTCTTAAGGCACCAATTGTGAAAAGCAGCAAGTTCCTAGATAAAAGACAAATATCTGAATTGGTGCATCATTTGAGAGAGAAAAAAAAACGATAAATTTAATAACTG
Source organism: Protopterus annectens (assembly GCF_019279795.1). NCBI lineage: Eukaryota > Metazoa > Chordata > Ceratodontiformes > Protopteridae > Protopterus > Protopterus annectens. The sequence continues at coordinate 913,319,863 of NC_056733.1, forward strand.
TATTTAAACATATCCCATTACAATACTGAACCAGACTTCACTTGAAACAAACTATTCAGCAGTTACCTTATGTTCATAAAGTGCAGCTACAATCTCACTGTAGATCATGGAGTACAAAATTTACACTGACATTAGGAAAAAAAACAAGCTTGTGTGCTTAACAAGCAAGAACCCCATGCTATTAACAGCAGTTATTGGCTACCACAAAAGTGGGAAGCTGTTAAAAGCCTCAAATTTCTACAAATGCTGGAGGGGATCCTAAAAGCATTTAATGGTTTCCCATCACTCTTTAGTTGCCACTTTCTTTGTGGCAATGCTAACTGTCATACAGCTCTATCTACCATAAAGAATGACAGTCTCAGAGACAGAGAATGTGCTGGAAACAAAGACTTTGGATATTTCATCTTTCATGTGGAGTCTTGCCAGAGCTATAAAAAATCATAGATGTCAAAGAGACCCAGAATCCCAAGGTATTTCCTTGCATTCACTGAAATCAGAGTGGAAAACCCCTGAAATTAAAAAAAAAATAAATAAAATCTCTTTGTACTGAAGTGTCAAGCAGACACCCTAGGAACTTGATTGTTCTTACCCACTAGAAGAAAGAACAAATCCAGAAAAATCAGGGGTGCTTTTTAAAACTGACAGAATAAGAATGCAAATCAGCTAAAGTTTTACTGTAAAGAGTACATCACTGCCATTGAGTTTCTGAAAGGATTATGAGAAAAAAAAAAAAAACACCAAGGACAGATGAGAGGTATGCTTGGCAATAATGGAACACTCATTTACTTTTATTACCTTTAGCAGTAATACCAGCTTAAGATAACTGAGAAAAGTGGACCTTGCACAACCATGTCATTTAACATTCTGAATCTGCATCGCCTCAGAGGAAAAAAAAACACCTGTACCCTAACAAGACTACCATCAGAACCCATTTGTCAGATTATCTACACCACCTGTACCCTAACAGACTACCATCAGAACCCATGTCAAATTATCTACTGCCAAAGAGAAATTGAGTCTCAGCTATTATAGGTTCATAGGTAGATACTAGGCTATCTGCCCTAGAGCATTTATAAACCTAGCCAGAGTGTATTTGGCTTCCGCCTCCCTATTAGATTAGCCTACTGTGCCTCTAAAGTAGGTCACAGAAGGTACCCTTTTAAGATTAGTTTACTGTGCCTCTGTCTAGCAGGGACACAGGAGAGATCCCAGGGGTGAATTTGCGATTTCCCATCCACGCATCCAAATTTCGCTTGAAGAGGGTCAGCGAGGGGCTATGTCTAACATGAATTGGTATTCTATTCCAGAGCGAGGGGAGCCTCTGGGAAATTAATCTGTCCCTCCAGCATGTCCTATTTATTTTTGTGCTGTGGTTTAGGTCCCTGGAGCGTGTAGCTCTAAGGGACTTGGATTTTTTGAGGTGGAGCATGTCCATTAATTCTGGGTTTGACATGGCTTTGTACATCAGGCATAGATCGCCTCTGAGTAGGCGGTAAGCAACTGAGAGGAGCTGGAGTTTTAGTCGAGCTGCATAGGACATCTGTTTGTAGCCCATGATCCTCTTGGTGAGGTACTTTTGGGGTCTCTCCAGTTGCTGCAGGTTTCGGGTAAAGTACATCCCAAAAGGGGCACTGTATTCAATTATGGGCTTGATGAGTGACGAGTAGAGGGACACAATGACCTCTCTCGATCTAGATGCGAACCCTTTCGTGATAAGGTGGGCTATATAGAAGGTCTCTCTAACCACTTTGGCAACGTGATTATCAAAGGAGAGATTACCATCTACGTTGGTCCCCAAATCTCCAATTACTTCTTCCGTACTTAATGGATTACCACCTATGTGGTAATTTGTGGGCACCTTGTTTTTCCCAAAGGGGATGACTATGCAGTTTTTAGCATTTAGCTTGAGGCCGTGGCTCTGGCACCAAGCATCAGTCTCTGTGAGACCCTTTTGGAGGATGCTTGTGTCAGCTGGAGATTCGATTATGGCCCCCAGTTTGCAGTCATCTGCGAACTTTGTCAGCCATAATCCCCCCATGTTAGCCTGAACCTCAGAGAAGTATATACCGAACAAGAGAGGTCCCAGAACTGAGCCCTGTGGGACGCCACTTGTAACTGGTTTAGATTCGGACATGGCACCTGCGATTCTGACCATGTGGGTTCTATCTCTGAGCCAGTTTGCAACCCATCTTGTGATATAGGGGTTGATATTTAAGCTGGTAAGCTTATTTATGATGCCAGGGTGGGTATTGTGTCGAAGGCTTTTGTGAGGTCCAGGTAGGCTGTGTGGACTACCTTGCCCTCATCTATGGCTTTGGTAACCGTTTCAAAGAAATCAACTAGGTTTAAGAGGCAAGATCTGCCCTTAAAGCCGAATTGGGTAGGGTCCAGTGTCTGGAGGCTCCCAATGTCTTTGTTTATGAGTTCATGATAATACGCTCCATAGCTTTACAGACCAGACTAGTCAGGCTTATGGGGCGATAGTTTCCGGGGTCTGTTGTGGCACCACCTTTGTGGAGTGGGACCACTGTAGCTGTACGCCATTCTTTGGGTACATATCCTGTAGTAAGGCTAAGTGTGAACAGTGACTTAATGTGAGGGCTCAGTTCTTCTTGGAGCTCATGTAAGACAGCCTGGGACACCGTCCGGTCCCATAGATGCTGCTTTGGAGAGGGCAGCTTTCATCTGTGATGTCAGGGAGGTTACATTCAGTTGGGATAGGCATTTGCTCCTTTGGGGGGGGGGGTTATTAAAGATTTAAAAGCTTGCCAGTGTGACAAAAGGGGGGCGGAATTACAATCTGCAGATAATCATTCTGATTTGTTGAACTGTCCTCGTTTCTGGGACAGCACCCCCCCCGAAGCCTCACCGTCATTGTTTTTTGAATGTTTGCTTGCTAGAAGTTTGCTGGGATGGCTTATTTTGTTTTTTTTTTTCTTTTAATGATGAGACAGGAGTGAAATCTTTACAAACCTGGAGAAGGAAGGCTGAATCATTGGAGTCACCCTTCAGATTGACTATCTGAGATGAGAGGGAAACCAAACATTTAAATGTTAACTTCCTCTGGTAAAATTTTTGAACATGGGCATGTAAAACTTCTAATAATTCCAGTAGTGACAGTTCTGGAGAAGGCATCAATTGTGAATCATTAGCGCACACACACAAAAAAAAAAAAAAAAAAAAAAAGAAGAGGTCACCTGATTCACTGAAGCATATGCAAACAAAACTTCTCAGAAGAGAAAATTGGTATTTTTTTGTAATCTTTCTATATAATGCAAACAAAAACTTTTAACATGCGAGACTGCCAATTAAGAATTCTAAAAATAAGTCTATCAAAATGTATACCCCCCCAATGTAATAGTCACAGCAGGAGGGATTAACACTTACCAAATGTTTAGCACGGTCAGGAATTGGGATTGGAGAAGAACTTGCAAGACTGAGTAACTATGCAATCCATCTGCTGTTTTAGGGGCTACAGACCTGCTACCAGACATTTACAGACTGTAAAAAACACACCCAACGCTGGAAGTATGTCAGGGACAGGAGTGGGTTGAAAACTCCCCATATGTAATAAATCGTTGCACTGAAACTATTGATTCATCCCAGATATTGTTTCAAAGAAAATTCTTCCAAGAAATTACCAGAAGAAACTCTTCAGAATCAGTTACTTTAAAAGAAAAAAGTGGCCCTCCATAATACATTCCCTGTTCATTATATTGGGAATTTTCAGATAATGAATTCCCTTTTCTTTTACCAACAAAAAGGAAAGAGGGAGATAAAGAGCCTAAAGTAAGCCCAATAAAATCACCCCTGTCTAAATAAAAAGTTTGGTCTTCCCCATCTTGGTTAACAGCTCAATCCCCAGCCTAATGCCACTAAACCACAGTCACCAAGTAGATACACTGCAATGCTACAGAAAATCCAGAAGTATGCACCACTGCTGCAAGGAGATGGTGCCACACACACAGCCAAACAGCCGATGCACAACAAGTGCTAAAGTTGCACAACACATTCAAGAAAGTTTAATGTGTGAACGAAGTCTGGAGAAAAAAAAAGCTTTACTACAGTTAAACAGGTGCACCCAAAGGAAAACTGCAGCACTACTTTTGACTGGGTTAGTCCCACTAGGACAGCTGCTTCTTATAAAAGCACACACAGCAAAAACATCACTTGTGGCAATATTCTACAAGTGAGCTACTTCAGGTGGGCAATATAGATGAACGTTCCTTGAATAAGGCAGGACTGCATGTGTGTGAGACATTAGTACAAAATCAAATATAAAAAAAAAAAAAGAAATGGACAAAATAATTGTTCACAAAAGTTTAACACTTGCTTTGTGTACTTCTCTGTAAAAGGATAGTCACCAATTTCTGGACAGTCATCACACCGGCAACTTCCTTCCATGTCCCCCAGCCCTTAAAATTGCATTCTAAATACCAAAGGAGTTCCACCCACATGATAAACTTTTCCCCTAAAAGAAAGGGGTGTCAGGGCACTAATGTATGCTACAACTGGAATCTGGTGCCCCCCCAACTGCACTTATCCAATACTAGCATTTACCCCCCATCCAATCCCCAAAGCTGCACTCTATCCAGTAAGTAGGGCAGAGTGCTAACCTGCCTTCTTGACTGCCTGCCCCAAGCACTGTTGATGCGATCAGTGTTGCTCAAAATGCCTGTGAAAGGAACTGTGTTGGACACCATGCAACTATACAGCCAAAGAAATCAACACAACTGCAAATTATGTTGATATGGTTATGTCCTTGCACTAACCCCAACTAGTGACCTCTCTATTACTTAGGTGCCTTACCTTTAACTACTAACTTTTTTTCTACCACACCATTTCAGAAAGGGTCAATTGTATAACTGCTGCTCAATCTGTCTTAAACCTGAATGTAATGTTATGTATATATAACTTCGAAAATAATGTTATGTTTTGTAAAGTGTTTTAGAAGTTCGTACTATATGTGCTAAATGCTGGTATTGCTTATGACTGTAAATCTGCTTGAAACTAGCATTTACTAAATGTTCAATGTATATTATATTGGAGTTTTTCTCCCCGTCTCCGGTGAAAATGGACATATATCCAGTCGGACTATCCCAGTCAACAAATGTAAAATAAACAAAAATGTCATCTGATGTTTTATGCTGCTACAAGATGGCCTTGATGTGAGCCAGACAGCAAAAATACCACTGTCTACATGCTCAGCATGCAATGTGCAAAGAAAAAGCAAGTGGTCATGAAGAAAAATACCTGCTATCATTTGGAGGACACTTCATTCTCCAACCTTCCACACCAAAGGAAGCATAATTGTAAAAAGAAACACCAATTCACTAATTGGGGTGCTGTCATTCTATGGATGTGGTATATTATATGGTCATTCTATGGATGTGGTATATTATATGATCAAAAACAGTACTCTGGAAGTTGGAACTGACAAGAAAAAAAATAGAGACAAGAAAAGATGAGAAGCTTTGGAAGTTGGGTGGCTGTCTTAAAGGATTTGCAGGGGACTCATCCTACTCACAATAACGTTGCTAAATTCTGGAACAATATCCCCACAATAATTTTACACCACTTAACCAATCCTGGTCGCGCACACACCCACCTCAAGGTCTAGGTTTTGTGTTCATTGTACGATACTCCCCTTAAACTGAATTTACTCAACCTCTCACTGAAATGAGGGAACAGTTTTTGTATATAACTGCTGCCTGTAGAGTCCACAAAGTCACATGGGTTCTCTTTAGTAACTATGTAAAATCTTAGAATGTACAGATGTAACTACTGCTTGTATATAAATAACTACTCTGTGTTTAACTGGAACTTAGTATAATGCTTCTCTCCCCAGGCCTCTGATGAAAAGGGATATTACACAGCTGGAATTTCCTGGTACACAAAGACAAACCCATACAACAAAGGCTACTGAAGAGAGTTAACAACATGATGAACATAAACTGTAAAGTGCACCCACTATATCCCCAGCTAGTAAGCTGTCAACCACTAGGCCGAATGCAACACCTAAGCTTACTGAGAAAAAATACACTAGGCAGCCATAAGAACCGTCGCACAACCCTTGACTGCTTAAATTCTCACACAGATCATTACGCAGCCAAGATCAAATGACAAGTAAGTGCCACAAAAATGGTCCAATCTCAGCAAGTGAGATTAAATACAATCGAAGAAGTAATACTATACGCGGTAGCATTACACATATAGTTAAAGCATATTTTACATAGTCCCGTCACAGAATAAGCAGTTGGGACAAAACGTTTCATCCTATACATAGTTAATAATAAGTTTCTTGGTAGATTACTTTTGCCCCCACCCTTAAAAAAAAATCACACTAACCGAGCTATTGTTTTACTTTCAATCTTCTCTTCCAGAGGAAGGGTGCACAGAAAGTGAATATTTGGAGAAGTAGGGTAATTGGTAGTATTACTCAGATGCGTAATTTTGCGTTATTCGCTTACTTATTGGGCGGGGGGCAGGTATGCTGATCATGCTTCCCAGATGTCCAGATTGTGCCTCATAAATTTAGTCCGCTCTGCCTCTACGTAAAATGCGGTATTCTTGCATATTGGTGAACATACAAGTGCCCTCTCGCCCCCCCCGTTTTCGGCTTCGTCCATATCGGTTATATTTTTTTTTAATTTTTCTTAGCTTAAATATGCTATCCATTGGCGGGGTTCAGCGCAAAGGATGGGAGACCATTTTTGTAAATATTCTCTTAATACTCTCATTGTTGACCTATATTCTGTGGTAATTTTTTTTCATACCATACGAGTTTTTCTCCGCGGGCCTCCGCTGAAAATGGACCCGTGTCCATTCGGACTTTCCCAGTCAAGAAATATTAATGCCACCACCCGAAAGAGAAAAAAAGACGTGGACACGCTAGACAGTACTCGTTAACCTCATCATATTCATAAAAACGTCAAGATTATGGGCGTGAATAAGGGGCCGTCCGTGAAGCGTCTGGGTGGGATTTCCAATTACGCAGATCTGCATGTTTAAATTAAACCCAACCCTCCTAATTACATATAAAGCATCAGAAAATAACATTAGCACATTATCTCTTATTTCCCCCCCAGTTATTTTTTTTAAGTAGTCTTACACATATTAAAAACTATAACGCAATTTTACTCTGAATCCCCCCTATAACTTTACGTACTCGTTATTTACATCACAGTTAACTTAAAGAGAATAACTGAACTTCACCCATAGAGAGGCTTGTCATTATTGCCGACACAAACTTCCTCAGCAAATTTCAAGAAAAATAAAAATCATCCAGTTCAATACACAGAAACCCAGACTACATAAGCATAGCTGGAGCACCAGTAATTTAATAACTTTTGTGCTGCTGCTCAATTTTCGATGAAACAATTTTATGAGGTAGATTTCTTGAGCACCGTTCACTCTACAGACATTACACTGTATCTGACACTACCTAAAAAACAAAAACACGACTGGTAATAACACAGTATTTCAGGTCTACTGGAAGTGGGAGGAGTTCCCCAAACTCACCATAATATATTAATTAGCTGGTAAGATATAGCTAGGTGTATATACTTTACCAAGAGCCCGTACATCTGACTCAGATGTCTGCAAATTAAGTAGAACCAGTCCACATCACAGCTAAAGTAGAATCCTGCATGCGGGATCCCAAAGAGTCCCACGCAGAATTTAGGGAGCATTACAAACAACACTGTGAAGCAGTTACTTGAAGAACATTAACCCACATTCAGATATCACCAGACAACCAAACTGAGTATTACCAAGCATGCTAAAACATTTCCAGTACCAGAAGCTTTACAATCAATTTTCACATACACTCACCTGGTGATTAACACACAGGAAAACGATGGAGCACCTACGTTCTGTCACCTAACTCTTTCCACAGTACCTCTTAAGGTGCCGTCTCCTACCACATTACACACTACAACAAAACACAACCTCACCACTCATTGGTCAACGACAAATAGAGCGTGATTCCAATTGGTTATCTGTCCCACTCTCCACAGACTCTTGCGCCTGGGTTTTGTTTCAGACCACAATCCCATGCGCTCCATTCCGACATGTTGTGCGTCCTCCCTTGCAATTTAGTAACTATAGCAACGCCATAATTGCGAGGGGAGACGAAAATAGCTTGAGCTCGTGTACGCGCGCCACACCTATGTTTTCGGTTATTGACTACCGCTCGTAAACTGATTGGCCGCGTGCATTGTATGTGCTCGAGCTGCACAGGGAACAGAACGAAGCTTTTGCGTCCTGCTTGGCACAGCACAAATTCTTTCACTACTGAGAAGAGGAAAAAACACCAATCTACTGTAAATGATGGCAGCGTTTGGTAGGGGAGCTGGTCGAGGAGGTGGTACAAATGATGGGCGAGTTTACGTGGGAAATCTACCAAGTAGCGTTCGAGAAAAAGACCTTGAGGATCTGTTTTTTAGGTATGGTCGCATTCGTAGCGTCGATATTAAAAATCAACGAGGGGTTATTCCTTTCGCTTTTGTAGAGTTTGAGGACCCCAGGTAAGACGGCCACGTAGTTATTCATATTTAATGAATACTGGGGTTTAGTCTTTACAGACAACGTGCTATCGATTGCATTTGTAAAGGCCAAACTTCTTTGTATGGAAAGGAAATGGTGATGATAATCTGGTATGATGATTTATTATTACTTTGAAATATATGCACGTGGTCTTTAAGCAAGAGTTTGAATAGGAGGATGGTTTGACTGGTGACTGCGAGGTTCTCTCCCCTTTTTAAAGTAACTGTTTATAATATATTTGACACTTATTTGTGGCATGCATTTTAGTTAACGTGCGCGCCCTGGTAATCCGCTTAAATCTTATCCGAAGCGACTGCTATTACCCAGCATGCCTTGAGGGTCTTGACTGCTGTATATCCGGAGGAAGTCTGTTGATTTCTAGCGCTATTGCGCGCGGAGCAAAGGTGGTTGTTCGGGTTTTCGAGTTTTGATTGACTGATTTATCTGTGCCGCGTGTTGTCCTAGGAGTATTTTGCTTTGTTTTTCCTTTCGATCTGTATTATGTCCGGGTACAGAGGTGGTTTGTCTCGTGGGGAGCCCGATGGTCGCGTGTACGTTGGGAACCTGCCAAATGATGTTCGCGACAAAGACCTTGAGGACTTATTTTACCGTTACGGTCGCATTTTGAGTGTAGACGTTAAGAAGCCCCGGGGTGTTACTCCATTTGCTTTTATAGAGTTCGAGGACCACAGGTGAGGAGCGCCGATATTTGCGGATGCTTTTGGAGAAAGTTTGGGGGTGCGTTACCCCCCCCCCCCCCAGACTGCTCTAGCGCCATCTGTGTGACGCGGGGAAGGTGTGCATTTTCAAGAACAAAGCCCGCCTTTCGGTTTTCAATGAGAAAAATGTCGGAAGGGGGTCCCTGATATAATATTGAACTGGGTTTGCCCTACCCCGGTATATTTTGACCGTTTTAAGTTTGGATGATTGTTGGAGTGGTAGGAACCGTAGGTACGGCTTCCTGAATCCCTCGACCCCACATATACACGTTTAGAATCAGAGGGGGGTGCGCCTTGGTTTTTATTATTGAATGTGGAAGGGGATATCTTACGACACCACGTGTTTTACCATGGAGAGCATATAGGGGAACACCCGGGTCCTCTGTTAATTGTTATGGAGCGTTTTGTAGTTCTGCCTGTACCGCTTGTACTGATGGATTTTATCACCCGGGGTTTCTCACTTTTTCCCTTCCGTCATTTTTCAGATTACGTCCTCGGGCTGTGTTGGCCCCCGAGAGAGACTTGCTGCTTCTCCTGTGTTAAATGTATTGCTTAGTGTTGGGCAATGGTAACCACTTTCGTTAGATGATGGCTCCCACTTTTAATGATATTCGAGGCTTCTGTTTTTACGTTTGGTGGCAGAGTTTGGTACTGACAGTGAATGTATATTGATTCTAAGAATTAAAGCCAATTACCATGCAGATCTACAAACAGTCGATCTCTGTCCCTGTAGGCAACAAAGTCTCGGATTCTTTTACAGACTGAAAAGTAGGATTCCTGCTATGGATGCATATATTTCAAATTTCTGTGGCTAGGTGGGGTTTAGCCATGGCATCAGAGAACTTCCCAAAGTCTTTAGTCCAGTTTAGCTGTTATCGGTTTCTCATTAAAACCTCTTGGCAGATCCTGAGGGTAGAAGTTCTAGTCTACATAACTCCAGATTAAATCTAATGTACTTGCTGCTGGGTTCAGCCATACTTGACATGTTGAATTGTGCTTCCCAGTTCACTAATTCAGGTAAATGAGCTTTGACACTGGCGATGCTGACTAGCTCTACTGCTACAGGTATAGCAGTTATAAATGTCTGCCTAAGTGCAGAGCTTCACTAATGTAAAGATTGAAGTTGCTAACGTTCCCCTCGGCAAGGCTTTCAGAAATTCTTTGGCCGTGTTTTTTAATGTGACCGAAGTGGGCATGTATCCCTTGTGGTTATCCCTTTAAGAATAACTGGGGTCATAATTTGAGGGGACCCATACATGGAATAAAATTGTAGGAACTACCTCTGCCCGTTAGTAATATGGAGGCAGTCCTGTGGTAAACTTTCCCATCTGTAGATTTAAGTACCATTTTGAAATGGACAGGCAAACTGTGGATAGTGTTTAATGGCAGAAAATTCAGAGCAGATCAACAACCCCCCCCCAAGTACATTATTGTATTGTGAAAAAAGCTGAAGCTGAACCATTCACAATGCTGAAACCCACAATGTATTACACAATTGTGGACATACATACACCACATAGCACACACCATTCCACCCACCACATAGCACACACACCATTCCACCCACAGCACACAGATTACACAACCCTAGATTACATATAAGCAGTGGGTGGGTGGGGCTGTGCCCCCACACCCTACTTACATATACTTGCTTCAAGATCGCACCAAAAAACCCTCACCATTGCGTTCTCCACTTCGCGCGCACCACATGAACACCAACACTCATGCTTGCACCTCCCTACTCTTACCCACACACACATTGTACAAAATCACCCGCTCACTGCAATTTCAGACATCATACCAGCCAAACACTACATGCAACGTACCGGAAATGCATAAGTGTATATTAAAGATATTCAAATTTGTTCTTGTGCACTTTTGGCATTCTGAATTTCAACTTCATGGTCTCGGAATGCTGAAATTCGGTATTTCAGCCTTTCGAGATTATGAAGTGAAACCAGTATGTTAGACCACCTGGGGAAACATTGGCACATTACTGGAATTTCTCCTTCCTGATTGAGGAGCTGACACACCCTGGAATTTGCACCCATAATACAGAAGTACTTATTCATTTCTGTGGGGTGGATATCTAAATTATGGGCCCTGATGTGTCTACCTTGTTTTTGTTTTGTGGTATGAGTTTTGGAGCCGTACTTTCTCATACCAATAGTGGCCGGTAAATTTACTTTAAAGCATATACTATTCATTCCCTGTGTTTTTTCTAAAATTAAAAGGGGTGATTTACGTTGTCCTTTGCAAACTTTGTATGTTTCCAGAGAACAGGTTTTGCTAATGCTGAATTCCAGTTCTGGCACTTATCCATCCACCCTTTTTATCCTGATGAAACAATACTGTTGTGCAAGTTAATCAGTGTCGTGGGGTCCTTGGTGCTACACGCACAATGCTTGTGCGGTGTAGCCATAATTTTTTCTTTGTAGGTGACTGGCAGCCATGTGTGCTTATGTTGGACACTGAGTGCTTACTATGTTGTGTAGTAAGTCTGATTTTGTGCATTTTACTGAAGATTACAAAAACATTACACAGTCATTCTCTGGTGCCATTTCTAAAGGTCAGGGTGAATAGCCTGTCTGGTAAGTGTCCCCGCTGCTTTTTCACTTGGGGGCAGGTAAGTTTCCAGAAGAAGGGCTAGCTTATTACTCCTGCTGGCTGTACTTTTGGTTCAGTCATACCCAATTGGTTCAACACACGTACTACAGGAAAAGGTTTGTTTTCAGAGAACTTTCTATTGCCATCTCAGTTAAAAAGGTGGTGCTTGACTCTATTGAAACTGGTTGCCATTGCCTTACATTGTATGGAAACTTTGTTTCAGTACTTTGCTTTTTGATTTAAGTTTGTATTTTTCCAACCAGAAGAAATTTGTATTATGAAACCAATTTTTCAAAGTTAAGATGCAGTTTTAGTTTTGTGGGGATTTAAGTGGCCTGCTGTATTTTCAAAAGGGAACTTGACTGTCAGAAAATATCTGAACCACACTTGTGTAAGGTGGAGCATTTTAGTGCAGATTTTCCTTGTATGGTCAGGTATCATTTGAGCAGCCTTGTGTTTAAGTCTCTGGGTTGAAGTTCCTTCTTGGAAATGTTTGTATTGCACAAGTGCTGTGGTTCCTAGTAGTCCAGAAACTGGCTACAGACCCAGTGCCTCAGTGTTACCCTTTGCTTTGCTTCATGGTGATGCAGAGTTTTTCTCCATCAGTCTATGGTAAGTTAGTGGGCAGGCTGTGTTACATGCCAGCCTAGGGATCCTCTACTGTTTTGTGGAGAGAACTCTGGGGAAGGGGTTAAACTGCTTTTGAAAGTTAATTTGTTCATCCAGTTATCCATCTACAATGATGACCTCGTTGGACTGTGCTTTTTTTTTTTTCTGCCTTTTGAAGACAAGTGTTCTCTCGGACTCTAGACTTAAAAGCTACCTGTACGTCTGGAGTGGAATACCTTGTGCTTTTTTCCATTAGCCATATAACGTACTGTCCTGCACTAATGATTTGCATTTTGACCCTTACAGAGATGCCGAGGATGCTGTGTTCGGAAGGAATGGATACGACTTTGGAGACTGTCGACTACGTGTGGAGTTCCCGCGCTCCGTCAGGGGCCGAGGAGGTGGGATGGGTGGCTCGCGGGGGAGGTTTGGCCCTCCTTCGCGTCGCTCTGATTTCAGAGTTATTGTCACAGGTAAGATATGGCCACAAGAGAATTCTGAGGTACTACTGGAGAACTGGACGGAACTACCATTTGCTAAAATGGGAAGGACCATCATGTGAACCAATGCAGTGCATAACTGCAGGGTATGAAGGATTTAATGCCTTGAGTAGGAGTCTTTGCTGGACCTCTTGGACCCCTGGGGTGGGATGTTAACTTCTGGACCCTTTTGGATCCGCAGTAATGGAAGTACTGGAAACCTGGGGTGGGAAAATCTCTTAACCTGGAAATCTTTAGGATGGGAAGTCTTAATCTGGATCCTTTTTGGGAATCTGCTGTACTGGAAATCTTGGAGACCTGGGTTAGTTTATACCATACTTGGAGGCTTGTATTTCTCTCGTTTGGAGTAGCTGGACCTAAACAGGAAAGTGTAGCAGGATTTACTGGATCTCTTTAGGAGTGTCTGCTGTCTTATGAGTTTTTGGAGTTCGGTGTAGTATATTGAAAAGCCTTGGATGCCAGTAGTGGTTACCCAAGTCGTTCTGAGAAGGTTAACTTGTTTTCTAGTTAAGGGAAGTGAGCCTAAGGATCTGGTCTAGTAAGCTTTGTTACAGAAAAGAGTGTTTTGGGAAGTGATTGGAATGGATGCAACTCTGCTTTGGAGAACAAATGAGTTCTGAAGTTCTTCTGGAATGTGATTTCCGTTGACTCGTATTGAACAGTTAATGCTACTTTATTAGCGCCATCTCGGTGGGACCTGCAGCTGAGGATGGGCAACATTTTCTGTGGCTTCTTTGAACCAGTAAGCTAATATTTTGATCACTGTATATGACTGTCTCAAGTTACCCGAAGTCAAGTGGAAGGCACTTGTAGTCTGAAGAGATCCCATTGGGCTGGAAAACTTCAGCATGTCTTGACTTGAGGTTTAAGCATATACAGCGTGAGGATCAGTCATTTAAGCTCTGGTTTGCGGTTAAAACAAAATGCATGCTGAATAGACTACTTTTGCTATTTGGATTTGTATGCATTTCTGCACGTTCTGTGAACCTGGCTTAACCACAGTGGAGTCCTCTTTCTGCAGATGTCCGTTATTATAGATCGTGTTCTTGATGTCTTGGATGGGTAGTGAAACACTGGACTCGTGCAGAATGCAGAAATCTGAACCGTCTCCATTTTATTGATAAGTTGGTTCAAAACGTGGAGATCGTGTCGTTTAAAGTTTTGTGGAAGCTTTCTTTTGCTAAGTCAACTGGTAGTCCTAGAACAAGCTGACTTATGGATGGAATGTACTGGTGCATCCCCATTGTAGGGATATTGAGCAGTAACGTCTCTCTTGGAAGCTTGACATTGAGCTCTCGTGAGCAGCTCCTTTTATTCTCAACTCCTGTGGTACTGGCAGCATATCAGTGCAGCTTCTGTGATTGTCAAACCAACTCTGACTTTGAGTTGTTGGTATATTTTGCATTTCCGTTATGCAGTGGCTGAATTTGTACTTGGTGGTTGATGGCAGCATGAGATGGTGACCATTGATTTTGGGATGACTATTGCCATATTTGAGTTTTTAACTTTCATGTATTTCTGTCATTTTTTACAAAGAACTGCATTTTGTGCAGAGTGCATCTCTTAAGGAACAATGGAAATCCCTGATTTGCACAACAAGGATGATGCAGCTTTGGTGGCATGTGGAGGAGGGGAGCTATGGCCTGTAGAGTTGGCCATTTTAGGGACTCTTGATTTGGAAATCTTGGACTTGGAATTTATAATGGTTAAAGTGAGGTGCATTGATGTATTGGTTGACGAGGTACTTGTGCCAATGTTAAGGTTTTTAGAGGAAATAATTCTGAGTATTTCTGACTTGAGACAATAAAGGAAGAAACTGCTGGCTGTTCAGAGTTTTTAATAGTGACTTGAATGCTGGAGGAGACTGCTGGGGAGGGACTTGGTGGCTGAGGTCAGCCTGTCTTGGGGGGGGGGGGGCAAACATTCATCCTAAGAGTGAAATATGGCTGCAAAGCATGTGTGTTATGTGCCGCTTGGGAAGATTAGAAGTCTGAGCCTTTTGAAAAGTTTGTCCTTGCTCGTGAACATGTAGAAGTATGGAAGTCGTGTCTGGAGGTGGAAGTTAACTTGACTAGTGGAAGAGCAGTCTGAAATTTTGACTTGTTTTGATTCACATGTTTGTTTCCCTGATGGTTCAGTGGTTCTGTGTGCTTATGGTATTTGGTCTTGGGTGATTAGGGAGCAAGACTCCATTGCCTGATCTTTTTGAAGGTCAGAGCTGGAATCTTTAGGACTTGCAGTTCGACTGTGAAATTGTAGTTTTATTGGCCATTTGGGTGGTAGTTCTATCCCATTCAGCTTTCTCTTCTCTTGCACTTGTGGCACTTCTCATTACCGAAGGCTTTGCGTCCAGGAAGAAAGAGGTAGTCATTTTTTTTCTCTCCTTTCATTAGACCAATTATAGAGTATAATGCCCCATTTGGCATGTACCTCACTAGACACCTGCAACAGTTTGAGGCGCCACAAGTATCTCGCCAAGAGGATCTTTAAGCTTGTCCTACACACTCGACTCCAACTATTTTGTCTCTTAATTCCAACTAAGATATTATCTCTGCTTGACTTAAAAGCCATGTCTGACCCAGCTCTGTTAGAAATCCCCCATGTAACGAAATCCCAGTCCCTCTGCACCACACACTCCAGGGACCTCAACCTTATTACCACAATCAGAATCAGGTTCATAACTAGACTGCCCGTGCTCTGGAATAGACTTCCCATACAAGTCAAGCAGATGACCTCAAGAGATCTTTGTGTATGGGAAATAGAAAGTTTGCCCCCGGGATCACTCCAGTAGCTCATCTTGATAGATGCACTGGGAAATGACAGGTGGCCCAATACCAGGGCACTTGAGGTTTGTAAAGGCATCAGGGCCATTATCCTAGTACCCACCTATGAAACCTTCTCTACTTTGGAGCCATGTGTCCTCCCATTGCTTGTGTGACTTTATCTGATTTCTCTCTTCCTAAACCTTTCTGGCCACTGCCTGGTGGATTCCTATAGTTATTGTGCAATTTTTTAAATGCCCTACTTAATTATCCCTTTTAGCAGTAGCTTCTGTTCAAGATTTAAAAACAACCAGCGTAGGTATCTTTACCTCTGTCTGTTCCCAATGCTTTGGTTTACTTGACAATTTCTTCCAGTAAATTCCATCCTCTCGTCTATTTTCTGTACCAGTGATTGCAGTCATCCACATCAGAATCTTTCTTGTGCTAGCTTGGTTCTTAATGGACTTTCTGCTAATTTCACTGTCTTACTCGTGCGATTTAACAATCTGCACCCAGAAATTCCACATTCCTTATTTCTTGAATTTTCTCCATTCTGCTTAATTATTCCTTTCCACTTCTGAGTTGTAGCTTTCTGCTTGTGTTGAGAATTAAATAGTTTGTGTATTCTTAGAACCACCTCATGTTGATAAACATCTTTCTGCTTCAGGAAATGTGAACTATCCACTGCCAAGTCATAAAAATCTTCGCTTGCTCTGCTTTCTCTGCCTCGAGACCCACCAACAGTGGAGATATTTTTGTTAAATTTTTACCTCCCTCTTTATCATTTTTATTAACTATATCAAATGTGTGCTTCTCAAATCTCATTAATATTTCAATTTTTGACAACACATTTGCCATTCTTTTAGCCCTTGTAGACAAATGTTTTTTTATAGTCTAGGTTTAAAATTGAAATGGGCTTGTATGAATCTGGTTCTGATGGGTATTTGGGTAATACAGCCACCACAACTTTTTTTTTCCCCCTAGGATGTTGGTGCATCCTCTCCTTTTAAAAGGACTATTAAACATTACCTTGCACGGCTTTCTCACTTTCTTCCCTCCCAGCTTCCAAACGTGCATGTGAATACCATCTGTTCCTGGTGAACTTCCTGTAGATTGGTTGTACACCACTATTTTTCTCATTTCATATCTCGGCTGATTATTGTGGAGGCTTATCTGCATTGATCATTGGTATATAAAGTCTTCGTAAATACTTCCACTTTGCTTTTTCTTGGCTTGCCCTATCCCTGCTTTATACAGTTTTTCATAAAATTTGTGGAACATTTCTCCTATAGATCTTGTTATAGGCCCTCTTAAGTTGTAAAAATGTTTTGTGCTTTGCTGTTAGAGTTGCAGTCTTTTTGAAGTTTTTTATATATATATATATATATATATATATATATATATATATATATATATATTTATAAAACATGCAATCGTACACAATCGTGTGCATAGAATTAAACTTCATTACTTAACTACCTCCCAGATGTGAACATTTGCTTGCTTTCAGAAGATGTCATCTTGCCTTGAAATGGGTTTGGTTTGGGTGTTGCACGTCTGTGCAACCCAAGGGAAAAATGTAGCCCTCTGCTGCATGCTTCTAAAGTCAAGCTGAAATGTGTATTGCTAAGGAAGACTTCATTATATTAATTCTCAAGTTTTCAGACTACTATGCAAACATTTAGGGGAGCACACAGCTGTAATATCTATAGTTTTTCACTTCCTCACCCATTTCAACAAACGTAAAATTTTAGTCTGTAAACTTAAATGTGCTTTTTTTGGCTAGGTTTACTATTGCTAGGACACCCCCCCCATGTTCTGTGTCCTTTGAGATTTAATTACATGAAGTGAGGTAAATGCATTTAAATTCCTTGCAAGTTTAATATTAAAGTTCACACTCTTTCTGCTTGAATGTAGTTGCTTGTAGTTTTGCATTTTCTTACCGTGCCACTGAAATCTTCCTGTTCATGTCAGTCTCCTATCTCCAGAGTGTGCTTCACTTCCAGTATACGCTCAGTTCTAGTCAACTCTTGTGGTGGTCTGACTTCCAAGCTTTTTCCTTTGGAACAGTGGAAAAGTTTCCCAGGCAAAGTTTCTCAGTGTACGTTGCAAGCAGGAGAGTCCTCTTCATGGCTCGCTTTTTGTATTTCCTTAACTTTTTCTGCATCAAAAAGTGGTTGGGCTGTCCAGGGAAAATTGTGAAGACAACTAGGTACAGTAGTTTGAATCCTAGCCTCAACGTTCGCTCATTTTTGGAGTAAATTATTCTTGTCTGCCTGGTGTGTGGTGAGTGAGTAATCCTACAGAAACAGTTTCCCAATTTGTAATACTCTGCCCTTTTGCCACAACTTAGTCAGGATACATTTTATGCTGGTAGGTTTCTCTTTACTAGTGTAGATCTAAGTTCCTTTCTCGTGAACAGGTTTGCAGCACGCATGCATTATGCCCTCTGGGGTTGGACCCCAAAGTACAATTAGTTTATTGCTTTTGAGTTGATTATACTCCCTCTCTGAGCAAATTTGACCTTTTCTTCTAGATTACTGGAAGTTGTCTTGGTCAAAGGTTGGAGCTTGAGCTGCTTTTTGCTGAATAGCTGCCGGATTCTTCCCAGTCAACGTTTTCTCCTTTTCTAGTTTATTTTTCTTTGACTTCCAGATTGTATACTTACAGCCATGAACTGAATTTTCCAAGAGTGATAGGGTTCCTGCTCCTTATCTTCCAGTATTTGAAGCCTTTTTTATTCATTCAACCTCTGATATTTGGGATTTATTAGCTTGTCCGTGTCTTTTAAAGCTGCTTCCTATTTTTTTTTTTCAGCTTGCGTTTTTCCCTTTCTGTGCTATGTTTAGTCGGCTGTGAGCACATTTGAGTTTTTGCTGGAGCTTGAACTGCTTTTTGCTAAACTGCTGAGGGATACTTTCCTGTTTGTCTTTCTTTTCTTGCCCCCTTTTTTTTCCCCCAGGCTGTTTTTGCTGACATCCAGACTAATTACTAGCCAGTCAGTAACTTGAGTGACAATACTTCTGGCCCTTGTCTTTAAACCCCCCCCCCCTATACACATACATATCTGAAGTTAACTGTTCATTAGTGTGCAGCAAGTTAACTGTTCATTAGTGTGCAGCTGTTTTGGAAGGTTTGTTTTGAGGTTTTGACAACATTTTCAGCATCTGTCCCCCCAGTTGATTAGGAGACATGTTCGCTAGTGTTGGAAACACTTGTGCTGTCCTCTGCTTTGATCTTGCAGTGTGCGGTAGTAATCCCCTGCTGCATACCAGGTCTGTCTTAACTGGAGTTGTGTGGGTTCGGGGGTCTGCTGCTCAAACATTTCTACTGGTCTTTCCATTTGGGTTTGGCACGGAATCCTTGTCTTCTGTGAAATTCTTTCCTCGGATAACACTGGTGTTTTGTTACCTTGAGTCTCAACACATGTTTCAACGCTTCTTTTCTGCTCCTTAAACTGTAGACATGAAATTTGTCGCTGCTGGCTGAAAGGCTTAAAGAACGAGCCCAATATGGAATCCGGTTGGGGTTGACTAGTGTCCTTTTGATACCTTTGTTTTGAGCGTAGGGAGTGTATATTGGCAGTTGGTGAGGGCACTAATCCAGTTTAGAAACTGGGATGGTGTGATGCCCATGTGATGAATGGTGAATGCAGGGCTGCGGGCATGTTTGGAAGGTGGTACCAGTTACCTGCCTAGTCTGCTCCCATTGGTTCTTGTGGTCCACTTCAGTTTTTTGTGATATATTTGGTAGGGTAGCTGCACCTCTGAGTCTAGCTACTTGGTGTTGTGACCCATGTTACATAAAATGCAGCTGAGAAGTCTGCCTGGATAGTTAAAATGCAGCTAAGTGCCCAAGTTTAAGCCTAGCCAGGTTCCTTTTTTGCTGTTAACCTCTTCTGTTTGGCTTTCAGTGTGGTATTTGATGATTTTATATTGTTCTGAGTTACTGGGAGCATGCCATAAATTGAGGACCCAAGCATTTTAAGTCCATTAGTAGTGCAGGGGGACAGTCCTTGGATAATTTTTTTTCCCCCGTCCATAGATCCAGTTTGCACTTGAATATGTATGGGGTGAAATTTGTTTTATGTGGATGGAGTCTGTTCCATTGCAGCGGTATCCTATGAGATTTACTTGTACGTGCAAAATATTTTGATGCTGCAGAAGAGGTTTAGATCTCTAGTCAGAGGAGCTGTGAGAATTTTGGGGGTGGACCTTCATTTCTGAGGAGACCAGTCTTTTACCAAAAGAGTAATGGGTATGTTGTGATACTTCACAATTGGTACTTGGTGTTCCGCAGATAAAGATGTTTTTCATAAGTTAACTTGTCTGATTCCCTGTACCCCTCCCTTGGACTGTAGAAGTATGTACAAACTTTGATTTTAAAACTGTTTTCTAAGGTCAAAGGTAACTACTACTAAGTAGTGCATTTGGATGTGGTTTGATAGCCTTAGTCCTGCAGAACTTGGCAAAGATGTCCTAAAAGTGGGTTCCTCCAGAGCTGACTTGCATCAGTTGTATTCCTTTGTAATCTCTTGTATTGATTTCCTGTGTGTTGCTGGCAACTGCCAGTTTGTACTTTACTGGAAAGTGCTGCAGTGAGTGGATCTGTGAATTGAGGCTGAGGTGAGTGATACAGTTGCCATTTCCTTGCAGATGGTACAGGGCTGAGAGGTGTATAAAATCTCTTGGGGTGACCACTTGGTGGGGGGGGGCTTGTATTGGCAGCAATGGGTGGCTCCTAACATTGGTGCTGATTTGTCACTTGAACACATCTTGTGTTCAATAGTAAACAGGAAAGGGAGAATTGCTGTTTTTTTGGGGGGGCAGGCAGCAAAATACAATTTTTTTATAAAATCAAATGTAGTAGAGGAGTGGTACACACATCTCCCTAAATTGTAGTTGATGCATTGTTTTGGAACATAGTTTAAAAAAAAAAAGTTGCCAGTTTTTGGTCTGTGTGGGGCACAATCTTAAATTTGCAGCCAGACCTCTGCTGTGGGTTTGATTTATGGGTGTTTTGGATTGTGGGGGAGGAGGTTCTTGTACGTAAACACAAAAATGACGTTTCTTCTAGGTAAGCATTTGTGTAGAAATGTGCTTCAGGCCTCTGTTTAGTATCTGTTGCCTTGCATAGGAGTTGCTCAGTACCCTTTTTTTTTTCTAGTTTATGGGTGTGGCTTATGATTAGGCTGCTAGTTTCCCTGGTGCTGTAGGAATGGGTTGCATTGCACATAGTGGTTTCACAATCTGCCCATACATCACCTTAGACTTCTGATTTTCCTGGTCTGAACTTTGAGGTATATAAAAATATTTGCTATTGTATACGCTGTCTGCTTTCTCTGAGGAAAATGCTTGTGGCTTTTTACGGGTCAACTGTTCCTGTTTGTTATCCTTTATTTTGAGTAAAAGTAGGAGAACCTAAGGTATACAGTTAGTTGGCTTGGAGAAATGCTTAATGAAACCAGTCTGCATCCATGGGTTTTGGTTTGTTGAAATGAATAGGTTCATAGGTTCATACTAGGCTATCTGCCCGAGGGCATTTATAAGCCTAGCCCATTGTTTTGTGGCTTACGCCACCCCTTTAGTATGGGGAACTATACCCATTATTTTGCTGTGCCTCTGTCGAGCAGTGACACTGAGGTAATTCCTGGGGTATATCTGCGATCTCCCATCCATTGGTCAAGATTTCTCTTGAACAAGGCCAGCGAGGTGCTCTGCCTCACATGTACCGGGATTTTGTTCCACAGCATAGGGAGTCTTTGGGTGATGAATCTATCTCTCCAGCATGTCCTATTAATAGCCGTGTCGAGGTTTAAGTCTCCGCCCTTGTGGCTCTGATGGATCTAGATTTTTTTGAGGTGAAGCATATTCATCAAATCTGGGTTTGACATGGCCTTGTATGTTAGGCAAAGGTCACCTCTGAGCAAGCGGTGGCGACTGAATAGAGCTGGAGTTCTTTCAGTCGGGCAGCATAGGACAGATTGAGACCCTTTATCCTTTTGGTGAGGAACTTTTGTGGCCTCTCCAGCTGCTGCAAGTGTCGGGTCAGATACATTCCGAATGGGGCATTGTACTCAATCATTGGTCTGATGAGTGATGAGTAAAGGGAGACTATGACCTCCCTTGATCTAGATGAGAATCCCTTCATGATAAGGTGGGCAATGTAGAAGGACTTCCTAACTACTTTAGCTACATGGGTGTCGAATGACAGACTACTATCAACCTGGGTCCCCAGGTCCCTGATAACTTCTTCTGTGCTCAGTGGATTGCCACCTATTTGGTAGCTAGGGGTAACCTTGTTTTTCCCGAAGGGTATGACTATGCATTTTTGGCATTTAACTTTAGGCCGTGGCTCTGGCACCAGTTATCCGTTTCTGTGAGACCCTTCTGAAGGATATCTGTGTCAGATGTGTTTTCTACTATGGCCCAGTTTGCAGTCATCTGCAAACTTTGTCAGCCATAACCCTCCTGTGTTTGCTTGTACTTGGAAAAGTAGATGCCAAACAAGAGTGGGCCCAGGACTGAGCCCTGTGGGACACCACTTGTGACAGGCTTTGAGTCTGACATGGCGCCAGCAACTCTGACCCTGTGGGTTCTGTCACTCAGCCAGTTTGCAACCCATCTTGTGATGTATGGGTTAACATTTAAGCTGATGAGTTTTTCAATGATACCCGAGTGGGGTATTGTATCGAAGGCCTTAGCCAGATCGAGGTAGGCTGTATGGACTGCCTTTCCCTCATCAATGGCTTTGGTGACTGTTTGAAAAAGTCAACCAAGTTTAAAAGGCATGATCTGCCTTTGACAAAGCCAAACTGGGTTGGATCCAAAGTCTGCAAATTCCCTATGTCTTTATTTATGAGGTCCATTATGATCCTCTCCATGGCTTTGCAGATAAGGCTTGTCAAGCTAATGGGCGGTAATTTCCAGGGTCTGTGGAGGCACCGCCTTTGTGAAGTGGGACCACAGTTGCAGTGCGCCACTCCTGGAGTGCGTATCCAGAGGTAAGACTTTGATTAAACAGCTGTCCTAGCTGTGGGTTTAATTCCTCATTGAGTTCGTGGAGCACACAGCCGGGGACACCATCGGGTCCCATGGATGCTGTGTTTTTGCTTTGGAGAGAGCAGTTCTCACTTGGGCTGGAGATGTTTGGGGGCTGCACTGATTTGGTATAGATATCTGTCCTTTTGGGGGGGGGGAGAAGTTTGCACTGAACCTGTCAGGCAGTATGTTGGCAATGTCTGTAGGATCAGTAATCTTCACATCATTTTGAACTAGTTCTGAGCATATCTGGGAGTTTCCTCCTAGGTTTCTAACATAGCTAAAGAAGGCCTTATGATTGTCTTTTGAGTCTTTAGCTATTTTTCTCTCAAATTTGCTTTGGATGATTTTATGAGAGCTCTTAGTTTTTACTTATAGTGATCAAGGGTGTCTTACCTTTTAAGGATTTTGCTCTATCTTGTAGTAGCTTCCTCCTTTTGTTGTAGAGTTTGTTTATGGCTGGGGTCCACCAGACTGGGCGCTTGCCTTTGGTACAAAGAGTCTTTGTTTTGCTTGGGATTGCCTTATCCATGCAGTCCTGCAGGTGCTGGTAGAAGGCGTTTGTAAGTGATTCAGCGGCTTGAGTATTGTTTTCCGGCTCGGGGGCCTGAAAGGAGACCACACTAGTCTTTAGAAGTGTGAAGTCGGCTTTTGAGAAGTTCTTTACTGTGGTCTTTTTATTTCAGGTGGGGGTGGGATGAGGACCTCCAGCGAGATTAGTTTGTGATCTGATCTCACCAGTGAGGGGTATACTTCGGTGTTGAACATTGTGCTCCCATGTTCGTGATGATGAGATCAAGTATGTTATCTCCTCTTGTGGGGATGGTGACTAGTTGTTCCATGGCATTTGAGTTTATGAATTCCAGGAACTTTTGGGCTAGGGTGTTTGGGCTTGAGTAGTGTTCCCAGTCTATATTAGGGTAATTGAAGTCACCTAGTATGATGGTGTTTGGTGATACATTTATCCCCTCTAGTGTTTTCAGGAAGGCCATGTGAGTTTCCTGAGTTTGTGAGGGTGGCCTGTAACATGCTACAATTTGCAGAGCAGTCTTGCCTATGGTTAATTGCACCTGGATGGTCTCCGATGCATCATGCGTTGCCACCAGTCTTGAGGTGTGGGTGTCCTTGATGAATATGGATACCCCCCCTCCTTTCTTGGTATTGTCCGGATTTTGGGGGCGGAATGCATGATATGAGGTAAAACCTGATAGCACTGGGGTGCTCTCAGGAGCCTTGAACCAGGTTTCTGTCACAGCACAAACATCGATGTTCTCCATACTGAGAAGGGCCTCGAGTGCGTGCATTTTGAGATTTAGACTTCTGGCATTGAGCAGCATTACCCTTAGTTTTTTCCTTTTTGTGTTCTAGGGTGGTAGGTTTAGAATTTGAGCCTTGCCTAAAAAGGCACTATGGGGTGGCAAGAGCCTTTGCCAATATCCGAATCCCAGGGTGACAGGTGCAAGCCGTCCCTTGAAGCAGCGTGGCTTGTCCAGCATGTCATCCCAGGCAGACAGATACTGGATCCCCTTTGAATGACACCAGTGTTTAAGCCAATTGTTAAAGCTGATCATCTTATCTCTGTATTGTGGCATCATTCTTGGTGAAGGTAGGATACTGCTCAAGGTCAGGGTCATACCTGCCTGGGCTACATAATCAGAGAGCTCCTCAATGTCTCTTTTCATGTAGTCCAAGGAGGTGCGTCTCAGGTCGTTTACACCAGCGTGGACAATGACTGAGTCATATTTGTACCTGCTGTTGAGAGACCTGAGTGCTTGCGTTATGTGGCGGATTCTAGCGCCCGACAGGCAGCTTACTGTGACCTTCTCCTTACTCAGTCTGGTGAGCGGGACATCAGTGTGTCTGACTATGGAGTCACCAATGACTAGTGTGTCTGGCATTGTGTTTTGCCTTAAGGGCTGTGACTGTTTGACACTCTGACTGTGAGGTCTATGTGTTGCGGGTGTTGTGTTCTGAGGTGGTGGTTGTTTGGGTGTCTGCTTTGGTGGCCTCTGCTGTTTTGGTAGATTTTTGATCAGAGCCTCGAGTATGTCTTTGTGTGTTTATGTGTATGATTTGAGGTTGTAATGGTACTATGTGAGACTGGGTCTATAGTGTGTGTGGTAACCTTCTCCTCCTGACTGGTCTTGCCAGTCCTATGTTGAGAGAGCTCAGCCTCCAGTTTGGCCGTATAGTTGCATCTCTCGCATGTATTTGTGTTTTGTGGGAGGAGGAAAGGGTTGTCTGTGTACATGAGGCAATTGAAACATTGCCTCAATATTCCCAGGTTCACCAGCTGAGCAGGAGAGGACACTAGCAACTGATCCCTCGACATGCTAGAAGGGTAGACGAAAAACTTTAAAAAAGATTCGGGGACGTGGGTGACCGAGAAATGGGGTTGGCGTTTTGGGATACTATCTATGACAAGAGTGCCGTATCAAGGTAATAAGTACTGTAGGAGCAAGTGCTAGGTTTAATAGATAGAGAATAGTCTACTTGGAGTCAAGTAGAGTTGATCTTTTAGTTATAGGATACGCTGATTTGATCAGTAGTATAGTTCGAGGAAGGTAGTTTTAAGGGAAAATTTGAAGAGTGGACTTTAGGTAGCCCGAATAGTTTAAACCTGCTTAACCGGCACTGCCCTAGTGTGCAACAGTGGCAGCTCCGCTAAATCGCTCTAAATCAGCTAACTTGGCGTTTTATACCAGGGGCTGGAAAAAGCTAGAAACTGGCCCAAAACGACCAATAAACTACTAGTTACTGGCTGAAACCTCACAAAACTGGACAAAAGGCAGCTCAATGCTTCCCACTCCCACTGGTAAGCAAGGTAGCTTCCTTCCCCAAATAAGGCAAGGAAACAGTACACAGGAACTACAACCAAAGCCCAGGAATCAGCAACTCTGAAACTGGACTAAACTAGTAAAGCAGGAAAGCAAGGTAGCTTCCTTCCCCAAATAAGGCAAGGAAACAGTACACAGGAACTACAACCAAAGCCCAGGAATCAGCAACTCTGAAACTGGACTAAACTAGTAAAGCAGGAAAAACAAGAGATATTTTTTTCTTTTTTTTCACAAAACAGGCAGAAACAGGTACAGCAAACACTTATAAATGCTATGAATCAGCTACTACAGCTTACACAGAAGAATTTGCTACAAATACAGTCAAATAGTAACAAACAAGGATTCCAAGTGCAATATTAAGTTAAATGCAGTAAAACAGCTTCAATGTAACAGAAAGGCAGGTGAAATACAGTTGCTAGGTATTCAGATGTGGAAAGCAACAAAAATATACTTAGTATCAAGAAAAGTCGCTTATTCAGCTCTCTGCAGCCTGGATTACTCTGCTGGCCCACGTGGAGTCTGTGCTGAGTAGGTACAAGCTGAAAGTTTTATACCAGGGGCTGGAAAAGCTAGAAACTGGCCCAAACGACCAATAAACTACTAGTTACTGGCTGAAACCTCACAAAACTGGACAAAAGGCAGCTCAATGCTTCCCACTCCCACTGGTAAGCAAGGTAGCTTCCCTTCCCCCAAATAAGGCAAGGAAACAGTACACAGGAACTATAACCAAAGCCCAGGAATCAGCAACTCTGAAACTGGACTAAACTAGTAAAGCAGGAAAGCAAGGTAGCTTCCCTTCCCCCAAATAAGGCAAGGAAACAGTACACAGGAACTACAACCAAAGCCCAGGAATCAGCAACTCTGAAACTGGACTAAACTAGTAAAGCAGGAAAAACAAGAGATATTTTTGAAAACAAGTGCAATGGGAGTGCTCTGTGGTTCCAGTGACTTCAGAAAGTTTTTCAGAAGTGAAATACTATGTTTGTTTAGATGGAAGGTGAATGCTAGCTAAGATCTGCAGTGTAGTGCCTGATGCTGCTACCCTTTGGGGGGGGGGGGTGACTGCTAAATCCTGACTGATCGTTAAACCTTTTTAACGTGTTAGGAGTGAATATAGAATAGGCTGTTATTGAGAACTGCAGTTAATGAACAGTGTGGTGAGGCATTGGACTTCTGTGGATATGTAGAGATTGTGTATAGGACAATTAAGGTAGTCCTTTCTTTGGACATTTCTGCTGTTGGTATTGAACAGGAGTGAAATGTTGCCTGATTTGTCTACTGTAGTTACCCATGGGTGATTTGCATTTTGTAACTAGTAGAATTGATTTGGGCCCTTAGAAATTCCGATTTTAAATGGAGGCCCCATTTGCCTGAGGTGGTAGTGGCTCAGGTGGATGTAAAAGATTCCATGGCACATATTGAATGTGATTAGAGGAGCCTCCCCAGTACTCTGGCCAGATGTCCTGTATTCATTATGCATGCAACCTCTGGTCTCGCCTGAAGATGCCTTTTCTGACTGGGTTAGTCCCACTAAACCTCTGAAATATGACTATGATTTGGGCTTTGGTATATTTTGAGTTTTGCAGTGATACCGGTGTTTTCTTGTAGCACTGGTGTGCATTTCCCATATTGGCAGATGGGGGGTGTACTGGGCAGTTTTCAGTGTTCTTGTGCAGTTGTGCTGGTTATGCTGACAGATTACCATTGCAGCATAGCACAGCTAGTTTCACAAGTTTCACTCGTTGCTCATGTTTCCCCTGAAGCTGGTACAGGCGAACTTCTCTGTTTAGGGGGTTTGGTACACAGTCCAGAACATTTGTGTCTAATTAGTGTTTCTTCCTAATTTGTATGTTTGGTGGTTTGTGCTGTGTGCATGGTTTTAACCTCCTTTATAGGAAGCTGTTGTGTTTTAATTATTAAAAGGTGGTGCTGGTTTGTGATGAGTCAGAGTGCAGAAACATGTGCACATGGAGGACACTTAGCACTTAAGTTTTAATGTCTTGTCAGGTCTCTGTTACTTGTCCTGAATTCTAAAAATGTGGAAGCAGGGGAAAGGTTCTTTATTGCATCACATTACAGTGACAAAGGTGCATATTAATAGAAGCTATAGTAATTTGCGTTTCTGTGGTGTGAATTTTTTTTTGTGCATGCTGTGGACTATCAGTACTAGAGTTAAGGATGGATCTGATATTTGCAGTGTTTTGTAAGCTTCCCTGGTACCTTGTCTTAATGTAGGCCTCAAACTTTTGAGTACATGTAAGATTTTCATTCTGCTGTGGTACGACGCTCATTTGTTATGGGAAGGTTAATCCTTTAAAAGATGGCAAGAGTTAAACCATGTTTGTTGTGGCTGGGTGGTAATGGCAATTGTCAGTATAAGTAAAGTATGTGGCTCCCACACACACAGTTAATGCTGTTAAATTCTTCAGCATTCTTGATGCTCTTTCATAAGTTTGGACTTTGAACTTTGCATATGAAATAGCAATTCTGCGTCGCTGGGGGGTAGTACTGAGGATTTGTCACCTAGATTGGTTTTACGAGAGAGTCTGTCTTACTGGGTGTTTTTGAGTTTCTTAGATGTCTCTCTAACGAGACATGTGGGTTTCAGTAGAGGTCTGTGATTACCAAGATTTAAAATGTGAGGTTTATTAAAATTAGTTATGCTTTAGTTATGCTGTCTCTTGTACTGGGAGCCAGTTGAACTGTAGTAGATGGCCAAGAGGGAAAAATAAACTTTGGTGTTCATAGAATGGAAAATTTGGGAGATGTGGCCTGTATTCCAGTTTAGGGAATGGGATATATATATATATATATTTTGCTAGAAAGTTTCGTGTTTTTGAGGTGTGCTGCTGCAAAGCTTTAATTGACCCAATACCCTGACTACTATGAAGCTATTGTGGTTAAGAGAATGGGGGTCTAATTTTATGTGCCCCAATATTGGTATGACTGTCTTCCCTGTTTGTAGGGAGATGTGCTGGTGCTTTTGGGAGATCCAAACATTGTGCTAAATTAAGGATTGCTTTCAAGGTTTGCATTCCAATTCCAGATGGGTGTTTGTGTGAGAGTATTAGGGGAGATTAGATTTAATGATTAGGTTGCCTAGTTTAAATTACACATAACAACTGTCAAATGTTTTGAGGTGCCCTCCTCCCCAGACAGATGCTTGGTATTTTTGGGTGTGGCTAGTTTTTGTCAGCCATTTGACTTCAGGAAAGTGTATTGTACTTGCGTTTTATTTTTAAGGGTGTTCAGTCAGCTTTAGTGGTAGAAGTGGACCCATTTAACCACAGATTGGCAAAAAAACAAGTACAAGCTAAAATCTGCCCATTTGGATTGTCACCCTTTGACAGCAACTGCACTCAGCAGAAATTGTAAGCTTTGGCATAAATCGTGTAGTCCTTCATAGCAATGTGCACCTGTTGATTAATGTGGATGTCAAACCTGTAATGTGTTAGACTTCTGTCTTAGCAGTGTCCAGCCTCAACCTACTATATGTCTAGTACTTGGATGAGATGTGTGTGTAGTGTGCCTTTTCTCTGCCACTTCAGTTTTTTGTTGCTGGATCCCTCAAAATGCACTGTAAAATGCTAATATCTTTACAGCTGTTGCATAAATAACGTTATAGTTACTAGGATAGTGATGAATTTATAAAGTTTGTGTTGGTATCATTCATGTAATTGTACAAAAGTCAAATGTTAGAGGAGCCTCCCAACTTAAGTTGAAATCCATATATTCCCTAAAAGCAAGGTAGCAGTCTTGGACAGGCTCCTGATTGCTGCACAAATAACACCCCAAATAAACTACTTTGCCATTAAGTTTGGATCAGTCTTGCCCTATATTTTTAGAATTGTCTTGTTGGTTACAAACATGCACAGGGTGTGCTTTTGGAGAGACTGGTTTTGCCTCCTTTTCTAGTGTTGCTAAGCTGTGCAGCCCCCACAATTGCTCCATTTGACTTGCTCATGGCTGATAAGCAGCCATTGTCAGATTTCAAGCTTTATGTAGGTGGATGGTTCATGTTCTGATCTAAGTTAATAAGATGTGACTAATTTTATATTGGCAAGAGTTGATTGAACTTTGAGTATTGGGTTTAGTTTAGAACCATACTAATGGTATCTTGATTCTTCAGGTCTTCCTCCATCTGGTAGTTGGCAGGACCTGAAAGATCACATGCGAGAAGCAGGTGATGTGTGCTACGCTGATGTACAGAAGGATGGCACGGGGGTCGTGGAGTTTCTGCGAAAGGAGGATATGGATTATGCCGTCCGCAAACTAGATGACTCCAAATTCCGATCCCATGAGGTTGGTTTTATGTTTCTGGTTTAATGTGCATAAGATACTAATTTTTGTTTAGCTACTGCACATCTGGTACTTTTTTAAGAACATGTTTTGGTGGTGGTATTCTAGCCCTTTGGGCAGTCTTGGAGCATATATAATCTATCTTGGGCAGCTCCTGGAAACGAGCTACCCAAGGTGTTCCATGTTTTAATTCATTTATTTCTAAAGTCTGTGTACTTTCTGCAAGACTTTGATCATCTTGAATTTTTATGGTTTTATTCTCAAGTCAAATCCTAGGTATGGAGAATTGGCATGTTGAAAAAATATATAAGTGAATGCTCACTGCACAGCTAAAACCAGTGAAAGTCTAGATATATTATATTGGGTTGGGGAGGAACTCTGCATCACATGGATGGGGAGCCTGTTCCATAGATGAGGTAATCTCTGGGATACATCTCTATCTCTCCAGCTGGTCCTGTTTATATCACAGGCGAGGTTTAAGTCTTTAGAACTGGTAATTCTGGTACTTTGTTTTGTAGATATGCAAGAGGTCCATTAGAGTGGGGTCTGACAATGCCCTCTATCCCAGGTATAGAGTTCTCCTCAAAAGCCTGTAGTAGAAAGAATGCAGGGATAGGGTCTTGAAGTGGTCTGCGTAACACACCCTCTGTCCTTTAGTAAGGAACCTCTGGACGTTTGGATATGCCTGGTTAGGCATATAACAAAGGGGGCGTAGTCCTTGGACTTGGATGCCATGCCTTTAAGTTGCACAACATGCTCTGTAGTGTTGCAAGGGATTTGGGGGTATGCTCTAGGCTTAATGTCCCAGAGGCAGGCTAGCCTAGTACTTGCCTGTGAAAATATGGGTAGCCTACAACTTGCATTGCATCACTACTGGGACTAGACATTTTAACATGTACAGAGAGCTGGCAATGTGATGCAGGCTAAAACTATCTTGGAAACCTCTTGAAGTTACTTGATATTGGAGTCAATAGCTCAGACACTTGCTAATAAGTACTATCCTTCTGTCAATCTGAAGGATCAACATTTTGAACGTTGTCTTCCCAGAGAGGATGAGATGAAATGTCCAGAACTGGTCTCCAGGAATTGTTCTCTGGAACCCGAACTGTACTGGAATAAGGTCTGATGTGTGCTAATATGCTCTGACCCATGTCTACAATGTATTTGTCTGATTTGGGTGGGTGAGAGGAAGATTCCCCTGAAAGGAAGTGACTTCTGTCCATTGCAAACCTAAACTCTCCAGAATAACCTTCAGGACCCATTTGTCTGCAACAGTCCATGGCCAAATAAGGGAACATTTAGTTTCTTTGAAAGACAACCTGTCTACTTGCTACATTCTCCCAAAAGTGAACATCTTGCTGGCCCTGAGCCAGTGAATTCCTCTGTTGGGGAACCTTTTTTTCCCCAGTCACCAAGCTCCTTCAACTCTACATGCTGCTTAGCATTGTTGACTGGTCCTCTCTAACCTGATTCATCTGCACTGTACTTTTCTTGTACAATACTTTATTCCAGTACAGGGTTTGGCACAAGTAAGATCAGAAATGTTGAGAGCAAGAGATGCTTTTTGGAAGATCTGGAAACGCCCAACTTTGGCACTCTTCTAAACGTTAAAAAGAAGTTGAATTGCCACCATGGCCAAAACCACTTCCGTGAGACAGATACCCTTCACACCTGGACCAGTTTTGTTGGAAAGAAACCATCAGATCTCTGGTTCATCTGATCTCTGGTTCTATCTCATCTCTTTTGCTAAAAGTTATGCCTGTCTTCTGCAGCCATAACATAACATTACAGATTTACTTTCTGTACACCATCCCACTTCTAAAAGATTACCTTACTGCGTTATATCCCCTTGATTTCTTGTCACAACATTCTCAAAACATCTTGGGAGTAACCGTAAAACATGTCAATCATACTACAGAAACCA
Organism: Protopterus annectens; assembly: GCF_019279795.1. Classification (NCBI taxonomy): domain Eukaryota; kingdom Metazoa; phylum Chordata; order Ceratodontiformes; family Protopteridae; genus Protopterus; species Protopterus annectens. The sequence continues at coordinate 913,351,707 of NC_056733.1, forward strand.
GTGCCACTGTTCTTCAGACTTCCCTCTGAGTTGGATAGCTGTTGAAGTTGGCCAAACCAGTTGCTCACATTTTTCAGCTTTTCTTTTTGACCACAGCATCTGTCCCTACTGCAGTCAGACTTGTCCATTCCACTATCAAAAATTCTCTTTTCCAGAAAGCCAGAATTACAGGCCCCTCATCTGTCCTGTTACAAAAATGCTTTGAAAAGCTACTATGCAACTAACTAAACCATACTGGTTGCTATGGATTTGTGATGTGGTGTGTGGCTTTCATAATTCTTTAAGCACATTTTCAGCTCTCCTAATGCTGCCTGATTCCTTGTATTTAATGATGGTAATATAACAGCATGCTTAATGGACGTGACCAGGGCCTCTGAAATGAAATTGTGCCACTCATCTTAAACTAGTTGGGCTCAACTTTGGCCTCATTACTTTACTTCTGTCAGAATTGTCTGCATGATGGAGCTTTGCAGGTATTCTGCAGTAATTCTTCATTGGCCTGCTAAAAGTAGGGGTCCTACTGTGCTCTCAGTGACCTGTTTGAGATTCATAGTCTTAATCCTGTTACTAGGTTGCAGTATTTGTCTACGTAATTAGTAAGAACTGCAAACTAAGACTTCAAGTTGAAATTGATCTTATTCTAATGGACTTCTGATCCACCACAAAACTAATATATCTAAAGAATTTACCCATTTTTTTTCCATAACTGTTTCCAAAGGTAACAATTTCTAACAGTACTGAGAAAAAGTAATCTAGGTCTAGTCTTTGACCCTTCTAACATTTACTGTGCGTGTTACCTTTGTAATCAGTAGTGCCAAATCCCGATCTAGAATAGACTCCCGTTCCTAGTCTTGCTCAGCATACTCTGTCAGCATTCCTCTTTTTTTTGTCTGATCTGTCAATCCGTTGCTGCATTGTGCTTAAAAATGCCAAATGGATGGCAGTGACTGCTAATTTTTCTGCAAGTACACTAATTTATACACTTGGAAAACTAGGCTCTTGGACACCAACTTGTTCTAATCCTATAACGGACTTTCCACTTCGTCAGCACCTTCATTTGGTCCTCTTCAAACGCAGTCTGGACGATTGGATGGGTGGTTGAAAATTCACCCTGGGAGTTCTACCTGTGTCCCTCTTGGACAGGAGCAATAGGTGCTGATCATGGAAATAAGAGAACTTGACTAAGCTTGTAAGGGTCACCCTGGCCTGGCCAGATTCAAAACAGTTTTACTAGCTGAAAGCTGTGTAGACTGGGACCTGATGCTTGGAATCACTTGCCTATAGAATCCAAAAATTGGGCATCTAAGACTTTAAGAAAAAACGCATTCTTTGTGAACACGAGTGCAAAATATTGAAGCAAATTAACTTTTTTATACAATTTTGTAAATGGTATGTTGTAAAATACTGGGAATAGAACAGTCTTGTTCTGTGATTTGATTCTGGGTTGTGACTGGAGGGTCATTTGACCAGTTCCCACACCTGGTCATCGGGTAGTACTTTAGAACAGTTTCTGCTGGTTTTATAGAATGTCCTACAGCTGCTGGTATGACTGTTTTAAAATACTTTTTGAAAACTTTGAGGCTTGTAATGGGGCTTGGGAGTTGCTGCACATGTCTTGACCAGGTGGTTTGCCTAAAGTAAGAGCCGATTTTATTGTTCCTGTAATGATTTAGTGTATGAGGCCGTTCATGTGAAGAATGTGATGTTAGGAATGCATGGGAGATTACTACAGAGATGCAATATACCATGATTTTAAACTTTGTAGCAGTTATCTACTTTTCAGCTTTTTGAGTATAAAATCAATTTATGAAAGTGTAGCAGTTCTGTATTTTTTCCTGCTAACATATTTCCTTTACTAATTCCTCCAGGGAGAGACTAGCTACATCCGTGTCCAGCCTGACAGAGTAGCAGCTTACTTGCGTTCTAGGTCTAGATCTCCTTCAAGAAACCGTTGGTCACCATATGCAAGCAGAGGATCACCCCGTTATTCTCCTCCACCAAGATTATACCGATAAAGTTTCCTGAACCAGTGATTCATTGTGCTTGTCCTTCTGTGGAATTTGATATTGATTTTTTTAAAACATTTTTAAGACTTGCCACATCTTTAGACTGCTTTGTAAAAATGGGAAGGGGGGGGGTGAAAATAATGGATGCACTCTTTGGCCTTTTATTGGAATAGAAAGTTTGAAATGCATTAATGTTGTATACAAATTTGCTCAGTGTCTCTCTGGATGGTGTACTCTACCTGACCTAGTGAAGGTTGTTGATGTGTTTACATCTCTAGCACAACAGTTCCTGTCAATTGTATGTTTGGAGGGGGTGGGGTTGGATAGTGCTGTAAGTCCATAAACAATATTGTCAAGTGGCCTCTAGACATGTAGAAGGTGGTAGAATGATGCTGTAAAGTTTTTTTTTTTTTGTGGTGGTGGTTTTACTTATGAATTTAACTTCAGTTTTTTATTTTATATATATTTTTTTGCATACAGGCATCTTGGCACAACACTACCAAGTGTAACTTGTCCAGTGTTCCTCTTCATACTTGATTATGCCCTTTTTCTGTAGGAAATAAACTACGGATTTCATACTGAGTTGGTATGGCAACATTAGTCTGTGTGATCACTACTGCGTAGAGTTGGCTGACTTCCAGTGTTAACCTGCTTAAGATTAATTGGTGTGTCATTGCTCTGTTTAGGCTGAAACATTTTCAAAAATCCTTGATGTTGAAACCTGTACAGAAGTCTGGAGTGGTTTGAGTGCAAGAGTGCAAGTGTTGAACTGCTGTTTTCAGAAACTGGTATTTGTCCCTGCCAGGTCTGGGGATTTAAGACCACTACGGGCAAATAATAAAAGTTTGTCTTGCTGCGAATTACTGCACCTCCCAAAGCTGCCTGTAACAAGTTTGTTTTTGCGTCTTTCGGCTTTTCCTGGTTAGGGGTCGTCACAGCAGAACTCCAGTCTGCTAATGATTGGTAGGTGATTTTTACGTGCCGAGTTACCAGCCCTGACACAACCTTCAACGAAGGTACACCCATTCATGCATGTCTCCACGCAGAAGATTCTCTAGCTGAGAATCTAACCGGACAGCATCTTACTGTGAGGCGACAACGCTACCGCAGTACCACCACCGCAGATCTCTGCCTGTACCAAAAGTACTCATTCCAAATTTTTTTATCCTATTCTGCCCTCAAGGGGGGCAGACATCCTGATTCCTTTGGAAAACTAAATCTGTCCAGTAATGCACAAAAGTAGCCCTACCTTTGTCGGAATAAATTTCCATTTACTTCTAATGGAACACCAAAAAAAAAAGTTTGACAGTCTGCAGATAATGTCATTGACTGGTGTGCATTGAGTTTTACAAATGTTCTTGCGTGATGCACTACACGTTCTCCGAAAAGCTTGCAAAACTATCAACAAATTACTGAATAGTCTCTCTACAAGAATGGTTTTGCGGGTTTCAGTTCCTGACAGTTGCTCCTTCCATCTCCCCTCCTTCCTCTGACATTAGTATAAAACCTGTTCTGAAGAGCAGGACTTTTAGATAGTAAATGTTTGCATATTCATGTATTTTTATATGTTTTTGTATGAGTGTGTACATATGGTATTTATCTTTTAGATGTCTCTGAATTTTTAATTCTTGGTTTAATTGCAAGATTGTGTTTTTTATTGGCTGTTCTATGTTTAAAAGTGGAGTAATGGTTGTGACTTGTCTGAGGAAGTGGCTTGGATAGCTGTGAAAGTTATGCCACCTCTCTGCTTTGGGCTGTCGTGTCTAATCTTTTGGATTTATATCTTAGCTGTTGGCTTTTTGGTGATACGTTTTGGTGCTACATTTATCCCTATGGTAGGACTTTGTTGCTATTTTCTTTATTTCGTCACTTTATTTTGTTACTGACCTTTGTTTTCATGTACTGACACCTGCTTGTTGCCCTGCTGAGGGGGTCACTTGTGCAAGTGCAGTGGAGCGGGGATAGGAGTCCTGAGCTGACATCTCAGCCATTCTCATTTGTCAAAACTGTTGCAGCAGCGTTTTGCAGAGAGGTGGGGAAAGTGTCAGAATTGGTGGAGGCGGGGGGGGGGGTGGAGGTGTGCCTTTGTAAGTCTGGTGTGAATGTTGTGCATTATTCAATGGAGGGATTAAGATTAAGCTTTGCTCAGTGTGATTCCTGTTGATTTTTGTCATTGCTTAAGATATGTACACCACTGTCACTCTTATAGTGCCCTTTCTGGAGTATGGTATTACGGTTACAGCTGCTGGTAGTGTTTCAGTGCACGTGTATCATGAAGTATGTACGTGCCTGTGTGATTTGGGGTAGTTGCAAAGGAACAGGTAAGCGTGTCACATCTGTTATCAGTGTACCTCACAAGTGTCCCTAATTTTGACTAGTACAAGGTATTTGCTGCTTAAAAATATTCATTACAATGAAAGACTGTTCACTTTCTGAAAGTACTAATTGAGGTCTTATTTTGTGAGCTGACTAAATCAGTAGTATTACTATTTTCAGAAGTGTCTGATTTGGAAGCTTCTGTTGCTGTGAGGATGAGATGCTACATACAGTTAAACTGTTTCACTTATGTCAAACCTGTCTTTAAATACTACAGTTCAGGTTATGCTGTGGCCAAGTAACTATGCATAAATAACCACATGAGTAGCCAGATTGCAATTCCAGTTAGACATTTTACTGTGCACATTTTAAGAAATCTCTCTTGGCTGAGATGTGTGAGAATTATTACTGTACAGTATTATCCAAATATTAAGTTTGACCCAGGGCATTACCTTGGCCAGTATCACTATATGCATGCAATGTACTCTAGCTTAAATTATCTCTACACAAAACAGCCACAGTTGAAAGGTTTAAAAATAGTTAAAAACACAGCACAGTACTTACTACACAGTGCTAGTCAAGAGTTCAAATATCCCAGGAAAAGGCATAAAATACTGTAGTTCTGGCATCAGTACAGAAAACAGCCAGACTAAACTTGTGTATGTATATCTAAGAGCAATCTTAGTTCTAAATAAACTTGCATATAGAGCAAAGCAGAATACTGTTGTCAGCTTTAGACAAAATCCAAAATGGTTTCTTTTCTTTGTCCTTAAATTGATGATGCCTCATTTTAGATTACATCATTCGTAACAATTCTCTGGTTTCCCAGGCTAAAACTCTACATTTACATTTCTTATTAAGCTTGCACCTAGTCAGGAAAGCACATTAAAGACATATGGAAAGTCTAGCAATTAACTCTGGTCTCAAAGCGATAGAATCTGCTGGTTCAGACACCACAGCTCTGACTTTAAGATCAGTCATACAAGGCTTGACTTAGTGCACTCTGGTGGAAGAAAGCCGCTGTTACATTTGACTTTCGTTTTCTTCCATTTAAGAGAACAAGCCTATGTCTTTTAATTGCAAAGACAGAATTATCTACAAGATTCTATCAAGCTAGGCTGGCAGCCTTCACATATCTTTTGAGTGTGCTTTGAGAGGGTTAGGTCTGTTGGGAGTATACCTTGCCCCATTCCATGTCTTAAGAGCCCATCTGCATTGGCATTGCTACTCCCACTACAGTGCCACACTGACATTACGGGATTGTGATATGTCACTATAGTGAATTTTCTTCTATGCAGATAAGGCTGAAGTTTCTGCAGTGCCCACACTGGCTAGACATTCCTTTTCTACAGCTGCATAGCATTCCTCCCTGGGTTAGAGCCTACTATGACTGAGAAACCACTGGGTGCTGGTCTTCCTTTGAAGAAATCTGGTTAAGTACAGCCCCACCCAGTGGTTCAAAGCATCCATCTGTGCAGCAAAGAGGTTGGCAGTGTTTCACTGTTGCAGTCATTACATTTGGGTAATCTGCTGGCAGGATGCCCTCAGTCGGCCTGATAGTCTTGGGTCCTGCGTCGGTTGCTGTCCCTTCCATGTCGTCAGGGATATAAAACATGCAGCTGACTGACGCCATTACATCAGTCTTTCTTGCCGCACGTTGCCCGAAGCTGTTGCCAGTCGCAGACTCCTGAAATTTCAGAACCGAAGTCTTCAACTAAAAAGCCAAGTACCCCCGTTGGGGAAACTTCTTGCTCCTTACCGATGTCAGTAAAAGTTAATTGCATTACTTGTGGGAAGCAAATACCTCTTAAGGATTTTCATTTGTACTGTATTCCTTGTCTAGGCCCTGACCACAATGTACCTTGCTGTCGGTTTTGTGCTAAATTTTAATCAACACACTTAAACATCTGTACATTTTTGCTTCTAAATATTTTGGCTCGCGCTTTAATTATCCAGAAATGTTGGTTAGCAATCTGACTACCGGAATACCTAAGGAAAAAAAAAAGACAGGCTGTCTAGGTCCAAAATTGACTACAAAGCTTCTAAGTTAGTCACCAGTTTGCTGGTACTCAGTGAGGTGTGTTTGCAGCCGCTGATACCTGCTACTTATGATTCGCACGCCTCTACTGAGACCCATTTGGAGTCTGGTATGCTGAGAGATGCTTCAGTTATGTAACCAGTGGATGTCTCTACCTTAGATGGATCTGGAGCTGCTGTGCAGGCACTGGCTTCTGAGGTTGTTTTTAGGCCTACAGATTTGTATTACACAGATGCCATCTTCAAAGCTAAGGCCAAAATCTAAATCTGTGTCTAAGAGACTACTCCTGGGCTACATGTGCAGGCCCCTATGCCTAAAAAAAAAAAAAAACTACATGTGCAGGCCCCTATGCCTAAACTATCATAATGGCTGAAGTTAATTACTCTGATCAGGGGTAGCAAACCCCCCCAAGAGGCCTAGGCAAGACCTTGATTATGAATCTTGAACAGGGATTCTATTTCTTCTGACTCTTCTAATGAACAAGATTCCTCTGTACTTGAGGACTCTGGTGCAGAAGATTCCATTCCTTCTGCTTCACCCCCCTGAAGATATTTAATTTGGGGAAACTTTACCTTAAGGGAGCATTTCCACTGGGAAAGTCAGGATTTCTCTGAATCTAAAAGACTTGGGGATTTTCTTCTTCAGCATAGGCCTTTGTCTATACCTCCTGTTCTAGACATTGTTGATGATTTTTCAGAATCTAGTATGGCTCCTGATTCTCTGCCTCCGGCTCCTTGTAAGCCAGACAGGTAGTACAGCGTTCCTGACTCTCAAAAATCCTATTGCAGATCCTGAAACCATTTCTCGGTCTCAAGAGCATTAAGGCTTCTACTGCTAAAAATCCTACCCCTTCCGTTAGATTCCAGAGTGCAGGATAGATGGGTTAAAGGTTGTTTACACTTCTGCAACCTTGTCAACCAGGGCTTTAAACTGTCAATTTCATATGGTTAAATAGCAGCATATCGTGGGACTGCTTAAACAGAAAATGTTAATTTCTGACTGGAAAATAAAGATTTACAGGATCTATTGCATTCAGCTGAACAAGTTGGAAAACTTACTTTGCAATGTGGTTTTGATTCTTTGGAGGTCTCTTGCAGGGCTGCTGTAACTGGGTTTGTGCTAAGAAGGCATGCTTTGCTCCAAGCAAATTCTGCCTGATCGTGTTAAAGCTAAATTGTTGGATGCTCCTTTACAACAGGACAGACTTTTTGGCAATAAGTTTTAAAAGAAAGATGGAAGATCAAGCTAAATCTATGCAAACTGTGAAAGATTTCTTACAAGTGCAACCTCAAAGATTTAGTAGGCACTAGCCTACTCAGAACTGGTCCTTTCCAGTTCCTTCCAGAGCCACTCAAGTCAAACCCAGACATTCCAAAGGCTTCAGGTTTCAGTCGCAAGGGATTTTTAGAACAAAACAATGGGGTGCTGCCTCATCCAACTCTGGAAACTACAAGACTTCTCCCTATGGTAAGCAGTCACAATGACTTCCCTTTACACTTACCAAGCACTTAACCTTTTAGCTGCCCCTTTGGGGGAGAAACTGGCACCAGGACAAATGGGTTTTAAATGTAGTATCCCAGGGATACAGATTTCATTTCCACATGTTGCCAGTCTCAAAATGGATGGCCAGACCTGCCCCTAAATCAGTGGGCAGAGGCCCAGGAACAAGTACTGTCCCTCATGAACATGGGGGCTATTCAACCAGTACCAGAAGAGGAAAAGGGACAAGGTTTCTATTCAAGACTTTTCCTGGTACCCAGAAAAGACAAATCATGGTGTCCAATTCTGGACATTCCAAAAGTCAAGATTCTGACTCTTCTAGCAGTTGCTTCCTATGCTAGGCAAATGTGCCTGGTTGGTAACTAACTCTAGACTTGAAAGAGGTTTACCTGCGTATCCCAATCAGGGAATTTTGCAGAAGATACCTCTGCTTCAAAGCAGGCTACTTGCATTGCCAGACCCTGGGCGCAGTAGGTAAGCCAAAATGCCTGGCTCCAGTAATTGCATTTTGCAGGCAAAGAAATATTCAAATATATCCATACCTGGGCGACTGTCTAATTCAGGCAGAAGACAGTGACATACTTAAACATTTGGCGTTTGTAAAAAGGGTTCTAATTTGTCTAGGATACACCATAAATGAAAAAATCATAACTGGTACCCTCAAAAGATTACATTCCTGGGTGCAAGCTTGAATACAACTGCCCAGATGGCTTGGCTTGCACCAGAAAAGCAAATTCATTTGGTAACTTCAAAACAGGTGGCCACAAAAACCCTGCTTTCTGCAAGACTTAATACTGCAAGCCTTGGGGTTCATGGTCTCCTGCATTCTTCTGATTCCATATGCAAGACTACATATGAGGAAACTTCAGTGGTACTTAAAATGTTTATGGAGTCAACATTGTCACAGCCTGGAAATGGTTCCTATCATACCTTGCCTGCAACTAGAGTTCCTATGGTGGGCAGAGGCCTGCCACCAAAACAAGAGACTGCCCCTGCTGCCCAAACCCCAACTACAGACTCCTGAGATTATGCTTGGGGAGGGCTCATCTGTCAGGGAAGTGCATTCAGGGCAAATGGAGGCTAAATCAAATGTACCTTCATATCAATCAAATGTTAGCTGTACAAAATGCACTGACAGCCTTCAAGGACTACCTTCATCCAGGACAATTAATGATGAAGACGGACCACACCACAGTTGTTACCTACCCCCTCTGCAGACTAGCCAATACAACTACATGCTCAATTCCTGCCAGGAAAGCTGAACACTCTGGCAGACTAAGCAGAAATCTCTTGGACCCACACAAATGGAAACGAACCACTGATTTTCAACATGTTGGCATGCAAATGGGGGGGGGGGGTCCAGACATAGTTCTGGGGTGAGGCAAAATTCAGTTGGGCAAATTCTGCATACGAACTCTTCGTAAAAAAGCCTGGAAAGTGGATGCTCTAATTCAACTGGAAAAATGTCTGCCTTCCTCCTCTGCTCTCCAAAGTTCTTTGTCAAACAGGACAAAGCAAAAATTATTTTTAGTGCTCCAGACTGGCCTCACCAACACTGGTACCCACACCTGCACAATGTGTCAGACCTTCCACTGTAGCACCTGCCTCTGACACCATACCGTCTCAGCAGAACAACCAAATTCTGCACACACAACTCCAAACTTTGAATCTTGCAGCATGGCTAGGCTAATCACCTAAATTTTCACACACCATCCCTCGGCAAGCCCGTGATGGACGTCATTTTGGAGGCAATAAGGCTTAGTACTAGAAAATCTTATGCTGACAAATGGAAAAGATTCTGTGCCTGGAATATATCACTATGAATAAGCACAGCAGTGCCCAATATTCCTCAGATTTTACAATACTTAACCGAGATGCTTCACAAGGGCCTGTATGTTTGTTCCATAAAAATACATGCCTTTGCCATTTCAGCTCATTACAACACGCAACCTCCCCTCTTCTCTCCTAGGTTCATACTAGGCTATCTGCCCTAGGGCATTTATAAGCCTAGCCAGAGTGTGTATGGCTTTCGCCACCCATTTAAATTTTGCTGAGCCCTTTTTCGAGGTTAGTATACTGTGCTTCTGTCTAACAGTGACACAAGTTATACCTGGGGTAAACCTACGATTCCCCATACACTTATCAAGATTCCTCTTGAAGAGAGTCAGTGAGGGACTCTGCCTAATCTGAACTGGCTAACACAGGGTGTGTCCCCCCCCCCCCCATAGCTTCTTGAATGCCTGTGCACATGCTGTGGTCCACAGTACCTTCTCTGGACTGTTCTTCCTTGTCCGGTCTTTGAGGGAGGGCAGCTATGGTGCTATAACTGGGGGTAAACTTTCTGTAGTACTCTGCTTGTCCCAGAGTGCCCTCGCCTGCTTTTTGATAACAGGTGCAGGCCATGCCTGAATGACTTCCACTTTGGTAGGTTCTGGCCTGATCTTGCCACTCCCCACTCTGTCCCGGTAGGAGACTTCTGCCATAGCCACCTGACATTTGCTGGACTTAATGGTCAACCCTGCTGTCTGTAGTCTGCCTAGCCCCTCCCTAATATGTTGAAGGTGCTAGGATATGATCTACCAGCCTCTGTAAAAAGTTGGCATTTTTCATCCCAAAGGGTGTCTTTGTGAACTCGTACAAGCCAAAAGGGATCACAGGCTGACCTCTCTAGCACTGGGAGTCAAAGGCACCTGGCAGTAACCCTTGGTAAGATCAGTGGCAAGGTACTTGTCCCCAACCAGCTGCTCTAGGGCTTCATCTGCCCTGGGCATGGGATAAGCATCTGACACTGACTTATTAAATTTCCTGTAGTCCACACACAACCTGGTGCTGCCATCTTTCTTTGGCACCAGCACCACTGGGAAGACCCAGGGACTGTTGGACTGGAATTACGTAGTTCCAAACTCTCCCTCAGGCACCCTATAAAGGGGCCTGCATCCACCTGGTGCTGCACTAGGTGGGTGTACCCTGATTTCAGAGTGAACATGTCCCCAAACTCCTGTAACACTGCTCTGATTTCTTGAACCTGGGTAGGAAATAGCTGCTATGACATTGCTATCCCTTCCACTGAGGTGTTAGTCTGACCCTCACTGAGGGGATCTCCCTCACTCCTGCAATCCACTGCAAATACTCGGCACAAGAGCCTCCCTATCATGGTAAGGTTTCATCATTGGACTACAAAAACATGGTAGAGCCAGCAAACGGTGGACAGCAATCCGTTTATTGATGGGAGTATGGAGAAAAACAAACCGGTTTCGGCTGTTGGGCCTTCCTCAGTGTCTGCATTTGTTACAAAATGTGTCAACCATAATAGCAAGTGGTATAGCGCCACCTAGAGTCCATGAACAAAATTACACCACATATATTTCACGTATATTCATTTAGACCAATTTTATAATCCATTTCTTTTCCATTTTTAATATTCCATGCCAACCTGATTTGTTATGTGTATTCCATTGTATAATATCGATCACAGTAAATCTAAACTTGGCCCGGGTATTTTTATTGTATGTTTATATAGTGCATTGGTTGGTTTACCAGTCCTAATGTCACTAAGGTGTTCTGATATCCTAAATTTTACGCACCGGGAGGTTTGTCCTACATAAAAGGCTGAACAATTGCATGATGCTAAATCACCCAATCTGATAATTTGCAAAGAATTTAGTCGGAAAAACTTCACCAGTATTTCTGCTGCTGCCTTTTATGTAGGACAAACCTCCCGGTGTGTAAAATTTAGGATTTCAGAACACCTTAGCGACATTAGGACTGGTAAACCAACCAATGCACTAAATAAATGTACAATAAAACCTCCCCGGGCCAAGTTTAGATTTACTGTGATTTGATATAAAACTGAATACACAACAAATCGGGTTGGCATGGAATATTAAAATGGAAAAGAACTGGATTATAAAATTGGGTGCACTCTTTCCCCCTGTTCTGAATGAATATATATGTATGTATCTATATCTCTATCTGTCTATTTGTCTATCTATATATCTGTATGTATATATCTATCTGTCTATTTGTCTATATATATCTATCTGTCTATTGCTATATATGTATCTATATATATATATATATATATATATATATATATATCTATTTGTCTATCTGTATCTATATCTCTTTGTCTATCTATATATCTATCTGTAGATATCTGTATGTGTATATCTGTAGATATCTGTATGTGTATATCTGTAGATATCTGTATGTGTATATCTGTAGATATCTGTATAGTTGTGACATTTTGCAACTAATGCAGACACTGAGGAAGACCGAATGTCCAAAACCAGTTTGTTTTTCTTCATCCTCTATCAGTAAATGGATTGCTGTCTACTGTTTGCTGGCTCTAACATGTTTTTTGTAGTCTTCTGATGTTTCTGAGCCGTGCAATAGCCGTATGTGCAGAGGGATGACTGATTTCTCTAAGGTTTCATCATTAACGTGGTACAGTTTGTGCTGTGCCTCCTACCTAGCAGTTCCATCATGCAGTTAGTATCGCTTACCACCTTGTAGGGTCCCTCCCAAGCTGCTTGTTTTATTGGACAGGAATGAGAACCATTACCTGCAGCATACTGTAACTCTAACATTCCTGTCCTACCCAAGCCTTGTCCTGAGGCTTAGGATGTATGCCACAACAGACTCCTGGTGAGATTTGCAGTCGCCTTCCCACTCATCTCTGAATTAAATCTAGAGGTCCACTTACCCTGTGCCTATACAGCAACTCAAAGGGTGAAAAACCTGTGGAACTTAACAGATGGGGCAAATATTTGTCCCACTCCCTCTTAAAATGATGTCCAAATGCCTGTAGCATGGACTTGATTGTAGAGTTTAACCTTTCAACACCATTAGTCTGGTAGGGGGTGGTCTTCGTGTGCTTCACCCCACAGGACTTCCACAGACAAGCCTGCAGGTCTGACATGAAATTGGCACCTCAGTATTTCTTTTGGGAAACCTACCCTGCTGAAAATTTTTGACAAGGCATTTGCCACTTTCTCTACCTCAATGGAGGACAAAGCCACTGCCTCAGGGTATTGTGTAGCATAATCCACTGCCACTAGGATAGGTTTTCCTTGTGGAACTTGGAGTATTCAGACCCACAATATCCATAGCTACCTTCTGAAATGGCTCCTCAGTCACAGGCATCAAAGGAGCTCTCGCCTTGCCTACCTTTTGGCACTGCAGTACCCTGTTACATCTCTGGAAATTCCAGGCCAATAGAAGTTCTGCATAATACACCTCTTTGCAAGTTTTATGCTCGTATGACCTGCAAAAGGAATATCATGGGCTATGGCTAGAAGTGCCAGACTGTAGGTACTACCAACTGCTGTACACTCTAATCTTCTAGACCTCCCTCGGGGGTCTACTCTGTGTAGTACCTTTGTCCCAGTATACAGATTCCCCTTGAGAATCAGGTGCCTCCCTAGCTACCTGCCTCAGGCCTTGCAATGTAGGGTCAGAGCTGAGCCTGTGTCAACTCTCCCTTTGTAACCCTTCCCAGCTCCCCTTCCACAGGAAGTCTCGTATCCTCTGACAGTGGTGCCTCACTGCAATTCACTGGAATGAACATGAACTGGAAGCTACAGGAATTCACTCTACCCCCACCACTACAGGCCAGTTAGTATTTGCCAACTAATTTAATGTGTGGTGTGGATATCCCACCGCTGCCAAACTACAAATGTGATGCCTGTGCCCTGGCCCAGCAATCAAGGAGCCTCAATCCTTACAAACACCAGAGAGGGTGTCTCATATATGCGGACAGGATAACAAATGCAGGAAAGTGCAATTTCCCTTAAGAGCACATGGAGATCACAATCAGTCTGGGGTCGGTCGCTCCTTTGCTTTCCAGATGACTCCCCACTGGCACTGCACTAGGGTCCTGATCTCAGTCAGCTGGGCAAGCTAAAATCTCCAGCACACTCCTTGTCTAACCAGTGCGGTGTCCCTGCCCATGTAGCTGATGCGTACACATTGAGATGAGTTTATATAACCGCACACTTTTGGGGGAAGGCTGGCACAGGTTCTCCAGCTGTGCCCTTTTTACCCAGCCTAGACAATAGTACTACTGATAACCACCCAGCTACTCATAGGCCCTTAAAAGGGTGTCCAATTAGTATAACTAGTCAAGGTTTGTTAGAGGGACTTGGTACAGGATCCCTAATATGTTCAGTGTACTTGTAACTTAACTCTACACAAGTCATAGTTGAAAGGTTTGAAAATGTGTAGTAATAGACAAAAGGCAGTACTTGCTACACAGTGTTAATCAAGAGTTCAGAGATTACACAGAAATAATTAAAATAATTTAGTACATTTCTGACATCACAAAGTCTTTCTAAAAGAAAATAAGTCCAAGATAACTTGCATGTGAGCTAGATGGTGCTGTGAGTTGTATGGTCAAGACAAAAATGCTTAATCTGTGGTAAGTTGTCAATCTCACCTTCATTCTTGCTGGATGGGTTCGGAGCCGATCTTCGGCTCCGACTCTGCCAATACTAAAGCTCGAGAGCTAATTCCACTGGCTCGAGGCACCCCTATATCCCACAATGCTAGGCGGTAACTACTCTGATCTCGTTTGCCGCTTAGCTGACTAGGTGCTTCTACCGACTCTGGCAGGTTAGTAAGTTTTCTTGTTCAGAAACTTCAATTTCAGCCCCTATTTTTCCATTTAGTATAGTTTTTATTTAAAATATTCCATTAGTTTAAATCGGGTCTCCTCTTGTGTTAGAATTCCCTTTTTATTCCCTTAACCTTTAGGCCTTTGGCCCTCTCCCTAGTCCTTCAGTGTTGACAAAGACTCAGTTGGCTCCGATAGGCTAATCGGAGCCACCTTCAAAAGTCTAAATCCCCTTCCATCGGTTCCATCCATTCGGCTCCGGGATCCCCTCTTCTATCTGAACGGAGCCATAGGTCTCATTCCTCTCGGTCCTCCAGGCTGTCCGACCATGATTTACAAAGGGTGGTGAGTAGACTTCTCAAGTCTGAGGCACTGGCCCAAATGCTGCATAGCCCTACTCAACAGTCAGCGGCTATTTCCATCCCTGATTTTATTCCTCCCCCGACTCCTTTGAGTTCGGAGCCGGGGCTCATCTGAGCCATGGCTGTCGGTGCTTCGGAACCGATACCTTCCCTTTCTGCTCAGATTTCCTCATTGGAGGGATCTTGGTGCTGGGCTTCCCTCTGCTCAGAGGGGGCGAGTGGCATCGGACCCTTGACTGACCCTGTTCTCCCTCTCTGAGCGTCGGCGCTGGTGAGTTCGGCTCTGACATCGGCCTCTGAGCCGTCCCTGTCTGTGCCGGGGGGGTCCTTGTCTCCTCTGAGTGGGGACCTCTGGCCTTGCCTGATGGGGGCACCTTCAAGTTCATGCAGAGTGTGCTAGACCCAGTGTCTACCCCACAGTCGGCTCTGTCAGCTCTTCCCTCTTCAGTGCCTGCGGTGATTTCTACCCATCCCCTTGTATCAGACCGCAGAGAGCCAGCTCCTCAGGTTTCCCCATTGGGAATTCCCTCCTTCCGAGGCCTTTCCTTCTCCGGTAGGAGAACCCCCTCGAAAGACACTGTGCCAGGGGAAGCGCATTGACTCCCCTGAGTCTATCACCTCTGACACTGACTTGGAGGAATCTGAAGACTCCCCTCGGTCCCCCTCTGAGGATGTCCCCTTTGCTGACATCTTTGAAATCCTGAAACAGAGGGGGAACTGGCCTGCCCTTAACCCTTCAGAGGACGAGTCAGTTTACCTTGAGGTGTTTGGCTCTCGCCCTTCCACTTCCTGGGTGTCCCCCTCCCTTTGACCCCCTTATGGAAGTGGTGGCAAGGAAGGCTTGGACGGCCCCTGATTCAGTGGAACCTACCCCAAGGAGGCTGTCAATTTATTACTGCCCCTAAAAGTTTCTATCTAAAGGTGTCTCTGATGCCATGGTGGTGGCCGCAGCCACTAAGGAGTTAGCCGATCCTTCGGTACCTGTCCATCCTCCTAATAAGGAGTCTAGGACCATGGACAGGTACAGTAAGCGGATGTTTTCATCAGCGACCTTTTCAATGCGGTCGCTGAACTACTTGTGTCACTTCACCCGTCTCCAGAGAGATTTGCTCAAAGATATGGGTGAGGCTATACAGGATCCAACAGCTGAGGGGTTCCAAGACAAAATGAACTCCCAGTTGGCAACCCTGAATTCTATTAACTCCTCCATGCGGCTTATTTCATATGCTGCTGATGGGGCGAGTAGGGCCGTAGGAACAGGTGTAGCTTTACGACGTCACGCCTTTATGCGGCTTTGCAATTTTGCGGACCCTTTCAAGGTGTCCTTCACCAATTCCCCCTTTGATGGCTCAACATTGTTTGGTCCTCAGGTGAAGGATACATTGACTAGGTGCGAGGTGGAAGGTAAGAATCTCTGCCGTGGGAGTCTTTCTACCCCTTCTAGACCTTATCCAAAAGGTCAGAGGGGAGGAAAAAATGTGGTTCCGCAAACCTCAAAGTCTCATCTGACGCACAAGGTCGATTCCCCTCTAGAGGCAGAGGGGGGAATAACAATAGACACTGTCCTAGAGGCAGAGGAGGTCTGCAAAACCAGGGTAGCAGAGAAACTTTCTCTGATAAACCCTTTCAGCATCCTGGAGCAGCTGCCCGGCTGTCCACCTTCGGAGGAAGATTATCACTGTACCTAAAAGCCTGGCTTTCCCTCACCCAAGACAAAAAATGGGTACAGTCAATCATCCGAGGGTTACAAAATTCCCTTTTATTCACATCCCATCCCAACCCAAAGGATCCCTTCCCAGACATTCCACCCAGTCTAAGGGAACAAGCAGCTCTAGAAATATCAAAAAAGCTGCTATCAAAAAGAGCTATCCAATCAGTCCCAGCAGACCAGCAAGGATCCGGAATCTACTCCAAATTCTTTTTGGTACCAAAAAAAACGGGACTGGAGACCTGTACTGGATCTCAGCAAGTTAAACAATTATATCAAAACAAAATTCTGGATGGTCACTCTACGGTCCATTCTACCCTTCGTGGGTCAGGACAATTGGATGTGCTCGATAGACCTTCAGGATACGTACTACCATATCAAAATGCACAGACGCTCCAGGAGGTTTCTCCGCTTCAGGCTGGGAGCCAGTCCCTACCAGTTCAGAGCCCTGCCCGTTGGTCTCACTACAGCCCACCCCCCCCCCCCCCCCCGAGTGTTTACCAAATGCATGGCAGTGGTCGTGGCTCACTTGAGACGTCAAGGATTCCAGGTGTTTCCATATTTAGATGACTGGCTCCTTACCGCCACCACCAGACATCAACTGATTCTATCCAGAGACTTCACCATCCAAACTTGCCAAGCTCTAGGCATTTCAATAAATTTCGAAAAAATCTGCCTTGTCAATCTATTACCTTTATAGGCGCCACCTTAGACCCACTCTATCTTTCCGCCAGACCTACAGAGCAAAGAGTGTTTAATATCCGCAAACAAGGTTACCTTCTATTACAATGCAACAAGGTCAAAGCCAGGGTAGTCTTGAAGGTATTAGGACTCATGGCAGCTATCGCCCTTCTCCCCTTAGCTCGTTTCCACATGAGGATCCTCCAATGGATGCTGTTTACTCAATGGTCCTTCCAACAGCTCCCGATGTCTCGCATATTAATAACTCCATCATGCAGGAATCACCTGTCTTGGTGGATCACATCACCTCAAGTTCTTTAGGGCGGACCTTTCTTCCCCCCCCCCCCAGTCTCCACGGTGACAACGGATGCCTCCCTGATCGGGTGGGGGGGGGCATTATCAGGGCAGGACAGTCCAGCGCACATGGCAACCTTTCGAGTGCCACTTGCACATAAATGTCTTGGAGATGAGAGCAGTGCTTTTGGTGTTGCAAGTCCTTCAGGACTCTCTTCCCACATGGACTATTGTAATTCAGACGGACAGCATGTCTGTAGTGTGGTACATCAACAAACAGGGCGGAACCAGATCCTACCCCTTATGTTGAGAGGCACTCAGACTTTGGCAGTGGGCGATTTCTTCTCAGCGTTTTCTGATAGCAACGCACATTCTCGGGAAGTCCAACGTGATTGCGGACAAGTTGAGCAGGGCCATTCTTATGCCCCACGAGTGGTCTCTAAAGAAATCAGTGCTGGAAGAAGTCTTCCAAAGATGGGGCCAGCCTTGCTGCCATCTTTTTGCTACTCCCCAAAACAGCAAGTGTCACGACTTCTGCACTCTCTTCCCGTTACCAGGCCATCCCACCAGAGACTCTCTAGTCCGCGATTGGCCCCGGGGACTTCTGTATGCTTTTCCCCTGATATCTCAATTAATTCAGAAAGCTATCGCCTTGACAGTTACAATGATCCTCATTGCCCCTTACTGGCCTCTACAGATATGGTTTCCGTTCCTCCATTACCTGTTGGAGCAGCCTTGGCATCTGGACCTGGTGCCAGATTTGTTGAGCCACCAGTCGGGCCAGCTGCACCACTCCCTTCATTCTCTCAACCTCACAGCATGGTTTCTCCAATTCCTACCCTAGCTAGGCTTCCCTTAATCTCTAATTCGGTCCGAAACATCCGGATAGCCTCTCACAAATCTTCTACCAGGAAGATTTATAATAGTAAGTAGAAACGTTTTTCCTTCTGGGCAGCATCGAAAAATATAGACCCCTTCACTGCACCTATCCAGTCTATCCTAGACTTTCTGGCAGAGCTCTTTCATTTAGGCACTTCATCTACCATTAGAGTACAACTAGCTGCCATATCTAATTTTCATGTAGGTGTCTCAGACTCCAGTATCATGTCCCATAAGCTCTGCAAAGCCTTTTTAAGAGGTGTTTTTCTGCTCAAGCCCCCAATCAATGATCCCCACCTCAATGGGACTTGAATTTGGTTCTGGCATCCTTGATCTCCCCCCCCCCCCCCCTTCGAACCAGTGGCTTCATGCCCTCTTAAGTTGCTCTCGTGGCAAACACTTTTTCTAGTAGCCATAACTTCATCTAAAAGGGTATCTGAACTTCATGCTGTGTGCAATCGTCCTCCTTACTTAGTTTTCCACAAAGATAGGGTGTCCCTCCGGACTAATCCGTCCTTCTTACCTAAGGTTTCCTCTGAGATGAACCTGAACCAAACTATCGATCTCCCAGTCTTCTTCCCTGACTATTCCAACAGATCGGAACAAAAGTTACATTTTCTAGATGTTCACCGCCAACTTAGATATTTAGACAGGAATAAACAGTTCAGGAAATCTGATCAGCTTTTCCTGTCTTATGTGGAAGGGAAATTGGGCCTTCCAGTTACTGAAGTGTCCCTTCCAAGATGGCTTACCTCTATAATTACCTTCATCTATGAAATCACATCAAAAACTGCCTTCAAGACCTAGAGCTCATTCAACTAGGGCATTAGCTACATCTGTAGCTTTTCAGGACAGGCTGCCAATAGATTCCATTTGTGCAGCAGCCACTTGGGCTTCTCCTCATACCTTCATTTTACATTTTACTTTACAAATGGGTATGGCCTCCAGAAACCGTGCCAACTTTGGTCCCACTGTTCTTAAGAGTCTGTTCCGATAGGCCACCTGGAATAAGATGCTAGGGACGCGGTCCCATCCAGCAAGAATGAAGGCGCGATTGACAACTTAACATTAAGAAGTTATGTACCTACCATAACGTTCCATGTTGTCTTCTCTCCTTCTTGTGTCCCACCCTCCTTCCCCCTAGCCTGGACAGACCGATAGGAAATTTTGGGATCTTCCTTTGGAGTTTTCCTTCCCACATGTTCTACCATCTCTAGTAGCTTACAATTCGGGTTTATATAGAGGTGGGTTCTTTTTTCTCCATACTGTGGAGACCAGAACTGCTTGGTTTAGCTATCAAGATCTGAGTAGTTACCGCCTAGCATTGTGGGATATAGGGGAGCCTCGAGCCAGTGGAATTAGCTCTCGAGCTTTATTGGCAGAGTCTGAGCTGAGGATTGGCTCCGAACCCATCCAGCAAGAAAGCAGGCGAGAAGACAACTAACATGGAACGTTATGGTAGGTACATCTTATTTGTTTAAATTAACATTGCATCATTCTTCACCCTTCCTGGGGTTCCTAGCACAACCAAATCTGCATCTACATTCTTTTGCACACAGGCAGAAACCAGAGCAATAAAAATACATTTGTTTTTTTAAATCTAGCAATCTAACAATTAGTTAAAACAATAGAATGTGCTAGCGCAGACGGAATGACTCCGAATATTTAACTTCAAAGGACAGACAAGAAATGCTTGACTTAGCTTTCTTTACAGTGGAGGGCAATGTTGCTACATTAAGTTCAACATTTCACAGTCCTTTCAATTAAGAAAACGTCTGTACATTCATTTTTACAAATGATAATTATCTATAAAATTATATCTACCTAGGCTGGCAGCCTTCACACAGTGGCCACTGAATCCTCACCCTCTGCTTGCAAAGATGTGGATCACTCCAGTTTGCAGACATATGTTGGATAATGCCCCCTTCCCATGCAGAAGGTCTCCCTTTTGTGAGGGAGCCCTTGGTGGCAGTGGTGACCACAGATGCTTCTTTTAGGGTGGGGGGCATTTGAGGGAAATTCTCCAAGACTCCTGGTCCCAAATAGGGGTGAAACTTCAACAAACCTGGAGATTTATTTGCAGTTGGTTTACCAGGATGGTCCATTGGGCCAAAAAGAACCTGTTTTCAATGGAGTCCTGGGGAGAAAAGCTCCAAAAACAATCAAGGTTACAATAGGTTTTTGATTATAATTTTATAAGTGTCATAGATCTGAGCAAACATTACAATTAATACAGACTAGAGATTAAACTTAGATGATAGACTAGCAAAAGGAACATTACAAAATAAATACTGAGAGATATTACATCATAGAAAGCATACACTTAAGAGGTGCATCTTATTATTTGCAAATATCTTAGGAGTTACAAGGAGGTATGAGTTAAGAGATAAGAAAAATGAAAATTGCTAGTGTAAACAGGGGAAGAAAGGAAGATGGAAATAGCCAGTGTAAATTATGTGGGGGAGATTAGCATAGTACTAATGTTGCAGGCCCTTCAGGATACTCTTCCCTAGAGCTGTAATAGCCATTCAGACTGACAGTATGTCTGTAGTAAGGTACCAAAACAAGCAAGGGAGAACATGCTCTTGCTCATATCATTTTCTAATTACTCCTATTCCACTGAATTCTGTTCAGTGGACAGACTGAGCAAGGTTATTCTGATGCCTCACAAGTTGTTCCTAATCTTAGTAGCAGCAGTGGAGATTTTCACTCACTAGGGGCAGCCTTACTGTGATCTTTAGATCATATCTAAACGGATGCAGCACTAACTTTGCTCTGCTCCTGCCACAGGGACAATTGTTGAGAGATGCTTTTCTATTATTGGCCCCAAGAGCTCCTGTACTTTCTGCCACTAATGAAGAAATTCCTATTTGAAAAAAAAAAGGCATGGGGGTGCAAGGCCAAATTAACCCTTGTAGTCTCTTTTTGGTTTTCCTTCCTATGGCCCCCAGTAGTTCATCCTTCATGGATGTTGGACCAACCCATTTCCCATAGCTTATGTTTTATCCTTTCTGCTTGCCTCTAGCACATCAGAAGTCCATGAAACTAACTGTATGGTTCCTCCAATTTGGACAGTAGCCAGAGGTGGGTCTTTTCCCTGCAGTGGTTCACATTCTGATGGCTTCAGAAAGTCTCTACTACCAAAGTCTATTATATCAAATGTAAAAGATTTTCCATATGAGTGAATTTTAAAGGTGTAGACCCACTCTGCTTTAGTTCCTACCATCTTCCAATTCTTTCAGAATGTTCACATTGACTGCAGCTCTTCCACCATCAAAATACAGTTAGCAGCCATCTCCAATTTCTGTACAAGCAATGATGATTCCTCCATAGCATCCCTTAAAATTTTGAAATCCTCTTTAAAGGCTATCTTCCTTCTCAGACCACCTATTAAAGATCTAATGCTGCCTTGGGGCATTACTGTTCTGCTACAAACTTGGACACAACTGCACTTTGAACCAGCAGTAAAGGCAGATATCAAATTTCTCCAGTAGCAATTGCATCACCCAAAAGAATTACAATCCCTTTCTGCTAAACCTCCCTAAATGATGTTTTAAGGATAGGGTTACTTTGAGAACTTGAGGTGGCATTGAAGTCTAACAAGTCCGTCTGTTCATCTACCAGTTTTCTTCCCAAAATTTGCTAAAAAGGAGAGTACATGATCTGCATTGGACATTCACCACCAGTTAATGTTTTTTTTTTTTTTTTTACTTGCACAGGACAAGACCTTCAGAGAACCTGATCAATTGTTTTCTCAAAGCAGATGTTGGGAAGGCAGTTACTCTGTCCTGTTGTCTCAATTTCATTTGTGTATACAAAGAGAGGCTTACCATTATCCAAGCCAGGAATGCATTCACAAGAGCAGTAGCTTCAACAGCATTTAACAGAATTCATAGTGACTGTGCTGGAGCTACTTGGTCAAATTATCAGTTGGACAAACATATCATTCATCTTTTGACTCTACTGTTCTGCCATGAATCCACCCAGGCTTTTAGTGCTTGGAGAAATTGTCCCACAGTTGAATCAGGTGAAAAGAAACGATGGATACAGAAGCTATGCACTTGCAGCAGTAAGATTCCTGTTCAACATCCCTCTTACCAACTCCCTGCAAATTATCCCCTTATTCTGGTGGACCAGGTTAGGGTTATAATTCCTTCAGGAGCTTGGTTTACTAGGTTGCATGGTCTTGAGATGTGGTATCTATTAGTACAGAATGTTGACGATTGATCATGTCAGCACGTAGGCAATGCAAACTATTAGAAGTGTTAAGGTGGAGTGAGGAGGATTGTGGGTAGTGGACAAGTTGTAGCAAAGTCTGGAGTTCATGCTGAAGTAAGACCTGACAACACTCAGCTGAACTGGATGAAGAAAAGCCAATGAATCTGCTGATCTGATGTTGTCCTTTCCATTCAACTGCTGGGTTTGGATCTGACTCTACCAGATCATCGGATCCAAGAACTCTCGAGGTCCCTTTACTTATAAATTCCCTGTCAACCTAACCTATTTCAGATTTCATTTGCAACCATTAGCTTCACATGTGGATCCCTATTTTTTTTTTTTGGGGGGGGGGGGGAATTATTCGTTTTGCTGTTCTGTTGGTTCAGGAGTTCCTATTTGTATTTTCCTGGTTTCTTTTCCTCTTGCCCATGTTTAAGCTAGTTTAGCTATTTATTGACCCTTTTTGAGTTGCTGTCCAGTACTGTTTCCATTACCATTGTTAGTATCTCTAGTACCTTTGCTGAGTACATTATCTACCATTTTTCCTTCTCCTTAGTATATCTGTTTTATTCTCTTTTCTGATTTTTTAAAATAGTTTATGAAAACTTTTTATTTGAAGTTGTTCAGTCTCTCCATTTATTCTTCACTGGTTCGGAGCCGATCCTCTGCTCTGACACGGCCGACTAGCAAGTTCAAAGTTCTCCAGTAGCTTGAGACCCAACCTGTTGTTCCACAATGCACTGCTAGAATTACCTCAGATCTAGTTTGCCACTGCATGGTTCTCTTGGTTCCCAGTGTTGCTTGAGACTATTATTGGGAGTTTTCAACTTTCAGCAAGTTTAGATTTCAATTTTTATATCTTTTATTACTATATAATACTGTCTAGTTAGTTAGATTTTTTCTTTAACTTTAAATGGCTCATAGTGTGTTTCCTTTATATTGGATTTTCTGAAATTACTGAAGAGAAGGAAAAACATCCAAAGTCTGAGTTTAAAAAATGCCCAGACTCCGGACAGAAGATGTCATTCACGGATGCCCATGTGCAGTGTGTTTACTGTTTGGGTGAGGTGCACCTGCAAGAGTCATGCAGTATCTGTCACTCCTTTTCCACTAGAGTGCTTGCAGGAAGGAAGAGGAAGTTAATTGATAGGGGTATTATCAAACACCCTTTTTCAGAGGCATTGTCTGACCAGGATGGGGCTAGCAAATCGTCCAAATCTTCCTCTGAATCCAGGACTAAGAAAGGACAAATGTCAGTGTGGTGACTTCGGCTCCACTGCCTTCCGAGCCGTCAGTCTGTTCTTTTCGGAACCAGGACACTGCTCTGGAACCAGTTGCCGAAAAACGTCCGATACTGCTCCAATCGGCTCCATCTGTTCACTCTTCCAGGTCTTATGTCAGCTTGTCCGATCTGGATATGGACTGGCTGGTTCGGAAACTCTTAGAGGCACCAGGCCTAGCTAAATTGCTGTCTGCTCAGACCCAACCGTGGGAGTCGAAGACCATTACTCCGGAATTGTCTGCTCCTCCTCTGAGCCATACCGGACCTTTGGAGATGGAGGAGGCCAACCTGATGATTATGGATCCCTTGAGCAGACACCTGCTGCAGTGTTGGCTCCATCTGCTCTGGCATTCTCAGTGCCGATCGGGGACTCTAGGAGCCGAAACTCTCCGGTCGGATCCGGGGAGGATAGTCACACCGTCTTGTCTTTGCCGACTTTTCCTCTCAGGGCCTCGGCTCCTACCTCAGGCTTGAAGCCCATGGCTTCAGTGCGGGAGGGGATCGTGGCTCCTTCGGATCTGTTGACTCATCGGAGCCAGGTGCATTCAAAGGCATGAGGCGAGTGTTGTCTCCTAAGACTTCCTCATTTCAAGGTCTGGCTTCTTCCCCTAAAGTGCCAGTTTGTTTCCTCTGGTCATCCCAAGCGTGGAGACCCAGAGCCTCGGGTAGCCCCACAGGGGGTTCCCTGTTCTTCTGAGACATCTCCAGAAGTTTCCCCTGAAGATGTCCCCAGGAAGAGATTATGCAAGAGGAGGCATTTGGACTCCTCACAGGAGTCTCTCACATCGGACACCGACTTGGATGAATCAGAAGGGTCCCTAGATCCCCCTCTGAGGACATCTCCTTTGCGGAGATTCTTGAAATTCTTAGTTCTCCTGAAGGTGTTCGGGTCTCAACCTTCCACCTCTTGGGTATCTCCGCCCTGCGATGAGCTTATGGATCTGGTCTCTCATAGGGCGTGGGAGTCACCAGAATCTATGGAACATGTACCTAGGAGGCCTAATAAGTTTATTTCTGCCCGCGTGGATAAGTCCTTTTTGACCAAGGGAGTCCCTGTTGATGCCATGGTGGTGGCGGCAGCCACCAAAAAGGAAATGTCTGAGACTTCCTCATCTATCCATCTTCCTAACAGAGAATCTAGGATCACGGATAGATATGGGAAACGCATGTTTAATTCAGCGACTTTCTCACTCAGATCACTGAACTACTTGACACATTTTACCAGACTGCAGAGAGATCTCCTTAAGGAGTTGGGAGATGCTCTTCAGGGTGCTGTAGCTATGAATGTATCCGACAAGATTGCCACTCGGCTCACTACCCTCAATTCAATAGTCAACTCGTCCATGCGTTTTGTATCTTACGCAGCTGATGGTTCGAGTAGAGCTGCAGGTACAGGAATTGCTCTTAATAGGCATGTCTGGATGCGAGACTGTTCCTTTGCAGAACACTTCTAGTCCTCCTTTATGAATACCCCGTATGATGGCTCATCCTTGTTTGGGCCAAAGGTGAAGGAGACTTTGACCAGGTGTGAGCAAAAGGGAAAGACTCTGCCATCTGAGTCCGTTTTTCCACCCCCCACTCGACCCTTTCCTAAAGGTCAGAGGGGGGGGCGAAAGATGTGGTTCCGGATAGTCCAAGGAGCCTTTCAAGACAGACGTGGAGAGCCCCCCTCCAGAGACAAGAGGAGGGTGTTACAATGGAAGATGCCACTCTCGCTGCAGAGGGGTTATGCAACACCAAGGTGACAGATTACTTTTCTGGTCAGGCCTACCAGCGTTCCTGAAGGGAGGCCCTGCTGTCCTACTCTGGAGGCAGTGTGGGGTCGCTTCTCATTGTACCCAGAAGCCTGGCTAAATATAACAAACGACATTTGGGTACAAAGTATCATCCCAGCACTTTTTGTTAGCAATGCACATCCCGGGCAAATCCAATGTCATAGCAGACAGACTGAGCAGGGCAATTTTATTGCCCCATGAATGGTCCCTCAAACGAGATTGCGACAGGATTTTCCGGAAATGGGGCCAGCCTTCCTGCGACCTGTTCGCCAGTCATATCAACAACAAATGCTGAAGCTATTTTGCCCTGATTCCCCCACCAGGTCACTCCCTGAGGGATGCTCTTGTCCACAATTGGCCCCTGGATCTCCTCTACGCAATTCTCCTGATACCCAGATTCTTACAGAAAGCAAAGTCGCTGGGACAGATGATAATCCTTATAGCCCCTCATTGGCCTTGGCAGATTTGGTCGCCGTTTCTGTAACATTACATTCTGGAAGACCCATGGATCCTGGACCCAGTTCCGGACTTATTGACACATCTGTCAGGGGATCTTCATCCATCATTGCAGACACTAAAGCTAACCACTTGGCTGCTCCAATTTCCTGCATAGCCAGGCTTTATAGTCTTTCCCATGACACTGGTCAAATTTTGTTGGCTTCCCATAAACCTTCCACTAGAAAATTGTATTGTAGTAAGTGGAAGAGATTCTCCATTTGTGCTTCTTCCCATAACATTGATCCTTACCAAGCGCCATTGTCTTCTATTTTACAATTCTTGACAGAAATTTTCAACAAAGGAGCAGCAGCTGCTACGGTGCAAGTACAATTAGCTGCTATATCTAATTTCCATCTAGGGATCAATGGATTGAATATTATGGCTCACCAATTGTCCAAGGCTTTTCTAAAAGGTTCTTTTCACATGAGGCCTCCAGTGAAGACACCTTACTCTCCCTGGAATTTGAATTTATGTTATCTCACATCATTCTTCCTCCTTTTGAGCCTGCTTCATCTTGTGAACTAAAATTTCTATCGTGGAAACTATCTTCCATGCTGATAGAGTATCTCTCAGGACAAATCCATCCTTTTTGCCTAAAGTATGGTCTGAGATTAACATCAATCAAGTCATTGAGTTGCCTGTTTTCTTCCCTAATTGCACCACCAAGTTGGAATATATGTTGCACAAACTCGTTCAGACACTTAGATTTTATTTAGACAGAACAAAAGACATTAGGAAATCAGATCAGCTTTTTGTATCTTTTTTCTGAGGCCAGGAAATGTAAACCAGTTGCCAAAACAACCCTGTCTAAGTGGCTGTTGGATTGCATCACTTACACATATTCTTGTCATAACATGCCCTTGTCTAGTAAGGTGAGGGCTCATTCAACCAGAGCAGTTTCTACCTCTTCAGCCTTTCAAGCCAAATTACTTCGGACAACATCTGTGCAGTCACATGGTCTAAACTTCACACTTTTAAAACTCATTACAAAGTGGATAAGGCCTCCAGGGACAGGAGTTCATTTGGTACTATGGTTCTAAAGAGTGTACTTCCGTGAGCGACCCAAGATCAGGGTGCTAGGGACGCTACCCATCAATGAAGAATGAACAGCGAGATTGAACAATTTCACATAAAGAAGTTATGTACTCACCATAACGTTCCATGTGAGTTCCATCTCGCCTCCCTCCCTCCTTCCCCCTCCTGGCTGGCAGTTGACCTGGAGGCTGTCTTCATCCTGGTTTTTACAGTGTGTCTTCATTCCTAGGCAGAATAATTATTGTACTTCTATATGGTACGCAGCAAACAAGATCTGAGGTAATTCCAGCAGTGCATTGTGGGATAAGGGGTTGGGTCTTGAGCTAATGGAGAACTTTGAGCTTGCTAGTTGGCCATGTCGGAGCTGAGGACCGGCTCCAAACCCATTAGTGAAGAATGAAGGTGACATGGAACATTATGGTGAGTACATAACTTCTTTTTCTCTCGCCTAAAGTTTTAAGTGCATTATTCCTGTTTGCTGTGTCATGGAGTTTTCTGCTGTCTGATAATCCTTCAGGATTCAAAAAAATACATTACCTTTGGGCATAAGCTTCCTAACTCCAGTGCCCACAGGGAATATGTGTACTGTCTAGGTCCTGCTGACCTGGAAGTGGGCTGTAATCTGCTTTGGTTTCAACCCCAAGATTGCAGAAATTAATTTAATAAAGTGTTCTCCCTCCCCCTACTTCCTTGATTGCTGGGGCTCAAATCCCCTCCAAGAAGCCTGACAAAAACAAGTCAATCTGTCAAAGATAAAGGAGCCTCGCAAAAAAGGTCTGTCGGCTTCAGCATTGGTTCCTTCAGTGGAGCCTCCTATAAAGGTACATAAGTCGATCAGTCTGTTCCAGAGCCGACTGTTCTGAAACCATGTCCCTCTGATCCTATCCCTGCCGCTTCTCTCGGTTCCAGTCTCTTCCAGACTCCCTTCTCCTTTCCTGAAGGAATCACTTCGGACCCACCAGGCCTCCATCCACCATGTCCTCTTAGGTCTTGCAGAAGCTGATGTGGATAGGATGATAGTTCCTCAGAGCACAGGTTCTGTTGGAGGTTCTCCTGGGTCCAACCTCAACTGGGTCCACAAGCCATCATTTTTCCACCTTCCTGTTTGCATCTCCTTTTCATATTGGAGTTCCTTGGGGATGTCACTGGATCTGAAGATTATTTGTTCTTTGACTCCATAAGTTTCCCCTGAGTTGTCTGGCACTGACACACCCAGAGCTGGACCACTCTGAGATCCGGGAGATTGGAGCTGACTCTGGAGCTCTCTGAGCTGTCGCTTCCTTTTGGAGCCTCGTCAGTGAGTATATAGCTCAGCACCAGTTCCCTCGTTGGGTGGAGTTCTGCTGGGGTTGCTTGAGCCAATGGTTTGAGATATTCCGGCTTTGGCACTGTCTACTTGTCTATCCCCTAGGAGTTCTGTCTTTGAGGTTGTGGAGAGGCTGTTCTTGCCTAGAGAAGAGACCCCCCCCCGGATCATATAATCCTGCCTCATACTGTTCTTTCCTGTGAGTCTTGACCTTCCCTTCCACTGGGATAGCCAGCCTGAACAAGTATCTTTTTGATACATTCCCAGAGCATCCTGCCAAGGATATTGATTGAAAGAGCGCATGTAAGAAGAGGCACTTGGATACCCACTGAGGAATCTCTGAGACCGTTGATTTTGATGAGGGGGGGGGTCCCCCAGATCATCTGAAGATATAGGCTTTGGAGACATCCTGGAGCTGCTGAAACAAAAGTGGTTGGTCCTCTGGCAATCCCCCTCCTGTGGCGGGAGGGGGAATCTTGTATTCCTAGAGGCATTCGGGCCTGGTCCTTCTACTTGGGTGACTCCCAGGGCTGACAAGCTGATTGACTTTCTCTCTTGGCGAGTGTGGAAGGAGCAGGACACAAGCCAATACTGAAAAGACCAGACAGAATTTTAGCCGCGCCCCCCCCCCCCAAAAAGACTGCACACATTGGAGTACGGGAGTGCCAGTTGATGCCATGGTTGTGGCTGCATCCACAAAGCAAAAACTGGCAGAGTAGAGTTCTTACAGTTGGAGAGAAGTAGCAGGGATAGGATCAGTGGGGACATGGTTTCAGAACAGTCGGTTCTGGGACAGACTCTTAACAGAGTTCATTGCTTTGGACAGATTTGGGAAGAGTGTGTATGCTTTAGCGACATTTGCCCTCAGATCACTTAGCACATTTACAAGACTGCAGTGAAATTTGACCAAGGAGTTTGCCAATTCTTTCAGGGTTCATGTTGTCTGAGGATGGAAACAGAATATCCTCGTAACTGGTCACCCTCTAATCTATCACGAGTGCTTCCATGAGATTGATTTCCCATGCTGTGGAAGGTACATCATGGGCTGTAGGTTTGGGCATAGCCATTAGGAGACTGGGTGCTTTTTATGATTTTGCAGAGTCCGTTAAATCTTTGTCAGTGCTCTCTTTGACCGATCTCTGGCCCCAAGGTTAAAGATGTGCACTTCAGGAGTGGACAACAGGGAAAGATCCCATCTGCTGTGGGTGCACATTTTTCAACCCCTCAAAGATCTTTTTCTAGAACTCAGAGAAGGAGGTAGAAAAATGTGGTTTAAGGAATCTCAGGCTACTTTCCAGGATTAATGCAGAGATGGGACTTGAGTTAAGATGCCACTCACGTGGCAGAGTTGGCCCGCAGAACCAGGGATTCCTTCTCAGGTGAGACCTATTAGCGCTCTTGAAAGGAGACTTACCTGTTACTCTCTGGAGGCAGTTGGGGGACATTTGTCTCTGCACAGAGAGCTTGGCTGTCTATTGCAGAAGATTCATGGGTGCAGCGAATCATATCCAGAAGTTATACCATACCATTTTTTGTAATTCCTCTCACTAGTGTGAAGAAAATCCCCACTGTTCCACCCAGTCAGAGGGAAGCGGCTTTTCTAGAAATAAAAAAGCTGCTAGAAAGTCAACCCAAGAGGTCCTTCGACCAGATAGGGTCCTTGACTTAAGCAAATTAAATTGGTTTGTAAAGTTTTTGATGGTCACGGTTCCATCCATTTTTGCCTCTGCTGCAGAAGTATGATTGGATGTGCTCTATAGATCTTCAAGATATGTACTGTCACATCAACATGAACCAGCAGTCCAGAATATACCTGCACTTCTGGCTGGGAGCTATTCACTACCAGTTCAGAGCACTGCCCTTTGGTCTCACTACAGCCCCCAGCATATTCACCAAATGCAGAGCAGCTCACTTGAGACTGCTGAGTGTTTTCAGATTTAGATGATTGGCTACTAACTGCCCCAACCAGGCATCAATCCCTGCAGAAAAGGGGCTGCTTGCTCCAGTTGTGTGTTCATCTGGGAATCACAGTAGATCTCAGCCGACTCCAACATAGTCTGTGGAGTTAATAGTTGCTCGGTCTGGCACAGCCAGCCTCTCTTCTCCCTACTTGTATACAAACATTGATGTCAAGAGATTGATTCAAAGTTCTCCTCTTCTAGCCCGTTTAATATTACAAACCTTGGGATCCATGCCCGCAGTTATAACCCTCATTCCTCTGGCCGGGTTCCACATGTGAATTCATCAATAGTCCAGTGATCCATTCAACATCCATTAACCATTCCAGTCAAGATTACATAAGTGTGCAAAAGTTATCTTTTGATTCTTTCAAACCAGCTCTGCAAAGGCTGTCTGTTCTTCCCCTGGGAATGGTAACCACCAGTGGGATGAGGGTACTACTTGGGAAGGACAGTCCAAGGTATGTGGTCCCTCAAAGAGGCAGACTCATATCAATGTCCTGGAGATGGGAGCAGTCCTCCTAGTGTTACAGGCCTTTCAAGATGTTCTGCCTGGGACAGTTGCCATTCAGATGGATAATGTCAGTGGTCTAGTACATCAGCAAACTGGGGGAACCAGATCTTACCCTGTTTGTTGAGAAGCAATGGGCAATCTCTTCAGGTCACTTTCTAATAGCAGTGTATACTCTGCAAGATCCAATGTGTTTGAAGACAAACTTAACTCATTCCCTCCAGTACAACTCTTTTGAGTGTGTACCTTTAACTCCTAGTGGGTGTGGCCTGAGCCTTTAAAAATGAAGTTATCACCTTACAATTCTAACAAATACTCATTGACAGAGGTCAAATATCAATATAATTGTGTTTGCCATCATGTATGCATCAAGATAAAATATTCTGATACCTTGTATGAAGCATGCTTTTGGAATTATTAATGCAAGTATGAACAAATAATATTTGACGTCTAGAGGAGCAGTAGGTGGTAACTGCAGATGCACCTGGAGGCGTCACTCGGATGCAGGTCTATGCTTATGTTTCACTAGTGGTCTCTTAATGTCAAGGTGTTGGAGAGGATTTTCCGTTGATGTGGCCAGCCATGCTATGACCTATTCGCTTCTCTCAAGTGCAGCAGGATGTCCTTCAAGGATGCATCTGCAGTCTTTACAAATGGGTTGTCCTGTCGTCAGGCAGCCCTTCGGTCGGCCGGATTCCAAAGTCTGGGTCTGGCCTCGGCTGGTGTCGCACTTCACCCGACGTCATAGCTGCAGTTATTCGGGTATAAAGGCATCAGCCGACGCCATTTTCCTCAGTCTTTCTTGCCGCGTGGCGCCCGAAGCAGAAGCTGTTCGCAAGTGCTGGTCGGTCAGAACCAGAGATTACTACTACCGAATACTACTACGAAGACTTCTAAAAAGCTAAGTACCCCGTTGGGGACTCTTTCTTGCCTCAGCCAATGTCAGAAAAAGTGAATAACTGTTTAACTTGTGGGAAACAAATACCTCATAAAGATTTCCACTCTTACTGCTTACCTTGTTTAGGCCCAGACCACGACGTAGCAGCTTGTCTAGCCAGTGCTTCTTTTAACCGGCGGACGCTTAGACGTCGGTCGGAATTTGCTGAGGAGTTTTTCGGCTCCGATTTTGCTTATATTATGCCGTCGGATCCTCCGACTACGCAAATGTCTAAAAAGCGCAAGGAAAAGGACCGACACTCGCGGTCCGCGGTTTCGGCCGAAACCGCGGTTAAGCCAACCGCAAGTGTCTCGGTTTCGGCTGAAACCGAGCAAGCGGTTCTTCCTCCAGTCGAAAACTTACCTTCTACCGAGGCCTCTTCCAACCTGGTGGAATCGGCTTCTGAAATCCCACCTGCTGTTGCAGTTTTTCAGGATTTATCTGACACTATTCCCTTGGATATTTCAACCCCTGCACGTGGAGCTACTAGGCCACCTGCAGCCATGTCCATTAAGGCCTTTGCCAGGGCTAAAGCAGCTAAAGCTACTAAATCTGTGCCTGCTAAGACCCCCTCTCACAGGCCTAGCTCTAGTTCTCATATGCTTAGTTTAGCAGAGGATCTCATTTCTTTAGTCCGGGGATCCCAACCTCAACCAGACAGGGCCTCTCACCCACCTCCAGAGAAGAGGCCTAGAGCAGAGCCCCCTGAGCCAGTTTCTACAGATGATTCCTCTGATGATTCAGATGATACAGACCCTCCAGAGGCTCCTTTCTCCCCTTATGAAGACTCTGATGCTGATCCCTTCTGCCTCTCCGCCTGAGGAATTTTCCTTTGGGGAAACCTTGCATGCTATGAGGGAACAATTTCAGTGACAGGGCCAGGATTTTTCAGACTCCAGAAAAAGGCTTAGAACCTTTCTGCATTTACCACAACATAGGCCTTTAGCCATACCTCCAGTTCTTTCTGTTGTAGATGATGCATTTAATGATGCTTGTACTGCTCCTGATTCTCTACCTCCGGCCCCTGCTAAGCCTGATAGATACTACAGGGTCCCGGACACGCATTACCATTTGTATAAGGCTCCTTTTGCAGATCCCGAGACTATCTCCCAAGGACCTAAGGCTGTAGCAGCTACCTCTGCTAAAACCCCCCTCCCCTCTGAAAGGGAATCCAGATCCTTAGAGAGATGGGGTAAAAAAGTTTACACTTCTGCTACGCTTTCAGCTAGGACCTTGAACTGTCAATTTCACATGATCCAGTATCAAGAATTTATGCTAGACCAGTTAACCAAAAAGCTGTCCTCGGATGAACAATTAGACAAAAAATCTGTTCAGGAAATGGTACATAACATTCAGCAAGTCAGTAACCATTCTTTAAAATGCGGCTATGATGCACTGGAGGCTTCGTTTAGATCAGCCATGACTGGCACAGTTATCAGAAGGCATGCATGGTTAAAAGAGCAGGCCTTACCAGACCATGTCAAGTCCAAACTATTAGTTGCTCCCATGGATAAGATCAATTTGTTTGGCTCTCCTGCACAACATGTGCTGAAGAAGATGGAAGAGAAGGCAAAATCTGTCCAAACAGTGAAAGATTTCTTACAGGTCCAACCTCCAAGGTTTAGCAGGAATTGGCCCTCCAAGAATTGGTCCTTTCCAGACTCCTCCAGAGCTCAGAGAGGCAGGAATAGGCGTTCAAGAGGCAGAAGCCAATCCAGGGGTGCCTACAGGGGACGCCAGTGGCAGGGTAACAACCAGCGAGGTACAGCCACAAACACAGCCACCACCACAACTACAGGACAATCACAGTGACTTGACTCTGGCACCGCCTACCAGGGAACAACTAGAAGCACCCTTAGGCGGGAAGCTAGCCTTATTTTCAACAAACTGGCATTACATCACAAGAGACAAGTGGATTTTGCAGACAATAGACCAAGGTTACAGGTTTCACTTCCATACTCTACCAGGGAAGAGAGGAATGCCAAACCTACCTCCAAATCAAAAGGCAGAAGCTCTAAAACAAATATCTCAATTATTAAGGATGAGAGCTGTGGAAAAGGTACCATCCATGGAGCAAGGAAAGGGATTTTACTCCAGACTCTTCCTGGTACCAAGAAAAGAGAGCAAATGGAGACCTATTCTCGACCTGTCCGCTTTAAACACATTCCTCATTGTTCCAAAATTCAAAATGCTGACTCTGCAGCAGCTTCTTCCCATGCTGGGCAAGGAGTCTTGGCTGGTAACTCTAGATCTCAAGGAGGCATACCTTCACGTCCCCATACGACCAAATTGCAGAAGATACCTCAGATTTCTTGCAGGATCAGAGCATTATCAATTCTCAGCATTGCCCTTTGGCTTATCTACTGCGCCCAGAGTGTTCACGAAATGCCTGGCATCAGTAATTGCTCATTGCAGGCTTCAGGGAATCCAAATCTACCCTTACCTGGACGACTGCCTGATACAAGCGGACAACAAAAACAAGCTAGCAGAAGACTTAAAAAGGGTCATTTACCTACTACAAGCCCTGGGATATACAGTCAATATAAAAAAGTCAAGACTGATACCATCCCAAAGAATAACCTTTTTGGGTGCAGAGCTGGACACATCGAAACAAATGGCATTCCTAACAGTAGAAAAACAGGAGCAACTACCTCTCTACTTCTTGGCATTAACAAAGCAAAACCATCTAACAGCAAGAAAAGTCCTGCAAGCCTTGGGCTTCATGGCATCCTGCATAATATTGGTTCCACATGCCAGGCTGCATATGAGAAAGTTACAGTGGTACCTAAGGAATTTATGGTCTCAACACAAGCACAGCCTAGAAACCCAAATTCCAATAATTCCATGCCTGAAGCAAGAATCAGGCCTGTCAATCAAACACAGGATTGCCCTTCCACAGCACACAACCAAGCCAAACCATCACGACGGACGCCTCAGACCTCGGTTGGGGGGCCCACATGCTGGACAAGTGCATACAAGGTTTATGGACTCAAGACCAGCTGCACCTACACATAAATCTAAAGGAAATACTGGCAGTAAAACTGGCAATTCAGACATTCAGACCATTTCTCCGACAAGGTCAATTGATAAGGACAGACAACACCACAGTTATGTGGTACATCAACAAACAGGGAGGCACACATTCATACCCTCTATGCCGGATGGCACTGGACCTCTGGAATGTGGCCCTGAGCTAC
Source organism: Protopterus annectens (assembly GCF_019279795.1). Classification (NCBI taxonomy): domain Eukaryota; kingdom Metazoa; phylum Chordata; order Ceratodontiformes; family Protopteridae; genus Protopterus; species Protopterus annectens. The sequence goes on from NC_056733.1 coordinate 913,386,821, forward strand.
AACATTCAGTTACAAGCAATTTTTGTACCAGGAAAAGAAAACATTCTCGCAGACATATTAAGCAGGACTACCACGGATGCCCACGAATGGATGCTGCATCCGGACATCTTCAAAACCATTACAAGAAAATGGGGACTCCCAGAAATAGACTTATTTGCATACCCACGCAATCACCAGCTAAAGAAATTCTGCACAAGGACGTACCACCCACTTGCTTGGAAGGTGGACTCCCTATCTTTCAGTTGGAAAAACCTGACAGCATATGCATTCCCACCACTTCCTTTGATGCACAAGGTGCTATTGAAGATCAAAGAGGACCGTCCAAGGATCATTCTGATAGCTCCAGACTGGCCAAGACAACATTGGTACCCATTACTGAGGAGCATGTCTCGGGAACAAATATGGTCACTGCCCCTGGTTCCCTTGCTGTTAACACAGAACAACTACAACATCCTGCATCCAAACCTGAAAACTCTGCAGCTCACTGCCTGGAACATTGCATAAGACCAATTAACCCAAATTTATCACAGAGGGTTAGAGACATTATCCTGGAGGCTCGCAGACCCTCAACAAGGAAAAACTATTCAACAAAATGGAAAAGATTTCTCATTTGGAGTACTGCAAAAGGAGAAGATGTGTCACTAGTAAACATAGCCAACATCCTGGAATACTTGGCAGAGCTCTTCCACAAAGGCCTGTCCTATTCTTCCATTAAGATTCATGCATCAGCTATTTCAGCAGAATACGGCTTGGATCCTCCAGTCTTCTCACATCCTCTGCTCAGGCAGTTTCTCAGAGGAATTAAAAATGTAAAACCTCCTAGGAAGCCACCATTGCCAGCATGGGACTTGAACTTTGTGCTAGAAAAATTGACACTTCCTCCTTTCGAACCAGCAGCAACAGCAGAATTACAATACTTATCATGGAAAACTGCTTTCCTGCTGGCAATCACTTCAGCAAGAAGGGTATCTGAGCTACAGGCATTAATGGCAGTACAACCCTTCCTGATCTTCCATCAAGATAGAGTGTCCATGAGAACAAATCCTACTTTTATGCCTAAGGTGGTCTCCAGAGTATCTTTAAATCAGGCTATCCACCCACCTACATTCTTCCCCAACCCACAGAACAGGGCAGAAAGACTGTTGCATACCTTGGATGTACATAGACAATTACGCTACTACCTGGACAGGACCAAGGGCAATAGAAAAACTGACCAGCTACTGGTAGCATATGCAACAGGAATGGAAGGAAAAGCAATTTCAAAACAGACAATCTCCAAGTGGATAGGAAATTGCATTAGATTTTGTTACTCCTACCATGGAAAGAAAACTCCAGAAAACATCAGGCCTCACTCTACAAGGGCTACAGCCACTACCACAGCTTTCCTACGAGGAGTGGCTACCAAGGACATTTTAGAGGCTGCTACTTGGAGCTCCGTGCATACATTTGCCAAGCATTATAATTTACCTTTATACTCTAGATCCCGAGCAGGTTTTGCCACTGCTGTTTTGCAAGGGATCCTAACTACACCATAACTTTATTCTTCCTCCTCCCCCAGTTTGGCTATGGTATTCTACCCATTTGTAAGGACTGCAGATGCATCCTTGAAGGACATAGTACAGTTTTGTACCTACCATAAATGTAGATGTCCGATAGGAATGCATCTGCAGTCAGGATTACCCGCCTTCCCTCTGTGGTACTCCTAGGGTATTTGCCCATCTTATAGCTAGCTGGGGGAATCTATTATGGTGTATTTGTTTGTATATATGTACATACATGCTTATTTTTGTGTTTGCTCTCTACTATTTGGAATCATTGGCATTTATCCAAATTTAGCCTTCCTAAAGGGCACCTGGCATCTGGGGCAAGAAACACTGAGGAAAATGGCGTCGGCTGATGCCTTTATACCCGAATAACTGCAGCTATGACGTCGGGTGAAGTGCGACACCAGCCGAGGCCAGACCCAGACTTTGGAATCCGGCCGACCGAAGGGCTGCCTGACGACAGGACAACCCATTTGTAAGGACTGCAGATGCATTCCTATCGGACATCTACATTTATGGTAGGTACAAAACTGTACTTTCTTTGCCATGATCCTTTCAATGGGGGAGTCACCAAAAAGATGCTGTAATACGATTGCCCCACTGTCTTCTTTATGCTTACCCACCATTGCCTGTTATTCACAAATTGCTATAGAAAGCATTTTGGTTGAAAAGCACAGATGTTCATCGTGTTACACTGCTGCAGTCATTACGCTTGGGTTATCCTGCCATCAGGTGGTCCCGCAATCGGCCAGAGTTCCAAAGTCTTGGTCCGGCGTCTGTTGCTGTCTCTTCTTCCCTGACGTCAGTGCGCCACGGGTATATAAGATGCATCCGAAGCCATTTTCTTCAGTCTTTCTTGCCGCGCGGTGCCCAAAGCAGAAGCAGTTCGCAAGTGCCGGTTGGCAGTCCGATTTTCGAAGTCGAATTTCAGATCCGAAGTCTTCAATAAAGCTAAGTACCCCGTCGGGGAAACTTTTTTCTTGCCTCAGACTGATGTCAGAAAAAGTTAATAATTGTATTTCTTGTGGGAAGCAAATACCTCATAAGGACTTCCACTCTTACTGTATTCCATGCCTAGGCCCTGATCACGTCACTAGTTGTCGGTTTTGTGCTAGATTTAACAAACGCACTATAAAAAGATGTTTTGATTTTGCTTTGCACTACTTTGGCCGAAGGTTCAATTATACTATGCTGTCGGATCTTCCGACGACCGCAATACCGAAAAAACGCAAGGACAAGGATAAAGACAGGCATCCGAGGTCCAAAACCGACGACAAAACCTCTTCTAGGCCAGCCGCCGGTTCTCAGTGAGGTGCTTTCGCAGCCCCTGACACCCGCTACCTCAGAGCCACAGGTTGCCTCCGACTTCCACGTGGAGACAACTAGGCCTCTGGAAACTCAAGGTATTGGGCCTATGGAAACTAAACCTTCAGATGGGTCCGGAGCCGCTGAGCAGGCATCAGCTTCTGAGGGTGTTTTCAGACCTTCACAACTTACCATTAAAACAACAGCCAAGACAAAAGTACCATTAAAGACAAAGAAACAAGTACAGCATTATCCTGGACAGCCCTCCATGCCTAAGAAACAGATGCTTAAAATGGCCGAAGACCTCATTACTCTAATCAGGGGTTCCCATCCCCCTCCGGAGAAAAGGCCTAGGCAGGATACAGACTATGATTCCTCTGATCAGGTTTCCATTTCCTCTGATTCCTCTTCAGACCATGGATATTCTCTACCCCCCTATGAGGACTCTGATGCTGAAGAATCTATCCCTTCAGCCTCTCCTCCTGAGGATTACTCTTTTGGGGAAACTTTACATTCCATGAGGGAGCATTTCCATTGGGAAAGTCAGGATTACTCATAATCCAAGAAAAGGCTCAGGGATTTCCTTTTATTGCCTCAGCACAGGCCCCTGGCTATTCCGCCTGTGCTAGATATTGTGGATGATGTGTTCTCTGAATCCAGCTTATCTCCTGATTCTTTGCCCCCTGCACCAGCCAAGCCAGATAGGTATTATAGAGTCCCTGACTCTCTCACGTTTCTTTATAAAAAACATTTTGCTGATCCAGAAACTATTTCCCAGGGTCCAAAAGGGGTTAAGGCTTCCATTGCAAAAAATCCAGTACCCTCTGACAGAGACTCCAGAGCTTTGGATAGATGGGGGAAGAAAGTATACACTTCTGCAATTTTAGCAGTAAGAGCTTTAAATTGCCAGTTTCACATGCTTAAGTACCAACAATATTTAATGGCTCAGTTAAAACAGAAAATGCTTGCAAGCTCAGAAGCTCCTGATTGTAAATAAATGCAGGATTTATTGCATGCAGTTGAACAGGTGGGAAAACATACTCTGCAATGTGGTTTTGATTTTTTAGAGGCCTCTTGTAGAGCCGCAGTTACAGGTTCTGTGATTCGAAAACATGCTAGGTTAAAAGAAAAGAGTTTACCTGATCATGTTAAGGCAAAATTATTGGATGCTCCTTTACAGCATGATACCTTGTTTGGTGTTAAGGCAGAAGAGGTGTTAAAGAAAATGGAGGATAAAGCTAAATCTATGCAAACAGTCAAGGATTTCCTACAGGTACAGCCACCTCGATTTAGCAGAAATTGGCCAACAAAAAATTGGCCCTTTCCAGTGTCAAGACAGGCCACAGATAGGCAGATACAGACGCCCAAGAGGCAGATCTCAACCCCAAGGCTCAAACACAATGACAGTGGGGCACCTCAACCTCAAAAGGAGGTGAGGACAAGTCTCAACCTTACAGGAAACAGTCACAATGACTTTCCCCTTCATACGCCAAACACTTCCCTTTTGGAAGCCCCCTTAGGGGGAAAGCTAGCACTTTTTTCTCAAAACTGGCAAGCAATCACCCAAAACAAATGGGTTCTGAATATTGTGTCTCAAGGTTACAGGTTCCACTTTCATACTTTACCAAGGCTAAAAGGAATGCCAGACCTGCCACAAAATCAATGGGCAGAGGCACAAAAAAAAATTTCAGCCCTCATGGACATGAGAGCTATTCAAAAAGTACCACAATAGGAACAAGGACAAGGATTTTACTCAAGACTCTTCCTGGTCCCCAGAAAGGACAAGGCCTGGAGGCCCATACTAGACCTTTCAATTCTAAATACTTACCTGGATATTCCGAAATTCAAAATGTTGACCTTACAGCAGCTTCTGCCCATGCTGGGCAAGAAGGCTTGGCTTGTTACTCTGGACCTCAAAGAGGCATACCTGCATGTCCCTATCAGAAAAAAATGCAGAAGATACCTCAGATTCAAAGCTGGTACAATGCACTACCAATGCCCTTTGGCTTATCTACTGCACCCATGGTCTTCACAAAGTGCCTGGCACCAGTAATTGCATTTTGCAGACAAAAAGGAATTCAAATGTATCCATGCCTGGATGACTGCCTCATTCAAGCAGAGACAAAGGACATTCTTCTACAGCATCTGGCATTTGTAAAAAGGTTTCTAATTTCTCTAAGGTACACAATAAATGAAAATAAGTCAAAACTAGTGCCCTCACAGCAGATTATATTCCTGGGTGCCAGCTTAAATACGACGGCCCAGATGGCTTACCTCACGCCAGACAAACAAGTTCAACTAACTCAATATTGTCAATTACTGGCAAAAAAGTCCCCTCTCCCTGCAAGAAAAATTCTGCAGGCCCTGGGATTCATGGCATCCTGCATACTACTAATACCATATGCCAGACTGCATATGAGGAAATTACAATGGTACCTAAAAAGTGTTTGGACACAACACTCTCACAGTTTAGAAGCAGTAATACCAATGATTCCCTGCCTTCAACAGCAGTTTCGATGGTGGGCACAGGCATGTCACCTAAACAAGGGTCAGCCTTTTACCCTACCCACAGCCAGGCAGACTAACAACAGATGCTTCAGATTATGCCTGGGGAGCACACATAGCAGGGAAATGCATTCAGGGCAAGTGGACCACAGACCAGATGCATCTTCACATCAATCAAAAGGAGATGTTGGCTGTTCAAAATGCACTAACAGCTTTCAAGGACCTTCTGCATCCAGGACAATTATTATTAGACAGACACCACCACAGTAATGTGGTAGATAAACAAGCAAGGGGGCACTCATTCTTATCCCCTATGCAGGCAAGCTATGACCTTGTGGAACACCGCTCTAACGTATCAAGTTCACCTGCAAGCACAATTCCTGCCAGGAAAGAAAAATACTCTGGCAGACGATCTAAGCAGAAATATCATGGACCCTCACAAATTGAAATTGAATCCACAAATCTTCAGCATGGTAACGCAAAAATGGGATGCCCAGACATAGATCTTTTTGCCTCCCCACTGAATTGCCAACTACAAAAATTCTGCACAAGGACTTATCACAAACAAGATTGGAAAGTGGATACTCTTTTGTTCAGCTGGAAAAACCTAAATGTTTATGCCTTCCCGCCACTGCCTCTCCTTTCAAAGGTACTCCTAAAGCCAGACAAGAAAAACCACAGATGATCCTGATTGCTCCAGACAGGCCACGCCAGCACTGGTACCCTATCTTAAGGAACTTAGCTCAAGGCCTACCATGGATTTTGCCTCAAATTCCACACCTTCTGACTCAACAAAACAATCGGATCCTGCACGGTCAGCTCAAAACCCTAAACCTGGCTGCATGGCAGATTCATTAGTCAAACAGGCAACACCTCTCTCTAAAGCTGTTATGGATGTCATTTTGGAGGCCAGGAGGCCTAGCACCAGGAATGCTTACTCAGAAAAATGGAAGAGATTCTGCGCCTGGAACCAGGCTCAAAGCCTTGACCCTCTTGTTCCAAACATTCCTCAGATTTTACAATATTTAACTGGGATGCTGGACAGAGGCCTATCCTTCTCATCAATTAAGATCCATGCCTCTGCCATTTCAGCACATTACAACACGGATCCTCCTTTATTCTCTCATCCCTTGCTAAAGCAGTACCTCAGAGGGGCTAAAAGCATAAGACCGCCCCGGAGAGCACCAATACCAACTTGGGACCTCAGTTTTGTTTTGGAAAAACTAACCCTGCCACCTTTTGAGCTAGCCAATACAGCCGATCTAAATTTTTTATCATGGAAAACAGCTCTGCTCCTGGCAGTAACTTCAGCATGAAGAGTCTCAGAGCTACAGGCATTAATGGCAGTGGAACCTTTTATAATTTTTCATCAGGACAGGGTTTCTTTAAGGACAAACCCTACCTTTATGCCAAAGGTGGTATCTAGTGTGGCTCTTTACCAAACCATCCATTTGTCAACTTTTTATCCAAACCCCCAGAATAAAGGGGAGAAACTTCTGCATTCTTTGGACATACACAGGCAGCTACGCTTCTACTTGGACAAAAACAAAAGCTCAGGGAAAACTGAGCAACTGTAGCATATGCTGCAGGATCACAGGGCAAGGCTATCTCAAAGCAGACTATATCCAAATGGATAGGACACTGTATCCGTTACTGCTGCACACAGCATGGAAAATCAGTCCCAAATAACATTCCACCAGGGCAACAGCCACTTCAACAGCCTTTCTCAGAGGAGTACCTACCAAGGAAATTTTGGAGGCTGCAACTTGGAGTTCAGTGCACACCTTTACCAAGCATTGCCACCTGCCTCTTTACTCTAAATCCAGCGCAGGATTTGCCACTGCAGTTCTGCAGGGCCTCATAGCCAATCCTAACTCGTTATAGACCAGCCACCCAACCTTAGCTTTGGGATTCTACCCAAGTGTAATGACTGCAGCAGTGTAACACGATGAACATAGTACAGTTTTGTACCTACCATAAATGTAGATGTTCGAGTGTTCACACTGCTGCAGTCCAGGTTACCCTCCCTCCATCCCCTCTGAACTAGCTGGACTTATCTATACCTTTCTATCCTATACAACCTTTGTGGTGTATTTGCTTGTAACTGAAGGTATTGTTTTTATTTCATATGTATATTTTTTATTAGCAATATGTATTGCCTACCTACTTGGGGGCACCTGACATCTGGGGCAAGAAAAACTGAAGAAAATGGCGTTGGATGCATCTTATATATCCCTGGCGCACTGATGTCAGGGAAGCAGCGACAGCAACCAACGCCGGACCAAGACTTTGGAACTCTGGCCGACTGCAGGACCACCTGACGGCAGGATAACCGAAGTGTAATGACTGCAGCAGTGTGAACACTCAAACATCTATATTTATGGTAGGTGCAAAACTGTACTTTATTCTTATTGCATCCTTCTGGCCTCTGTAGATTTGGTTCCCATTCCTCTGGCCTCACCATTATCCACCCTGGATTTGGATCCAACTCTAGTCTTATCTGACTGGTAGGACTCACCCAGAATTAACAGGCCTCAAACTGACCACATGGTTCTTCCAATTCCATTAATTGCTAGACAGTCCAGGTTCTCCTCCCAAGTTCATCATATTTTATCTTCTCAAAAAGTTTTTACTAGAAAGATTTACAAATGTAAATGGAAAAGATTTGATGTTATGTTGTCTCTTTCTCACCTTCCTTCTTGTTGGTTGGGTTTTGAGCTGATCCTCGGCTCTGACTCTGCCGTATTCTAAAGCTTGAGAGATTTCACTGGCTCGAGGCTAGACCCTATCCCATCATGCCTAGCACTAGTTACCCAGATCTCATTTGCCACTTGAAGCTTCAAAATTGCTGGATTTTTCTTATATTCTGTATTAAAATCTTAAAATCTGTAAGGAAGTCTTTTCTATAGATTAGTAGTAATTCTAGGATCCCTATCCATTTTGGTTGTTGTTGTTCAGGCAGTCATTTTTTTACTTCAGGCCTATCCCCATCCCTTATGAATCTGTTTTTAGTTAGGATTCACTCTTGCTTTCGGCCCACTTTCAGCTAGAGGGTTTCCCCTTATTATCTCCTTCTCCCTTTTCTGCTTAAGGAGTTAGCTGTTTAAGTTAGAGGCTCTGCTCGGTTGGGGTGTTGTCATTTAACTTAGAGGCTTTCCCCTTTCTGTTACCTTCCGTTAATTGCTGTATATAAAATATATATATATATATATATATATATATATATAATAATTTAAATATAGTGTTGTTTTGTTGTAGTGGTAGAGTTCTCTTTTTCTTGATACCTATAGTTTATTGTGATTATTGCTGTTTGCTTTCAACAATGTCAGAAGAAGCGCCCAAAGAATCCATACTTTCTGGATTCAATAAGAGTGATTCATGCTCCCAAAAATGTCCCTGACTGACAGACATATGAGCTATGTTTATTGCCCGGGAGCAGTGCACCTGCAGGACTCGCATTCCGTTTTTCATGCCTTCAGCGTCACGAGCACAAAAACAAGCATATTGAGAGGTTTATTAAAAGGACCCTTTGACACTCCAGTGAAAGGGAATCAGGCAAGAAAACCAGAAAAACCCTCCAAACTGACATCTCTGTCTGTTCTGACCTCAGAGCCATCGAAGCAGAAAGATAAATCTTCCAGTTTGTCGGATCCAAAACCTCTCGGGGCTGACAAGACTTTATCTCCTGTGATTCTGTCACCTTGGAACTGTCTAGAAGTCACAAAAGGACTAAGTATCCTTCTTTGGAACTGGTGCAGTCCGCTCCACAGTCACCGCTTCTCCAGTCTGTGGCACGCAGTCACCTATCACCCACTCCTCTCCGTCATCCAGGAGCCTTTCAGATGATGATGTGGAGAGGATGGTGAAGAGGCTACTCAAGACACCGTCTCTCACCAAAATCTTATCAAGCTCAGCCCGTATGGATGTGGAGCAGACTATTCAACCCCCCAGACCATCTAGTCCCCACCATCTAGTCCCCCTCTGACTCACTTGAACTTCGAGCCGGAGTGCATAGAAGTCATTGTAGTGGAACCCTAGGTTCCAAAAACCTCTGGTCTCTCGGTTCTGACATCTACTCCAATCTCCTCGATACCTCCTTCTATCAAGGGATCTGGGAGCCAACACTCCCTCGTTGGCTCTGAGGGGGGAGCAGAATTGGACCCTTGTCGACCCCCACTCTTTCTTCGAGCTACAGCATAGGTGAGCTCGGCTCCCACATCCGCCTTAGCCATCGCCCTCATGTGTGGAAGGTCTCAGCACTTCGGAACCAGGGACCCTCTTAGGCCAGGATCATTGTGCCTTCGAGGTGATGAGTGTGCTGTCTTCTCAGACAACTCCTCCCTCGGCTTCAGCGATTCCATCCTCTATGGAGCCAGTATCTTCTATCTCACCACCCCTCCATTCTAAGCATAGGGAACCAATGCCCGAGGATGCTCCATTGGGCGACCCCCTCTTCTGAATCCTTCCCGGAGCATCCCCCTGAGGAGGTCCCTCGGAAGAGGACATGTAAGAGGAAGCATGTGGACTCCTGTTAGTTCCTGACATTGGACACGGACTTGGAGGACTCAAAAGGGTCTCCACGATCCCCCTCTGAGGATGTCTCATTCTCGGACATCCTGGAACTCCTCTAGCAGAGGGGTGGCTGAAAGTCCCTTTCCCCTTTTGAAGATGAGTCCATGTACCAGGATGCATTCGGTTCCCGATCCTCCACCTCTTGGGTGTCTCCACCCTTCGACCCGCTGCTAGGAGTAGCAAGTTGAAAGGCATGGAGCTCTCCTAGATCGATGGAACCAATTCTGCGGAGGCCCAATAAGTTCATAACTGCTCCGGATGACAAATCTTTCCTGACCAAGGGCATGCCAGTTGATGTGGTGGCGGCGATGGCCACTAAGAAGGAATTAGCAGAGACGTCTACTTCTGTCCATCTGCCGAACAAAGAGTCCCATACGATGGAAATATACAGGAAGCATGTCTTTTCTCTTTACTCTTAGGTCACTGAATTATTTATCCCATTTCACCTGTTTTCAGAGGGATCTCCTGAAAGAGCGAGGAGATACCCTACAGGATCCTAAAGCTGCTGGAGCTGCAGAAAGAACTGCTTCTCAGCTTATGACCTTATCTTCGGTAGTTAACTCCTCCATGCAGCTTATTTCCTATGCAGCCGATGGAGTGAGCAGGGCTGCAGGCACAGGAGTCGCCTTACGGAGACATTCCTGGATGCACCTTTGTCAGTTTGTGGAGCCCTTCAAAGTCCTCCTTTACTAACGCCCCTTTTGATGCCTCATCATTGTTCAGGCCTAAGGAAAAAGAGACTCTAACCAGGTGTGAGCAAGATGGCAAGACTCTCTGCTCTGGGAGTACATTTTCCCACGTCTTCTACACCTTATCTCAAAGGTCAGAAAGGCAGACAAATGTGGTTCCAAAAATCCTAGGGAGCTTCGCCTGATGCACATGGTGATTTCCCCCCCCCCCCGGGGCAGAGGGGGGAATAATAATGGGAGATACCGCCCTCATGGCAGAGAGGGTTCGCAGAGTCAGGGAGACAGAGATACATTCTCTGGTAGGCCCTTCCAGTGCTCCTGAAAGGAGGCCCGCCTGCCCACCTCTGGAGGCAGTCAGGAGAAGATTGTCAATATACCCAGAAGCCTGGCAAAATATCACAAAGGACACATGGGTGCAGTCGGTAATATCCAGGGATACAGTATTCCTTTCTCCTTACCACCTCTTCCCAGGCAACAAAAAAATCCATCCCTGATGTGCCACTTAATCTAACAGAACAAGCAACTCTAGAAGTTCAAAGGTTGCTAAGAAAACAAGTCATCCAAGTAGTCCCCACTGACCAAATCGGGTCTGGATCTTACTCAAAGTTCTTTTTAGTACCAAAGAAAACAAGGGGCTGGGTGTTTCCATATCTGGACAACTGACTCCTTACCGCCACCAGCGAGCATCGACTAACCGAGACAGGGGACAGTCACTGCTCTCAGTTAGGCATCACTATAAACTATGAAACGTCTGCCTTGTTGCCCTGTCAATATATTACATTTATAGGGGCAGATCTAGATACCAGACACATGATAGCAAAATTGCCTCAGGAGAGGGTGTCAACCATTCAACACCAGGTTGCAGTTTTAATCAGGAGGATGACTCAAACAAGATTTGTTCTGAAAATCCTGGGCTCAATGGCAGCAGAAATAACGCTAATTCTCTTAGTGTGCTTCCACATAAGGTTATTGCAGTGGCTCCTGTTTGCTCAATGGTCCAGGCAAGATCTACCCATGTCCCACGAAATTCTCATCACAGACACCTGCAAGAAGGACCTAAAATGGTGGCTTCAGTCCACACAGCTGACGATAGGTAGACCATTTGTCCTCCCCCAACCAGTGGTCACAGTGACCACGGACGCTTCCCAGACAGGGTGGGGGGCATTATCTGGCACAGACTGTTCATGGGACTTGGCAACAGCACGAGTACCACTTGCACATAAACGTCTTCAAGATGAGAGCAGTGCTCCTGGCATTGTAAGCACTTCACAGCTCTCTCCCCGTGGGGATGATTGCATTTCAGACGGACATGTCAGTGGTATGGTACATCAACAAGCAAGGCGGAACCAGATCCTACCCCTTGTGTCGAGAGGCTGTAAGAGTATTGCAATGGGCGATGTCTACCCAACGTTTTCTGATTGTGACTCACATTCCAGGGAAATCCAACGTGATAGCAGAAAAGCTAAGCAGGCTGTCCTTATGCTTCACGAGTGGTCTCTGAAACAGGATATTGCAAACCAGATTTTTCACAAGTGGGGCCAGCCTTGCTGCAATCTTTTCACCACATCCATCAATGCCAAATGCAGCAGCTATTTTGCCCTAGTCCCCCACCGGGACAATCACCCAGGGATGCACTTGTTCACGATTGGCCCCCGGGACTTCTGTATGCCTTTCCCCATTCCCTCTGATACCCAAGGTTCTTCAGAAAGCAAAATCGGTGGCTTGCAAGCTAATACTCATTGTCCCCTACTGGCTTCGTTAAATCTGGTTCCCATTCCTATGGCCCCATCTTCAGGAGGAGCCTTGGATTATGGACCCAGTTCTGGATCTGCTGATGCATCAGTCAGGCACACACCACCCTTCCTTGCAGACCCTCAAGCTGACAGCTTGGTTCCTCCACTTCCAGTCTTAGCCTGGCTTCCTGACATTTCCCCGGCAGTACAACATATTATAATTTCCTCTCACAAATCCTCTACGAGAAAACTGTATACTAGCAAATGGAAATGGTTCTCTTGTTGGGCAGACAAAAATAATATTGATCATTTTACTAGACCTATTTCAAAGATCCTAGAATTCTTTACTGAAACTTTTAACCACGGAGCAGCAGCAACTATCCAAGTTCAACTGGCTGCTATTTCCAACTTTCATGTGGGAGAAGTGGGTTCCAACCTTATGTCCCACAGGGTATGCAAAGCTTTTCTGAGGGGTACTACCTTTTGAGACCCCCAATAAGAGAACCACTTTCTCCTTGTGATCTAAATTTAGTCCAGGTTGCTTTGATTCTTCCTCCGTTCGAACCGGCTAGTTCTTTATTTATTTCAGTTTGATTACCGGGGAGGTCCACTGGGCTTGAGGGCCCATTTTCAGTGGAGGCCTGGGGAGAAAAGCTCCACAAAAACAACAGTATTTATTACAAAAAAGAGTTCAGACAAAAAAGTACAATAGAATTAACAGGTAGCTACAAATAGTCCACAATACCAATATCAGAAGGCTAAAAATAGCATAAGTATTAACAGTTTCAGTTAAATTCAGCAGGAAAAAACAAAAAAAAAAATTATGGGATATTGTAAAAGAAAATAATTTACTGTTTATACTGTTTTCTTGCTCTCTAAAATTTTTGACTTTGAAAACGATTTTCATGATCGCCATTACCTCAACTAGGAGGGTATCAGAATTACAAGCTTTATCCATTTGTCCCCCTTATTTAATTTTTCACAGTGATGGGGTTTCTCTCTAAACCAACTCCTCCTTTCTATCAAAAGTTTGCTCAGAATTCAATCTGAATCAATCAGTAGAACTACCTGTATTTTTCTGAACCATGGCAGCAAGACAGACTATAACTCCACCAACTGGATGTTCATCGACAGTTAAGTTTTGAACTTGCACAGGACACAGGGATTCAAACAGTCTGACCAATTGTTTGTATCCTTTGCAGAAAACAAAAAGGGAATTTCAGTCTCAAAAGTAATTTTATCAAAATGGCTTTCAGACACCATTACTTATGTCTGTAACTCACAGGACAAACAACTGCCAGGGAAAATTTGAGGTCGCTCAACCAGGACCTTGTCTACCTCTACTGCCTTTTAGGCCAGACTGCCTTTAGACTCAGTTTGTGTGGCAGCTACTTGGGTTAATCCCCATACCTTCATCACTCATTTCAAAGTAGATGTGGCCTCCCGGAACAGGGCATTCTTTGGTTCCACGGTTCTAAAGAGTCTATTCCATTGAGCCATCCAAGAAGTTGCTGGGAATGTAGTCCCAACCAACAAGAAGGAAGGCAAGGTAGAGACAACATAACATAAAGAAGTTATCTACTCACCATAACGTTCCATGTTTGTTGTTCTTGATCTCGCCTTCCTTCTTGCATCCCACACTCCTTCCTCCTCCTGGAGGATTGAGAAGAATTGTCTGTCTTTGGCTTTGTAGGCCTTGATTCCCTTCCTGCCTTATGAGTTGGGTAGTCTAAGAGTTTTCTACTTATGGCTTGGTGGTTTTCTTATATATATGTATATGCCTATAGTTTATATATCTGCATATTGTAGTCTGGTGTTTTTAGGTTATCACAAACGAGATCTGGGTAACTAGTGCTAGGCATGATGGGATAGAGTCTAGCCTCGAGTCAGTGGAAGTTCTCGAGCTTTAGAATACAGCCGAGCCAGAGCCAAGGATCATCTCTGAACCCAGCCAGCAAGAAGGAAGGTGAGATCAATGACAACAAACATGGAACGTTATGGTGAGTACAAAACTTCTTTTTATCCGGGATCTTGGCAAAGATCTGGATCCTTTTTTAGTACCTCTGCCATCTATCCTTGAATTTTTAGCTTCAGTTTTCAGTGAAGGGGCTAGTTTGTCAACTGTTGGAAGTTCATTTGGCTGCCATTTCTAATTTCCACGTAGACTAAAATAATTCTACATTAGCTTTTTTGCTTAGACCACCTTTAAAATATCCTACTACTCTTTTGAATTTAACTGTCATGCTTCCGGATTTTAACACAATCTCATTTTGAACCTTCAGCCAAAGCAGAACTTCTGAGGAGCAGGGTTCACCCTCTGGGGCTGACTGAGGCTTTGGGTCTCTACGCTTGGTGGGGACTGGTGGTGCAGAGACAGAACACAGACCTTTCGAGGAGGGAGAAGAGGAATCTGAAGATGTGAGCGTCTTACTAGACAAAACCTTCCTCATGGCCTGGAAGGCAACAGAGCCCCGGGCCGAGGACTCCACCGGTTCCGAAGAAGACGGTAGCCTCCCCGGGCCCGGAACTACGGGCTCCGATCCAGAGGACGGAGCCAAACTAATCTGTGCCGAGGCACCGAGGGGAAGAGTCGGAACCAAAACTTCGGTTCGAGTCTCCCCCCGGAACCGAGGAGAGACTGTCGGCTCCGAGACCCCTTGATGGGTACCGAGGGTGTCGAGGTCAGTGGAGCCAAAAGCACTAAAGAAGGCTTCGTCTCTGGGGGATCAACAATCATCAGATCCTTGACTCCTGGCTCCGATGACTCGATGGGTCTTGAAGGAGGATCTATGGATGGAACAGGAAGGGCTTCAGGCTTCGAAACCTATTGGAACGAAACCGTAATTAGTTTGGATAAGGCCGTGTTCTCCATCAGCTTCTGCACCACTCGATCCACATCGGTGTCTGACAGTGCTCTGGAGGAACAGGTCGAAGGGGGCGAAGAAGTCACCGAGCAAAGGAGCGATGAAGGGAGTACCTCTGACACCGGCTCCAAGACCTGGACCTCTCCCAGAGGCAGCACCTCGGTGCTCGGCTCCAAGGTCTGTGGAGCCGGTGATCGAATCTTAACAGAGGTACTCTGAGCCGATGACCTGGGCTCCAATACCTTCGAAGACTTCGATCTCTTTGAAGACTTTGATGACTGGTCTGCCTTCTCTAATGCCTCCTGAAACTCCGGCTTCAGGAGACCCCTCTCAATCAGTTTCCTGCGTCTTTCCATCATCACTCTGCCACTAAACAAGTGGCAGATGGAGCAGTCCTCCTGAAGATGGAGAGAGCCTAGACAGTAGACGCAGGAAACGTGGTTGTCTGTTATGGACATTTTCTGTCCACACTGGCAACGTTTAAAACCAGACTTGGCTTTCTCTGACATGTCCTGAATAGAAAAATACAGTATGTAATACTAATCTGTATATAACTATATATATATATATATATATATATATATATATATATATATACAATAACTAACCTGACTAAACACTGACAGAAAGTTATTGGCCTAAGGCCTAGGAGCAGCTGCTCCCACAAATTCTTAAACACTATTTTAAACTAACACACACACACTAATACTAATGCTAATACTAAGAAAAACTCTAATAATTTTTAACTTTTTAGAAATATATAGTAAATTTTTATATAGAAAAAAGGATACTGGCCCGAGCTCTCACTCGACGATGAGACCTGTTGCAGCGGCAAACTAGATCTGAGGGTTAGCAGGAGAGGATCATGGGATAGGGACTGTGCCTCGAGCTTCTCTTAGACGCAGAGCTTGGAATGTGGCTGACTCGGAGCCGAGGGATCGGCTCCGAACCCATGTGACGAGATGAACAACTCACATGGAACGTTATGGTAAAAACATAACTTCTTTTTTTTGTCTTGGTAAACCATTTTTTTGGTTGTTGTCACATCGGTTAGATTAGTGTCTGAATTCCAGGCTCTAGCTTCTAATCTACTTTACCTGTTTTGTCACAAAGGCAGGGTGTCATTGAGAACAAATCCGGCCTTCTTGCTTAAGATTACTTCTGAGTTCAGCATAAACCAGGTCATTAATCTACCACTTTTCTAAAGGGGGGGGCTGTATGCTCCACCTTTTGGATGTGCATAGACAACATCTTTAACTTTGTAGAACCAAAGACTTAAGGAAATCTGACAAATTGTTTCCATTTCTCCTAACAGATTAGGCAAACCAGTATCCAGTGTTACATTTATTTAACCATTTAGCCAATGTATCTCCTTTGTTTATCATTAAAAAAGGTTTGTCCTTGCCCAAGCCATCTAGAGCTCATCCCATGAGCTCTATAGCAGTTTCTTCAGCCTTTTGATTAAGGGCTTCCTTGGATTTGGATAACATCTGTGCAGCTGCAACTGGGGCTTATTATCACACCTTCACTGGTTGTTACAAATTAGGTTTCATTTCCAGTAACAGAGTGGCCTTTGGCTCAGCAGTACTCTGGGGAATATGCTTCCATAGGGTCTCCCTAGGTTACAGTAGGTGGGAACTCTGTCCCATCATTTGAGGAATGAATGAAAAGAACGTCCGATAATGTTATGTACTCACCATAATGTTCCATCTGTGTCATCCATTTTCATTCTTCCTCAACTTCCTGGCCACCTGCTCCCTCCTTTTGTTTCTGGAAAGATCTAAGAGTTGTAGTGGAACCTCTGTTCCTTGTTGAGCTCCAGCTTCCTTTTTTTTTCTACGTTAATTGATTTGTATAATGGGTTGTCCCTTGATATCTAGGGGCAGCAAACTCTTAGCTGAGGTATGTTAGGTTGGTGGGGCATTGTGGCTAAAGAGGGGAGCTCGAGAGTTCTTGGAACCTCTGAACTGGTAGAAGCGGCTGAGTCAGATCAGAGTATCCGATCCATAGCCATCAGTTGAAGAGTGAAAATGAGCAACACAAATGGAATGTTATGGTGAGTGCATAACTTTTTTTTTTAAGGGTAGTACATAATTTTAGTTATATAAATGAAAAAACATTTTGACGTTTTCAGTTGTAAACATTGTATAATGCATGTAATCTTCTGTACAGTCTTTGTCAATCAAACATTATGTGGCTCATTCAGTTCCTGCCATCCCTTAAACCTCATTTATAGGTTAGTACTAAGCTAACTGCCCTTGCGAGGCATTTTAAGCCTAGCCAATTATCTCTTGTGAGACTCGAACCCTGCAACTTGTGTTTGTAAGGCAAACACCTTAACCATTAGGCCACCCTCCCAACCCCATCATCCAAAACATTCTGCACATTTGTTCTACCAATTCCCTTTTTTTCTATGCAATTTTGTTCATACCCTTTTCTAAAGATCCCACTTCCAGTTTTTTTTTCTCTGTTATATTCACTATTTTTGACATAGTTGGTTTAGACTTTGACTTCCATTTTCTGGTAATTGCTGTTTTGGCAGCCACCAGAATGAAACTCAGCAAGGTCTTACTATGTGTTTGGCAATTCAGATGCCGTATCACCACTAAAGAAAATAATGTCCTTAGTTAATACCAATTTTTTGTTCAACTAGTATTTCTGACAATAGTAGTTTTATTTAGTCTGCCTACTTCTTACAGGCCATCAGAAAATGTTCCCAATTACCCCTCTTCCCCGTCACACCTCCAACCTGTGCAGTCTACCCAAGGAAATATTCTTTTGGAGTATAAAATGCCTAGGCAAACACTTCCAAACAAAGATCCTTAATCTTCTAGACTTTGTATATTTGGGAGCTATACATGTATCCTCCCATTGTTTTCTAGCAAATTGCTTATGCAGTCTGTCCCAATCCTTTCTAATCTTCTGATTCCTGTAGTTATCGTACAGTATTTTAAATGACCTACTAATTATCCATTTCTTAATATTAGCTTCTGTTTTAGATTATACTAAAACAGTGTTGGTATTTCACTTAGGACTCCCCTATTTCTTTCTCTTTGCCTATACTTTATAGAGA
The DNA here is from genome assembly GCF_019279795.1 of Protopterus annectens. Lineage (NCBI taxonomy): Eukaryota > Metazoa > Chordata > Ceratodontiformes > Protopteridae > Protopterus > Protopterus annectens. The sequence goes on from NC_056733.1 coordinate 913,405,106, forward strand.
AAGCAGTCTCTGGCCTGCAATCCAAATGTATTGTTGGCCCTTTCCCATTCTGTTATTTTTCCCTCTCAATTTACTCCTAATACCTTGGGTCCTTTGCCATTTTTCTCCAGTAAATTCACTGTACCCCTAATTGCAGTCCTCTCCATCAACAGAATCTCCTTTTTCCATTCCTGGGCTGGCTTAGTCTTTAGCATACTTTCTGCCACTTTATGAAATAATATTCTATATGGTTGTTATTTAAGGATCTGCATCCAAAATCCCAGTCTCATTTCTTGACCTTCCCTCTGTTTTATCATCCCTTTCTACTCTGAATTATAGCTTTCTCCTTGTGGCACTTTTGTCTTACAGACGTCATCAGTTCAGAAAAACTAATACTGGCAAAGGCATTGCTCTTTGGCAAAAGTGTGTTGGAGGAGTAGTTTGGTTTTCTTATTAGCCTTTTCATTGGCTGCAATTGAAACTCCTGATTGGTTGTTTCTCCTTGCTACTAATTAACATACGTTTTTTAGAATCCTTCCAATTTAGTAGGTCTTTCTCACTACAGCTGCATTCTGAGCTCCTTTGCTTTACACTGGTCTGTATCTAATGTTATACTTTTAAAGCAAGTGCAAAAAATTTTTTTTTGCTTAATCCACTTTTTCCAGTGCTAAATAGGCCTACCTTTTTATAGTTTTTGTATATTCAAGAGTTATCTCATTGCAGAAGTTGCCATTCATATAATTGTTTCTTTAAAGTATTTTATGGTTGAGTGGTTGGATTCACATCCTTTGTGGGCCATCCTGTTTAAGTCTCTTATTTCATTAGAGTACTCTGTCACAGGCTTATAAAGTTATCATCTGTATTATCTTCCATACAGTGTTGGACAGAGCTTATTTTTACGAGGCATTTTGTAATTATCCTTTGAACACAAAAAGTAAAAAAAAAACATTGGCTGATTAGGATCCGTGAGAATAGAAGATTCCACTTTTATCAGGCTTCAAAAATTATCCCGTGTTGGACCTTTTTTTAACAAAGCAGTAGTGGTTCATTAGCCTGGAACGTTGAAGTGCTTTCACTCATTTGGTAAATAAGCTGTCAACAGGTACTTCTTTGTAGCTAAATGTTCCAGATTTTGTGAAGATCAAATTCTGTTGAGTATGCATATAATAGTGTTTTTCAGCTTGGTTTCATCATCATCATCACCCCCCCCTTTTTCCCATTTCTACATGGGGTCAGGGCATCGTGTCAACTGTCACCATCTCTCTCAATTCAGTGCCACACTCCTGCCTTCTTCAACACTCATGCCTGACTACCGCAGATCGTCTTTCACACAGTCCATCTACCTCTTTGCTGGACGTCCTCGTTTCCTTTTACCTTCTTCCTGTCTGTCACAAATCATCTTCTCTAGATTGTCTTCTGCTTTCCTGCACGTGTCCAAACCATCATAATCTGTTCTCTTTGATCTTTTCTACAGTTGGAGCTACTTTGGCTTCTGCTGTTATGTCATTTCGTCTGCCCATAGTATGCATCCTACCACCCTTCTCAAGCACTTCATTTCCATCACCTCTAGCTTCTTCATCTACTCTGCCTTTACTGCCCAGGTTTCTGTACCATAAAGTAGTACTGGTTGCACTGCTGTCTTGTACACCTTACTTTTCAGCTTCTTTGGCATTCTTCTGTCATAGACTACACCTTAGACTCTATGCCAGTGGGCTGCAACACCTCTGTTTCTAGCTTTGACCTCTTTATTCAGACTTTCTTTCTCCTCAACAACCCCTCCCAGATACTTGAAGCTATTTACCTGTTCATAGGTTCATAGGTAGGTACTAGGCTATTGGCCCTAGGGCCTATATAAGCCTAGCCAAAGGTACCCTGGCTTTCGCCACCCAAGAAAATTATTTTCCTGTGCCACTGTCGAGCAGAGCCGCAGAAGTGATCCCCAGGGTGAATTTCCTATCTCCCATCCAATCATCAAGATTTTTCTTGAACAGTGCTAATGAGGAGCTTTGTTTGATATAGATAGGTAGTTTGTTCCAGAGTATGGGAAGTCTCTGGGACAGGAATCTATCTGTGGGTTCGGTGTATTTTTTGTCATTTTGGACCAATTCTGAGCGTAGAGGAATTATATGAGATATTTTCCAAATGGTGGGGATCTTTCCTTCAGAGATAGTCCTATTAATCAAAATAGATACAGGGAGATAAATAGCTTTTGCAGCTATTTGTAAGTATTCAGATGGGAGTTGGTCAGCAGATGGGGTACAAGGTTTGAGTTTGATGAGAAGCTTATAAATAATGGATGAAGAGACAGGTTAAATTTGAAAGGCTTTAGATGAGACTGGAGAGGTATTTTGTGGGGATGCAGTAGGTGTGGGTAATGAATTAGCTAGGGTTAGAATAGTTTCTGTAAAGGCATCTTGGATCTGAGAAGCATTGTTGAGGTTAAAGCCAGAAGGGATGGGAGTAGGTGAATGTCCTGGTTTAAGAAGTTTATTAACACCTGACCAGAATTTTTGAGGGGTATTTTGACTATTTTTTTGTAGATGAAGATAAAATTCCTTTTTGTCTCTAAGAGTATCTTTCTTGATGGCATTTCTTAATTGTTTGAAAAGGAGGTGATCAGATGGACATTTGGTAGCTCTCCATTTAGCCCAGGTTTTATTTCTAAGGATCATTTTTTCTTTTGTTTGCTTTGTTAGCCATGGGGCAGTCTTGGCTCTTATCCTAGTAGAGCGTAATGGAGCGTGATAATCAAGAATTTGTAGAAAGTTTTTGTTAAAATAGGTCACTGCTTCATTAAGTTCAAGGTGTGTCAAAGGCGACCAGTCACATGCCTGCAATTCAGCAAGGAAGTTATCAGGGTTGAAAAATCTTTTTGAACGGCATGTTCTTAGTTTATGAGTATTAGGATAATTTAATTTTTGTCTGAAGACATATGTAAGTATATGATCACTAATACTGTCAGGAAGGGTTCCTGGAGTATAGCTGTTGGGGGGTGATTAATAAGGATCCAGTCCAAAATTGTCTCTTTATTATTTGGTTTATGGATTCTAGTTGGAGTTGTTATTAATTGCGAGAAACCATAAAGATTAATATGGTTAGTAGGCTGCTGGGATGAACAGGTTTTCCAGTCAATGTTGAAATCACCAAGTATTATGGTTTCTTGGGGTAGTTGGTTTGAAAGTGAACTAAGTCTTCTAGAGTTTGAATATTATTACCAGGGGGAAGGTACATGCAAATTAGATAGATAGCTTTATTGTTGTTAATCTGAAGTTTGGTTGATAAAATTTCAGCTTTGTTACCTGTTAATGGAAGTTCATTATAAAGGGTAACTTGTAGATTAGATTTATAGATGATGGCTATACCGCCACCTTTCTTCTTCATGCGGTCATATCTAAGTATGTTATAGCCAGGAGGGGTAATTTCCTGGTCTTGAGTAGAGGGTTTTAACCAAGTCTCTGTTAGACATAATATATCAAATGCGTGCAAGTGAAGGAGTGCATGGAGGTGGTGAATTTTGTTGTTGACGCTTCTAATATTAAGGTGAGCTATTAGAAGGGAGTTGGCTGCTTTGGTACATGAAGAATGAAGAGGTGAAGGATTAATATTTGAATCATATTCATTCATGATAGAGGGACCGGGATTAGGATGAACATCACCATGTAGGAGGAGGTGGTGATGGGAGAAAGATAGTAATTTGAGAATTTTAAGTGAGATATTAAGAATCTTTTTATTAAAGCAGAAGGTCATGTGAGATATTCTATGGTATTTTGGTAGTAGATAGTTGGAAGAACAGGTAATGTTACTATGATTAAGGGTGCTGAAGAAAGAGGAAGGTAGAGTTTGTTGCAGATGAATGTTTTGTTCATATAAAGTGTTAATTTCAAAAGAGGTGGTGTAGTAAGATAAAGAAAGAGAGGCTGTAGCAGTAGTAAAGAGAAGAATATGTAAGAAAAAAGCTTTAAGTGATGGTGACATGGTAGTGAATAGCTGAAAGGATAGTATAACTTGTAAAAGATGTTCAGATTAAGAACAAGTAGATCAGTATTGGTTTGTGTAGTAGGGTGTAAGGGAGATAAGTAATTGAAAGTTACGGTAGGAGATAGTTAGATCTAGTCCAATAAGACGTAAATGCTAGATAGGTAGTAAGTGAAATTTACAGTAGGGCAAGGTATGATAAAATAATAGAAGAGGAGGATGCAAGAGACAATGTTAAATAGAAGTTGAAAGGAGATATGCATAAGATAGTTTTAGAGTTGGAGGTCAGAGATGGGTGGATAAGATGGAGGGGAGGGAAGAAAGATAGGTATAAGTTAAGGGGAGGGGTCTAGTATGATGGCTAGTTAATACCTCACATACAGTGAAACTAGCTAGAAAAATACACACTACACAAAGTGCTATAAATAACAAAGAAATAAAGAACAAAATAAAAGAAAAACAGGATACTTAATGTTATATAGTATAGCTCCGAGTTTGCTCAGTGTCCTTCCTTAGCTCAGTGTGAAATGGCAGAACACTCACAACTGAACTTCTTAGGTAACAGAAAGTTGAAACCTGAGACAGCTTTTAAGAAAGAAATCTCACAGCTGAAAAGCAGCAGTGAGCCTTTAAATGAAAGTTTTAAACAGCTAAAGGAGCCTCTAGAAAAAAGAGTTTAACTGCAACAAGTTATCAGAAACAAACAACCCAACAGATGCTTAATAAAAGTAGACAATTTCCAGTTAATACCTCACACACAGTGAAACTAGCTAGAAAAATACACAGTACACAAAGTGCTATAAATAACAAAGAAATAAAGAACAAAATAAACAAAAAACAGGATATTAATGTTACAAATTATAGCTCCGAGTTTGCTCAGAGTCCTTCCTTCGATTAGCTCAGTGTGAAATGGGGGAACACTCACAACTGAACTTCTTAGGTAACAAAAAGTTGAAACCTGAGACAGCTTTTAAGAAAGAAATCTCAAAAGAACCAATGATGTGCTTAGTCTAAGCTGAAGTCCAGGTGACCTCAGTCAGCAAATGACCTCAAACAATTCTCTCTCACTGAAATGCCTGATGGCTTTGGCTAAACCAAGATGTCCCTGAATATGTGCTCAGACACACAGCCTCCACAAACACTAGGCCCAAATACAAGCCTGAATATGAAAATGCTACAAATATCCCCACTACTTAGAGACAAACTGCAGAAATGTTTCTCACAGCTGAAAAGCAGCAGTGAGCCTTTAAATGAAAGTTTTAAACAGCTAAAGGAGCCTCTAGAAAAAAGAGTTTAACTGCAACAAGTTATCAGAAACAAACAACCCAACAGATGCTTAATAAAAGTGGACAATTTCCAGTTAATACCTCACACACAGTGAAACTAGCTAGAAAAATACACAGCACACAAAGTGCTATGAATAACAAAGAAATAAAGAACAAAATAAACAAAAAACAGGATACTTAATGTTATATATTATAGCTCCGAGTTTGCTCAGTGTCCTTCCTTCGATTAGCTCAGTGTGAAATGGCAGAACACTCACAACTGAACTTCTTAGGTAACAGAAAGTTGAAACCTGAGACAGCTTTTAAGAAAGAAATCTCAAAAGAACCAATGAGGTGCTTAGTCTAAGCTGTAGTCCAGGTGACCTCAGTCAGCCAATGACCTCAAACAATTCTCTCTCATTGAAATGCCTGATGGCTTTGGCTAAACCAAGATGTCCCTAAATATGTGCTCAGACACACAGCCTCCACAAACACTAGGCCCAAATCCAAGCCTGAATATGGAAATGCTACAAATATTCCCACTACTTAGAAGCAAACTGCAGAAATGTTTCTCACAGCTGAAAAGCAGTAGTGAGCCTTTAAATGAAAGTTTTAAACAGCTAAAGGAGCCTCTAGAAAAAAAAAGAGTTTAACTGCAGCAAGTTATCAGAAACAAACAACCCAACAGATGCTTAATAAAAGTGGACAATTTCCAGTTAATACCTCACACACAGTGAAACTAGCTAGAAAAATACACAGTACACAAAGTGCTATAAATAACAAAGAAATAAAGAATAAAATAAACAAAAAACAGGATACTTAATGTTATATATTATAGCTCCAAGTTTGCTCAGTGTCCTTCCTTCGATTAGCTCAGTGTGAAATGATCCACGATCTTCCCTTCTGTCTCAATTCTCAGCTTCTGATTTCCCCAGTTTCTTGCCATTACCAATGTCTTATTTGTGCTTAGTTTCATCTCATGTGTCTTCCATTTTGCATTTCATTCCCCTATCCTTTGCAGAAGTTCTTGCCCAAGAGTCAGCCTGTAATGCTACATCGTCTGCATACAGTAACTTTGTTGATCTGTCCCCTCCAACCTGTTTGCTAATGTAGTCCATCACCAGTATGAACAGTGGTGGGCTGAGAGCTGAACCCTGATGTACACTCACTCCCACTGGGAACCCCTCTGTGAGGTCAGGCACTGTTCGTACTTGAGTCATTGGGTCCTTGTACATAGCCTGTACTAACTACCACAGCACTGCCCAAATCAGCTTTCTTGGGACCTTGCCATATCCTTTCTCCAAGTCTAGGAATTCCCAGTTGGACTATTTCCTCATTCTCTAGCTTCTTCTGAACTATCTGTCTCACTGCAAACATCAGGTCAGTTGTGCTGCACCCTGATCTGAATCTGAACTGCTTATCTCCCATGTTACATTCCACTGTTCTGCGTATCCATTTATCAGTCACCCTCTCCATAACTTTCAAGCAATGTGATAGAACTTTAATGCCTCTGTATTGCCCACAATTGTGGATGTCCCCGTTGTTTTTGTTCACTGGCACAAGCATGTTTATTCTCCGGTCATCTGGGATACGCCTTTCTCTTCACACTGCTGTGAGTACCCTCAGGAGCTATTTCTCCCAGTCTCTCCCAGCATCTTTATCATATCTGCTGTGAACTCACCTGAGCCTGCTGCTTTCCCTGACTTCATTTTCCTTAGTGCTGTTCTTACTTCTTGTAGGGTGAGCTCCTCTTCTACTCTCATCATAGGCTGTTTCTGGGGTAGTACAGCTTCTATGGGATTTTCTTCATTCAGAAGCTGCTGGAAATACTCCTTCCATCTGCCTTTGATGTCCTGTGGACTGGTGAGCAGGTTTTTGCTGACATCCCTTATGAAGGGTGTCTGACTATCATTATCTTTCTGTCTTTGCCTTGCAACCTGATGTAGTTTCTTTGTATCACCTACTGAGTCACTTTCCAGATGTTGGTAGAGTGCCTCCAATGCCCTATTCTTTGTTATTGGAACTCCTTTCTTAGCTTCTTTGTTAGCCAACCAGTATTCCTTCCAAGCATACCTCTCAACCTGGAAACATCAAAAATCTAGACAAAGGCCCATGAAAAGTAGGTACAACTGGCCAAAAATCAGCATAAAATTTGCATACATAATCACATATTTCTTCCCACTCCAAGAATTGTGGGATACCAACATTAAGATTGAAGTCAGTAAATATTATTATTTGAACTTCAGACTTCATATCCTTCAGAAAATACATAATAATGCAAAACCTATTATTCTAGCAACTATCTGAGTTTACAGGAGCAATATTTAAAGTCTGTCCATATTTTTGGGTCTTTGTTCCACTATTATTTTTGGCTTTGTCCAGATTTCTTATTCTGAGAGATTGATGAGAGGTATGCTTTCATTGAATGTTTATGTAAAGTAAATGTTTAAACCCAAGTCAAACTCTCAACCCACCTCCATCCATTTCCTGATGCACACAGTTTTCTGTATTTCCTTCCCTTACATCCCCTCCTTCACAAAAGTATGCAGTGCAGTCTACTTCATTAGTTGTGCAGAACTATAATCTTTGAGACACTGGTTTGAATCACTGTATCTGACAATTAGACATGAATACGTGACTTCTTTAGCAACTGTTCCAGTTCCTTGAAACCATTAATAGCCTGGCATATTGTTTCTTTTTAATAGTCTGTTTTGTGTTTGTTTTAATAGTTGTGGCTGCATTTGGAACGAGTAAGGTATGGTATACTCCTCAGATACACAAATGCAGCAGCATTAATGAGAAAGAAACATAAACGCTGGCTGGGAATGTGCAAGGGGGATAGCTTAGTAATCTAGATTTGTTTTGTTTTTAAACTTCAGTGGGTATTGTATAGTGTCTTTATTTTGAATGCTAGTAAAAGACGGGGTTGGTTTATGTTTTTAAACTACGATGGACATAATAGTTTTATTTGGAATAGTTCTTAATACAGATTAAAAATTAAGGGCTAAATCCCATTAGTTACAAGCAAGGACACAAGGAGATGGTTAACAGCTCCATAGCTGTAGTACTCCCCCCATGCAGCCAGTGGATTTAAGCCTCCTCATATTGACAGCTGCTTAACTAATGCTGCAAGTTTACTCCTGACCTGGATAACGAATGATTTTAAAATGTAGCAAGTCAGTGATGATTATCATAGGTAGGTATTAGGCTATCTGCCCGAAGGTATTTATAAGCCTAGCCAGAATATGTTGGCTTTCGCCGCCACCTTAGATTAGTTCCCTGTGCCTGTGTCCAGCAGAGCCACTGAAGTGATCCCCGGGGTAAGCTTTCTGTTTCCCATCCACTCTACAAAGTAGCTTCCGTCTTTAACAACTGTTTTATTTATAATTTATAACACAAAAACTGACCATTCTGTTATATTGTGCTGAAATCCATGGCTAGATTTCCACGTATCACTGTTGTCACACCTGTGCCATTGAATTATAAGGGATCATTTGCCCTTTCTTGATGCTGTATGCCCCCTTACAGTTGTGCATTCACATCCTCTCCTAGCTGTGTCCTGTGCACACTACAACAAGCTACTGAATTTCACGTATACAGAAAACAGAAGCCAACCTCCCCCTCTCATTTTGTTATATGCGCATGCACAATCTTATTTTCACAATTTCGTGAGTTGTCATTTATGCTCTCGCTTATTCGGCTACACCTATGGGTATGTGCAGTAAACTGTTAAGAAATCATTAGGGAGTGCGCTTTCACATTGATACACTGCATGATGATGTCACCAATCACCATAACTTAAAATTGTAAAAAAAAAAAATTATTGGGAATTGAAGGGCCATTTGGAAATTCATAGCACCCCATTATTTTGCCCTCAAAACCGGCAAATACCATGGAATTCAGTATGGTTGAGAGGTATGCTTGCTAGCCTGGTTGGTCTTTTCTGTCTCCCATTTTTTCCTACACTCCTTTCTTTTGATCACTTTCTGGACTTTCTACCACCAGCTTTCCTTGTATTATAATTCCATACCTGGCTTATCCACATGTCTGTTCTGTGCTGTTTTGAGGTGCTGCCATTCTTCAACTCCACCTATTTCCTCCTCCTCTTGGGGTGCTAGAGCCCTGAGTAATTCCTTGAATGGTTGTACTTTCTCTCCAGCCAAATTCCAGGTCTTCAGCGTGGACTCTGTGACCTTAGAGCCTTCTCTGACCACTGCTTGCAGCTGATTTTAACAACCAGTGGTTTATGCTACGGGCCGACTGTTTCACTGCAGACGATTTTGCAATCATGGATTCTACCCCAGTGTCTTTTTCTTACTAGGAGGAAGTCTACCTGAGTTGCATGTTGGCTACTCTTGTATGTGATCGTGTGACTCTCTGTCTTTCTGAACCATGTGTGGGCTACTAACAGGCCATTTGCCAGAGACAGAAGCCTAGAATGGCTTGAACTTCTTTATTCCTGTTGACTACCCATGTGGACCAAGGCAGTCCTCATATCCTGTTTTGTCTGTCTCGATATGTGCATTCAAGTCACCCATTATCAACACCAATTCATGTTGTCCTGCTTCATCTAGTAGGTCCTGCAATTGCTGTCTGAATGCACTCTTTCCTTCACTATCACAACCCTGCTGTGGGGCATAGGCTGAGATTATGAATACTGCCCTGTCACTACACAGGAATATGATTGCCATGAGTCTATCACTAATTCTGATAATATCCCTCACTGCCTTCTAAAGCCTCTCTCTCACCACAATACCCACACCATTTCTAGCCCGTCCCCCTCCTGAGTAGTAGACTCTAAATCCGAAGTGACTTTGCTGCACTGCCCTTCCATCTTGTCTCTTTGATACATAGAATTTCCAGCCTCCTCATCATGCCATCCACTTCCAAGCTGCATCCTGTCAGTGAACCTACATTAAATGTAGCAATTCTCGGTTCATGTTTGGTAGGTTGATTGGTTTTACATCCAGCTTTCACTCAACAGAGCTATCCCAGGAAACCTAGGCTGGGCAACTAGACACTGGCTGGCCAGTAGCTTATTGACCCAGGGCTGCTGGGCTTTATGGCAGGCACACACTGACCAGTAGGGGCATATACAACACACCCACTGATAGCATGGGTCCCTGGTGTAGGTCAGAGTAGGCTGGGTCCTCAACCCACTTATCACTGGTAACTACGCATGCCCATTTTATTAGCAAAAATGCAATGCAATGTAATGAATGGCAAAACTTTGTAATGTACTTGCGTTTTGTAAATATTACTCTGATTTGTGGAGCTTTTCTCCCTGGGCTTCCACTGAAAATGGACATATATCCAGTTGGACCAGCCCAGTCAACAAATGTAAAATAATAAAAATGACCAAATCACCTACAGCCATATTTTACACCATCGAGTGACTAACCCTGTCATGGAGCACAGTCTGTGATCCATGTTCTGTTATCTCGAGGATAATGCGCACGACAGTAGATGCCCAAAGCAGTTGGTCTGTAGAACTCTAGGGCACCATGTAGAGTCTGTGCTGCTGCCCACAGCACCATTCATTGGTGAGTTTTTTGAGATGGAAAAACTCAGCGTATTTTTTGAAGGTGGGGGGAACCCCACAGAGACACAGGGAGAACATGTAAACTCCAAACAGACATTGGTCAGAGGTCAGGATCGAACCTTGTACCCTGTGCATGGGAGGCAGAGACCTTAATGATTATGCCAACTGGTCTCTTCTAATTTGGTTGGTTAGGCCACAGTAATTCTAACACATGAGATATGGTTTTCTACACTGGTAGTGTGCCCTAATGAGGTAATGGCTTTGCAGACCAGTGCTGCTCCATTCCAGGGGATAAAGGGAGGTATTAACTATTGGATCTTTTCCCCGGCTGTGGAAATTTTGGAGTGAGCAAGTATTTTGAGCCAAACATAGACCACTGATGGTGGGAGCTCTTACTCATTACCTTTTTTACTGATTGAAGAGAACAAATGGCTCAACAGATACATTGCTGGCTGTAGTATATCAAAACCTGCCTGTAAAGCTTGATGATTTGCCAAAACAGAAAAAAATGTAAAGACTACAGTGGACTCAGTCTGGAAAGATGCTAAACAAAATCAAAATTATTAAGAAGAATGATTTTTCTGAACAGTGGAAACAAACTGTAACATGGTATACAGTAGTGAACAGACACAATTCACTTGAACTTTGGCATTCTATAGAGTAGCGCTAGTTGTTGCATTAGTCTCCTCCACAATTAAAATGTTAGCCAGCTGGTGGAAATGGAGAAAATCCTTGGCTGAGCTAAAACTGATGTGTGGAATTGAAGGGCTTGGTTCATTTTTCTAGCTGTTCATTTTCTGTGATTGTAAGTGAAAAGGGGAATCTATCCTTTTAGCAGTCCCATTTGCAGAGGGTGGGTAGATGGAAATGGAGCCCTTGGTCACTTAACAGAAAATGGTTGGGGGGTAGAGATTGGACTTGGGAGGCCAGACCTTGTCAAGTATATGGAACTTTTGGAAATTGTGGCCTGTTCTCTTCCATGCTGTACTTGACTAGCACATTGTCACTTTCAGTCAGATGTCTGAAAGATGCTGCAATATACATTTTCTTGATCTTGATGCTTTTGCCAATGAAGCAGTTGCAAAGTTTGCATTGAGCCCTCTAGACAACCATTTCACTGTTACAGTCACTGTTCTTATTGCAGTATTTTCTTCCTAAATTGGTGCAAGGGACGTCTGAATCGCTTGTACCTGCAAAAGCTGCAGTTGGGAGCTTTCCATCCTTGGATGGCATTTGCTTCCAGGGGTCTTTGGATTCCAGAAAATCCTTGATACTTTCGCTCTTAAAGATAAATTGTGAACTTGGGTCCATCAGTTTTAGCTACTGGTTTCTTACTGGCAGTTACGACTCAATTATCTTTTATTATTTTTTCAAATCTTTGGGTTGAGTACAAATGTGATAACCATGCCTTGTTTTCTTGCTTCATTTTTTGGGTCGATATATGGTTTTCTAAACCCATTGATAATCCTGCTGAATGGTTCAAAGCTGGAGGTGTCCTGTTATTTTGTGGTCTTTTATGGGATTCAGTGTAGTGTGATCATTTATGGATGCATGCTGGAGGCATGTAATAGGTTAAATCTGGTGGGTTTCAGTAACGGTTGTAGACCAGACAGCTGGTTTTTTTTTTTTTTACTCTTAAGTCAAGGAAATCAACCTTTTCTTTGTTGTGGTTGAAGGCAGATTTTAGGAAGTTGGCCAAGCTTCCATTAAAGTTGTAAAAGTCCAAGTTTTGCCTCACCCCCTTTCCAAATGATAAGTATATCAAATCAGTAGTAGCATGCAATGGGTACAGTTTTTCAGGGCTGTGGTGAGGTAGGTCTGTTCCCATTGTAGGCTTTTTAGTTTTTTTAGCTTATTTTCTAGAAGAAAAAGGGTCCTGTTATGGCCTCTTCAGCTGTTGGGTCATCCTGCTTTGTGTCTTTCTTTTTACATCCTCCTAATTTCATCTTGATGCTTATATTTCGTTTTCGAAGAAAGAAATATTGCCATTGTTTAACTTTGGTCTGTAGTCATTTCCATGGTGGGATCCATCATGTACTCTCATTATTGAGTCCTTATTTGCAGCAAACTTCCAAGTTGAAAAGATTCCCCTTATTTTCGAACAGTAATAAAAGTAAAGGTCCCGAGTAGGGGAAGCAACCCCAAGCCAAGCTAAATCAGCATTGGGAAGCTGAGATCCAGGACTAACAGAACCAATGTTAAAGTAAACCTTACCTTCTATATGGAAGTTCCAACGTTTTTGTATTAAATCCCTTCAAATCATCAAAATAAGTTGCCTTGAGTCAGTATTCATTTAAAGAAGCTTTATTTCAAGTAAGGTTTTAATCAGTGTTTTGGGTTCCAAGAAAGGCACTTGGAAGATCTCAACATCCTTTTTTAACACAACCTTTGTTCACAGTTACAAAACATTAATCCATAATCTAGGATCATTCCTTGTTTTAGCACAAAGGATTGGACATTTAGCAAACTTAACCTCAGTATTATAAATGGATATAAACTGGTAAAGTGTAAACTAATACCTCCTCTTGGCCTTCACCTTCCTGGACATTTTCCTCTCAGTTCTCCTTAATTTCGGTTTCTTAGTGCTCTGCATGTTCTCAATCACTTTGTTATTGCATTTTTGGCTCCCAGCAGTATAAGGTTGTAGAACTCTGTATGGAGGTAGTGGTCACCGTCCTGTGTTTGCCAGCATAGTAAAAAAAAAAAAAAGAGCATGTTCATCATATTGATCAATACTGCAATAGCCTTAGCTATATGGCTTATATCCTGTCAAGGACATACCAGCTGGCCAGCTTCCATAGCTTCAGGGCACCTTCCACGTGCCGTGACTATCAGCTTGAGCTAAGATGACTGGAAGACAAGCTTGGATGTGAAGCCCTTTAGAGCTTTACTGCTGCCGAATAGTATGCTTCGTTGAGGCTTTTGAGGATCAACCGTTGGCTTGTGCTGTTCCTTTGCTGGGCAGATACGTTCCCCTTAATGGGGAAGAACCTTCCATTTTCTTTGTGCTGCTGTTTTTTCATTTTCCTATAAAGTTATTTTAAAGCTAAAATTGTTGTGTTTTAAAGGACTCTCATAAGACTGTAACATACTTTTAACAGGAATGCTCATTTTTCCTGTAACTTTAAAAGTGGTGGAAAGTAACTGAAAACATTTTTTTTCTGTGGAGGAATTACGTTTAACTTTTGTGGGGCTAGCATGGTGTGGTAACGTGCTTTATACTGTTTTTGTCAAAAGTAACTTTTTATGGGCTGGTAGTGTTAACAAGTAATTGCTGTTCCTCTTCCCCAGTAAGGAGGCTCCATTTTGGCTTGACCATGGAACAGACTACCAATCCCATGGTTGGTACTTCTTCCAGACACAAAAACAAAAAATTAAGCAGGCAGCCTTTGCCACCATAGCAAGCCTAGAAATTTGCCTAAGCCACAGGTGGGTGAGTCTGGTGTGACTATTGGTTTTTCCTCATACCACTTATCTTTTACCCTGGATCCCCCCTGTGGGGTAGCCACTATAGACCAGGGGTTAGCCATGTTCTCTGCAGCTTTTGGGATCTCCTTGGTGGGTAAGGGAGAGCCACTCTTGTCAATCCTGAGAGATTGTCAGAATACTGTGCCCATCCCCGGGGAAGCCGCTGCTGCCATTAGTTACACAGATGGCCCCATTTTTCTTGTCAAACAGAAATCCATGCATGTATCTGCTATCTAAATTTCTTTGGATAGGAGTAGTTTACTGGGTCTGGTTTAAACTTTAATTCAGGCTATTGATCCTTCTTGTAGTTTCTGGTAAAAGAAAGAGATTCATTTTTTCTTTAATATACTCAAAATCCTGAATCTGTTCAGGAAGACGCAGGAACAGATATAGGGTTTTTCCCCTCTGATTTCCAATTCAGACTCCCAGGAGAGCTCAGTTTCTGATTTTTTCCTGTGGGAGTTTTTTTCTGAGATTACTGCTAGGATGTTTCTGTGTTTTCAGTGGGAGAGCACTAAGGTTTCTCAGTTCCTGAGAAAATACTGATTTGTTATAGGATTTTCCAGGACATTCCCCCATTCCTTGCATTCTGTCTGCTTTAGAAGATGTGTTACTGCCTATAATTTTCCTGATAGGCAGCCAGCTGCCCCAGTAAAGACAGAATTTATAAAGTTTCTCAGTCTTTTAAATTTTTATACACTTCCCAAACCAAACCCAGCAGCTGTAGCTTTAGTTGATCCCACTGCTGCTAAGCACTTATTTAATTCCAGTCCTACTATTTCTGATAATGGTAGGGAAAAATGATAAGGTATGGTGAAAGTGTACCCTTCATCTTTGATTTTCAGAATTTTGAATTGCCAGGCTCAATTATTAACATTTTGACAAAGTATGAAAGTATGTTTTAGCTGCAGTTTCTACTTGTGAGGAAAGATCTGATTTAAATTGTTAATTTCTTATATTACAGAGGTCACTACTTGTTTGCAGTGCGTGTTTGACTTTAATACTTCTTCTAGGGCTATGTTTACTGTTATTGTTTTGAGGTTTGTATGGTTGCCTTCTTGGAACATCCCCAATGATGAAAAATTAGGTTTTAAATTCTCCTTTAGAGATTTGGTGTTTGGCCCCTTTGCTGCAGAGATAATCAAAAAGCGTGATTAAAGGGGTAAGCTAATCCAAGAAATGTAAGATTTTTTTTCTCCTATTGCAAATTGTGCAATTGATTTTCTATATTCTCATCCAGTTTTGACAAAAAACAGAATGAACAGTCTCAAGAAAAGTCAGACATTTAAGAAGTGGGAAGGAGGTTCCAAAAAAGTATCAAACTTCCCAAAGTCTGACTGTTCAAGAGACCTTGTGACCCCTCAACCCTGGCATATTTGTTTTCTACCAAAACATCTGCATCTTTATTTTTCTCATTGACAACAGATTGTTTTGGATAAATGGGTTCTGAAAATCATTCACGAAGGTTACATATGGTAGTGGGAGGAAATTCCTCCTTTATAGAGGGTCATTTCTCATCCCCCCAGATCAGACTTTTTTCCCCACCTATTCTTTATGACATGTCTGAAGTAATAGAATTAGTTCCTCCTCCCTATGTGGTGAAGGTTTTTACTCAAGGATATTCTTAGTGCCATACAATTCTTGAACACCATTTCTAGATCTTTCCAAAACCCTTTTTTGGTAAATCCCAAATTCACAATGTCATTTCATAACCTGCTGCCTCTTCTACTTTCATGTTTCTTGGTAACATTAGACTTAAAAGATGCTTATCACATTTCTGATTATCCAGACTTCAGATGTGTGTGTCTGGATCACATTAGCAGTTCCCTTCAGTACCCTGCCTACTGCACTAAGAGTATTAAAGTGTCTAGCTGCAGATTAGTTCTTTGCAGGCTGCAGGGAACCCACATTTTTCCTTATTTAGGTGACTTACTTACTTATCTTTGCAGGTTCTGTTTCAAGTGTCAGGAATATCTCACTCAGGTGAGAGACCTTAAACAAGCTGGTATTCTAAAAGACCATTTGAAAGGTTTTTTTGACCCCTTCACACAGGATTATGTTCCTGGGATGCCAACAAGATGAGACTTCAGTTCAAAGAGCTTTTCTTCCACAAAAAAAAGAGATTTCTAATGTTTTCCCCTAACTTCGGTCACTGTGAGGGAGTATCCCAGGATTTTGAGTCTCACTGCATCTATGACTTCCATGGTACCCCTGGCAAGACACCACATGAAAAGGTGGTATGTCAAATTTTTGGTCATGCCATCAACACCCTTTATCTTTTATTTTTAATCCCAGTGCTGGGGTTTCAGAAGATATAGCTTTTGGTGAAGACAACAGATATCCTTAAATCCAGGTCTCCCCTTCTCCCTCCCTGCTCCAAAGCATTCAGTCACTATAGATGCTTTGGATTTTGCTTGGGGGGCAGTTTCAACAGGGTTAAAAGTGCAGTGGGCATGGGACACCAAGGGCAGACACAAGCACATGCATTTCAAGGAAATATTTGCCGTAATCAAGGCACTCAACTCTGAACCATTTTCAGTCCTTGGAAAATCTTCAAGTGGTTACAAACAGTATCACAATCATGGTACATCAACAAGAAAGAAGGAACCAGGTCATACCCCTTTGCAGACTACCCATGTTAACTTGGGATATAGCTTCACAGCACAGTCTCATTCTGCAGGCATCATACATTCCATCAGAGTGAAACTGTGTATTAGACAAGCTGAACAGGACCAGGACAGACCCTCATGAATGGAAACTAGATCTGGGATTCTTCCAAGATTTAATCCTTCTGTGGGGAGTTCCTCAAGTAGATATATCCAGACTAAGAACCAAGACAGTATGTTGAAACCAAAGGGAAGACTTGGATCAGGAAACAAAATGCAACGTGGTGGAATATTGTTTTAATCAAAAACAGGTAGTTGATTGCTTTTGTCAGGTTGTATCAAAAAGACTTCATCAGAACAAGTCACAAAATCATAACAGTTTAAATATCCCTCTTGCTCGATGTTATGATTTTGTGACTTGTTCTCAAGTCGACATCTTTGCCTCCCCTCTGAACAATCAACTAGCAAGGTTCTGTTCCAGTGTACTATTGATGAATCAGAAGGAATCGCCCAAGATCATTGTGATGACTTCCTTCTGGCCCATGCAGCAGTGGTTCCCCCTTTTGGAAGTGTCGAGATGCAATTACCACAAGCTTCCCCACAGACTGGATCTACTTACATAAGAACAGGAATGTTTAATTTTGAAGTTATCAGTCATCTTCAGTTGACTTCTTGGATGATAGTGTCTTCATTTCTTTTAGACACCTGTTTACTGAGGATGTGCAGCAGGATACTAATGGAGGCAAGAAAGCCTGCTACTAGAAAATCATACATTAGCAAATGGGGAAAAAAGTTTTCTAGTTGGTGCCAACAATATAACCAGCACCCATTCAGGGCAAGTTTACTTGTGATGTTCATCATGTTACACTGCTTCAGTCATTACACTTGGGTTATCCTGGCGTCAGGCGGTCCCTCAGTCGGCCTGAGTTCCAAAGTCTTGGTCCGGCGTCAGTTGCTGTCGCTTCTTCCCTGATGTCAGTGCGACAGGGGTATATAAGATGCAGCTGACGCCATTTTCTTCAGTCTTTCTTGCCGCGCAGTGCCCGAAGCAAAAGCAGTTCGCAGGTGCCGGTCGGCCAACTCCTGAGATTTTCATTCCGAGTACAGAACCAAAGTCTTCTACAAAGCTAAGTACCCCGTTGGGGAAACTTTTTCTTGCCTCAGACCGATGTCAGTAAAAGTTAATAACTGTATTTCTTGTGGGAAGCAAATACCTCATAAGGATTTCCATTCTTATTGTATCCCATGCCTAGGCCCAGACCACGACGTCACAGGTTGTCGGTTTTGTGCTTGGGTTAACAAGTGTACGTCGGTTTGATTTTGCCCAACATTATTTTGGCAGAAAATTCAATTGTACCATGCCGTCGGAACTACCGACGACCGGAATACACAAAAAGCGCAAAGACAAGGACAGGCATCCGAGGCCCAAAACTGACGATGAAGCCTTTTCTAGGCCAGTCGCCGGTTCTCCGGTTTTCAGCGAGACGCCTTCATAGCCCCTGACGACCGCTTCTTTAGAACCTCTGACTCCCACGTGGAGATCGCTGGGCCTTCGAATGCACCAGATTTACAGCCTACTGAGACTAACACTTCAGAGGGATCCAGAGTAGCTGAGCAACCCGTAGCTTCAGAGGGTGTTTTCAGACCTACTCAGTTAACTATTAAATCTTTTGCTAAGTCTAAAACTCCTTTAAAAACAAAGAAACAAATTCAACATTCGCTAGGACAGGCCTCCATGCCTAAGAAACAAATGCTCAAAATGGCCGAAGACGTAATCACTCTGATCAGGGGCTCCCATCCCCCTCCTGATAAAAGGCCTAGACAGGATGCAGACTATGACTCATCCGGCCAGGTATCCATCTCTTCAGATTCTTCCTCAGACTTAGGATACTCTTTACCCCCCTATGAGGATTCTGATGCTGAGGAATCAATTCCTTCAGCTTCTCCGCCACAGGACTACTCCTTTGGGTAAACCTTGTATACCATGAGGGAGCATTTCCATTGGGAGGGCCAGGATTATTCAGAGTCCAAGAAAAGGCTCAGAGATTTCCTTTTATTACCCCAACACAGGCTCCTTGCTATTCCGCCAGTGTTAGATATTGTGGATGATGTGTATACTGAATCCAGTTTAAGTGCTGATTCTTTACCACCTGCTCCAGTTAAGCCAGACAGATACTACAGAGTCCCTGACTCTCACAAATTTCTTTATAAAAGCCCTGCTGCTGACCCTGAAACTATTTCTCAGGGCCCCAAAGGGGTAAAGGCCTCCTCAGCAAAGAATACAGTCCCCTCTGACAGAGATTCCAGAGCATTAGACAGATGGGGGAAGAAAGTATATACATCTGCAACTTTAGCAATGAGGGCCTTAAATTGCCAGTTTCACATGCTAAAATATCAGCAATATTTGATGTCTCAGTTGAAACAAAAAATGCTTCCAAACTCAGATCCTCCTAATTATAAAGAAATGCAGGATTTATTGCATGCAGCTGAACAAGTGAGAAAGCATACTTTGCAATGTGGTTTTGATTCCTTAGAGGCCTCCTGTAGAGCAGCAGTTACAGGATCTGTCATTAGAAGACATGCTTGGTTAAAAGAACAGACGTTACCAGATCATGTTAAAGCAAAATTATTGGATGCACCTTTGCAGCAGGATGTTTTATTTGGAATTAAGGCAGAAGAGGTAATAAAGAAAATGGAGGATAAGGCAAAATCTATGCAAACGGTGAAGGATTTCTTACAGGTTCAGCCTCCTCGATTTAGCAGAAATTGGCCAACAAAGAATTGGTCTTTTCCAGTTACAGACAGACCTCAAAGGGGCAGATACAGACATCCAAGAGGTAGAGGTCAACCACAAGGTCCTTACAGGCCTCGACAATGGGGTGCATCAACCCAGAAAGAAGGGGAAGACAGGCCTCAACCTTACAAAAAACAGCCCCAATGACTTCCCACTACAGCTGCCAAACAGTTTGCTCTTGGCAGCCCCCTTGGGAGGAAAACTGGCACTTTTCTGTCACAATTGGCATATGATCGCCAAAGACAAATGGGTTCTCAACATTGTATCTCAAGGTTACAAGTTCCACTTTCACACTCTGCCAAGGCTAAAAGGAATGCCAAATCTGCCACCAAATCAATGGGCAGAGGCTCAAAGACAAATTACAGCTATTCAAAAGGTACCAACACAGGAGCAAGGACAAGGATTTTACTCAAGACTCTTTCTGGTTCCCAGAAAGGACAAAGCCTGGAGGTCCATTTTGGATCTTTCTTCTCTAAACACTTACCTGGATGTTCCAAAATTCAAAATGTTGACACTACAGCAGCTTCTTCCCATGCTGGGCAAGAAAGCTTGGCTCGTAACTTTGGACCTCAAGGAGGCATACCTGCATGTTCCTATCAGACTCAAGTCAGAAGTGACAAACTTCATGACACCCATGCAGACTGGAACTGAAAGTTCAACTGCTGAATCCTACACTAAGGCACTGTACGAGCACATCCACTCATGCATGAATCGTGCCATCCCAAATAGAACCAAAATGCTCTCATCCAAAAAAAGGAAGCCAGTCTGGTGGTCCCCTGTCATAAACAAACTTTACAACAAAAGGAAGAAACTTTTGCAGAAAAGAGGAAAATCCCAGGATGCAAAAAACTCCCTTACTAGCCTCAGTAAGAAACTGAGATACCTCATAAAATCCTCCAAAGCTAGTTACGAAAATAAAATCGCCAAAGATTCCAAAGACAACCACAAAGCATTCTATAACTATGTCAAGAATCTAAATGGCAATGCTCAGATCTGCTCTGAGCTAAAACAGAATGGCATTAAATATACTGATCCGAAGGATATTGCCAATATCCTGGCAGATCGATTCAGTACCAACTTCACCCCCCTCTCACCCCTAAATGGCCCATCTCAATACCGGAAGATTGCCAAATTCCAGTAATAACGGCCACACAGGTACAAAACGCACTCTCTAAAGCCAAGAATACAGTATCCATGGGACCAGATGACATCCCGGGCTGTGTACTACATGAACTACAATATGAACTGGCACCTCACCTAAGTGTCATGTTTAATCATAGCCTCACCTCAGGCTTTGTGCCCACTGAGTGGCACAGAGCTACAGTTATCCCAATCCACAAGGGGGGATCCACCTTGGATCCCGGAAACTACCGTCCCATCAGTCTGACAAGCCTTATCTGCAAGGCCATGGAGCGTATTATCATGGAACTTATAAACAAAGACATTGGCAACCTTCAAACACTGGACCCCACCCAGTTTGGGTTTGTGAAGGGCCGATCTTGTCTCCTGAACCTGATTGACTTCTTTGAATCAGTCTCCAGAGCCATGGACAAGGGTAAGGTGGTCCACACAGCCTATCTAGACCTTGACAAGGCCTTTGACACCATCCCTCACTCTGGAATCATAGATAAACTTACTAAGTTGGGCATTAATCCTTATGTCACCCAATGGGTTGCTAAATGGCTTACTGATAGAACCCACACTGTAAAAGTAGCCGACTCCAAATCCAGCTCCAGACAAGTGACAAGTGGAGTACCTCAGGGTTCAGTCCTGGGGCCGCTCTTGTTTGGCATCTACTTCTCTGAAGTACAGGTCAACACTAAGGGACTCTGGCTAACAAAGTTTGCAGATGACTGCAAACTGGGAGCCATTATTGAATCTCCAAATGATGTGGATACTCTACAAAAGGGCCTTACAGAAACAGATGCTTGGTGCCAGAGTCATGGGCTCAAGCTCAATGCCAAGAAATGTATTGTTATCCCCTTTGGGAAAAAACATGTATCCATGAATTACCATATAGGTGGCAGTACACTAAACACAGAAAGTGTGATAAGAGACTTAGGGACACAGGTGGACAGTGGTCTCACCTTCGATAACCACATTGCCACAACAGTCAGGAAATCCTTCTATGTGGCACACCTCATCACGAAGGGCTTTTCATCTGGAAAAAAGGAGGTCATTGTCTCACTGTACTCATCCCTCATTAGACCCATTATAGAATACAACGCCCCATTTGGTATGTACCTCTCAAGACATCTGCAACAACTGGAAAGGCCACAGAAATACCTCACTAAAAGAATCACAGGCCTAAAGCAGATGCCCTATGCTGACCGCCTTAAAAAACTCCAGCTATACTCTGTCGCATATCGTCTGCTCAGAGGCGATCTCTGCTTAACATACAAGGCCATGTCAAACCCAGAGCTGTTGGACATGCTACACTTAAAGAAATCCCAATCCCTCAGAGCTACATGCTCCAGGGATCTAAACCTTGTCATCACAATAAACAAAACATGCTGGAGGGATAGGTTCCTGACCCAGAGACTCCCCAGACTCTGGAATAGATTGCCCATACATGTCAAGCAGAGTGCCTCTCTGGACCTCTTCAAGAGGAACCTTGACGATTGGATGGGAGAAAGGAAATTCACCCCAGGGATCACGTCAGTCACCCTGCTAGACAGGGGTCCAGGAAATTAAATAATGTGGGAAGAAATAGCCAGGGAATTGTTATGGCTAGACTTGTATAGGCCCTAGGGCTGATAGCCTAGTACCAACCTATGAATCTATGAACTGCAGAAGATACCTCAGATTCATAGCTGGTTCAATGCACTACCAACTCTGCACTGCCCTTTGGCTTATCTACTGCGCCAAGGGTCTTCACAAAGTGCCAGGCACCAGTAATTGCATTTTGCAGACAGAAAGGAGTTCAAATTTATCCGTACCTGGACGACTGCCTGATTCAAGCAGAGAGCAAGGACATTTTTCTAAAGCATCTGGCATTTGTAAAAAAGTTATTAAGTTGCCTAGGGTACACAATAAATGAAAAGAAGTCAAAACTAGTGCCCTCAGAAGAGATAATATTCCTGGGTGCCAGCTTGAATACAACGGCCCAGATGGCTTATCTCACACCAGAGAAGCATGGAAAACTGACTCAATATTTTCAAATGATGGCAACAAAGACCCAGCTCCCCGCAAGAAAAATTATGCAGGCCTAGGGTTACATGGCATCTTGCATACTACTAATTCCATATGCCAGACTGCATATGAGGAAACTACAATGGTACCTAAAAAGTGTCTGGTCTCAACACTGTCAAAGTTTGGAAACAGTAGTACCACTAATTCCTTGCCTTCAACAGGAGTTTTGATGGTGGGCTCAAGCATGTCACCACAACAAGGGACATCCTTTCACTCAACCCACAGCCAGGCAAACACTGACAACAGATGCATCGGATTACGCCTGGGGAACACACATGGCAGGAAAATGTATTCAGGGCAAGTGGCCCGCAGAACAAAGGCATCTTCACATCAATCAAAAAGAGATGCTAGCTGTACAAAATGCCCTTATAGCTTTCAAGAACCTTCTGCATCCAGGACAACTACTACTAAAGACAGACAATACCACAGTTATGTGGTACATAAACGAGCAAGGGGGCACTCATTCTTATCCCCTCTGCAGACAAGCCATGACCTTGTGGAACACAGCTCTAACCTATCAAGTTCATCTGCAAGCACAATTCATGCCAGGAGAGAAAAACACACTGGCAGACGACTTAAGCAGAAACATCATGGATCCGCATGAGTGGAAATTACATCCACAAATATTCAGAATGATAACACAAAACTGGTGGAGCCCAGACATAGATCTGTTTGCATCCCCAATGAACTACCAGCTACAGAAATTCTGCACAAGGACTTACCACCCACAAGCATGGAAAGTGGATGCCCTCTCATTCAGCTGAAAAAACCTACAAGTATATGCTTTCCCACCACAACCTCTCCTTCCAAAGGTACTCATAAAAGCCAGGCAAGAAAAGCCAAAGATGATCCTGATTGCCCCAGACTGGCCACACCAGCACTGGTACCCAATCTTAAAGAACTTAGCACAAGGTCCACCCTGGATTTTGCCTCAAATCCCACATCTTTTGACTCAGCACAACAATCAGATACTTCACAGCCAGCTAAAGACTTTAAACCTGGCTGTATGGCAGATTAGTCAAGCAAGCAATGCCTCTCTCCAAAGCTGTTATGGATGTCATTCTGGAGGCCAGAAGGCCAAGCACCAGGAAAGCCTACTCTGATAAATGGAAGAGATTCTGTGCCTGGAACCAGGCTCACAGTCTTGACCCTCTT
Organism: Protopterus annectens; assembly: GCF_019279795.1. Classification (NCBI taxonomy): domain Eukaryota; kingdom Metazoa; phylum Chordata; order Ceratodontiformes; family Protopteridae; genus Protopterus; species Protopterus annectens. The sequence goes on from NC_056733.1 coordinate 913,429,082, forward strand.
GTCCCAAATATTCCTCAGATACTACAATATTTAACTGAGATGCTGGACAAAAGCCTCTCCTTTTCATCCATCAAGATCCACACCTCTGCCATCTTTGCTCATTAGAACACAGACAAACCTATTTTTTTGAATCCTTTGCTACAACAGTACCTCAGAGGGGCTAAAAGCATAGGACCGCCCCGTAGAGCACCAACTCCAACTTGGGACCTCAACTTCATGTTGGAAAAATTAACTTTACCTCCTTTTGAACCAGCCAACTCAGCAGATTTAAAATATGTCTCTTGGAAAACTGCTCTGCTCCTGGCAATAACCTCAACATGAAGAGTTTCAGAATTACAGGCACTAATGGCAGTGAAACCTTTCATCATTTTCCACCAAGACAGGGTGTCTTTAAGAACAAACCCTACTTTTATGCCAAAGGTGGTATCAAGTGTGGCGCTAAACCAAACTATTCACTTGCCAACTTTTTATCCAAACCCACAGAGTAAAGGGGAGAGACTTCTGCATTCTTTGGTCATACACAGGCAGTTATGCTTCTACTTGGACAAAACCAAAGCTTTCAGGAAAACTGAGCAATTGTTTGTAGCATATGCTGCAGGAGCACAGGGAAAAGCCATTTCAAAACAGACCATTTCAAAATGGATAGGACATTGTATACGTTTCTGCTATACACACCATGGGAAAACTGTACCTAACAGCATTAGGTCTCATTCTACCAGGGCAACAGCCACTTCAACTGTCTACCTCACAGGAGTACCTACCAAGGACATTTTGGAAGCAGCAACTTGGAGTTCTGTGCATACCTTTACCAAGCATTACCATCTGCCTCTTTACTCTAAATTCAGAGCTAGCTTTGCCACTGCTGTGTTGCAGGGTCTTATAGCCACCCCTAATGCCTAATAGAACCAGCCACCCTACCTCAGTTTTGGGATTCTACCCAAGTGTAATGACTGCAGCAGTGTAACACGATGAACATAGTACAGTTTTGTACCTACCATAAATATAGATGTTCGAGTGTAAACACTGCTGCAGTCCAGGTTACCCTCCCTCCTTCCCCTCTTACTTGCTGGTACGTACCTAAGTCTTCTACCCTTTACTACCTATGGAGAGTATTTGCTGGTAACTGAAATTTTTTGATTGCTTTTCATATGTATGTTTTATTAGCAATTTGCATTGCCTACCTTTTGGGGGCACCTGACATCTGGGGCAAGAAAAACTGAAGAAAATGGCATCTGCTGCATCTTATATACCCCTGTCGCACTGATGTCAGGGAAGACGCGACAGCAACCGACACCGGACCAAGACTTTGGAATTCAGGCCGACTGAAGGACCGCCTGACAGCAGGATAACCCAAGTGTAATGACTACAGCAGTGTATACACTCGAACATCTACATTTATGGTAGGTACAAAACTGTACTTTATAATACTTGTGTTAGTTGCTATCCTATGTCATTTCTTAATCCTCTGTCAAAGTTCATTTATTGGCCATTTTAGCTTATCTCCCCAAAGATCCTCCTCTTTCAGTGCAGTTTGATGTCAGTGCTTTCTTGATAGGGGTTTTGCTTTTGAGAGGCCTCCAAGAAAGCCACAGTGGCTTGTCCTTAGGATCTTAATTTTGTGTTAGAGAAGCTCACACTTGCTCCCTTTGAACCAGCTAATCTGGCTGACTTGAGGTTCTTAAAGTAGAAAACTGTTTTACTAAGTGGTCTGACCTCTGCAAGAGTTGCAGGCTCTAAATGGTGTGTCAACCCTATCTCATTTTCCATAGGGACAGTGCTTCTTTGAGAATTAGTTCTTTTATGCATCAAGTGGTGTAGGAGTTTAAGCCAAACTATCGATCTGACAGTTTTCTTTCTTGAACCTATAAGTGAGGGACAAAGGATACTCCATATCTTGAATGCCCACAGACAACTCTGGTACTATCTTGAACCAAATCTGTTAGATCTTCCAGTCAGTTGTTTTCTTGTGGAAGTAAGAATGGACAATCTGTGTCAAAACAGATTATTTCCAAATAGTTGTCTAAGGCTATTACATTTTGATCTAATATCTTTTTGTCCATTTCTTAGCAGATAGGTCTTCGGATCTGACTTCATCCATTTCAGGCTTTAGGATCCATGGCTCAGGCTCCTCCCCTTACCCATAATCCTTCCTCCTAGCAGCAACATACCTCAGATCTCGTTTGCTGCTTGTTATGTTCAGATGAGATTCACTTGCCTGGGCTAACCTCAGCTAATGTACTTTTGTCTTTAAAGTTGTTTGATTTCTGTATTGGGAGATTTTCTTCCCATCTCCTACTATATTCAGTTTTCTATCTACCCTTTTCCCAAACAAAAAAAAAAATCTTCATATTTGCCTCACACAGTTGACACCCTTTTTCTTGCTATCCTGTTATACACTTTCTTTAGAGATAGTATTAGTAATACTGTTGTTGCAATCATTCTTGGTAGCTATGTACAGTTTTGTTTCTTTAGCATTTAGACTCTCATGTCATGGCAGATAGACCTTCAGGTTTTAAGAAATGTGTAGCATGTCGCCATGAACTCCTCAATGCAGATGCTTATGAAAATTGCAGTTACTTAGGCACCACATATTTGGATGAGGACTGCTCAGTTTATATGGCCTTTGGGTATCGGCTGTTGTTGAGCACTGGAGTAAATTAGTATTAAAGGGCCTTTGTGAATATGCAGTAGATTCTTGTAAGTTTGCTTTTAGGGCCCCCCCCCACCTTCTGGTAAGAAACCTTCTGACCAGATGTCTATTTTTGTCTGATTCAACCGTTTTTTTTTAGACCAGAAAATAGTAAATTGTTAACCCTTTGACTCCATTTTTATCTATCTTAACATGTATTAAGTATAGTGAACCTGCACACCCAGTGAGTGTACTGTATGGGTGCTGCTCACCTAGATGTTGACTGAGAGTCCTGTGCCTCCTTTGGCACCAGAGCCATTCAGATTAGAAAAGAGAAGATAACCTTAAAAGGACTTCGCTCTCCTTAAACAGGGCATTCCCAAACTATTTCTACTGCTTCATCAGCTTTTCCAGATAAACTGGAAAGCCTGCAGCCAAAGAAAAAGAAAAAACAAAAGAAGGAGTAGAAGAAAAGATATATAAAAAGCACCTGAGATCTAGTAGATTGATCTTCCTCTGCACAGCTCCATATTGCCCTGGAACCTGTGAGCTAAAGACTTCACTTGCTAATCATTCAAGAGAAGAGATACTCCAGGCCGTCTTCTTTGGCATCATCCTGTAAGTTTTCCTTGACATCCAGAAGCCTTCCAAAGATGGACTTCAATAGCCTAAGTAAGATCTTGAACGTAGAGTTAGCTATTGCCATCAACTTTCAACTCCCCCAGTACTACTACAACAGCCCCCTTGTTATCTTTAATACTGGTCCACCCTGCATGTCAGGCTCCCATGAATCCAAACTCCCCCAGTACCTCTTTGCTAGAGCCAACAGTCCAAATGACTTTGATGCCAGCAGCATTCTTGACTCTCTCAACTCCTGTTCTTTTGGAGCAGTCTGTATCTCTTGGAGCAGAACCCTATTGGGATGGGAAAGTCTCTATCCTCCCATTGTGGCTTCTGCCTTTAAAAGGGTTTTGGCCAGACCAAAACATAAGGATTTATATTCCAGCTTAACTCCATCCCAACCTCAAGTGGGTGCTGCTGCTCCTTACAATCATTTTACTCAACAGAGACAATGAGTGACCTCTACACCTATTGATACTATGTGAGATTCCAATCTGATTGGGGCTGTTCTGATTTTCTCCAAGGCAAGGTCATAGAAAAAAGACATGCAAACAGTTTGGGTTCATCACTAGGATGTCACAGAAGATACAGACTTGGCTGAAGGTGAAGGTTTCCCCTAGAACAACTTAGGAATATATCACTTTTGGCTATGTCCTTGAATTGATGAAACAAGGGGGCTAGCCCACTGATCTTTCACTGGGCAAATCTATATTCCTTAGCCTTTGGAGCTGGTTCTTCTGCATCATGAGTGGTACTGTCCACTGATCCTCTTATAGACCTTGTGGCCTAGAGGATCTGGAAAGACTCTGATGTAGTGGAACCCATTCCAAAAAATCCAGATAAGATTATTGTAGCTCCCAAGGACAGGAAGCACTTGAGTAAAGGTCCACCAGTACCAGTAGACGCCATAGTTGTAGATGCAGCCACAAAAAAGAACTGTCTAAAGAAAGTTATTTTGTGCATCGTCCATAGTAAGAATCAAGTGCTTTGCACTGGTCTGGGAAATGGACATATACTTCAGTGACATTTGTCCTCAGAGTGCCAAACTGTTTAACATGATACATTGTCAGAGGGACTTGACCAAAGAATTTAACAAATTGCTATCTGGTAGCTGACCAGAGGATGTTCAAAAGAATGTGGATTCTCAACTCTCCATCTTTTCAGTCTGTTGATTGTGACCATGAGAAAACATAGCTGATGGCACAGCTTGGGCAGCAGACACCCACATCACAATGTGCTGGCATGCTTGGATGCACCTTTGGGACTTTGTGGAAGTTTTCAAGATGTTCTTTATCAATGCCTCCTTTGATGGTTCCACAATTTTTGGACTGAAAGTAAAAGTTACGCTGACCAGGAATGAACAGAATGTTAAAACTCCCTCTGCTGTGGTAATCTGTTTCTCCACCACAAAGAACCTTTTCTAGGATATTGAAAGATGGCAAGAAAATATGGTTCAGGAAGTCACAGGGTGTCACTGTGAAACTCCTGCAGACAGTCCTCCCCAAGGCAGAGGAGGTAGTAATTCCAATGATGTTCCAGAGTCAGACTGTATAATCCATGTTTTTTGGTCCCTTCACTGAAAAACCCTACCGGTGTTACTGAAAGGTTGCTTGGCTGCTTCACTCTGGGAGCACTTGTCCCTATACCCACAAGCCTGTCAAAACATCAGCCCAGATTCCTAGGTGTTGAAGATAATAACTAAAGGCTACTTGATTCCCTTTTCTTACCCACCAAAGAAATATTCTTGATGTACCACCCATACAGTGTAAATCTATATCAGCAGAATCTTTAGTCTATCAGACAGATTTTAGATATGAGTCATCGCAATTTGTAAAACAGTCGCACTACAGTCCGTATTACTTCTTGAGGAAGGATGATTGAATGTGCTCTGTAGATCTCCAGGATGCCTAATATTACATAAAGATAGAGCTGCAATCCAGGAGACTTTTCTGTTTCTGGATGGAAACCTTCAGAACACTGCCCTTGGATCTTGCCACAGCCCCTGGGGTGTTTGCAAAGAATATAGCAGTAGTAGTAGCTCATATCCACCTGCTAGGGATCCACATTTTTCTATACCTAGATTGGCTCCTTGATGCTATTTCTAGGGATCTACTGCTTCAACATGGGAGCCTTTTGCTCCATTTAATAAACAATCTGGGAATTAACAGTCAGTCTAAGAACCAGTTGACTCCTACCCAACAGAGTTCATTGAATGTCATCTAAATACAACTTTTCAAATGGCCAAAATACCACATTCTAGGGCACTTTCCCAACACCTTATTGCCATCTAAACTCATTCAGCATCCTTCTCAAGCAAGACTGGTACTTTGACTACTAGGTCTGATCATTTTGATAATCATGCTGGTACCTTTAGCCAAGCTTCACTAGCACTTATTTGGACTCTCAGTTCAGTGGTCGAAAATAATTCACCCATTCCATTCCAGAATTAATTTCAAAAGCATTCAAGTATCATATTAGATAGTGGATAACCTCTATCAGAAATGGAAAGATGGCCTTTTTGTTTTATGCAGCCAATGGCTACAGTAACCACAGATGGCTCTTCTGGGATGGGGGAGCATTTCAAAGGGAGACAGTCCAATGTTCTTGGTCAGATTTAGAGGTCAGTCTTCACATCAGTGTATTGGAGATGAGGGCAGTCCTGCTAGCGTTGCATGCCTTTCAGGACTTCCTCCTCAAGGATGTGATTTCCGTCAAGTCAGACAACATGGCAGTAGTCTGGTATATCAACAAACAAGGGGTAACACTGTCATATCCTCTTTGCTGGGAAACCATGAGTGTGTGCCAATGGGTGGTGCCTTTGCATCCATTTCTGATAGCAGCACACATCCTACAGATGTCCAGTATAATAGTGGACAAACTGAGCAGGCCAATACTTAGCCTCACAAGTGGTCCCTCAACCAGTGGCAACTCAGATTTTCAGACACTGATGCCAACCTTGCTGCGATCTTTTGGCATTTTACCTGAACAAGTGTAGCAGTTACTTTGCCCTGATCCCTCCATAGGGAGAGTCACTGAGGGATGCTCTAGTCTACAGTTGACCTGGGGTCTCCTGTACACCTCTCCTCCAATAGCCGTAATAACCAAATTTATTCAGAAAGCCAGAAGGGATAAGACCAGAGTAATCCTCATTGCTCCCTTTTGGCCCTGGCAAGTTTGGTTCACCTGTGGCCTCATCTATTGCATCCACCCTGGATGCTGGATCAGTATACAAATCTGCTGAGCCACCCACCTGAACTGCCTCTCCCAGACCAGAAGCCCATAAGATTGACTGCTCAGTTCCTCCGGTTTTAGCAATAGCCAGAAACATCAGACTTTCTGCATTGGTGGTTCACATTATCTCAACTTCTCGAAAACAAGTCCAATAAAAACATATAGCACAGTAAATGGGGGGGGGGTTCCATTTGGGCTTTATCAAAGGGTTTAGACCCCTTTTCAGCACCTGCTCCTTCAATTTTTTAATTTTTGTCAGACCTTTTTCAAAATGGTTCTAGTTTTTTTTTTTTTGTTTTTTTTTTACTAGCAAAGTACAACTGGCTACTATTTCTGATTTTCATATAGAACAAAATGACACTTCAATAGCATCTCTGAAAATTTCCAAGACCTTCTTCAGGGGAACATTTTTGCTAAAGCCTCCAGCTAGGGACCCAGTCCCTCCTTGGGATATTATAGTCTTGTGCCAAGTCTTGAATCTCCCTCCCTTTGAATCAGTAGCTTTTGCACACCTATAATTCCGTTTTTGGAAGACAGTTTCACAGTCATACCAGCTAGACAAATCTATTTGGGGTTGCCATAATGGTTAAGTTGTTTATCTCACAGAGACAAGGAAATTGGCTAGGCTTAAAATGGCTCACATGGGTAGCCTAGTATTTGCCTATGAACCTATTGATCTACCAGTGATGTCTTTCTATTAATTTTTTGCAGTATTCATTACATGAGGGAGTTCTCTGCAGTAGGTGACCTGATGTTGGCCAGTATACAAAAGCCTTTTACTACTGTAGGGTGAGTGGTACATCACATGTAGGCTGCAGTTGGATGTCGGCTATAAAAGTGACATATGCACACACTATCCTCAGAATTTCTCTCCTGCCAGATCCGAGCAACAGATTCCAGCATACGGACTGACTCTGAATCATTTGCGATTCTTCATTTTTTAGATAAGTGCCCATTAGGGAATTTTTTGACCAATTTGCTACTGTCTTTGGTTAGGGTTCATGTCATCGAAGAGGGGCAAGTGCCAGTGTGGATGATAAATTCCACCCAAGGATAGCCACCTCTAGTATCTGTTCTGCCTAGGTCCAAACCTCAACCACAAAAACTGTTCCATTTGTCAGGCATTTGTCCCAAAAACCTTAAGGAGTAGATTATCCTCTTTAGCTATCTACCTAGAGAACCAGCTCTTACAGCTGCTAGCAAAAAAGCACTATGGAGGGATCCAGGGGCCCAAGGGTGAGTCACGTTTGAAGCAGAAGGCCAAAAAGCAAAGGCCTGAACCTTCTGCTGCATCTCTGGATACCGACGTCTCTCTTGAGGAGGAGGAGAGCCAGGAGACACAACCAGTTCACAGTTCAGATCCATAGGCTGAGCCTGACATCCAGGCCACCTTGGATCTCAGTTTGAACACATCTGCAGAGGCTGAGTAGGCATCCATTTCAGATGTCTGAGGGAAACCACAGCTCGTGATAAGGGAAGGACCTAAGGGAATTCCCCAGATTCTTGTAAGGGAAGAGATAGATTATGATCTGATAGAATATAGGCCTATGTCGTGACCTCCTACCCTGCATAGGGCAGACTGGCATGGAAAAAAGAAACAGAAAACCAAACATTTATCTCAGCCACAAGAACCTTCTAGCTACTGGCAACAATTCACTCAAGCCTTATGTCTCTTAGCCCTCCCCAGGCTTTTCAGCTCCCTCTCCCATTATGGCCTCTCCACTTAAAAGGACTAGGGGCAAAGGATTGTTCAGAGGAAGAAGCATCCTCAGGGTAAGAATCCCTTGACTACTCCTCACAGATTCCCTCACCCCTGGATTATGTCTCCCCAGAAGTGGAATCCAATAGAACATTCACCTATGAAAGACATTTCCTTTGGAGAGACTCTAGCTAAAACGGGATAGCACCCAAGTATTTGAAGTACAAAAAAAGATACTATGAGCTACTACAGGTGGAATCACCTAGCTAATCTGCTATTCCTCCTGCATTGACTGCCTTTCTCAATCCTTTTGCCTCAGCTTCATAGACACCAAATTCCCAGCCACCCATCCCCAAGAAGCTAGACTGCTTCAATAAAGTTCCAGAGGACTGCAAGTTCCACTTCAGATGCCCTTCTGCGGACCCTTATGTTATTTCTGTGGCTTCTGACAAGCCATCAGGATTGCTGCCTTCCACTACCCTTCTGCCATCAGATAAGGATAGCAGGACCCTGGATAGACTAGGCAAAAAGGTGTACACTTCTGCCACTCTAGCATTTAGGGCCATAAATTACCAAATGCACATGACCAAATTCACTTTAGACCTTATGTCCCAACTTTCACAGGTAATTGCAGACTTATCTGATGCAGAAAATAAAACCTTGGGTGCTTCCTTGCTTGGTGCATCTTCTCAAGTAGCACGACATTCCATAAAATGTAGCTGCAATACTGCAGAAGCCTATGCCAAAGCAGCTGTGTCTGGATCAGTGTTAAAAAGATTCTCTTCTCTAAGGCTTCAGCCCTTACCTGCAGACATAAAAGTCAAACTTATGGATGGTCTTCCAGACAACTCTGCTTTGTTTGGCCCTGCAGCTGCTAACTTGTTTAAATCATTGCAGGAAAAGTGTAAGGAATTGCAAGAATTGAAACACATTTTTGTTTCTCCAGTACTCAAGTTCCAAAGAAACTACCCTGCAAAACCTGTGCTTATGCATAGGCATTTACATTACCCACAACCCAAAACAAAAATAAAAAAAGAGTGACAGAAGACCACAACAGCCTAGGGCCTTCCTGGCAACTCCACCACCTAAGTAACCCTTTTCTGACATACAGTCTTCTGTTTGACTGTTCCCCTCCTCTCACCCACATCCCACTTTCCAAGTGCCTACCTCAGTCCCTACTAGCATGGGAAAGCATAACCCAAGACTCCTGGGTCCTCTCCATTGTTCAAAAGGGGTACTTTAGGGTATGGGACCAACAACCCTCCTTCAGGAACATCCCTCTACATTCCAGGGAGCAGCTACCTTTCTTCCTAGAGGTTCTTTTAGAACTGTTGAACCAAGGGACCATCCAGAGTGTTCCCAAAAAAACAAACAAAAAAAAAAAAAAACAAATAGGAAAAGTATTTTATTCCAGGTTGTTCCTGGTGCCCAGAAAGTAAGATCTTTGGAGATCCAGCCTCGACCTGTCTCATCTCAGTATCTTTCTAAGGGTACCCACCTTCTGCAAGCTGACCTTCCAGACTTTGTTTCCCCTTATTCTGCCTCAAGATTTCATGATTACCCTGGATATCAAGGATGTATATCTGCACATCCCCATCCATCCCAACTACAGGAAGTTTTTATGCTTTTCTGTATCATCATGGCATTTTCAGTTCTGTGCCTTGTCCTTTGGAATTGCTACTGCACCAAGGGTCTTCACCAAATGCCTAGCTCCTATGACAGTCCTCTGGTATGTAAACAAATGGGGGAGCAAATCTTACCTATTATGCAGGCTAGCTCTTCAGGCTTGGGAGCTGGCAGTAAAATTCTAGGTGACCCATCAGGCAATGTACATGAACATACATCCCTTCTTCACAGAATTGTGTGGCAGATTACGTAAGCAGGTCCCAAACATGATCCCATGAATGGATGCTTCAAAGGGATGTGTTCTGTACATTGTCCACCAGCTGTACATTGTCCACCAGTGGGGTCTCAAACAGACCTTTTTGCCTTCCTCATGAACAGACAACTTCCACAGTTTTGTGCCATAGAGCCTTATCCTCTGTTCTGGAAAGTGGACACCCTTTCTTTCTCTTGGAAAGGGATGTTTCTATATGTAGCCCCCTTCCCCTCATCCCAAAAGTCCTGTCCATAATTCAGCAGGAAAAAACAAAAATCTTGCTGGTGACTCCCTTCTGGCCAAGACAGCACTGGTTCCCTCTCCTCCTTCATTTAGCCAAGGGTAGTCATCACAAGTTACCTCACAGACTGGACCTTCTTACACAGGACAAAGTGACCCACATCTCTCCCCACATGTCGACTCTCCAATTAACCCTGTGGATGATAGGGTACTAATGCCTTTTAGACACCTGTTCTTTGAGGACATGCTTACAGTCCTGCAGGAGGCTAGGAAACCAAGTACCAGAAAATCTTATTTAGCCAAATGGAAGAGATTTTCAGTCTGGTGTCTGAAACGAAACCAGGCTCCATTGATAGTGGAAATTCCCCTGGTCTTATCTTATTTGTATGAATTATTGAATGTTGGCTTATCTTACTCTTCAGTGAAAGCCCATATGTCAGCCATATCTGCCTCTATCTCCTCCCTTAGTTAGCAGATTTGAGGATAAACAATTTCTTAAAGATGTTCTATGCATTAGACCTCCCAGGAAACCTATTCCACCTCCCTGGGACCCTAACTTTGTTTTGGAAAAGCTGACTCCCCCTTAGATCCAGCTTCCCCTACAGTACTGCTTCTGGAAAATTGTGTTACTCCTAGCCTTGACTTCAGCCAGACAAGTGTCTGAGCTACAGCCCCTTATGATATTCCCACCTTTTCTGGTCTTCCACAAGGACAGGGTTTCCCTGCACATAAACCCCTCTTTTGTGCCTAAGGTAGGCAGTGACCTGTCTTTAAATCAGTCCATCCACTTAAACTACCTTTTTACCCTTCCCTCCAGAACCATAGTGAAAGGGTGCTCCATACTTTAGATGTCCACAGATAGCTAGATTTTTTTTTTTAGACAAAACTAAAGCAGTTAGAAAGTCAGATCAGCTCTTTGTTTTTTACCACCCCAGGGCTCTGGTCCAAGCAGATTGTTTCCTCCTGGATTTCCAAGACTATTACATTTTGCTGCACTCACCATGACAAGACTCTCTCTTCCTTTGTTAGGGCCCACTCCACCAGGGCTGTTGCCTGATCTGGAGCTTTTTCCAATGGATTGGATACTAATTATTGATGCAGTTACATGAACCTTAGTCCATACCTTCACCAAACACTACAAATTAGATGGAATCTCCAAATCTAGAGCAGGGTTTGCCAGGGCCATACTGCATGGCTTCCTAGAAAGCTCCTCAGCTACACCTTCCTCCCTTACTTAATGAACTTTGATATTCTTGCTCATGTAATGAATACTGTAACAGATAAATAGAAAGACATAGAATAGTTGTATAAAATCTTACCATAACAATAGATGCCCTTCTCTTCACTGTTGCAGCATTCCTATCCCTCCATCCTTCCCCCTGGCCTTGCTTCTTCCTGGATGACTCTTACCCTACTTCCTTAGGCTGGCATTCCTCCTAGGGCAGTCAGTTCTGAAGATAGTGTGTGTGTACATCACTTTTATGGCTGACATCCAGTCACAGCCTACATGTGATGTACCATGCACCCTACAGTAGTAAAAGACTTTTGTATACTGACTGATGGGTTGCCTATGGCGGGGAACTCCCTCATGTGGTGAAGAGAAGGACATCTATCCTTATAGTAAGAATTTACACCACTATTGTTTCTTCCCAAGATTCTCAAAACAAAGGGGAGTATATCTTAAACATGTTGGATGTTTGTCAACTCTAATTCTATCTCCATGATAGAGCAAAAGTTTTCAGAAAGTCAAATCAGTTATTTGTAGACATATTATGGCAAAACTGGGTAAGGGAGTTTCTAAAGTTATGCTTCAAGATGGTTATCAGATTGTTGCTTATACTAGAAGAGGATTATTCTTACAAAGCCCAGAGCTTATTCTGCAAGGGTGGTTGCCACCTCTATGTTTATGGATAGACTTCCCACTAATGATGTGTGTAGCAGCAACCTTGTCTATGATTCATACCTTTGTGTCTCAAATTGGATGTAGAATCTAGATCATATTCATCCTTTGGTTTCACCATCCTTAGGAATGTCCTTCCATGATGCCACCAAGGTAATTGGCAGCTTGGGAGTCTGTCCTAAAGGCTGAATGGACAAATACAGACATCAAGTACAAAAGTTATGTACTTACCATAACAATAAATCTGTGTCTTATTTTCTCATTTCCAACTATTGTCTTGCTTGTATGTTTAGGTATTTTTGTTTTCTATTCTTTGATAATTTTGGATAGTTGTGTGTGTGTGTGTGTGTGTGTGTGTGTGTGTGTGTGTGTGCGTGCGTGTGTGTGTGTGTGCATATACGTATGTATGTATATATATATATATATATATAAATATATATATATATATATATATATATATATATATATATATATATATATATATATATGGATAACTCATTTGGAAGTAGTAAGGTGGAGTGGAGAGAGTTATGGGTAGGGAAGGAGTCAGAGCCCTGAATCCATAAGCTTCAAAACAGTGTCAAAATCTGAGCCAAAAACCCAAAGGTTGAACCAGAGGAGAAGACAATGTGGATGTATCATTGTGGTAACAATTTTTCTTATAAGCATAAAGGGAAGTAGTGTGAAAAACCCTAGGAAGAGAGCAAAGAAATGAGAGAAAAGATCCCCTGACCACCTGTTCTCTTTCAGCTCTTGCCACTAAGAGACCAAAATCTGATCACACCACTCCTTTGGATCTGTTCTTTGAGATCCAGAACTCCACCCTTACTGGAGCTGAGGTTCTCACCAGGACCAATGTCCCCTAAGACCGTATTCTTCTTTTCTTCAAGAGAGACCTGTTTAAAGGTTGTCTAGGCTATCTTCATCTTTCTTGAGATCCATCAAATCTACCTGGAGCTTAACAGAAGATGATGTGGATAAAATGATGAGCAAGTTCCTCAGGACCCAAATTCAACTGGGGTTTCTACCAACTCCATCTCCCATTGGACTAGTGAGCTTTAGGTATTCAGGATTTGACGTGTTAGCCAGATTTGTCAGGTCCAGCCTAAGAATGTTATTTTCAACTCCGGCTTCCACTCAGATCCCACTAGCTCCGACTGTTTCACATCTGGGTGGTTGCAGAAGTTTTGGAGCCAGATCCAGGGACGGGTTTAACAAGTTATTGGTGATGTCTCTTTCTCTGGGAGCCTCGGCATTGGAGAGCTTGGCTCCAGTTTCCATCTCAGAGCAGGGTCTGGGAGGTCCCATCAATCGTTTTAGTGTGATTGCCTTGGTGCCTGCTGGGGTGGTCTTGAGTTTTCCTCTGATTCTGTTTTCATGGCTGTCAAGAGCTCTGTTTAGTAGTTTTGGTGCACTGACTTCTCTTCCCCCACAGGTCCTACCGCCCCACAGCAAGTAGCCCTGGGTCCTGTGTCTTTACACTCTATCCCATTGGGACAGCCAGTTCTTATTAGCCTGAAGGCTGTACCTACCCAGGATACTTAAGTCTTCTGAATCCTCTTTGGAACATCCCCCCATTGAGGCCCCTCTGAAACACATGTAGGGGGAGACATGTTGGCTCACCCCAAGTCACTTGCAGAAGACACTGATTTTAATGAAGGGCAGAAATCACCCAGATCGCCACTGTAGGATGTCTTATTCAGGGAGATCCTTGAACTTTTGAGACAGAATGGAGGTTGGTCTTGAAGCCTCTTCCCAGGAAGAATCCGTGTTCTCTGAGGGTTTTGAAACTGGATCAGCTACTTCCTGAGTGGTCCCCAGCCAATGAGATGGTGAGCATGGAAGGAGCCTAACGTTATGCAACCAATATCCAAGAAACCTGACAGCTACCTTTTGGCTACTAAGGATTGTTGTCACTGGAGTAAGGGCCCCAGTGTGGATGTCATGGTAGTAGCTGCAGCTACTAAGAGCTCACTGAGGAAGGCTCATCATACATCCTCCAAACAGTGAATCTTGGGATTTAGATAGATTTAAGAGAAGAATGTATGCTTTACTTTCCTTTGCCCTGAGGTCACTGAACTACTTGACATACATGACTAATTTTCAGAGAGATTTGACAAAGGAGCTTTCCAAATCTTTCTCTGGCTCCACACCTGTAGAGAACAAGAAACTGGTGGACTTGCAACTGGCCACCATACAGTCCCTTTTGAATGTCTCCATGCATCTGATCTCCAGTGCAGTGGAAGGTGTTTCAAGAGTGGCATGTTCTGGCATAACCATAAGGAGAACATGCCTGAATGAGCTTGTGTGATTGCATGGAGCCTTTTAAGACATCTTTTATAAATGTTCCCTTTAATGGGTTGACACTGTTCAGACCCAAGGTCAAAGACATATTTACCAGAAGTGAACAGGATGGGAAAAACCCTTTTGCTATAGGCATATGGTTTTTGTGTTCCCTAGAGAATCTTCTGTAGAAACCAAAAAGAGGATAGGAAAGTGTGGTTCAGGAAATTCCTGGGGTTTTCTCAAGACAGTTCTGGAGTTAGACCCCACCCCAGCGAGGGAAGGATAATGGTGGATGTCACCCATGTGGCAGAGGAGACCCACAGAACCAGTAATTCAAGGTCCATTCTCTGAGATGCCTTAGCACTCATGAATGATTTACTGATGGCTGCACTGTGGAGGCTATCAGGGGGCATTTATCTTTGTGCCCAGAAGCTTGGACATCCATCACCATGGATATCTGAGTGCAAATAATTATTATCAGAGGTTACTATGTCTCCCTTTGTCTACCCCCATCAAAAAGGAAACTTCCCAATGTTCCACCCTTCCAAAGAGAAACAGCAGCTATGGAAGTGAAAAAGTTGCCATACAAGCAAGAGGTCCCACTGGACCAGCAATGATTTGTTGCTTACTCAAGATTCTTTTTTGTGCCAAAAAAAGAGCTGGGACCTCAGGCCAGTTCTGGCCTTCAGTCATCTAAACCAGTATGTCAAATACACAAAGTTCCAACTGGTTGTGGGGTAGTTTGTCCTTCCCTTGCTAAGGAAGGACAGGCACTTCAGGAAGTATCTTCACTTCTGTTTGAGGGCCAGTTAATTTAGAGCCCTACCCTTTGGCCTCACCACAGTCCTCCCAGTGTTTAAGTACATGGCAGTGGTCATAGCTCATCTCAGACTGCAAGAGTTCTGGGTGTTCCCATACTTAGATGATTGGCTCCCCATTGCTTCTACCAGGCTTCTACTAATATGGGCCAGAAAATACCTGCTCCAGTTTGGGAATCACAGTGAACCAGGGCAAGTCATTTTTTTCCAGTGCAGACAATAGTGTTCATAGGGGCTCAGTTAGATACACCTACTCAGATAATGTGATAACCAGCAACCATATTTTCTGCTGTTTGCAATCAGGCCCTATAGCTGCTTTTCCTTCTAGTGCCACCTACCAGGCTGGTTCTCAGCTGGGTTGGGAGGGTGGCCTAATGGTT
Source organism: Protopterus annectens (assembly GCF_019279795.1). Taxonomy (NCBI): domain Eukaryota; kingdom Metazoa; phylum Chordata; order Ceratodontiformes; family Protopteridae; genus Protopterus; species Protopterus annectens. Next base: position 913,444,765 of record NC_056733.1, read on the forward strand.
AAGGTGTTTGCTTTACAAACACAAGTTGCAGGGTTTGAGTCTCACAAGGGATAATTGGCAGGTTGGTGGCAACGCATGAAGCTTCGGAAACCATCCAGGTGCAACTAACAATAGGCAAAACTGCTCTACAAATTGTAGCATGCTACAGGCCACCCTCTCAAACTCAGGAACCCCACACAGCCTTCCTGAAGACACTGGAGGGTATAAATGTATCTCCAAACACCATCATATTGGGTGACTTCAACTACCCGAATATAGACTGGGAACATTACTCAAGCCCTAACTTTCTAGCCCAACGGTTCCTGGAGTTCATAAATTCAAATGCCATGGAACAGCTAGTCACTGTTCCCACGAGAGGAGAAAATATACTAGATCTCATTGTCACAAACATGGGGACAAAATGCTCCACACCGGAAGTATATCCCTCATTGGTGAGATCTGATCATAAACTAATCTCACTGGAAATCCACATCCCGCCCCCACCCCAAACAAAAAAGACCATAGTGAAGAACTTCTCTAAAGCAAACTTCACACTATTCAAGACTGGTGTGGTATCCTTCAAGGCCCCTGAGTCAGAGGAAACCACAACCCAAGCTGCGGAAGCCCTTACAAATGCCTTCTATGAACACCTCCAGGACTGCATGGATCAGGCAATCCCAAATAAAACCAAGACTCTTTCCACAAAGGGCAAACGTCCAGTCTGGTGGACCCCAGCCATTAACAAACTTTACAATAAGAGGAGAAAGCTATTACATGATAGAACAAAATCCATAAAAGGAAGTCACCCCTGATCATTATTAGTAAAAAAATACGAGCACTCATAAAATCAACTAAGGCCAATTTTGAGAGAAAAATTGCCATGGATTCAAAGGACAATCATAAGGCCTTTTTCAGCTATATTAGGAACCTGGGTGGAAACTCACAGATATGCTCAGAATTAGTCCAAAATGATACAAAAATCACTGAACCCACAGACATTGCCAACATACTGGCAGACAGGTTCAGTGCAAACTTCACCCCCCTCTTCTCCCCTAAAGGAGAGATAACTATCCCAGCCGAGTGTAGCCTCCCGGACATCTCAAATGCGCAGGTGAAAGCTGCTCTCTCTAAAGCTAAAAACACAGCATCAATGGGACCGGATGGTGTCCCCGGCTGTGTGCTACACGAGCTAAATGAGGAATTAAACCCGCACATAAGGCAGCTGTTTAATCTCAGCCTTACCACAGGATACGTGCCCAAGGAGTGGCGTGACGGCAACTGTGGTCCCACTCCACAAAGGTGGCGCCTCACGGACCCTGGTAATTACCGCCCGATAAGCTTAACAAGTCTAGTCTGCAAAGCTATGGAGAGGATCATAATGGAGCTCATAAACAAAGATATAGGGGACTTGCAGACATTGGACCCGACCCAGTTTGGCTTTGTCAAGGGAAGATCATGCCTTTTGAACTTGGTCGACTTCTTGAAATAGTCACCAAGGCCATTGATGAGGGAAAGGCAGTCCATACAGCCTACCTTGACCTTGCAAAGGCTTTCGACACAATACCCCACTCAGGTATTGTAGAAAAACTTACCAGCTTAAATGTAAACCCATATGTCACAAGATGGGTTGCAAACTGGCTTAAGGACAGAACCCACAGGGTTAGAGTTGCTGGCGCTGTGTCAGACTCCAAGCCGGTCACAAGTGGTGTCCCACAGGGCTCGGTCCTTGGCCCCCTATTGTTTGGCATCTACTTCTCAGAAGTACAGGCCAACATGGGAGGACTTTGGCTGACAAAGTTTGCAGATGACTGCAAACTGGGCGTCATAGTGGAAAGTGCATCGGACACTGATATCCTTCAGAAGGGACTCACGGAAACAGATAGCTGGTGCCAGAGCCATGGCCTGAAGTTAAACGCCAAAAAATGTATAGTCATACCCTTCGGGAAAAACAAGGTAACCCCAAGCTACCATATAGGTGGCAATCCACTAAGCACAGAAGAGGTTATCAGGGACCTGGGGACCCAGGTTGACAGTGGCCTTTCTTTTGACACTCACATTGCTAAAGTGGTTAGAAAGACCTTCTACATTGCCCACCTGATCATGAAGGGATTCACATCCAGATCTAGTGAGGTCATTGTTCCCCTGTACTCTTCACTTATCAGACCAATGATCGAGTACAATGCCCCATTCGGGATGTATCTCACCCGACATCTGCAGCAATTGGAGAGACCCCAAAAGTTCCTCACCAAAAGGATAAAGGGACTCCAAAATCTGTCATATGCTGCCAGATTGAAGAAACTCCAGCTCTATTCAGTCGCATACCGTCTGCTCAGAGGTGACATGTGCCTGACATACAAGGCCATGTCCAACCCGGAATTAATGGACATGCTCCACCTCAAAAATCCAAATCCACCAAAACCACTAGAGCAAGCGACTTAAACCTTAGCACGGATATAAATAGGACGTGCTGGAGGGATAGATTTATCACTCAGAGACTCCCTATGCTGTGGAATAAAATCCCGGTCCATGTGAGGCAGAGCACCTCGCTGACTCTGTTCAAGAGAAATCTAGACCTGTGGATGGGAGATCGTAGGTTTACCCCGGGAATCATCTCTGGGTCACTGCTGGACAGAGGCACAACAAACTAATGGGCACAGTATTTTTTCATATAAGGGGTGGCGTAAGCCACAATAATTTGGGCTAGGCTTATAAATGCCTTAGGGCAGATAGCCTAGTATAGACCTATGAACCTATGAACCTATGAACCTAAGCTTAAAATGGCTCGCAAGGGCAGTTAGCTTAGTAAGAATCTATGAATCAATTTACTGGGATCAATGATTTCTTCCATTACCTTAATCCCCTTGGCAAGATATTGTATGAGGGTTCTTCAGTAGACACTGCCAGTTCAGTGGTCCATTAGACATCAGCCTATGAGTTTTCAGATTGGTTTGACAAGCATTCGTGGGATTCAGAGTGGTGGATTCATTCTCAGTGGTGTCTCTTGGATGCCCATCCCCCCAAAGCCACAGTGATCACAGATGCTTCCCAACTGAGGGGACATTGTAGGGGAAGAATGGTCCAAGGAACATGGTCCCAGCCATGGCCAATCTTCACATCAATGTCTTAGAGATAAGGGCAGTCCAAGCATTGGCCTTTCCAGATGGCCTCCATCTTGGGATGATTTTGATCCAGACAGAAGTCTGGTACCTCTGTGTGTCAAAACAATGAGAGTATGGCAATGGTCAATTTCTTCTGTTAGTTTTCTAATAGCAACTTACGTATTGGGGAGGGCCAACATACTTGTGGACAGGTTGAGCAGATCTATTCTGCCTTTAGTGGTCCCACTACTCATCAGTAGTGAATCATATATTCCATTAATGGGGTTAACTATACTACATCACTTTGTTTTTTCCATCAACACCAAATGTAACAGGTTCTTTTCTCTGATCCCCTGGAGGGGGGAGTCACTGAGGGATGTGCTGACAAACAATTGACCCCTAGACTTTCACTCCTGTCCTGCTGATTGAAAAAAATCCTTCAGAAAGCATTGCAGAAGAAGATCAAGGTGATCCTCATTGTGCCTCTCTCTTTGGCCTCATTTGGTGCACCCACCTTGGGATTCCACTCCAGACCTTCTCTCTTACCCTTCCTTTCTTGAGCCCAGTAACTTGATTTGTCTTTTTCCTCCTCCATTTCTGAGTTTGCTTTCCTGTGATATGCTTTTTTTTTTTGGGGGGGGGGCTTTTTTTGCAAAGTGTACAGTTTATGCAAACTTTAAAGTATTTGCTTTAAGAGATTGGAAAGTATTTTGACAGGGCAGACAATGTTTTAAATGTTTGTGTACATTTTGTAACAACTTACCTTTTTTTCATGTCAGCGTGAACTGTGGTGAAGTGCTGTAGTTCTGACAGTTTGTAGTTTTGCTTAGAGAAGTGTGAGTGCGACATAACACTTTTTGACAACTTTTAACTCATTACAGTACTCTATATTGGCAGTAAGCCTTCTTCCTCTGATGCTACATGGATCTTATACCTGTCCTGTTGGCTGTTTTCCTGCTGTACCTAAAAACACAAAGCCTTTGCCACCACTCCAGGCTCAGACAGTACTGGAGCCATTATTGAGCGAACCTGTAGTGACCAAACTCCAGGCTTCCCTGTTATAGTCTTTTCAGTTACCATAGACTGGGGCAGCAACATCATATTCATCTGTTCCAGTGTTTGAATCTGGCATGATAAAACTATATACTTTGGATCTGAGAGGCACTCCAGGGTATCCTTACAGAGGTATGCAGATAGACCTGTTGATAGGGTTAAACTGACATGTCCTTATCTGTTTTCTTCCACGGTATTATTTTCAAAGAAACAGACATTTTCAATTGTAAGATACAGTGTCTGTTCATATAGATGATTTTCTTACTTTTAACCATGCAATTACAGACTGTTAATCCTGGTATTCAGAAATCCTTACCTCAGGGCAATGTCAGTAAACAAACTCCCGAGGAATCTTTATCACAAGATTCTGACAGAGTGCTTCTCCTGTAGAATCCCAAGCCTGTAATTCTGATTCTGAAGAAACCTGGTCCTCTCAAACTCCTTTGGAGCATTCTTTCTCTTAGATTCTTTCCAGGATGAATGAGGTATTTTTTGTGGGAACAGGTGGGTGTTTCCCATGAATTTAGGAGACATTATATGTAGAAGTAGATTCACCTTATTCTTCAACCATTCCTCCCATTTTGCCAGCCTTGGAGGATGTGTTTAATGCTACCTGTAATAGAATCCTGACTCAATCTTCAGTCCCCAAACAGTTAAACTGTGTAACGTATCTTAAAAAAATGTATATATATTTTTTTCTCTTGGATCAGACCTAGCTACTATCTCTACATCTTCATTGTGGACAAAGTAAGGTACTGGACAAATTTGGTAAGAATTTTATTTTCCACTAGCTTGTAGACTTCTTAGCTACCAGGCACATCTGAGAAAGTTTATTTTTTGTGCACAGTTTGAGGAAGTACTCTGTCCTCCTTCCTTCAGTGGATAGGTCATTCATGAATCCTGTTGATGGGATGCCTCTTCCATCTACCTCCAGCCCTGTAGGCTATCTGATCCAAAGCCGGCAGCTCAGTCTCTGAAGTTCTGTCTCCTGCCTCCTAATGCCCTGCTTTACCTAACTCCTCCCACATCTCCTTTGCCACTTCCAGCTATCAGATGTGATCTTTGAAGTGCACTGAATATTCTGAAGCTCTGTCTCCTGTCTCATAATGCACTGCTTTCCATAACTCCTCCCACATCTCCTTTGTCACTTTCAGCTATCAGATGTGATCTTTGAAGTGCAGTGAATATTCTGAAGCTCTGTCTCCTGCCTCCTAATGCCCTGCTTTACCTAACTCCTCCCACATCTCCTTTGCCACTTCCAGCTATCAGATGTGATCTTTGAAGTGCACTGAATATTCTGAAGCTCTGTCTCCTGTCTCATAATGCACTGCTTTCCCTAACCTCTCTCACATCTCCTTTGCCACTTCCAGTTAACAGATGCCATCTTTGAAGAGCAGTGGACAATTCCTTTTTCATTACCATTTTCTCCTGACAAGAAGTGAAAAGGATCCAAAGGAGAAGCTAGAATGAGTAAGAAAAGGCAAAGCTCACAGGCCATAAAAATATTCTTTTCTCTTGAAGGACATCTGGATCCAAGGATTCAGAAGACCTTCTGGCTCCTTGCTAGGATAGTTCATGGATAGTCCCTTGGTATCAATCTGCTGCGGTGCTAGGTTCGGAGTCATCAGGCTTGCTAAGTATTCCAAGCCACTTTTTGTCTGCAGCCCCCCCTTGACAGATTGGCTCCATTTCCCATTCATACCAGTTTACTCTCAGCCCAGAGTTTTCATACAAGCAGTCCCATTAGATCCAGGCATCTCCCTTTTGGATCTGTGAGACTTCCATCTCTTTTTCTTAACTAACCAAAACCTTTTGGATCTGTGAGACTTCCATCTCTTTTTCTTAACTAACCAAAACATCAGCCATGGCGTCATATAGGTTTGCTGAGCCCCCTCGGTAGCATTAGTGATTCTGACTTGGACCAACTCATGTGTACCTTCTTGAAGGTCCAGATAGACCTGGGATCATTCTCACTCTCTTTTCCAAGGGCATAGGGTTCCCTTTCAGCTCAGTAAGTTGCTTCTCCTCTGGCCCATCCCTCTGTGGCAGTGTCCACAGTACTGACACTACCCTATTTCATCTCTGTGTTTGGCTGCCCTCGGTTCCAGCTTCATCCTTTGTTCTCAGTTCCAGCTTTTTCTGAACATAGGGCCTGGAGTTAGGTTTGTGCTTTTGGAGCCGTCACTCCCCTTGGTGCTTTGCCTTTAGATAGCTCAGCTCTGGTCATGATGTCTGATCCAATGTGGATGGCAATTGGAACTGGAACCTTTCCTACTAATATGTTTGCTTATGAAAAAGATTATTTTTTCATTCAGACTGGGGTTTCTTGTTCTTATGTCTGCTCCATCTAGGACATTGGTTTCACATGAGTTGCCATCAGGACAGCATGCTCCTTTAGGCCTCAAGCAGCCCTATACTCTGGGATCCCAAGTTGCTTCTTTGTCTCCCCTAGTAACCTCCTGAGAGATGCACATGATGAGCAAGTACAAGAGGAAGCACTTGGACTCCCCAGAGAAATCCCTCATTGAGGATGATGACCTCTGTGAAGGGGAAGAATCCCTCAAGGTCTCTGTGAAGACATCTCATTTGGCAGTTTGCTAGTACTCTTGAGACATGGGAAATGGACCACTTAGGCCCCTTCCTCAGAGGAATCATTTTTTCTTCAGGTATTTTGGCACAGGCCCATCCACATCCTGGGCATGATACACGCCCTTGCCGACTTGCTCTCCAAGTAGATCTGGAGAGATCACAATGTGGTGGAGCCCATCCCTTGAAGCAGGATAAGGCACTGGCTTCTCCTAAGGTCAGGTTGTTTTGGAGCAAGGGTCCTATGGTGAATAATGTGTTCACTGCAGCCACCAAAAAGGAAATCTCCAAGGAGAGTTCAGTGGTTCACACCCTGAATACAGTCATAGCTCTGGAGTACTTCAAGGCAGTGCACCTATCCTTCAGTCACATTTACCTCCACTATTTTGGTTCCTGTAACTAGACTCCAAAAAGATCCAATTATTGAGATGTCCAGATCAGTGGCACCACAACAGTCTTTAGAGACTCATGTCTTTCTCGACTATATCTACAGTGTTATCCATTTCTAACATATTCATCAGACTTCTCTCTAATGCAGCAGTTGACAGCAGCTCCACACTCTGACATGCCTGGGTGCACCACTAACCTTGTTGACTGCGTTATGGCTTCATTTCTCAGTGTCTTTTTTGACAGAACCTCCCTGTTTGGGTCTGAGGTTAAAGACACATTGAATAGGAGTAAGCAAGAAGGGAAAACTGTCTTATGTTTGTTCTCTTTTTCCTACCCTGTAAAGGACCTTTTCTAGGAATCAGAGAGGGGGTAAATCAACTCTTTTAAACCACTCCAGGTGAATGTGCCCCTCATGCTCTGCAAAACCAAGGCTTCTGAGGTCCCTTTTTTGGGTAAGCCTTTCCGTCATTCAGTGGTTTCCCAGTTGCTGCACTCTCGAGGCAGTCAGAAGGCACTTGTATTTTTACCCAGAAGCTTTTGAGGTCATCGCATCAGATGCTTAGGTGTGGAGCCATTTCTGGAGGCTTTTCCATTATCTCAATCTATTCCAAAAGAAAAAAATTGAAGCAATGATTTCTTCCCAGCATTCCACTCTGGCAGCATAGGATAGCAGCAGCACACATCCAAAAGTTTCTCTGAGCCATCCAAGAGGGTCTCACCAGACCTAGAGGGATCTGGGGCCTACTCAAGTTTCTTTTTAATACAGAAGAACAACCTGGAACTCTGTAAACTGAAGTCTATGAAAGAGACTAAATTCAAGGTGGTGATTTTAAGTTTTCTTCCTTTTCTAAGGAAAGATGATTGGATGTACTCAGTGGACTTCTGAGGTACTTACTGTCACACAAAGATGGTATGACATAGCAGGAGGGTCCTGCAGTTCTGGTTGGAAACCAGTCATTGCCAGTTTCAAGAGCTGCCCTTTGGCCCCATCACTAAGTGCATGGCAGTGGCAGCTGCCGGTCTCAGGCTGTAGGGAGTCTGTGTCTTACCTTACTTCCTTACCTAAATTAGAATCGCTCTTGAGTGGTATCTGCTCTAATTGTGCTTATCCTTGGGCATCACCAGAAACTGTGAAAAAGTCCAATCTGTAACTGGTAAGAGGTATGGAACCCATCCACCAGTCATGTTGCTCCTTTCCAGACTTATGTCTGCAGATTCAAGCCAGTCTGTTTCTATGTTGTTAAAGGCCTCCAGCTTCCCTAGTTCTACAGCTTTTCTTTCTCATCACAGCAGCTGTCTTGCTCTGATAGCCAGATTTTTTCGTGAGGGTTCTTCAATGGAGCTTGACCAATAGTCAGTTGCGTATTATACAATGAACTTTCCAGTTTGGTTTGTAATTAACACATTTCTTGGTGACTGGATTCAGATCTGGGTCTATCAGGTTGCCCCCATATTTTTCATCCCACAGTCACGATGGACTTCCCTCCTTAGGTTTGGAGGTATTTTGAGGGGAAGACAAACAAAGGTACATGATGCCTTTAAGAGGCTTGTCTTCACATCACTGTCTTGGAGATTCCTTCTAGAGTTGTGTGCTTTTCAGGACTTCTTCCCCAAGTGTAAGGTAGCCCAACAGACAACAACATGGCAGCGATTTGGTACATAAACAAACAGGGGGAACTCCAACCCTTTGTTGAAAGGCCACGAGGTGTGGCAATGCGTGATATCCTGTCAGTGTTTTCTAATAGCACTGCACATACTAGACGAGGTACAAGATTCTGGTGAGCACTTTGAGCTGGAGCATCTCATGTTGGGTCCCTCAATCCATTTGTGGCAGCTCATGAGTTCTGCAGCAATCTCTTTGCTTCTCCTTTTAACTCCTGAAGCAGCAGTTTCTTTGCCTTAATCCCTCCCAGTAGGCAGTCACTGAGGAACACACTGCTCCATGTTTGACCCCTGGGTCCTTTGTATGTATATCCCCCTACATACCAGTAAGTTTTTCAGAAAGCAGCCTGTTGCAGAGCAATTGTGATCCTCCTCATAGCTACCTTCTTGCCTAGACAGATGTGGTTCACCTTTCTGTGGCCTCATCTGTTGTACCCACCTTGGGTTTTGGATCCAGTTCCAGACTTTATCCTATCCTTCAGGCCAGGCTCAGCTGACTCTTAAATCCCTCAAGCTGATTGCATGCTTCTTCCAATTCCAGTGATGGCCAGAGATTCCATGTTTTCCAAGCAAGTTGTTTTGTATTCTTTTTTTCTCAGAAACCTTTGACCATGTAAGGTTTTGGATTATTTCTCTACTCCCTTAGATGCTATTTTGGATTGTCTTGATCTTTTCCTTTCTGGTTTCAGTTGTTCCACTATTAAAGTCCAGTCAGTGGCCATCTTGCACTTTCGTGTGGGTATATAACACACCTATTGTATCTCTCAGGCTGCCTGAATTTTCTTGAAGGGTACCTTCCTGCTTACACCTCTGGCAAAGGATCTATTTCCACCTCAGAATTTGTCTCTGTTCTTAAAGCTTTAACTAGGCGTCCCTCTGAGCCTGCTGCTACTATAGATGTAAAATTGCTGTCTTAGAAACTTCTGATCTGAAGTAGTTGACTTCATTCATTCTGCACATATGGGTATACGGATCCGATTCGGATCTGAGCCAGCAAAACTTTTCAAGCATCAGCTCCAAGCTCCTCCCTTACCTATATTACATCACTTCCTCCTATCTAGCCCCAGATCTCATTTGCCGGTCTAAGAGTTAGCATCATGGTCTCTGAGCTCTAAGCAAGGTGGTAAGGTTTTTTGGTCATTTTGTGATAGTTGAGTGTGAATACCTTTCCCCTTTTTTTTTTCCTCCCTTCGCATTTGATCGTCATGTTAGTTGTAAAAAAAAAAAGTGTTTTTGTTTATGATACTGGTTTCCTGCCTAGGCCCTATTTAAGTGTGTATGTGAGTGGGCCATTAGGGCTTTTACTGTCTCTACTATGGCTGAACAGCCTAAGGTTCTTTTTAAGAAGTGCACAGAGTGTGGTCACAAGCTCTCACCAGCCGATGGCCACACTCTGTGTGTTCTATGTTTAGGGGTCGCCCATCTGTCTGCATCCTGCAACATTTGTTCAGGCTTTAACCTTAGGGCTTTGAAGGATCGCCGAGCTAAGCTTGTGGTTAAGGGTCTGCTACCAGCTTCTGCCCTAGAGTCTGCCTCGGTTTCCTCCCCAGCTAGTGACACTGTGCAGGCAGGGACTCAAACTCCCGCCAGGCCTGCTTCATTGGAGTCGTCCCAGAGAGGTAGGGACAGAAGGGATAAGGAGAAGCGCCACAAGGAGAGGGGCAGGCCCAGAAAAAGATCACTAGACAGGGAGTCTTTCTCCAGCCCCTCTTCAAAGGCACCCAGGTCTCGTGCTCCTCGGCTCCACTCTCCCCATTTCTCACCGGAGTCAATGGAGCCATCGATGCTGAGGCACTCCCCTCAGATCTGGCCCAGACCTGAGTCGGTCACTTCCTCCAGGTCGACTCGGAGTGTCTCCAACTTGGATATGGACAGGCTGATGAGGAGGTTCATCCAGAACCAGATTCAGATGGGGGTCTTACCAGGGCCCTCTCCCATTGGAGAGGGCCCTCCTTCTTCAACTATGTTCCACCCTATTGCTCCTTCCCTGATCTGACCCGACGCTTTGGGGTTCTCAGGTCCAAGACCTTTCAGAGCTGTTGGGTCGGCGCCGATGGTTCTCATTTCCTTGACGCTGGCCATCACCTTGACCGATCTTGGATCCAGGAGACTCTCGGAGCCGGGGTCGGGGGGGTCAGACCTGAGGGTCGTGATCTCGCTCTTTCAGATCCCATCCTCGATGCCCGGACTACCCCTCAGTCGGCTCCGATCCCTGTTGTGGTGCTGGGGAGAGCCTCTTCCTTACGTTCTATGGAGGTGTGCTCTCCATCGGCATTCGGGGCAGTGGAAAGGGTTCTCTACCAGGGGTTGAGACCACAGCTCACCTACTCGGATCCTACCCAGACCCCTCTGATTTTGGATTCTGCTCCCATTACCCTGTCTCAGGGACAGCTGGTGCCAAAGCAACCCCAGGTTGTTCCCCTCAGGGAACCCCCTGGAGGCTTACGAATCCTCTCCAGAGAGTCCCACAAGTGTAAGAGGAGGCACTTGGACTCTCCTGAGTCCATTACTACTGATATGGACTTGGATGAAGGGGAGGGTTCCCCCAGATCACCTACCGAGGACGTCTCATTCGGAGACATTATGGAGATCCTCCACCAAAGAGGAGGTTGGTCAGCCCCCAAACCCTCTGCGGTTGAGTCTGTATTCCTGGAAGCCTTTGGCGCAGGCCCATCTACTTCCTGGGTCTCCCCTCCAGCGGACCCTTTGGTGGACCTCATCATCACTAGGGCATGGAAGGATCCTGACACCGTAGAGCCTATACCCAAAAGGCCAGACAAAATTCTTTCTCTGCCATCAGACAGGCAGACATGGTCCAAAGGAGCCCCGGTAGACACTTTGGTGGTTGCAGATGCCGCAAAGAAGGAACTGGCACAAGAGAGTTCCTCGGTTCATCCACCAGACAAAGAGTCCAGGTCAATGGATCGTTTCGGGAAGCGCATGTACTCATCAGTGACATTTTCTATTCATGCGCTGAATTACTTGGCACATGTTATCCGACTGCAGCGAAACCTTATATCGGAACTAACTGAGTCACCCCGGAGTCTCTGTCGCAACAGGACAAGCAGTCTTTCACTGCGAAGATGACTACACTGAAATCAGTGACAAATACCTCTATGCATCTCCTCTCTCATGCTATGGAGGGAGCCGCTAGAGCTGCTGGCACAGGCGTTGCCTTGAGGCATCACGCCTGGATCAGGCTGTGTCAATTTGCGGACCCCTTTAAGCCGTCTTTCATCAACGCCCTTTTCGATGGATCATCCCTCTTTGGGAAGACTGTATGTGACACACTATCCCAGAGTGAGAAGGACAGAAAGACTTTGTCAGCCATTGGAATCTGCTTCTCTAACCCCCAGAGGTCCTATTCCAGGAACCAAAAGGGGCAAAAGAAGATGTAGTTCCGGAAATCACAGTCCTTTTGTGACACTCAGGAATATTCATCCTTCAGAGGCAGAGGGGGACAAGACCGACGCCGTCCCAGAGGCAGAGGGGGTCCCAGAGACTTCGGGTCTAGGGAACCTTTTTCCGACAGACCTGCACAGTGACCCTGAGGTGTTGCCCGGCTGCTCTACTCTGGAGGCAGTCGAGGGAAGATTTTCCTTACATCCAGCGGCATGGGAGTCCATTACTGCTGACCGCTGGGTGTTAAACATCATATCCAGAGGATATTCTATTCCCTTCATTTCATGTCCCATAACTCCAGCACGCATTCCAGATGTTCCACCCACTCACAGGGAGGTTGCAGCCTTAGAGGTTTTGAAGCTGCTACAAAAACAAGCCATCGAGCTGGTCCCCCCAGATCAATCCGGATCAGGCATCTACTCTAGGTTCTTTTTAGTGCCAAAGAAGATGGGGGACCTCAGGCCCATTCTGGACCTGTCTATCCTCAACCTGTCGGTAGAGAAACAAAAATTCCTGATGGTCACTCTGCAGTCCATTCTACCATTTCTGAGAGAATGCGACTGGATGTGCTCGTTAGACCTCCAGGACGCTTACTATCACATCAAGGTCCACAGGAGCTCCAGGAGGTTTCTATACTTCTGGCTAGGGGCCAGTCACTCTCAATTCAGAGCCCTACCCTTTGGTCTCACCACAGCCCCCAGGGTGTTCACCAAAGTTATGGCAGTCGTAACGGCTCACCTGGGACTTTAGGGCATTCAGGTATTCCCCTACCTAGATGACTGGCTCTTCGCTGCATCCACCAAACGTCTCTTGTGTCAGGCCCTACACTACTTACTCGGTCTGGCTCACAAGTTAGGCATCACAATCAATATCAACAAGTCCCACCTGGCTCCGGTTCAGATCATAGACTTCATTGGGGCATGGTTGGATTCGATTCAGTCAAAGATTTTTCTCACCCCGGAAAGGATAGAAAATCTCAGACTCCATGTATTGGCTATCTTGGATCACTCAGTAGTCACAGCAGCCGATGTTCTGAGGGCCCTGGGTTCGATGGCAGCTGCAATCTCTATCCTCCCTCTTGCACGTCTTCACATGGGAGTCCTTCAGTGGAATCTAGCAGTTCAATGGTCCTGGCTAGACCTTCCGTTGAATTTCCACATCTGAATCAATCGGACATGCAGAACGTCACTCCAGTGGTGGCTTCAATCAGCAGACATTTTCATGGGGTGCAGCTTTCTAGCCCCTCCGACTCAAGCCACGGTGACCAAGGACACTTCTCAGCTCGGGTGGGGGGGCACTTCCTGGGAAGAACGGTCCAGGGCACGTGGTCCCCTCCAGAGACCAAGCTACACATCAATGTCCTGGAGATGAGAGCAGTGCTTTTAGCGTTGAGAGCCTTCCACCCTGTCCTACCTCCGGGGACGGTAGCCATTCCAATCAGACAACATGTCTGTAGTCTGGTATATAATCAAACAGGGAGGGACCCGATCCTACCCCCTTTGTCGCGAGGCCATGAGGGTTTGGGAGTGGGCCATATCCACCAGCCGGTTTCTCATAGCAACGCACATCCCGGGACGCTCCAAGATTCTAGCGGACAGTCTCAGCAGGGCAATCCTTCTGCCTTACAACTGGTCTCTGAAACAATCAGTGGTGGAGAAGATCTTCCATGTTTGGGGTCAACCTTGCTGCGATCTCTTCGCATCTCCTTCCAATGTGAAGTGCAGCAACTTCTTCACTCTGATCCCCCCTCCAAGGGATGTCCCCAGGGATGCTTGGTCCATGCTTGGCCTCCCGGGCAACTGTATGCTTATCTCTCATTACCTCTTATTCCGAAGTTCCTTCAGAGAGCTTGCCGGCTGCAGTGCAAAGTCATTCTCATAGCTCCCTTCTGGCCGTGTCAAGTGTGGTTTCCCTTCCTATGGTCTCACTTGTTGGCTCCTCCATGGACTCTAAATCCATGCCCGGATCTGATTTCTCACCCATCGGGCTTACCCCTGCCCATCCTGGACAGCCTCAAGCTGATGGCATGGCTGCTCCAGTTCCCATGATTATCAGGACTCCCGGACGTTTGTCCCCTGTTAAGAATATTCTGGTAGCTTCTCTTAAAGCCTCCACTAGGAAACTCTACAATAGCAAGTGGAGACGTTTTTGCGTTTGGGCCTCTCAGCGCAATCTGAACCCATTTACAGCCCCCGTTTTGGTCATACTGGATTTTCTGGCCGATCTTTTTTGATCAGGTGTAAGTGCTTCTACCATCAAGGTTCAGCTGGCTGCCATCTCTAATTTTCATGTGGGTGAAAATAAGGTTGCTCTGGCTTCTGCCAAATTGTGTAAAGCTTTCCTGAAGGGCACTTTTTTATTGCGACCACCAGTTAAAGAAACAGTGCCCCCCTGGGATCTGACTTTAGTCCTTCAGGCTTTGACCGCTCCCCCCTTCGAGCCAGCCGGTTCAGTTCCAATGAAGTTTTTGTTGTGGAAGACAGCCTTCTTGGTCATCATCACGTCAGCCAAGAGAGTTTCAGAGTTGCAGGCCTTATCCTCCTTGCCCCCCTATTTGGTTTTCCACAAGGATAGGGTTTTGCTGTGTACGAACCCTTCCTTTCTTCCCAAGGTGTCTTCAGCAGCCAATATTAATCAGTGTATAAATTTGCCAGTCTTCTTCCCAAATTTCCAAAATAGAGGTGAACGTAAGCTTCATTTATTGGATGTCCATAGACAGCTTCATTTTTACCTCAGTAGGACTAAACCCTTCCAGAAGTCGGATCAATTGTTTGTCTCTTTTTCAAAACCATTTTTGGGAAAAGCAGTTTCGAAAGTGTCCTTAGCAAGGTGGATCACTCTTTGTATTGCACAGGTTTATAAGGACAAAGGTTTATCTCCTCCTGGTGTATTGAAGGCTCATTCCACTAGAGCAATGGCCACTTCTGCAGCTTTCTGGTCAAGAGTTCTGTTAGACGATATCTGTGCGGCAGCAACTTGGGCCAATTCACACACATTCATCTCTCATTATAAATTGGATCTTATTTCTAGAGGGAGAGCATCCTTTGGCTCTGCGGTGCTCAGAAATATCCTTCCATAAGGGCCTCCCAGGAATAATAGTAGCTGGGGACTCTGTCCCATATGTGCAGAATGAATGAAGTCAACTACTTCAGATAAAGAAGTTATGTTCTTACCATAACGTTCCATCTGAGTAGTAGACTTCATTCTTCTGCACCTTCCCTCCCTCCATCCCCCTCACTCGTTCCATCTGCGTAGTTAGACTTCATTCTTCTGCGCCTTCCCTCCCTCCATCCCCCTCACTCGTTCCATCTGAGTAGTTAGACTTCATTCTTCTGCACCTTCCCTCCCTCCATCCCCCTCACTCGTTCCATCTGAGTAGTTAGACTTCATTCTTCTGCACCTTCCCTTCCTCCATCCCCCTCACTCGTTCCATCTGAGTAGTTAGACTTCATTCTTCTGCACCTTCCCTCCCTCCATCCCCCTCACTCGTTCCATCTGAGTAGTTAGACTTCATTCTTCTGCACCTTCCCTCCCTCCATCCCCCTCACTCGTTCCATCTGAGTAGTAGACTTCATTCTTCTGCACCTTCCCTCCCTCCATCCCCCTCACTCTTCAGGTTTTTCCTGTTTAGGATTGTGGTTATGTTGCCACTTAGTGTCAGCAAACTCGATCTGGGGCTAGATAGGAGGAAGTGATGTAATATAGGTAAGGGAGGAGCTTGGAGCTCGGAGCTGATGCTTGAAAAGTTTTGCCGGCTCGGATCCGAATCGGATCTGTATACCCAATGTGTGCAGAAGAATGAAGTCTACTACTCAGATGGAACGTTATGGTAAGAACATAACTTCTTTTTTTAATAGTAGTAACAGCCAAGAGAGTTTTGGAAGACCAAGCCTTATCTTACAATCCTCCATGTCTTCCATAAGAACAAGGTCTGTCTGTGAACTCATCCTACTTACCTGAAGTGGCCTTTGAATCAGACCTTAACCAGTTGATTAATTTACCTGTTTTCTTTGCGAATTTCATTAACTAGGGAGAATATGTGCTTCATTGCTTGGATGGTCATCAGTTGAAATTTATTATAGGTTTATAGGTAAGTACTAGGCTATCTGCCCGAGGGCATCTGTAAGCCTAGCCAGAATGTGTTGGCTTTCGCCACCCCCTTAGATTAGTTCCCTGTGCCTCTGTCCAGCAGAGCCATTAGTTCCCTGTGCCTCTGTCCAGCAGAGCCACTGCAGTGATCCCCGGGGTAAATTATCTGTTTCCTATCCACTTGTCAAAGTTTATCTTGAAGAGTGTTAGTGAGGGGCTCTGCCTAATGTAGACTGGAATCCTGTTCTAAAGCATGGGGAGTCTCTGGGACAGGAATCTATCCCTCCAGCAAGTCCTATTTATTGTTGTGGTAAGGTTTAGATCCCTAGAGCATGCGGCTCTTGGGAATTTCTTTTTTTTAGGTGGAGCATGTCCATCAATGCTGGGTTGGACATGGCCTTGTATGTCAGGCAGAGATCACCTCTGAGTAAGCGGTATGCAACCGAGTACAGCTGGAGTTTCTTCAGTCGGGCTGCATAGGGCATCTGTTTGAGGCCAGTAATCCTCTTGGTGAGGTACTTCTGTGATTTTTCCAGCTGTTGCAGGTGTCTTGTAAGGTACATCCCAAATGGGGCATTGTACTCTATGATGGGTCTGATGAGTGATGAGTAGAGGGGCACAATAACCTCTTTAGTTCTAGATGCGAACCCTTTTGTGATTAGGTGGGCCACATAGAAGGATTTTCTAACCACCTTGGCAATATGATTATCAAAGGAGATATTACTATCTACTTGGGTCCCCAGATCCCTTATTACATTTTCTGTATTTAGGGGACTACCATGTATGTGGTAGTTCACGGGTACTTTGTTTTTTTCCAAAGGGGATGGCTATGCACTTTTGGCATTTAGCTTGAGGTCATGATTTTGACATCAGGTATCCGTCTCAGTGAGACCCTTCTGGAGGATGTCTGTATTAGCCAGAGAGTCAGTTATGGCCCCCAGTTTGCAGTCTTCTGCAAACTTGGTCAGCCATAATCCTCCTGTGCTTGCCTGTACCTCTGAGAAGTATATACCAAACAGGAGGGGTCCCAGGTCTGAGCCCTGGGGGACGCTACTTGTAACCGGTTTAGAGTCAGACCTAGAGCCTGCAACTCTCACTGTGTGGGTTCTATCCATGAGCCAATTGGCAACCCATCTCATGACGTAGGGGTTTATGTTCAGGCTGGTGAGCTTGTTTATAATACCAGAATGGGGAATGGTGTCGAAAGCCTTTGTGAGGTCTAGGTAGGCTGTGTGGACCTCCTTTCCCTCATCTAAAGCCTTGGTAACTATCTCAAAGAAGTCCACCAGGTTTAGGAGGCATGATCTGCCCTTAACAAAGCCAAACTGGGCAGGGTCCAATGTTTGGAGGTTCCCAATGTCTCTGTTAATGAGTTCCATGATGATGCGCTCCATAGCCTTGCAGACCAGGCTAGTTTCTGTGGTCCATTGTGGCTCCACTTTTGTGGAGCGGGATAACTGTTGCTGTGTGCCACTCTATGGGTACATAGCCTGTAGAGAGGCTGAGTTTGAACAGTGTGTTTAGGTGAGTGGTTAGTTCATTTTGGGGTTCGTGTAAGACACAGCCTGGGACACTGTACAGTCCCATTGAAGCTGTGTTTTTTTGCTTTGGATAGGGCTGTTTTAACCTGTGTGTCAGTGATTGCTGGGGCTCTATATTCTTCTGGTATGGTTATGGGTCCTTTAGGGAGTGAGAGGGGGGTGAAGTTTGCACTAAACCTGTCTGCCAGAATGTTGGCAATATCAGTCGGTTCAGTGTATTTTGTGCCATTCTGCACTAACTCAGAGCAGATCTGAGAGTTTCCACTTAGATTCTTGACATAGCTAAAGAACGCTTTGTGGTTATCTTTGGAGTCCTTGGCAATTTTTCTTTTGAGCTAGTCTTGGATGATTTTATGAGGGATCGTAGTTTCTTGCTGATACTGATCAGTGATGTCTTTCCTTCTTGGGATTTTACTATTTTCTGTACTAGTTTTCTCCTTCTATTGTATAGTTTGTTTATGGCAGGGGTCCACCAGACTGGTTTCGTTTTCTTGGAGGAGTGAGTCTTGGTTTTGCTTGGGATAGCACGATCCATGCATTCTTGCATGTGCTCATAGAATGCCTTTGTAAGGGATTCAGCACTGGGGCTGTGAACCTTTCCACCTCTGTTTTAAGTAATGTGAAGTTTGCTTTTGAAAAGTTTGTCAAGGTGGTTTCCTTGATTGGGTGTGGGGCGGAATGTGGATATCCAGAGTGATTAGTCTATGGTCTGATCTAACTAGCGAGGGGTTGACCTCCGGTGTAGAACACCTGGTCACCCATGTTGGTAATGACCAGGTCCAATATGTTGTCACCTCTGGTGGGGGTGTTTACCAGTTGATCCAGGGCATTCGAGTTTATAAATTCTAGAAAGCGTTGGGCAAGGGAGTTAGTACTTGAGTAGTTCTCCCAGTTAATGTTTGGGTAATTGAAATCACCCAATATTAGGGTGTTTGGTAGGACCTTCAAATTTTCCAGTGTCTCCAGAAATGTGGAATGAGGGTCCTGGGTCATGGTGGATGATCTGTAGCAAGCTACAATTTGAATTGCAGTTTTGCCCATTGTTAGTTGCACATGGATGATCTCTGAGGCATTGTGCTGCACCACTAACCTGGAGGTGTGAGCATCCTTGATGAATATGGATACACCCCACCTTTTGTGTTTCGGTCCAGGTTCTGTGGCCGAAAAGTATGGTATGAGTTATAGCCTGGTAGTGATGGGGTACTGTCTGGAGCCTTAAACCAGGTTTCTGTTACTGCAAAGATATCAATGTTCTCCATTCTGAGGAGTGCCTTGAGTGCATGCATTGTGAGGTTTAGACTTCTGGCGTTGAGTAGCATTACCCTTAGTTTTTGTTTACTTGTGCTATTTACAGTGGTGGGTTTGTTTTTTGAGCCTTGCCTAAAAAAGGCACTATGAGGATGGCAAATGTCTTGACCAGTATTCAAAAGCCTAAGGGTGACAGGTGCAAGCCATCTCTTGTGAAGCAATGTGGCTTGTCGAGCATGTCATCCCAGGTGGACAGATACTCGATCCCCTTTGAGTGACACCAGAAACTTAGCCAATTGTTAAAATTGATAATTTTTTCTTTATACTGTGGCATCATTCTTGGTGAGGGCAGGATGCTACTCAGGGTCAGGGTCATACCATCTTGGGCTACGTGATCAGAGAGCTCTTCCATGTCTCTTTTCATGTAGTCCAGGGAGGTACGTCTCAGGTCATTCACACCAACATGGACAATGACAAAGTCATATTTGTACTTGTTCTGGAGTGACCTGAGTGCTTGTGTTATGTGGCAGATCCTGGTGCCCAACAGGCAGCTAACTGTAACCTTCTCCTTGTCCAGCCTAGTTGGTGGGACATCAGTGTGCCTGACTATAAAGTCGCCTATTACTAGTGTGTTGGGTATGTTATTTTGCCTTAAGGGCTGTGATTGCGTGGCTCACTGATTATGTGAAGTATGTGTTTCATGGTTTGTGATGGGGTGTGGAGGTTGCTTGGGTGTCTGCTTTGGAGGTCTTTGTTGCTTTTGCAGATTTTTATTTAGAGCCTCCGAGTGTTTTCATGTATTTATGTGTGGTATTTGCTGGTGTTGGTTTAGTAGGTCTATGTGAGACTGGTGGTGTGTTGCAAGTATTTTTCTTCTCCTCTTGACTGTCAGTTCCAGTCTTGGGTTGAGAGAGCTTTGCCTCCAGGTTGGCTGTATAATTGCATCTCTTGCATATATTAGTGTTTGGTGGTAGGAGGAGAGGGTTGTCTGTGTACATGAGGCAGTTGTAACATTGCCTCAAAATGCCCAGATTCACCAGATGGACTGGAGAGTACACCTGAAACTGCCCTTTGGACATGCCTGAATAGGTAAAGTGAGATGCTTTACTGATTGGCTGGTAGGGACGAATAGAGAGCCTTGTCCTTCTGGACAATATGGGGGGGTCTAGTGCTAGGGTTAATTAGTGCTTGCTATGCATTTTGAGCAAGTGCTGGGCTGTGAAATGAATGGTTTGAGTGCTTAAGTTGAAAGTTTGTCTAGTTCCAAGGGAAAAATTGAAGAGTAGACTTCGTGGAGCTTTGAATACTTTAATCCTAGCTAACCGGCGCTGCCCAGTATGCAAAACTGCGCAAATGCGGTCAGTTTTTATAGCAGGGAAATGAAAGAGATAGAAATTAGCCAAAAATGGCCAATAAACTACTAACTTCTAAGCTGAAACCAATCCTCCAGGGACAGATATGCTGCTCAAAGCTCCCCTCTCTCACAGGTGAACAAAGAAACTTCCTTCTATCCAAGTAAGGTATGGGCAGCACAGAAACTTGTAACACAGCCCTGAATTCAGCAATAACCTGAAAATTGGACTATACTAGTTTAGAAAGGCAGGAAACAAGTATTTTTTTTTTTGCTTTTTTCAGAAAATAAAGCAGCTACAATAAAAAAAAAAACACTTTAAATGCACAGAAATGGCTATCACACTTTAGTGTGTAGCCTACAACAGTTAAACAGATTATTTAAATACAAAAATGACTTAGTTCAAGTGCAGGCAGCAAATAAGTACAATATGTAGCAGAAACAAGCTTTTTAAATCACAGAAATGCTAAAAAAATGGCGTTTTAGGCGGAATTAGTTAAAGACAGCAAGAAAATGCAGAAAAATGATACTTAATCACTCCAGATTCACTCTTTTGTCTATCTGCTGCTGTAGAACTCTGCAGGACACCTGGCAGACACTTGCCGAACTGAATACAAGCGTAAAAAAGCACACAAATGCGATTTTTATAGCAGGGAAATGAAAGAGATAGAAATTAGCCTAAAATGGCCAATAAACTACTAACTTCTGGGCTACAGCAAACAAGGCACACAAATTATAGAAAGAAACAGTTCAAATAAGCAGGCACAATAAGCCTTTAACCAGAAATTCCCAGCTCAGAAGGGTAGGATCTAGCCTCTCCTCCCACAACAGTGCAGACCACAAACCTTCTTAATGTAAAATAACTGGCCTGAAGCCCAAGTGCTTAAACCAGAACTAATGCGCTTTTAGAATAACAGACACTGAGCCTTCAATCAGCAATTCCCAACTTAGAAGGATGTAAGCTACCTGTCCTGCCACAATAATGCAGTCCACAAACCTTAATGGTAAACAACTGGTCTGAAGCCCAAGTGCTTAAACCAAAAGGCTTAGAATAACAGTTGCAATTTAATCAGGCGACTACCAAGCAGTAATAACTGTAGCAGAATAATACAATTGAGTACTTTTAAGAAGAACACAAGCAAAATAAGGTAATAAAGTGGAAGAAACACAATTACAGTAAAATCAGATGAATAAAGTGCAAGTTTTTTTTTTATAACAGTAGAAAACAAGCAAACTGATTTAAACAAATGACCCAATTAACCAGTAAAAAAACTAAAAATTGAGCCCTGTTCTAGCAGTCTTCAATCAGACAAGTTCTAACCACACACTCCTGCCACTAGGGTGCAGGGAACCTTCTCCAAAAAAAGATGGCCTAGATTCAGCAGGCCTGAATCATGTCTATGCCACAGCAGACAATGTGCACCAATATCAGTAAAATAGTTCAAATAAGCAGGCACAGTAAGTCTTTGGCCAGAAATTCCCAGCTCAGAAAGGCAGAAACTAGCCTGTCCTCCCACAAGAGTGCAAACCACAAACCTTCTTAATATAAAATAACTGGCCTGGAGCCTAAGTGCTTAAACCAGAACTAATACACTTAGAATAACAGACACTGAGCCTTCAATCAGCAATTCCAAACTTAGAAGGATGTAAGCTATCTGTCCTGCCACAACGGTGCAGACCACAAACCTTCTTAATGTAAAATAACTGGCCTGGAGCCTAAGTGCTTAAACCAGAACTAATACACTTAGAATAACAGACACTGAGCCTTCAATCAGCAGTTCCCAGCTTAGAAGGATGTCCTGCTACAACAGTGCAGACCACAAACCTTCTTAATGTAAAACAACTGGTCTGAAGCCCAAGTGCTTTAACCAAAAGACTTAGAATAACAGTTAAAGTTTAATCAGGCTACTACCAAGCAGTAATAAATGCAGCAGAATAAACACAATTGAGTACTTTTAAGAAGAGGCAAAAGCAAAATAAGGTAATAAAGTAGGAAGAAACACAAATACAGTAAAAGCAGATAAAGTGCAAATTTTTTTTTTTTATATATAACAATAGAAAACAAGCAAACTGATTTAAACAAATTATCCAATTAACCAGTAAAAAAACCTCAGAACTGAGCGCTGTTTCAGCAGTCTTCAATCAGACAAGTTCAGGGCCTAAGTGGGTATGCCTACTTAGATGTTCTCTCTGTATTAGGCAGGATGAGCTAATGAGACTAGACTAGACTAGGGTAGAGCTGGGATAGGGCTGAACAGATGGGAATGGTAGGAGTGTCTGAAATCAAAATAAGATCTCACTGCACTCGGTTGAGTGAGCAAATGAGATGGGCCCAGGAGGAGTGTTCAAACACAAATTTACAGGAGGGGTAGTCAATTCCAAAGCCACCAAGATTAATACCACAACAAGAACAGGGAGGGTGGATGGGGAAAACTACCTGTAGACAAAGAGAGAGCTCACAATTTTCAGTGCACAAACAAATAAGCAGATAAATGCAGTACTAATTTTAGCCCAATATTCAATGAAACAATAAAACAGAAAAAATGAAATGCAGTGCTATCTTATAACACTGCAAGCTTGTACTTATCTCAGCTTGTAATAAAGTTGATGCATCTCAAGTATGCAACTGTTCAGCAGAAATAATTTCAGAGATAAGGGACTAAGACTTTTAGGCACAGAGAAACCCTCTAGGCTAAGAAGACTTCTACACCGAATATCAATGAAGTAAGAAAAATAAACCCACTAACTGCAGACACAGAGAGAGCTCACAATTTTCAGTGAACAAATAAATAAGCAGATAAATGCAGTACTATTTTTAACACAATATTGAATGAAACAATATAACACTGCAAGTTTGTACTTATCTATTAGGACCGAACCTGTTAGAAAATCAGACCAATCATTTTCTTGCACTAATTTGGGTAAGCCTGTTTCCAAGGTAACTTTATCCAAATGGCTTTCATATTGTATTTCCTTTGTTTCTTCTATGAAAGGTATTCCTTTATCTGGTAAGCCTAAAAGCCATTCGCCCAGAGTTATTGCTGCTTCTACTGCCTTTTTTTGCTAGGGCCTCCTTAGATTTGTGCAGTGTTTTTTTGGTTTAACACACATACTTTTGTGGCCCATTACAAGTTAGATATCCAGTCCAGATCAACCTTTGGCTGCACCATTTTATAAAATGTTCCCTTCTGATATCACCCTTTTTGACTGGCTGTAAACAGGTTGAAGCAAATGAAAGACATTGGGTATGGAAATTAATGTACTTACCAGGACAATAGATCCTTGTCTTCTATCTCCTCTTTTATCCCCCTTCCAAATTGTCATCTTTATTAAATCACTTCTGGTGGATTATGCATACTAACTTGAAGCTTAATTTTGGGACTTTTCCAGAATTCTGCCTTTTTATTATTGTTGGGGTTTTCCCAGTGCATTATGGGAGGGGAGATGCAGTTTTGGAGTTGAAGAGTACGCTGTCAGCTTCAGATCTGATGGCTCACAGGTTGTGACTAACAGAAGAAAACGAGTACTTACCCTTTCAGTTTTTAATATTTCTCAAGTATCTAAATATATTTTGAAGAATGTTTGATTGTGTCGATAGTGCCTAGGACCACTGCTACAGTTTTGTGAAGATATGCCTGGGCACATAATAAATGTTTGCTGATGAAGTAACTCGGAAATTTTGAATTCTGGTTTAGATAAGGTGGTTTTATTTGCCCCGTCTGCTGTTCTGGTCCTTAAAAAATTTGAAAGGGGGAAGTTTATTCAAGGAGTGTCTTAGTATTTTTGAAGTCCTCCTTTACAAATCTCCCAAATCCTCTTTTTCTTTTTAGAAGTAAAATAAACAATCCCTGTCACCTTAAAGTTAGAGCAAAAAAGAGATGACAGGAATGGAACATCAAGAAAAAATACTCTTGTCCAAAAAAATGTCAGTCTACTGCTTAAGAATGACGAATGACAAAGCCAGCATTCTCTTCCCCATCCCACCCCCTTCTCTTCTCTCCTGAGCCACTCTCTGTGTCCCAGAAACTGGCTCTTTCCACTTTGGCAACAGATTGTTTCAGACTCTTGGGAGATAATTTGCCACTGGATATAAATATCTCTATTCAGGGGGACTTACCATCCTTCAAACCAGATCTCCCCTTTCTCATCCTAGGAATCTAAGAAGCAGTGTCTTTAGATCAAAGGAGCAAAGGTTTCTATTCCACAATGTTTCTGATTCCAAACAAAGCAGTCATGGACATCAGTTCTAGATCTTTACTTTCTCAATATATATCATGGTGACTTTAGGCATAAATGATGAATGCTTAGTACATTCTCATAGCCTCAGGCCTAAAGACATTTCTCAGAATGCCTGCATCTGGTCATATTCAGTCCCCCTCATTACCCTTTGGGTTACTTGCAGCTCCAAGGGTGTTTGCAAAGTGCTTAGCTCCATTGATAGCTCATTGTAGCATTCACATATTTCTTTACACAAGTTATCTTTCCCCGGATGTCAATAGTCCTTGACATGGGTTTCTTTTATCAATCTGGGATACTAGATAAATGTGCATAAATACTCCTTGACTCTGACAGACAGGATTGTATTTTTGGGCTGCCTTCTGGACACCTCAGCAAAGCCATTTTGTTTTGCATAAAAGAATGGTGGGAGGTTGGTATAATGGTTAAGGGACATACCTTATAGACACAAGGTGCAGGGTTTGATTCTTACATGAGATAATTGGGTAGGCTTAAAATGGCTCACAAGGGCAGTTAGCCTAGTACTAATTAATCTATGGACCTATGGACCAATTTTCACTCATTCCTCAACTGATGGGTCTCAGATCCGACCCTACCACTTTTACCCGACTCCTATATCCAGCTCTGGAGCTCTTCTCTTTAACCCTAATGCCCCACTCTCCTAGTATACCTCAGATCTTGTTTGCCGCCACATCGTTGAGATGCAGATTTCTGCTCTCAAGTATTCAGAGGTTAAGAGATAGCTTTATATCCTTTTTTGTGAATTTTTCTATATTTAGCTTGCTTCCCTTCTCCTTCCTTTACTGTTAGAAATTGTCTTCCTGTTATCTTCCTTTTACTGCCCTTTTAGTCAGGCCACTCTACCCATTCAGGGTAGTCTCTTTCATACCATCATTGGTATAATTTCTTTCTTTTCATTTACCTGGTTTGGGGTATCCTTTGAGTACCATTGTTGGTATGTTCTTTCTGTCTCTAAGAAAAAGTTTCCCGTTTCACCATTTTTTTGTGCCAGGAATAAATTGGCTTTCTTCTTATGACTGACAAAGCTACAGAATTAAAATTGCACCTCCTGTGGGCATAAGATCTTTAATTTGGATATGAAAAAGGAGTATGTGTATTGTTTGGGCACTGCCACCTCAATGCAGACTGTTCAGTTTGTTCAGGGTTCAATTCCCTTGCTTTAATTGACAGAAGGAATAAGTTCTTTCTGAAAGGTTTGCTTCCTTTTTCTGCTGTTTGGGGCTCAAACTCCCTCTAGTAAAACAGACAAAGGAAAACCTGACTTGGCTGCTAAGGAAATGGAGTCCAGGAAACAGACCCCTCATCATTCTTCCTGCTCAGCTCTGACTTTTGAGCCACCGGTTGAAGTTTCCAAAACTTTGGATGTTACACTGCTTTGGATCCTGTTATGTAGAGATCCATGTTTCCCTGGGTCCGATCTCTTCTTTTCACTCTGGATCTGATATTTCCTCTGCTCCATTTACCCGTCTTATAGGAGACACCTAAAAAATCCTCCAGACCACCATCTACTACTTCATCCCTTAAGTCTTCTAGGAGCTTGTCTCAGGCAGAGCTGGACAAGATAGTGAGGAAGTATCTCAGAGCTCAGATTCAGATGTAGTCATTCCATCTCTGTCTCCTATTTGACCCATGAACCTGCCCTTATCTCATCCTGTTGCTTCTCCAATCCAATCAGTGATTTTGGAGCCCTCAGATCCGAGATCTTCAAAGATGTCCATAGATCGAAAAACTACTTGTTTTTTTACTCTGACCATTCCCTTGAGCTGACCAACTCTGACCTTCTCAGCGTAAAAAGACTGTCAGAGTAGAAGCGTCATCTCTAGCTCCAGGGAGTTGGGATCAACTCAGACTGTTGGAGCCATCCTTGCCTCTTGGTGCCTCAGTGTTGGATAGCTCAGCCCCAACTCCCTTGTCAAGGCTGGATTCTGTGATATTATAGAGGTTGGTGCCTATGGCTTCAGTGCCTCTGTGACCTACTATTTCTCTTGGACCATCTGCTTTTGAGGTTGTGGTGAGGGCTTTCTCTTTACCCAGAGAAAGGACATCCTTGCTCTCTGGATCCTGCTGTCCCTTAGCTGACTCTAGCACTGATCCTATCATGCCTACTCCACTTGGACAGCCATCCAGTACATGCCTTCAGCCAGACCTCATACAGGACTCCCCATCTTCTTTTGATACTTCAATCTTTGAGGTTATGGAGAGGGCTTCCTCTTTACCCAGAGAAAGGACATCCTTGCCCTCTTCGGATCCTGCTCTCCCTTCACTGACTCTAGCACTGATCCTATCATGCCTGCCCCACTTGGACAGCCATCCAGTACAAACCTTCAGCCAGACCTCATAGAGGATTCCCCACCTTCTTTCAATACTTCACTAGAGCATCCCACTAATGAGGTCCCTAGGAAAAGAACATGCAGAAGGAGGCACCTAGATTCCCTTCAGGAATTTGTCACTGAAGACATGGATTTCAATGAAGGGGAAGGGTTCCCAGATCTCCACCTGATGTTGTCTCCTTTGAAGAGATCCTAGAACGTCTTAAACTGAGAGGTGGTTGCTGCTCTGATATCCCTTTCCAAGAGGAGTTGGTGTTTCTGGAAGCTTTCAGGGATATCCTAGCTATGTCTTGGGTGGTCCCTCTAGCTGATGAGTTAATTGAACTTACTTCACGTAGAGAAAAGAAGGAACCTGATACAAAGGAACCTATCTATAAGAGACCTGACAAGTTTCTAGCTCCTCTTAAAGATAGGGCCCACTGGAGTAAGGGAGTCCCTTTAGATGTGGTGGTGGTGGTGGCAGCCACTAAGAGAGAGCTTGAAGAACAGAGGTTGTCTGTTCATCCCCTAACAGAGAGTCTAGGGCATTGGACAGATTTTGCAAGTGCATTTATGCCTCAGTGACCTTTGCCTTTGGTCGTTAAACTATTTGACACATTTCACCAGGCTACAAAGAGATTTGATCAGGGAGCTTTCCAAATCTCTCTTGGGGTCCATGTCTGTGGAGGACCAGAAGAAAGCTTCTTCACAACTGGTCACCCCACACTCCATCTCCAGCACAGGAATGAGGTTAATCTCTTATGCGGCTGAGGGTATCTCTAGGGCTGCAGGTTCAGGCACAGTGGTCAGGAGGCATGCCTGGATTCTCTTGTGTAGTTTTTCAGATTTTTGTTCATCAGTGCTTCCTTTATCATCTTTATTTGGCCCCCAAAGTTAAAGAAACACACTCCAGAAGTGAGCAAGATGGAAAAACCCTGTCTGTCGTTAGGATCCATTTTTCTACGCCTCAGAGATCCTTCTCCAGGAGTCAGTGAGGTAGTAAAAAGATGTAGTTCTGCAAGTCCCAATGACATTTCCAGGAACCATGAGGAGATAGTTCTTCCTGAGGCAGAGGAGGGAACTGTAATGGAAGATGCCACTCTTGCAGTAGAGGTGGCCTGCAGAACCAGGCCTTCAGAAATAACTTATCTGACACACCTTACCAGTGCTCCTGAAGGTTTACCTGATTGCTGCACTCTGGAGGCAGCTTGGGGGGTGCTTATCTCTGCCCCAGAAGCCTGATCATTCATCACAAAAGACACTTGGGTGCAGAAAATCATATCCAGACGT
Organism: Protopterus annectens; assembly: GCF_019279795.1. Taxonomy (NCBI): domain Eukaryota; kingdom Metazoa; phylum Chordata; order Ceratodontiformes; family Protopteridae; genus Protopterus; species Protopterus annectens. Next base: position 913,473,020 of record NC_056733.1, read on the forward strand.
TATTTCATACCATTTTGCCAAATTCCTCCAACAAAAATGAAAAATATCCCCAATGTTCTACCCAGTCAGAGGGAGGCTGCAGCCTTTGAAATAGAAAAGCTGCTAAAAAATGAGTCATCTAAAAAGTTCCCTCATACTAAGAATGATCCAGAACCTACTCATGATTCCTTTTAGTGCCAAATAGAAGACATGGGATTTGAGATCAATTCTGTATCTCAGCAAGCTCCACCAGTACATAAAACATTTGAAGCTCCAGGTAGTCACAGTTCAGTCCATTTTACCTTTTCTATGAAAGGACAACTGGATGTGCTCAACAGATCTTCAAGATGCATACTATCATATCAAAATGAACAGGCACTCCAGAAGATACCTGTGCTTCTGGCTGGAGGCCAGCCATTACCAGCTCAGAGTACTTCCCTTTGGTCTCACTACAGCCCCCAAACTGTTCACCAAATGCATGGCAGTGGTAGCAGCTCAGCTGGACTGCTGTGTTTCTGGATGTATTCATATCTTAATAACTGGCTCCTGGCTGCCCCATCCAATCATCTGTTAATTCAAGAGACGGATTACTTGCTCCAGTTATGTTGTCATTTGAGCATAACAGTTGGTTACACCAAATCACAGCTTGCCCCTATTCAGACCCTGGAGTTTACAGGTACTTGTCTAGACATGACCAACCAGACAGCTTTGCTTCCTCTGGCAAGGGTTCATACTCTCAGGTCATGAAGATAATCTCCCTTTCTCATCCAACAGCAAGATTATTCCTCCAAGCATTAGGATCGATGGAAACAGTGAAAACTCTAGTTCCATTAGCCAGGTATCTCATTCGTGTCCTTTAGTGGAGTCTCTCAGTATAGTAGTCTGTACTAGTTCCATTAGCCAGGTATGTCATTTGTGTCTTTCAGTAGAGTCTCTCAGTATAGTAGTCTGTACTAGTTCCATTAGCCAGGTATCTCATTCATGTCCTTCAGTGGAGTCTCTCAGTATAGTAGTCTGTACTAGTTCCATTAGCCAGGTATCTCATTCGTGTCCTTCAGTGGAGTCTCTCAGTATAGTAGTCTGTACTAGTTCCATTAGCCAGGTATCTCATTCATGTCCTTCAGTGGAGTCTCTCAGTATAGTAGTCTGTACTAGTTCCATTAGCCAGGTATCTCATTTGTGTCCTTCAGTGGAGTCTATCAGTATAGTAGTCTGTACTTCAATATTCCTCTAAGCAACCTAGTCAATATTTCCAAAGATTGCAAGGAATATCTTCTTTGTTGGTTTCATTCAGAAGTTTCTCAAGGTCATCCCTTCATTCTTTCTCAGCCAGAAGCTACAATCACCAGGGATGCCTCCCAAATTGGGTGGGGGGCACTTCTTGGGAAGGACAGTCCAAAGTGTGTGGTCCCCTGAAGAGGCCATTCTGCACATCAATGTCCTGGGAATGAGAGCTGTCCTGCAGACTTTTCAGGATGTTCTACCTTCAGGGATGATTTTGATGTCAGTTGTCTGGTAAATTAACAAACAGGTGTGAAGCGGATCTTACCCGTTGTGTTAAGAGACAGTCACAGTGTGGCAATGGGCAATCTCTTCCAGTCATTTTTTTTGGCAATGCATGTACTGGGGAAAACTAACATGCTTGCAGACAGACTAAGCAGGTCCATTTTGATGTCTCATGAGTGGTCTCTCAATCAAAAAGTGGCAGAAAAGCTTTTTGTCAATGGGATCAGCCTTGCTGTGATGTTTTTGCTTCTCCCCTAAACAAGTATTGCGGGTTCTTTGCCCTGGTCCTTTCAGAGGGGGAGTCACCATGAGATGCTCTAGTCCACAAATAGCCCACCAGTCTCTATGCTAATTCTCAAACTTCTATAAAAAAAATCCCAGTTGAAGAGCACAATCATCCTTGTTGCACCTTTTTGGCCTCATCAGGTCTGGTTTCCCCTCCTATGGCCTCATCTTGTTTATCCTGCTTGGATACTGGATCCATGTCCACACCTATCTCACTCGACAGGGATGCAACATCCAGATATCAATGGCCTCAAGTTAACTGCATGGATTCTTCATTCTATTGATGGCTAGACAGCCCATGCTTTCTTCTCCAATTTGACAGATTCTCTTATTCTCTGAGAAGATTTCCACTGGGGAAATTTACAACAATAAATGGAAAAGATTTTCTTTTTTTTTAAAACAAGAAACATCTGTATTAAATTATCATGTATGACATAGGCAATAATACATCTATATAAATGAAAACAAACCATATTGACATAATTTTAGTTGTAAACATTATACATTGCAAACCATGTTGACATAACTGCAGTTGCAAACATTATACATCACTTATAATATGGCCAGTCACTGTCAGTCAAACATTATATAGCTCATTCAGATCCTGCCTATTGTGTGTGCAAGACACCAGATGGAAGGGGAGCAAGTCAAGGTATAGCGGAGGTGGTTTCAAATTATTTTATCATGGTGTGGATGGGAGGAGAAATGGCATAGGCATTATCCTGAAGGAACAGTATGCTAAGAGTGTTTTGGAGGTGAAAAGAGTGTCGAATAGAGTGATGTTTATGAAGCTGGAAATTGATGGTGTAATGATAAATGTTGAAATGTACTCACAAGCGAGGAGAGTGTGTTGAGCAGATGGAAAGAGTACTTTGAGGGGTTGATGAATGAAGAGAATGAGAGGGAGAGAAGGTTGGATGATGTGTGGATAGTGAATCATGAAGTGCAGTGGATTAGCAAGGAGGAAGTAAGGATAGCTATGAAGAGGATGAAGAACGGAAAGGCTGTTGGTCCAGATGACATACCTATGGAAGAATGGAGGTGTTTAGGTGAAATGGCAGTAGAGTTTTTAACTAGATTGTTTAATGAAATCTTGGAAAGTGAGAGGATGCCTGAGGAATGGAGAAAAAGTGTTTTGATACCGATTTTTAAGAATAAGGGTGATGTGCAGAGCTGTAGTAACTACTGAGGAATTAAACTGATTAGATTAGGAAAGGCTGTTGGTCCAGATGACATACCTATGGAAGCATGGAGGTGTTTAGGTGAAATGGCAGTGGAGTTTTTAACTAGATTGTTTAATGAAATCTTGGAAAGTGAGAGGATGCCTGAGGAATGGAGAAAAAGTGTTTTGGTACCGATTTTTAAGAATAAGGGTGATGTGCAGAGCTGTAGTAACTACAGAGGAATTAAACTGATTAGTCACAGCATGAAGTTATGGGAAAGAGTAGTGGAAGCTAGGTTAAGAAGGGAGGTGATGATTAGTGATCAGCAGTATGGTTTCATTCCAGGAAAGAGCACTACAGATGCAATGTTTGCTCTGAGAGTGTTGATGGAGAAGTACAGAGAAGGTCAGAAGGAGTTGCTTTGTGTCTTTGTGGATTTAGAGAAAGCATATGACAGGGTGCCTAGAGAGGAGTTGTGATAGTGTATAAGGAAGTCAGGAGTATCAGAGAAGTATGTAAGAGTGGTACAGGATATGTACGAGGGTAGTATGACAGCGGTGAGGTCTGCGGTGGGAGTGACGGATCTGTTTAAGGTGGAGGTGGGATTACATCAAGGATCAGCTCTGAGCCCTTTCTTATTTGCAATGGTGATGGACAGGTTGACAGATGAGATCAGACAGGAGTCCCCGTGGACTATGATGTTTGCAGATGACATTGTGATCTGTAGAGAGAGTAGGGAATAGGTGGAGGAGACCCTGGAGAGGTGGAGATGTGCTTTAGAGAGAAGAGGAATGAAAGTCAGCAGGACTAAGACAGAATATATGTGTGTGAATGAGAGGGAGGACAGAGGAATGGTGAGGATGCAGGGAGTAGAGGTGGTGAAGGTGGATGAATTTAAGTACTTGGGATCAACAGTTCAGAGTAATGGTGAGTGTGGAAGAGAGGTGAAGAAGAGAGTACAGGCAGGATGGAGTGGGTGGAGAAGAGTTTCAGGAGTGGTTTGTGACAGACGAGTACCAGTAAGAGTGAAAGGGAAGGTCTACAAGTGGGTAGTGAGACCAGCTATGTTATATGGGTTGGAGACAGTGGCATTGACAAAAAGGCAGGAGTCAGAGCTTGACGTGGCAGAGTTGAAGATGTTAACATTTGCACTGGGTGTGACGAGGATAGACAGGATTAGGAATAAGTATATTAGATGGTCAGCCCAGGTTGGAAGGTTTGGAGACAAAGCCAGAGAGGCAAGATTAGGTTGGTTTGGACATGTGCTGAGGAGGGATGCAGAGTATATTGGGAAAAAGATGCTAAGGATGAAGCTGCCAGGTAACAGGAAAAGAGGAAGGCCTAAGATAAGGTTTATGGATGTGATGAGAGAGGACATGCAGGTGGTTGGTGTGAGAGAGCAAGATGCAGAGGACAGGAGGAAATGGAAACAGTTGATCTGCTGTGGTGACCCCTAACAGGAGCAGCCAAAAGAAGAAGATTCAGATCCTGCCTTCTTTTAAACTTCATTCCACCTCTACATGTATTGTTCCCACAGTTCCCATTTTTCCCTATGCAATTTGCTCCTACACTTTTCTAAAGATCCCAGTTCCAGTTGTTTTATCTCTGTTACTATATTCACTGCTTCTAGTAAAGCTGGTGTCGACCATCATGTCCATTTTCTAGTAATTGCTTATTTGGCAGTCACCATAATTAGACTCAGCAACGTCTATGTCTAGGCAATTCTGATTCAGTAACATAGCTCAAAAATCATTTCCTTAGTTACATTAATTTGCTCACCCAGCATCTCTGACAGAGAAATCTGCAGGGAATCTTTAAAGTCTGCCAACTCATTACACTCCCAGAAAATACATTCCCAGTTATTTTCTTCCCCATCACATCCCCAACATTTGCTGTCTACCTGAGGAAAGATTCTATAGAGTCTACTTGGGATATAAAAAAAAATCTATGTAAACACTTCCAAGCAAAGATCTTAAACCTTCTAGACCTTGCATATTTGGGAATATGCATATATTTCCCATTGTTTCTTTGTGAATTTATTATCTAATCTCACTTCCCAATCCTTTCTAACCTCCTCAGATTGATTCTTATAATTATCATGCAATATGTTGTATACTCTACTAATTATTCCTATTTTAACAAGCAGCTTCTGTTCTAGATTATACCGAAAACTGTACCAATGTTTGTCTTTTACTTAGGATCCCCCTATTTCTTTCTCTTTGTTTATACTCTTATCAATCCTTGATAGAGAAGGCAATCTTTGTCCTGCAGTCCAAATAAACTCTTGGCCTTTTCCCATTCTATTACATTTCCCTCTCTAATTATTTGGGCCTAATACCTTGGTTCATTTACCAGTTTTCTCCAATAAATTTCAGCTCCCTCTTTCCTATTTTTGTACCCTTAATTACAATCATCCCTCTCAGCAGAATCTCCTTTTTCCATTCCCGTGTTGGCTTACTTCTTAGAATACTTTATAAATAAAATATTCTGCATGGTTATTGTTGCTCTCCTTATGGATCTGCATCCAGAATCACAGGCTAAATGGAAAAGATTTTCAATCTGCACCCTTCAGAAAGACTTGGACCCCAATCTCAGCAGTTCCCAACTTTTTGGCCTCCATTTTTAGCAATGGGGCAAGTTACTCTACTATCAAAGTTCAGTTAGCACCCGTTTTAAAATGTTCACTCAGAACAAAATTGTTCCTCCCTCATTTCCTTGAGATTATACAAGGCCTTCTTTAAGGGTACATTTTTACTCAGGCCTCCAGTTAAAGACCCTGCACCCCCTTAAGATTTAACTGTTATCTTAGAGGCTCTGACCCATCCTCCCTTTTATTTGCCCTGGAAAACAATTTTTCTGGTCGCTATAACATCTGCTAGACAAGTATCTGGAGTCCAAGCTCTCTTTGCAAGACATCTATACTCGATCTTCCATAAAGATAGTGTCTCATTATGCACAAACTCATCTTTTCCACCTAAGGTAGTATCTGAATCCAACTTAAATCAGGTCATTGATTTGCCTATGTTCTTCTCTAATTTCTCAAACAAAGGTGAATATGCTGCATCTACTGGGCTTACATCAGCAGTTGAGGTTCTATTTATACAGAACACAGATTTCAGAAAATCTCATCAATTATTTATATCTTTCTCAAAGAACACATTGGGTAAAATAGTTTCTAAAGAGATTCTAGCCAAATGACTAACTGTAACTGAAAGTATGTTCTTTGTTTATAAAGAAAGTGGTTTAGCTTTACCTTAGCCCCGCCAAAGCACATTCCATGAGATTTGTAACCACCTTATTGGTCTTCTGGTCAAGAGCTTCCATAGATGTTATTTGTGCAACTGGCACTTAGTCCAGTGCTCATATCTTTATCACTCATAACAAATTAGACATACTGTCTAGAAATAGGACAGCATTTGGTTCAGCTGTACTCCGGAATGTCCTTCTATGAGGACCACCCAAGGTTCATCTAGTTAGAGACTCTGTTTCATCAGTTGAGGAATGAATGAAAATGACATCAGATATAAAAGTTATGTACTCACCTTAATAATGCATCTGGGTTGTCCATTTTCATTCGTCCTCTTCATTCTTCCTCAACTCCCCATCCTCCAACCCCCTTCCCTCTGTCCTAGTGAGGCCTAAGGGATGTCTTTTTGGGAACTCATCTGTTCCCTACTTTGAGCTCCAGCCTTTCTGTATGTTTTTATTTTGTATCTTTTTATAGTAGTCTGTGAGGTACATGTCACTGTTGGGACAGCAAACTCAATCTGATGTATACCAGGAGAGTGGGATATTATGGGTAAAGGGAGGAACTCCAGATCTGGGTGTCTGTAAAAGTGGCCAAGTTCAAACTAGTGTCTGATCCAAGACCCATCAGTTGAGGAAGAATAAAAATGGACAACCCAGATGCATCATTATGGTGACTATGGAACTTTTGTTTTTATGTGAAATTTTTTCTGAGATTCTCCAGTCTTTGACTTCTGTAAGAGAGTATTTCAGAATTCTAGGGTTTGTGGCTTCTACAGTTCTCGTGATTCTGCTCACCTAGTTGCACATGAGAAAAATTCAATTATTTATATTAAAAAAATGGACCCAACGTCATTCTCTGGAGTTTGATTCTAATGCTGGGTTTTGTTAGAAAGGAACTGCATTGGTTAACGCAGTAAATGGTTTTAAATTCAGGTGGCTGCTTTTTTCCTCCTGTGATCCAAGTAAATTTGTAACTACAGATGTCTCAGATTTTGCATGGGGATAGATATGCATGGCCTCTAGAACTCCTCAGACAGACCAAAGCACATAAATGTTAAAGGATGTTGTCTGTGGTTCATGGCTTAAAACATCATTTATGATCCAAAGGATCTGTTAAAGTGATTAGAGACACCACCACCAACACAGAGATGTAGCACATAATTAACAGGGGCCACCAAGTCATACCCTCTGTGCAGGCTGGCTGTAATGCCTTGGGAGGCACCACTACAATCCTTAACCCCCCCAAGCATCTTATATTTTGTTAGAGCAAGATACAGTTGGGCAGACAAGCTGAACTAGACTAAGACAGACCTTCCAAGAATGGAAATTGAAAGAAGGTGCCTTCCAGGAAATGATCACTTGTGGGGAACACCTTCAGTATATCCATTTGCCTCCTTTCAAAACTGACAACTTAACAAATTCTGCTCAAGGTCTCCTTGCCAGCAAGCCTGGAAAACAGATGCATTTTCATTTCTGTGATTGGGAATGTTTCTTTATGCATTTCCATCTTTTCCAGTGATATCCAGGGCAATTTGAAAGATTCAGAAGGACTCCAAAAATCATAGGGTGACTCTGTTTTGGTCAAGCCAACATTGGTTCACCTTTCTCATGGAATTGGCCAAGGGTATTTACTACAAGCTGCTTGGAGACTGGCCTTCTTACACAAGATGAAGAGAGCCTGATGCACCCCCATCTCAACTGCTTGTAAGATTCAGTCTTCATACCTTTTTAGGGACCTCTTTCTTGAGGATATACAGATGATACTAGAGACAAGAAAAGCTGCTTACTAGAAACTTTTGTATTGCCAAGTGAAAAAGGTTTTCTAGTTTGTGTCTAGACACTAACCTGGGTCCCATAAGGGATTATTTACTACTAGTTCAGAAGTGTTAGATCCGATGTATATTTTCATATGATTCAGCCTTTAGGTTGTTGGATCTAGTCCCAGCACCTTTTTAAAGCTGTGAATCTGTGGCTCTGACTCCTCTCCTATCCATAATTCCCTCTTCTCCACTAAATTACCTCAGATCTTGTTTGCTGCCTGAACTTTTCAGATGTATGTCTGAGAGCTCTTTTTTCATAAGTGAAAGTCTACCTTTTTTCAAAATAATAGCTATTTTTTGTCTACTTCATAATCATTTAGATTTATGGTTACAGTTTTTATAGATGTGTTGTATTAGCATAGGTTTATTTTTGACAGTTGTATTAGTGTTAAATTAGAAATAATTTTTACAGTTAAAATAGTTATCTAGACCATTTTTTTTTTTTTCTGGAAGGTTAGTTTATATGCATTTTTCCTGTGTAGCTGTTGAGAAAGCAGGTACATATCCCTTGATCCTTTATATAGTTGTGTTTTAGTGAGGTGCGGTGAATTTTTCTGTTAGGAAAATCCCCAGGGTTTAAGAAGTGTATCACCTCTGGACACAAAATTCCACCCCAGAATCTGCACACTGTCTGTTGCTTAGGCTCTGCCCTTCTAGAAACGGATTGTATTATCTGTGCTTCTTTTGGTCCAGGGCAATTCAAGGTTGTTGTGTCTTTTGGCTTTTCCTGGTTAGGGGTCGCCACAGTGGAAATCCGGTCCGCTAATGATTGGCGGTAGATTTTACGTGCCGAGTTGCCAGCTCTGACACACAACCTTCAACAAAGGTACACCCATTCATGCATGTCTCCACACAGAAGATGCTGTAGCTGAGAATCGAACAGGACAACGTCTTACTGTGAGGCGACAACGCTATCGCAGCACCACCACCGCAGGGCAATTCAAGGTAGTAAAGAAAAAAATTATAATACTTAAAAGGCTTGTTCCTCATCAGACAGGGTCCTCTTCCTCAAAACCTAAGTCCACTACTCCAAGACCAGCTTCTACTTCAGTTTCATCAGGCAGTAAAATGGATAAAAGGAAGAAAAATGAAAGGGAGAAGTCAAAAGAAAAACCAAGAGAGTGACCTGGAAAAAGAAGATCTGAGAAGTCTAGAAAAATGTCTGTGGGTCTGACAGATCCTTTAGGTCTGGCACATAAAACTCCAAAATCAAATCCACCAGCTACTTAGATGTGATCTCCCTCACTTCAGCCTATGTTCTCCCTGAATTAGGTGAGTCCTAGTTGCATTCACAAATGTTACAGGAGGGATGGTACTCTAGACCTCAGATGGTATTATCATTGAGGTCAGAGCAGTCCATCTTACCAAGATGAATGCTGACTGATTAGGAAATTAAGGACACAAATCCAACTGAGAATTTTCCCAGCACCATCCCTGAGGGGCACTTTAGATATGGGTCCAAATCCCACCCCCCTTTCTCTCTGGTACAGGGCTGCCCTTTATATCTGGTCCCCACTGAACCAAACCCTCACGGTGTACTTCAGTTGGAGCTGACAGCTCAAGAAACTTTGGCATCAACAAAATCTTTTACTCTCTCAACTCTGATTTTTTCAGATCAAGATGAGTCTCTTGAGTCGAAGTGTCCATGCTGGGCTTCCAGTGGTAGAGTAGACTATGAAGCTTTCAGAGCCATCTCTGCCTCTTAGGACCACTGCTCTTGATAGTGCTGATCTGAGGTCATTCTTGAAGCTTTCCTTGGCTCCAATTGCAGCATTTGCTTTCAAGGCTTTTGAATGGGTCTTGGCCAGACCAAGGAGTCATGTGCTACATTCAAGTCCAGATTTGTCCCAACTCCCAACGGAGTCTGTGACTTGCTCCTGTCGCTCTGATCGATGGAGACAATAAGTACCTTTAGGTATGAGGATACTGACCACTCAAGTTCCCAGTCTGATTCAAACCTTTTTCCTGAGATTCCCTAGAGACAAGGTCCTAGAAAACAGACATACATACAAAAGGACTGTTCCTCAGAGTCTCTCACTGAAGACACAGATTTGGTTGAGGGTAGATCCCCATCTAGCAGACATCACATTTGGTGACATTTTTGAACTGATGAAACAGAGTGGGGCTTGGTACCCTGACACTCCTTCCCCACAAAAATCTGTTCCTCGAGTCATTTGGTACTGGCTCATCTGCATCCCAGGTGGTACCACCCATGGATGCCCTCATAGATCTTTATGGCACAGCTGGCATGGAAGGGCCCTGATGTAGAGGAACTGGTACCTAAGAAGCCAGATAGAATTTTAGTATCCCTAAAGACAGGAAACATGAGTAAAGGGCCATCAGTAGATGCCATGGTAGTAGCAGCAGCCACAAAAAAAGAACTTTCTGGGAAGAGTTCTTCTGTTTGAATCTCTAATAGGATGTCGAGGGTGTTAGACAGATTGGGGAAATAGACTTATGCTTCAGGGGCTTTAACACTTAGAGCACTGAATTACCTTGCACACATGAGTTGTTTTCAGAGGGTTTGACCAAAGACCTTACCAAGTCTCTCACAGGTAACTTACCAGTGGATGTTCAAAAAGCAGTGAACACCCAACTGTCTACCCTGCAGTCCACATCCAACATGGTCACGCATTTGCTGTCCAGTGAAGTCAATGGTACAGCCAGAGCAGCAGGCATCGGCACCACCATGTGACTGCATGCCTGGATGAGCCTCTGCACTACCATGTGACTGCATGCCTGGATGAGCCTCTGCACCACCATGTGACTGCATGCCTGGATGAGCCTCTGCACCGCCATGTGACTGCATGCCTGGATGAGCCTCTGCACCACCATGTGACTGCATGCCTGGATGAGCCTCTGCACCACCATGTGACTGCATGCCTGGACGAGCCTCTGCAATTTTGTGTAAAGCTTTAAGACATCTTTCATTAATGTTCCACTCTTTTTGGACCATCATGAACAAAACTCTTATTAGAAGTGTACAAGATGGTAAGACTCTATCTGCTATTGGAATCAGTTTCTCCACCCCACAGGGAGCCCTTTCTAGGAACCAAAGGAGTGGTAAGAAGATGCTCAGGAAATCAGAGTTATCATCAAAACACTCCTAGAGGTAGACCACTAGGGTAGGGGGTAACTCTAATAGGCATCATCCCAGAGGAGGACTGCATAATCAGGGAAACCCCATCAATGCTCCTAAAGGGTTACCTGACTGCTGCACTCTGGAGGGATTCAAGGCACTTATCCTTACTCCCACAAGCCTGAAAAGACATTATTTTGGATTCCTTGGTTCTAAGGATAATCACCAGGGGCTATACCATTACCTTTTCTTACTGTCTACAGAAGAAACTAAAGATTCCCGACATTCTACCCAGTCAGTTGGAATCTGCAGCAACAAATGTTTCAAAGTTGCTAGGAAAAAAGTCATCCAATGGGTCTCCCAAGACCATTTAGGATCCAGAGTCTATTCAAAGTTATTCTTAGTTCCAAAAAAGACTGGGGATCTCAGGACAATTTTGGACCTCAGCCATCTCAAATCATGAACCAAACAAAGTTCTGGATGGTCACAGTACAGTCCACATTGCCTATGTTGCGGAAGAATGATTGGATGTGCTCTGTAGATCTGCCTGCTATCACATAAAGGTACAGAGGTGATCCAGAAGATCTCTCCATTTGTGGTTGGGAGACCATCATTTTCAATTCAGAGCTTTTGGTGTCATCACAGCCCCCTGGGTATTCACAAAAGTTATGGCAGTGGTAGCAGATCATCTCTGCAAGAGATCCAGGTGTTCCCGTACCTAGACTATTTTTATTTATTTAACATTTACTTACTGGGAAAGTCTGACTTGGAACAAAGCCAATTTTCAGCGGAGGCCCAGGGAGAAATGCTCCAGACGCATGTCTTTGAAATGTGAGAGGAAACCAGAGCACCCGGAGGAAACCCACATGAACACAGGGAGGACATGCAGACTCCGCACAGAAGGCACTCCAGCCAGGAATTGAACCAGAGAACCTCTTGCTGTGAGGTGACAACACTACCACTGCACCACTGCGCCATCCCTTACTGTTGTCTCTGTTGTCTACTTACTGCTACTTTGAAGGCTCTATTGGTTCAGCAGAACCTATTACTCCACCTTGCACAGTTACTGGGATCACAGTCAATCATTTGAAGAGCCAGCTGTCACCCATGCAAAAGATAAGAGTTTATAGGCTGTAACATGACTATGGCCCTTCAAACTGGCAAGCTTCCAGACATCAGAGTGCTATCTATCTCTATGCTTAGCAGCTTCTCAGGTAAATTAGCAGCTTTTTCCTCAAGCAAAGTTGTGTCTTTGTTAGGTTGGATGGCCTCCAGCATCACATTAGTTCCCCTGGTGAGATGCCACGTAAGAGTATTACAGTGGACTCTCAGTCCAATGGTTGCAAAGTCTACACCTCCTCCTTGCCAAGATTCATCTCATTCAAGTTTGCAGAGATCATATCAAGTGGTGGAAAACCTTCCCATCAGCAATGGAAGGAAGATCTTTTGTCCACCAAACCCCAGGACCTCAGTAACCACTGTTGCTTCCCTTCTGGGGTTGTGGAGGCATTTCAGGGGGAAGATTGTTTAAGGTGTGTCGGTACTCCTAGAGACCAACCTTCACATCAGTGTCACAGAGATGAGAGTGGTTCTCCTAGTGCTGCAGGCCTTTCAGTACCCAAAAATGCGATATCCATCCAGACAGACAACATGATAGTGGTCTAGTACATCAACAAACAAGGGGGAACATGATCATATCCACTTTGCTGGGAGGCCATGGAATTATGGCAATGAGAGATGTCTTCCCATCATTTTTCAATAGTAATGCACATCCCAGGGACATGAAATGTGCTACTGGACACGTTGAGCAGGTTGATTCTACTGCCTCGCATGTAGTCTCTCAACTAGAAAGTGGTGATAAAAATGTTCAGCTACTGGCGCCAACTTTGCTGTGACCTCTGCCTCATATATGAACAAATTCAGCAGCTATTTTGCCATAATACCTCCACAGGGACAGTCACCAAGGAATGCTGTAGTTCACAGTTGGCCCTCAGGTCTCCTTTACTCTTCCTGATACCACTTTTGGTGAAATTCATTCAGAAGGCCAGAAGGTGCAAAATTAGAGCGATACTTGCAGATTTGATTCCCCTTCCCTTTGGCATTTTACACACCCACCTTGGGTGTTGGATCTCAGTCCAGATCTTCTGAGTCACTTGTCTGGATTGTTTCTACCACATCTAAAAGCCCTAAAGTTGACAGCATGGTCCTCCCAATTGTGTCACTAGCCAGAGATGGCAGGCTATCATCTTCAGTGGTTCATGTTATTTCTACCTCTCAAAGAAAGTCTACCAAAAAGATACATCGAAGCAAATGGAAAAAAATCTATTTGGACTTCCTCAGAGGGATTTGATCTTTTTTCTGCTCCTCTTCCATCCATTTTAGATTTATTATCAGTTCTTTTTTCAGAAAGGGTCTGATTTCTCCACTGTGAAGGTGCAGATTGCTACAATATCATATTTCCACATAGGGCATAATGACACCTGTATAGCCTCTCTCAAAATTTCCAAAGCCTTCCTCAAGGGTGCTTCTTAAGCAGACCCCTGATCAGGGATCCAGTTCTTCCATGGGGCATCACTACCATGCTTCAAGTCTTAGCCCAAAAACCCTTTGAACTAGCAGCTTCAACAGATTTCACATTTGTCTCATGGAAGACCATTTTTCTGGTTGCAATTACATCCACTAGATGAATTTCAGAAATATAAACACTTTCTTGCAAACCACCATACTCTCATTTTTCATAAAGACAGAGAAGCCTTGAGAAGTAATTCTTCCTTCCTACCCAAGGTGACATTCAAAGTAAATTTGAATTGGATATTTTATTTGCCAGTCTTTTTTCCCCTAGTTCTTAATCAAAGGAGAATATTACCCTACATGCTAGATGTTCATAGCTCAGATTTTATTTGCATTTAACCAAGGATATCAGAAAATGAGATCAGCTGTTTGTATCCCTCTCTAAAGTGACATTGAGAAAAAGCATATCAAAAGTCACAATTTCCAAATGGTTGTCAGACTGTATTTTCTGTGCTTATAATGACTGGGATTTACCCCTATGTATGAAACCAAAAGCCCACTCGACAAGAGCAATAGCTACTTCTATGGCATTTATGAAGTTAGTTCGCATTGATGACATTTGTATAGCAGCAGTAGCAGGGTCCACGGTTTGCACCTTTGTATTTCATTACAAATTAGATGCGCAGTTCACAGCACCTTTGGTTCCACTGTTATCAGGAGTGACCTTCTTTGATGTCACCCAGGTGCTATTTGCAGCTTGGGAATTTGTCCCAAAGGTTGAATAGGATGAAAATAGACAAAATCACATATGAAAGTTATGGTACTTACCAAAACATAGATCTATGTTCTCATTTTCATCCACTTCAACATCCCTTCCTCCTCCTCCCCTCCAGTATTTTCACTGATAGCTTCTGGTGACTGGGCAGACCTCAACTGAGACCCTGTCAGTTAAATTTCCTTATGTACCTTACTGTGGTATTGACTGGCATGTCCCCCATTTGTGACATCTAAAAGTTTCATCAGTTATAGGAGGGAATCAATTTTTTTAGGTATAAGTCAGCAAACTCAGACTGAGGTCATTTAATGGAGAAGAGGGCATTATGGGTAAAGGAGGAGCCAGAGCCTCGGATCCACAGCTTTAGAAGGTACTGAGTCAGATTCAATCAGATCAGACTACTCAAAAGGCTGAACCGGACAAAAAAAAATGAGACAACACGGATCTATTGATGTCCTTTCATATCACTATTACAGTATTCTGTACAAAGGGTATTGCCTGCCATGGGTAGCCCACCATTGGGCCAGTATACCAAAGCCTTAGGATTTTTATAGACATCATATGTTATAAATATGCTCCCCGCTCAAGGCGCAGAGCATAAAGGTGATGTATGGACTGACATACTTCAGAATTTCTTTGCCACCAGTATGAACACCATTATTTTTTTAAACACCTTTATTGAATTATCACTTATGACAGGTAATTTTACAATTCATACAAAAGCAATCAAACTGTATTAATAAATTAACATTAACAAACATTATACTTCAAATATATTGCTACATATCATATAATCTAAGCAACATTACATAAACTATTCAATTACAGTCCCTTTTTTTAAACAAGAAACATCTTTATTAAACCGTCAGTTACGGCATAGGCAATCATACATTTTTAAAACTGAAAACAAACCACAGCAACACAATCCTAGTTAAATTATTTTACATCACAAAAAAAATGACACACTCCCAGTCACAAAAATTATAAATCACTTATAATCTACCCAATCTTTCTCACTCAAACATTACATAGCTCATGTAAGTCCTGCCTTCTTTAAAACCTCATTTCTCCCCTGTATGTACTGTTCCCACTATTCCCATTTTTCCTATGTAGTTTGCTACTAATGTTTTCTAAAGATCCCATTTCCAGTTGTTTTATCTCTGTTACTGTATTCTCTACTACAGTTGGTTTAGATTTTGATTTCCATGTTCTAATAATTGCTTTTTTGGCAGCCACCATAATTAGACACAGCAAGGCCTTACCATATCTAGGCAATTCTGGTTCTGTATCACAGCTCACAAAAGTCATTTCTCATCATACCAATCCACCCACCCAGCATCTCCAACAGATCATCCCACAGGGACTCCTTAAAGTCCACCAGCCCACTGCACTCCCAGAAAATATGTTCCTAAGTACATCTATCTTTCCCATCACACCTCCAACATTTGCAGTCCACCTGAGGAAAAATTCTCTGGAGTTTACGTGGAGTATAAAAATATCTATGTATACATTTCAAAGCAAAAATCCTATATATTCTAGATTTTGTTGCATATTTGGGTGACATATATATATCCTCCCATTGTTTTCTTTTTGAATTGCTTATCCAGTCTGTCTCCACAATCCTTTATAACCTCCTCTGATTGATTCTTGTAGTTATCATGCAATGTTTTATATGCTGTACTAATTATTCTTTTTTAATGGCAGCTTCTGTTCTAGATTTTACTAAAAACTCTACCAGTGCTGGTCTTTTGTTTAGGACACCCCATTTATTTCTCTGTCTATACTCCAATATCAATCCTTGATAGCGAAGGCAATCTCTAACCTACAATCCAAATAAATCATTGGCCTCTTCCCATTCTATTACCCTTCCCTCTCTAGTTATTTGCTCTCAATACCTTAATTCCTTTGCCAGTTTTCTCCAACAAATTCCAGCCCCCTCTTCCTATTGTTTGTATCCCTAATTGCAGTCATCCCTATCTGCAGAATCTCCTTTCTGCATTCCCCTTAGGCTGAGTTCTTAGAATACATTCTGCTACTTTATGGATATAATATTCTGCATGATTATTGTTATTCTCCTTAAAGGCCTGCATCCAAAATCACAGTCGCTCCTTGGTTCTTGAGCTTCCCTCCCGTTTCAAGTCTGAATGCCATCGTTGATCTTCGGTTTGAACACTCCTTCTTCTGGGCTGGTTATTGAGCCGTGCTTCAGATAAGTGCCCCATTGGGGTCTCTTACCTTTTTCTGTTTTATTTTTTTGTGAGTCTACATGTTATCCAGAGAGGAAAAATGTCAGTGCGGGAGGCAGCTTCCCCATAAAGGTCATCATCGGCAGTGTCTTTTCTGTTTCGGTGCATCTCACGACCACACACAGTGTACTGTCTGCAATGCTTTTGTCCTTAAGGTTCATAGGTTCATAGGTTGGTACTAGGATATCGGCCCTAGGGCCTATACAAGCCTAGCCATAACAATTCCCTGGATATTTCTTCCCACAATATTTACTTCTCTGGACCCCTGTCTAGCAGGGCAACTGACATGATCCCCGGGGTGAATTTCCTATCTCCTATCCAATCGTCAAGGTTCCTTTTGAAGAGGGCCAAGGAGATCATACATAGTCATCTCTCCTCCTTCTCCATTTATCTAGAGAACCAATGTCTGTCTGTTGGTGGTATACAGTGATATGGCAGAATCTTTCTGTCCTGAGGTTAGCTGCTTTCCAAGAAACTCAGGTCTGATTTGGCTGCTGTCCTGCCTCCCCTGGACGTCTCTCTCCAGGCTGGTGAAAGCCCAGAGGATCCCCCAGTTGTTGTATCAGTATCCTCTGTCGTGATTACGTCAGAGGCCAGTATGGATCGGACTTCTTGCATGTCCTTGGAGGCTCTGCAAACATCTGCTACAGATGTTGAGGGGAAACCTCGGATGATTATTTCAGAGGGACCAAGGGGGATACAACAGATAGTTGTACTGGGGGAGATTTCTACTACATTGGTTGAGTGTAGGCAGGGTTTGAACCTTCTGTGGTATTTAGGGCAGGTGTCCCTCAAAAGGAAAAAAAAAAAAAAAAAAACAGAATAAGCATGTTTATCCTGCTGCTAAAAGATCCCCAGCATGAATGTCAGGATTTTACCCAGGGGTTGTTTAATGAATTGATGGCCTAAAAGCCTCCCTAAGGAGTTTCTGTGACTGCACCCCCTTGATCATCTAACCCCACTCAAAAGGCCCAGAGAGCAGGGGTGTTCTGAATAGGATTTGGATTCTGGGGAAGAATCTTTGGCATATTCCTCTCAGATTGCTTCTCCCTTGGATTATGGCTCTAGGAGGAAGATTCTATTAGCCTAGATTCTCCCTTCGAAGAACTCTTCTTTGGGGATACTATTTCTCACTTGATGGAATTTTTTGAATGGGACTGTTCTTAGGTTTTTGACATTCAAAAGAGGTATTATGAGCTCTTCCAGATGGCATCCCCTAAGCCTCTACTGTGCCTCCAGTCTTGGTTGCCCTACTAGATATCTTTTCAGTAGCCTCTGTGGCCTCAGATTCTCAACCTCTAACACCTAGGAAACCTGATAGATTTTACAAGGTGCTTGATGAGTGTTAGATCCTATATAAATGTCCTTCTCCTGACCCTTCTGTAGTGTCTGTCACTTCTGACAAACCCTCTAAACTTTTGCCTTCTATTAAATTACCTCCTTCAGACAAGGACAGTAGAACCATGGATGGCTGGGCAAGAAGATATATACTGCTGCCACCTTGGCCTTTGGGCTATTAATTACCAGACCCATATGACCAGATAAGTTTTAGCCCTTCCTTCTCAGGCTTCCCAGGTGATCTCTGACCCCCCTAATTCTAAAAGGAAGGCCTTGTCACTCCCTTTACTGGGCTCTACTTCTCACTCTATTAAATGTAGTTGTCATGCAGCCAATGCCTCCTCTAGGGCTGCTGCCTTTGCTTCTGTTTTGAGATGTTACTTGACTTTGTCCCCAGTCTTTGCCTAATGATATTAAGGCTAAGTTGTTGAATGCTTCTTTTGATAATAAGAACCTGCTTGGTTCTGCTGCTGAGCTTTTTAAGTCCCTTCAGAATAAAGGTAAGACCTTGCAGGAATTGAAGCAGATTTGTGTGTCTGCTATTCTCAAGTTCCAGAGGTATTATCCATCCAGATCTGCCTTTGTTCGCAGACAGCCTCATCCTCCTCCAAAGGTAAGGCAGGTTCTAGGTGAGTTCCTCCTGCTAAGTCTTCTCAGACTCCTGCTGCTCAGAAGCAGCCTTTTGAAGACAAGCCATGTTCTATATGACAATTTGCTTCCCCTTTTCTTGAGACAGGTTCTCTTATCCCTTTGTCTTTCCCTGTCTGTTCCCAATTGGTTAAGGGTCACTCAAGACTATTGGGTTCCATCCATCATCCATCAGGGATACTTCATTGTATGGAAATCCATTCCTCATTTTCTGGGCATTCCTCAACCTGCTCAAGAACAGCTTCCTTTCTTCCCAGAAGGAACCATTCAAGCTTTGCCCCCTTTCCAGGTAGGGAAGTGGTTTTATTCCAGAATGTTTCTTGTTCCTAGGAAGGAGGATACCTGGAGACCCATTCTGGAACTTTCTCAGCTCAAGTCCCTTCCTTTCGGATGCTGTCGCTTCATACCCTGTTTCCTCTTCTTTCCAGGGCTTTCTTGGTTTCCCTGGACATCAAGGGTGCTTATCTTCACATTTCAATTCATCCTCATTTCAGGAAGTTTTTACTTTTCTCTGTTTCTTCCTTACATTTTTTTCCTTCGGGATGCACATGTTCCTCCTAATTCCTAGGACTGTTGCTCCTCCTGGAGCTTTTCAGATGTTCTTCATGTTTCACTGTTGCAGTCATCACACTTGGGTTATCTGCCTGCAGGTAGCCCTCAGTCGGCCCGAATACCAGAGTCTTGAGATTTCTGCATTGGATGCTGTCACCTCTTCCATGATGTCAGGTCATCAGGGGTATAAAACATGCAGCCGACGCTATTACATCAGCTTTCCTTGCCATGCGGGAGCCCAAAGCAGAAGCAGTTCGCAAATGCCGATCGGCCACTACCTGACATTTTTGTTTTTCGAGTTTCAAACCTGAAGTCTTCTAAAGCTAAGTACCCCATTGGGGATCCTTTTTTCTTCCTCTAACCGATGTCAGAAAAAGTTAACAATTGTCTTGCCTGTGGAAAGCAAATACCTCACAGAGATTTTCATTCTTACTGCGTCACCTGTTTAGGCCCAGACCACGACGTTCCTCGCTGTTGGTTTTGTGCCTTGTTCAATGCCCAAACTATTTGTCGTCAGGCTATCTTTGTCATTAAATTCTTTCGCACTTGTTCTCCGTATTCTGAAATGGCTTCGTTAAGCCATCTGACTACTGATCTTCTGAAAAAACGTAAAGATATAGACAGAGACAGACCGCATAGGTCCAAAACTGCCAACGATGCTAACGTTAAGCTAGTCGCTAGTCCACCGGTACTCTTTGAGGAGCTTTCACAGCCCCTGATACCCGCTTCTACAATTCGCAGGCCCCTACTGAGACCCATTCAGAGTCCGGTATGCCACAAGATACTTCTTTGACTATAGAACCTGCGGATGTCTCTACCTTGGATGGGTCCGGAGCCGCTGTGCAGGCACTGGCTTCTGAGGGTGTATTCAGACCTTCTGATGTTCATATTAAACCATCTACTTCATTTTTGACTAAAACTACTGAATTTCTGAGGCCCAGACTTCATACTATGCCTAGGAAACCGACGACCAAAGTGCATTCTCAAGCTCCCATGCCTCAGAAACAAATGCTTAGAATGGCTGAAGACCTTATGACTTTAATTAGGGGAAGCCGACCTTCCTCCTCTAAAAGACAAATCATTGATTTTCCTTCTGATTCTACAGACCGTGAGTCCGATGACTCTGACCTCTCTGATTACCAGGACATACCCTTATTCACCTATGAGGATTCAGATGCAGAGGATTCCATTCCCACTGCCTCCCCTCCAGAAGACTTTTCTTTCGGTGAAACCTTGCATACCCTAAGAGAGCATTTCTGCTGGGATTGCCAGGATTACCCTCAGTCCAAAAAGAGACTCAGGGAATTTTTAGACTTGCCTCAGCACAGGCCTCTAGCTATACCCCTGTCCTGGATATTGTAGATGATGTCTTCAAGGAATCAAGTCTTACCCCTGATATTTACTTCCAGCACCTAGAAAGCCTGACAAGTTCTATACAGTACCTGATTCTCACAAATTTCTCTTTAAAAATCCTACTGCGGATCCAGAGTCCATTTCCCAGGGACCTAAAGGTATTAAGGCTACTACAGCCAAAAAACCCTACCCCTTTGGACAGGGATTCTAGGGCTTTAGACAGATGGGATAAGAAGATATATACTTCTGCAACTCTTGCCATCAGGGCTTTAAATTGCCAGTTTCACATGTTGAAGTACCAGCAGCATATTATGGAACTAATTAAACAAAAAATCTTGTTGATTCCTGACTGTGCAGAAAATAAAGATTTGCAAGAGTTAATGCATTTTGCAAACCAAGTTGGTAAACATACTTTGCAGTGTGGTTTCGATGCTGTAGAAGCATCTTGCAGGGCTGCTGTCACCGGGTCTGTTCTGAGAAGGCATGCTTGGCTGAAGGAACAAATCTTGCCAGACCATGTCAAAGCAAAATTACTAGATGCTCCATCAAACCAAGAATGTTTGTTTGGCACAAAAGCAGAAGAAGTTCTTAAAAAGATGGAGGAAAAAGCTAAATATATACAAACTGTTCAAGATTTATTACAGGTACAGCCACATAGAGTCAGTAGGCATTGGCCTTCAGAAAAATGGTCCTTTCCAGTCTCTCCCAGGCCTTCTCAGTCCAAATCCAGGGCAACAGACCACAAAGACTACAGTCTCATGATATGCACAGATCTAAACAAAGGAGTGCTCCCACCTCAAAAACAGGGAGTGGTAAGCCACCCCCTTATGGAAAAAGTTCACAATGACTTGTCCTTCATCCTTCCCAGCCATGCCCAAGTACTTGTACCCCTAGGAGGAAAACTTGTCCTGCATGCAAAAAATTGGGAATACATTACTCAGGACCGATGAGTCTTAAACATTGTATCCCAGGGATACAGATTCCACTTCCACTCAATGCCAACCCCAAGCAGATTGCCAGACCTTCCTCCAAACCAGTGGACAGAGGCCCAAAAGCAAGTACTTTCTCTTCTCAGTATCAGGGCTATTCAACCTGTTCCAGCAGAGCAAAGGAGACAGGGTTTCTACTCCAGACTGTTTCTGGTACCCATAAAAGAGAACTCTTGGTGCCCTATCCTGGATCTGTCAATTCTCAACACCTTCCTGGTGGTACCAAAGTTCAAAATGCTTACACAACAGCTGCTTCCTATGCTAGCCAAGGACTCCTGGCTGGTCACCCTAGACTTAAAAGAAGCTTATCTGCACATCCCCATAAGGGAATCTTGCAGGAAATATCTACATTTCAGGGCAGGCTCCAAGCACTTCCCTTTAGCTTATCTACTGTGCCCAGGGTATTCACAAAGTGCCAGGCTCCAGCCATTGCATACTGCAGGCAGAAAAACATTCAAATTTACCCATACTTGGACGATTACCTTATTCAGGTGGACAGTCAGGAACTGCTACTTCAGCACCTGACATTTGTAAAGAGACTCCAAACTTCTCTGGGGTATACCATCAACGAAAAGAAATCACATCTGTTACCCAGCCAAAAAATTGTATTCCTGGGAGCAAACTTGAACACAACTTCCCAGATGGCATTCCTCACTCCAGAAAAGCAGGTTTATTTGACAAATTACTTTAAACTACTGGCCACCCAAACCCAGCTATCTGCAAGAAAAATACTGCAAGCCCTAGGGTTTATGGCCTCATGCATTCTCCTAATTCCATATGCAAGACTGCATATGAGGAAACTTCAATGGTACTTAAAAAGCCTCTGGTGTCAACACTCTCAGGACCTGGAAACAGTGATTCCTATAATTCTTTGCCTAAGGACAGAGTTCCTTTGGTGGGTAGAGGCCTGCAACCACAACAAGGGACTCCCTTTCACTCAACCCCCCGCTGCCCAAACCCTGACAACAGACGCATCAGACTATGCATGGTGGGCTCACATGGCAGGCAAATGTATTCAAGGCAAATGGAGCCCAGGACAAATACACCTGCATATCAATCAAAAAGAAATGTTAGCTGTACAGAATGCACTGACAGCCTTCAAATACCTTATCCTTCCAGGATAACTCTTGATAAAGACAGACAACACCACAGTCCTGTGGTACATAAACAAGCAGGGGGAAACTCATTCCTACCCACTCTGCAGGTTAGCCATGGCTCTGTGGAACACAGCCTTGAGCAACCAAGTACACCTGCAAGCTCAGTTCCTGCCAGGCAAACAAAATTCACTGGCAGACGACAAGCAGAAATCTAATGGACCCACACAAGTGGAAACTGGAACCCAACTCATTCAAGCTTCTAATCCACAGGTGGGGACACCAGAGGTGGACCTCTTCGCTTCCCCCAAAACCATCAATTGAGCAAATTTTGCACCAGAGCTCCCCACAGCCAAGCTTGGAAAGTGGATGCCCTATCCTTTACATCGGAAAACCTCTCAATCTATGCCTTTCCCCCTCTGCCCCTCCTCTCAAAATTACTACTCAAGATCAAACAGGACAAGCCAAGGACAATCCTTATTTCACCAGACTGGCCACGCCAGCACTGGTACTCACTTTTAAACAGTCTGACAACAGTGCCACCCTGGCACCTGCATCAGACCCCCTCTCTGCTGTCCCAGCAGGAGGGACAGATTTTGCTTCCTCAGCTGCAAACCCTGAACCTAGCAACCTGGCTCATTCCCTGAATACATCACCAGCAACCCTCAGCAGGCAGGTGCTGGATGTCATCCTTGAGGCCAGGAGGCCTAGTATTAGGAAATCCTATTCAGAAAAGTGGAAAAGATACTGTGCTTGGATCCAGTCTCAGGGAAAGGACACAGCCGTGCCCACCTTACCTCAAATCCTAGATTATCTAGCAGAGCTGCTTCACAAAGTCCTATCCTTCTCATCAATTAAGATTCATGCCTCTGCATCTCAGCTCATTACAACACTGAGCCACCCCTCTTCTCTCACCCTCTGGTCAAACAGTTCCTGAGAGGAGCTCACAATTTAACCCCCCCCCCCCAAGGAGAGCTCCCACTCCTGTCTGGGACCTTAACTTTGTACTAGAGAAGCTCATGCTTCCCCCTTTTGAGCCTGAGGCTACAGCAGAGTTAAAATTCCTCTCTTGGAAAACAGCCTTACTTTTAGCCATCATTTCAGCAAGAAGAGTGTCTGAGTTACAGACCCTTATGACTGTGGAACCCTTCATTATCTTCCATGCGGACAGGGTTTCCCTCAGGACTAACCCATCATTTATGCCAAGGTGGTATCCAGTGTGGCTTTAAACCAATCCATCCATTTACCAACCTTTTTTCCTAATCCTCAGAATAAAGGGGAAAGGATCCTTCACTCCTTGGATGTGCACAGACAGCTTACATTCTATCTTGACAGGACTAAACCTTTCAGAAAATCTGACCAGCTGTTAGTCAGCTTTGCTAAAGGGGCAGAGGGCAAGGCCATTTCAAAGCAAACCATCTCCAAATGGATAGCACACTGCATCCATTTCTGTTATAAGCATGATGGAAAACCTACCCCTCAGGGGATCAGAACCCATTCCACTAGGGCTACCTCAACCTCTATAGCATTTCTCAGGGGAGTCCCTACCAGGGGCATCCTGGAAGCTGCAACCTGGAGTTCAGTAGACACCTTCACCAAGCATTACCACTTTCCTATCTTTTCTAAATCCAGAGCTGGATTTGCTACAACAGTCTTACAAGGCCTGCTAGTCAGCCCTAATACGTCTTGACTGCCTCCACCCTTCCTCAGCTTTGGGAATTAACTCAAGTGTGATGACTGCAACAGTGAAACACGAAGAACATTGTACAGTTGTGTACACTTACCATAAATGTAGATGTTCAAGTGTATTCACTGTTGCAGTCCTGATTACCCTCCCTCCAGCCCCCTGACTTTTCTGTACTTTCTACCTATCCTCTTTTTTCGGCCATAACTTATGACAATGGTATTTACTTTTTACTGGAGGTGGTCCACACCATGTAATTGCTTCCTATTTTGGGGGCTCCTGACATCTGGGGCAAGAAAAACTGATGTAATGGCGTTGGCTGCCTATTTTATACCCCTGACGACCTGACGTCATGGAAGAGGCAACAGCATCCGACTCAGAAATGCCAAGACTCTGGTATTCAGGCCGACTGAGGGCTACCTGCAGGCAGATATCTCAAGTGTGATGACTGCAACAGTGAATACACTTGCACATCTACATTTATGGTAAGTGTACACAACTGTACTTTCTGAGGTATGTACATCTGTATGCCCTACCTCTTGAGCAGGGCGCATACATGTGACATACAACATCTATAAAATCCTAAGGTTTTGGTATACTGGTTGGATGTTGGGCTACCCTTGGCAGGGAATCCCATTTGTTAAAATACTGCAACAGTGAAGGGAAAGAGAAGGACATCTACTGTTATGGTAAGATTTTATACAACTGTACTTTATGGTAAGTACATAATGTTTGTTTTCTTTGGGCCTGTCTTATTCCTTAAAGATGCATCTTGTGGCAATTTCAGCATGTCTGCCCATTAATTGTTCTTCTTTTCTCTGCTTTTGGTAAAATTTTCAAGGAGAGTGTAAATTTTAGGCCTTTGAACCAGCTTATCAGTCAGATTTAAGGTTCATTTCATGGAAGACTGTACTAATCGCTCTGAAGTCTGCAAGAAGGACATGAGTTGCAAGCTGTCATGGTGGGTCAATCCTGTTTAATCTTTTGTAGTGAGGGGGTCTCCTTAAGAGCAAGTCCCTTATTTATTCCCATAGTAATTTGAAACTCATATAGCCAAAAGGCTACTACAGTAGTCAGAAATGTGAACATTTAATGTTATAGTAAGTGCAGCTTTGCACAACATTACTATGTATGACTGATCATTGTTACAGTATTACAGGCCTTCCCTTTTTTGTTGAGTCAAGGTGGGTACCCTTTTTCTCTCTTGTTTGTCATGTATGTAAGTAGCTGCCTCTTCTACTTCAATTTTTGTCTGGAGAAATAAAGTCCTGAGGTATGACCACTGTAAACAGTTCCAAACCACTACTCATACACATATGACACATCAAACATGTAAATCCACATACACAATGGTTCTCTCGAAAAACTTACTGAAGCACCAGAGACCTCCAAAACACAAGACTGCTACAATTAACACAGTCCCCACAGGCAGCAGCCATGACACACAGCAACACCAGTGTCTCACTCACCAAGCCCGTAAGGTGTAACACTCAAAAAACAAACTTTCTTGTATTGGACATTGAGTAGTGAGACACATGGATGTCCCACTCACCAGGCTGGACAAGGAGAGAGTCACAGTCAGCTGCCTGTCCAGTGCCAGGATTCGCTAAATCACACATCCACTCATGTCTGTCAGCAACAAGTACCATCATGACTATGTCATAGTTCATGTTGGTGTGAATGCCCTGAGACATACCTCACTGGACTATATGAAGAGAGACATTGTTGATCTCTCTGAGTATGTGTCCGAGGTAGGTATGTCCCTAGCTGTGAGCAGCATACTACTACCACCTAGAGTGATGCCACAGTTTAAACAAAAAAATGATTGCTTTCAATAACTGGCTTAGTTTTTGGTGCCATTCCAAGGGGCTCCAGTTCCTGTCTGCCTGGGAAGCCATGGTTGACAAACCTCACTGCTTTGCCAAAGACAGTTTGCACCTGGCACCCCTAGGCTTTCGGCTGCTGGCAAAGGCTCTTGCCTCCCCCACAGTATCTTTTTTAAGCAAGGTCTTGAAAACAACATTACTGATTTGAAATTAACCAGTCAGAACAAAATAAGGGTCGTGCTGCTAAATGCTAAGAGCTTAAACCAAAAACTCCACTCCCTGGAAGCACTTCTATTACTAAAAGATGTAGATGTCTGTGCAGTCACAGAAACCTGGTTTAAGGGCTCAGGGAGTACCCCGGCCCTGCAAGGCTACAATACCTTCCATATCTTTAGACTGCAAGAGGAACATGTGAAAACCAAAAGAGGCAGTGTTTCAATCTATATTAGAGATAAATTCACCTCACGTCTAGTAAGACTGGGCAACTCCATGGAGTTACTCCAGGTCCAGGTTATGGTGGGTAAGACCCCTATTCAAGTCCTAGCCAGTTATAGATCCCCCTCCATGGGTCACGACACCCAAAATGCCTACTAAACTAAACTGAAGACAAAAACAATCCAAATTTTACTGAACACACTGGATATGGGGGATTATCCCACCATCAACTGGGAAACCTACTTTAGCCCAAACTCGATAGCACAAAAGTTCTTTGACTTTGTGAATTCAAGTGCCCTGGACCAAATTATCCATACCCTGAAAAGAGGAACAAACATTCTAGATCTGGTCCTCACCAACATGTCAAACAGGTGCACTGGTGCAACTGTTGGACCCTCATTAGTTAAAACTGACCATGAATCAGTCACCTTCGAACTGACACTAACTCCAGAACTCACAAAGGGTGAAATCAGACTAAAAAACTTCAGCAAGGCAAACTATACCCTCCTAGGTGAAGGTATAAATGCATTCTAAGCCTCACCCCATGCTGAAAGTGGTAACTACACAGAAGCTTACACAATTACTTGCATAGGTGTATACATTTGGCTGTACCAGACAGAATCAAAGCCACAGCCCCAAGTAAAATCAAGCTGTCATAGTGGACTTCCAGCATCAACAAACTCTGCAATAAATGCAAAATGTTGCTGTCGAAGAAAACCAAAACAAGGACCCAACAATGGGAAAACACCCTCCTCAGCCTTAATAGGTAAATAAGACAACTTATCAAATTGTCAAAGAGCTCCTTTAGAAACCTAGCAAGTACTGCCAAGGATAACCATAAGGCCTTTTATAGCTAGGTACATAACCTAAAGGGTAGAACCCAAGCATGTGCAGACCTGGTGGTCAACGGTATCACACACACTGACCCCAAAGAGATAGCGAACCTGCTAGCGGGTAGGTTTGGTGAACATTTCACTCCCTTATCCCCTCCTAATTTACAACAAACCCAAAGATGGAAATAAGCTGCTATCTAGGATTTTTACAGGAAACCCACCTTTTCCAATTCTTATCTGGAATTTAAAGCTGTCACCCCTACTACCAAAAAAGATCTGTCATTAAGGGACAAATGGTAAGGGCAGCTCGTATGGTCAGTGATGAAACAGAATTTCTTAAAGAAGTGGAAATGATGCTGGATATGTTTCAAAACAGGGGCTACCCAAATGAGTTTTTAGTTAAAATATGTAATGAAGTAGTTCAGAAAAGACAACGGAATTTATCAACCAATTCTTAGTTATGACTTACACAATGTAATGACTACTAAATTTTTGAAAGACACTAAAGGGGTGAATGTAGATCTTTGCAATGGGAGTTTTGGATTTATTACTACATACAATAAGGACAGTGCCCAAATAGTTCATATCATGCACAAAAATTGGGATCTTCTGCCTTTTGAAAAAGCAATCATGCAACTACTGGGTAGGACTCCAAAGATGATATTCAATAAGGATTTATCATTTAAGGATATCCCTGAAAAAATAGAAACAAAAATTTCTATAATAGGTCTATAGGTAATTTTAAGTGTGGGGCATGTAGGCAATGTTCTTATATTCTACCAATAGGAAATAAATTTAGAGTTGAACAGGTTAAAATTTCCCTAAATGGACACTTTGACTGTCAACCTAAAAATGTAGTCTATATGGCAAAATGTTATGAGTGTCCCACATTTTACATAGGTAAGACCTCTAGAAGATTTTGTGAAAGAATCTATGAACACACTTTAGAAATTAAGAAATGTAAGAGTGCTAATGTTCTATACAAACACATCACTGACCATACGGAACATAGGTTTGGGTCTTCTGTAATACAACAAATCACACCAGATGCTCAAGGGAGGATACTACCTGAGCACCTGCATGTATGTGAGTTAAAGTGGCAGTTACATTTGAATGCTTTTAATTCCCCAGGTTTAAATGAAGACTGTAACATAAATTGTGTTTTGAAACTTAAAACACTATAATGGTTAGAGGTGACAACAGGCCACTTTTCAAACCAACATGTTTTACATTTTACACTTTATATTTCATATTCATATTTTTAAATACATTTTTATATGCAATGGAATTACTGTGATAATTGAAGGCTTGGGTTATGAGATTTAAACCTTATATACTTTTTATAATACTTTTTGTAACATTTTTAAGGTTATTTTTATTGATTAATTAAACAGATAATTAATACTTGTGGTAATTAAGGAAATAGTACTTATATGCAAGTAGCAGGAAGTGATGTTAGTTCTGAGGAAGTCCTGCACTGGCAGGACGAAAGCGCTTAACTGATTTTAACATTGCAACTTATTTTTAATAAAAGATTTATTGGTTTCCAAGTCCTGGTATTCCGCTGTCTGCTGTTTCTTCTGGATATTTTTTTCGATATCAGTTACCATGTCGTGTGGAATTACTGTTGCTGTTTCCACTCTGCTGGGACAAGGCCAGTACTTAGACTGTGGTTGAAGAGAGTGCCAAGTGGTTCTGCTAGGTCCTGTTTTAGACCATTTAGTAGACAGCCTGGAATGTTATCTGATCCCATAGAGGCTGTTTCTCTCCAAGTGAGAGGGAAAAGACTGACATTTTTCCAGCCTTTCTAGATACTACTGGTTACTAGAAATGCCTTGAAGGTTGTAGTTGGGAGCCAGTTTTGGATTTGTGTATGCTCTTCCAGTGAAAGGAATATAGGGATACTAATTATTGACTCTCTCCCTCTCTTAGGTCATAGGTTAGTACTAAGCTAATTGCCCTTGCAGGCCATTTTAAGCCTAGCCAATTATTCCTTGTGAGACTCAAACCCTGTACCTTGGGTTTGTAAGGCAAACACCTTAACCATTAGGCCACCTTGTGTATGGAACTTCCCTGTCTGGTCATGTTGCTCTTTTGGTGAAAATTTCTCTCGTTTGTACTTTGGAGTATCGCGCAGTTTCCCTACCTTTGGGCTGAGGTGATTTGTGCACTACCCAAGTCATCTGCCATAGCCAACATACCCCTGCCGCATTTGGGATGTGGATGCTGATCACCAAACAGCCAGTCATTGGCTTAGGATTCATGCTAGTCAGGGTTTGTTTTGGTGGGGGGTAGCACTAATTCCTAGCTGTAGTGAGACCTACACTAGTAGCCAGTAGATCACCACTATTCATCATTCTTGGCAAACCTTATTCTGTTTCTTCAAGTACTGGTAGAACAGCCACAATCTAACCTAACCTCCTTAGGAATATTACACTAAATACCTCATAGTCTTCCCTTCAGCCACTGAGTAAAATAGCCAGTCCTAGTCATCCACTCTGGCAAACATAGTTTAAGCCTTCTGTCACCTTATTTGTGTCCAGTTTGATTGTATTAGCTGTAGCAACTGCCTTATACTTGCGAAATTTTCACTGCTTCTAAAAACTGTTAGTGCATCCATGAGACTTCTAAATATTTACGAATCATGGAATTCAACCTCTCGCATCAGCCCTATGTTAGTAAGCTTTGCACTGACACAACAGTATCCAACACACCAATGTGCTCATAACTTAAGTTATGTCTGTAAGTACAAATTTTGCTAAATCCTCCTCCAACTAAAATATATCGGCCTCCAGTACACAAGGCAGCATCTATTCCTCCAGTCTTTATGTACTGCAGATTCACACAGGGAAGCCTGTTGTCATGGTGATACCTGAGTAAAGCCCATAAGGCCTAGTGGGACTGCTTCCACCGATGGAGAATGTTTGTCATATTAGGTGACTCTAATTAATCCTACAGAATGCACGCTCAGACTAGACAAGAACAACTGCTTGTCCAGTGCATACAAGAACTTCTAGGTCCCTTAAACCAGATAAATATGACTATGACCTACTAGTGATAGTGAATGATCTGAGGTGCTCCAGCCAGAGAGACACTTGAAAAAAGGCAATAAAATTTACTATGCATGTGTTAGAGGCAAAAAAGGCATTGGTCTGGTATCTTGTCCTCACCAAGAATGATGCTTAATTACCAAGACAAGATAATTGGCTTTAACAATTGATTAAATTAGTTGATGTCTGTCTAAGGGGATCCAGTATGTGCCACTGTGGGATGAGATAACAGATGAGAATTTCTGTTTAATGAGGGATGGTTTACACCCCTGAGGGTTTCTGTATTTTGTCAAAATCCTTTACTGCCCTAGTGCCTTATTTACTCACACTCCCTGTTTGGACAAGCCAATGTAAATTCCACCAAATTTCGACAACATCATGGTAGCAGTACTCCAGTGCTAGGAATTTAAATGGAAGATGCTAGAACTTGACACCCTTCTGCAACTCTTTATTTAGTTATTTTATTTATTTTTATTTTACATTTTTTTACTGGGAAAGTCCAAATGGACACACATCCTTTTTCAGCGGAGGCCTGGGGAGAAGACCTCCAGATTGAAACATACAGAAATACAATATATAAGTAGAATATATAGGGCACAGAAATTAAAATACTATCTCAATACAGTTTAGACAAGCAGTTTTACATACAGACTAGTTAAAGAATATCACAGTTTAGCTAATATACAGTAATTCTTAAACCTGACAATCAGAAGATGAACAATAAGTAGACACTTAACACAGTTCATCAAAGTGTGGTCATGGAGGCATGGTTCAGTGCAATGATGCTACTCTCTCTACACAAGGGCTTGGCACCTATCACACCATCGGACCCTTGGGTAACTTGAGGAATGTCTGTATTTGTCAAACACCAACTCGTCTCACACCAAATTATGCATGACCTTAACTTGAAGCTCTTGGCTTTGCTAGTTACAGATGTTCAGCATTAGATCACTGTAGCAGCAACTGTTTGGGCTGTATCCTGCCAAGGGTATGAGCACCACCCAGCTTTCAAAGCTACAGGATACCTTTCATGAACGACAAACAAGGGCTAAGGCATTCAAACCCTGCACCACAGCTTGCAACCTTAACCTCTGCACCAAATGGAAGACCTTCAGTTACTTAATTTTTCTGAGGAAAAAAATGTGTTTTCTGTAAAAATTATTTTATGCTAGGAATTTCTTTACAGTTTGAGCTTTCTGATTCTAGAAAGTATGGTTTCAGATTCCCTTCCTGAAGATTTATCCTTTTCAAAAACTTTAAAATTAAAAGTTTTTGAGTGGGGGAGGAATGAAATTCATGTAGCACTGAATTTGTTACAGCTGGAAATGCCAAATTCTGCAGCTGTTTCTCCAGTGTTGCTGGCTTTAAAGACCATTTTTGTTCCAGGTTTTAGCTTTACCTGCCATTCAACCTGCTGCTCCTAGGAAGTTTGACAAGTTATGTAGGGTACCTCAGTCCCATAAGCATTTAATCTGATTTCTTCTCCATCCACCTCAACCTGTGGGTTATCAGATATGAGGCTGGCACTTCAGAATCTTCAGCTCTTAAATTCTACCTCCTTTCCCATAATGCTCTGCACACTTAAAACTCCTGAGATCTTGTTTGCTGGTATTCAGGCTCAGACACATTTTCCAAAGCTCCTGTCAACTAAGTGCCAGTTCATTTAATTTATTTCAGTTTTCCAGCTTCAGTTATCTCTATATCTGTACATATACATATATATCCATCCATCTGTCCATCCTCAACCCCTTTTCTCATTTTTGCACATGAGGTCGGGGTGTCACTTTAGCAGTGACAATCAACTTGAGCAAAGGGTTACACCGCTGGGTTGCTAGCCCTGCAGCAGCAGTAGTTCATTTATACAATTTACTCGTGTACACACTCTCACCTATGGCCAATTTTATAGTGTCCTATCCACCTACTGCATGTCTTTGGAACATGGGATGAAACCGGAGCACCCGGAGGAAACCCACATGACTGCAGGGAGGACATGTAGACTCTACATGGAAGGCACCCCAGCCAGCTGAGAATCAAACTGGAGAACCTCTTGCTGTGAGGCAACAATGCTAACCGCTGCACCAAGATATATATATATATATATATATATATATATATATATATATATATATATATAGATATAGATATATATACATATATATATATATATATATATATATATATACACACACACACACACACACACATATATATATATATATACATATATGTAAGTGTGTGTGTATATATATATATATATAAGTATGTATGTGTGTGTATCTCATCGGTTAGGTAATTATTAGGAGTTTTCCTTTTTTACTTAGCTCTCTTTTTTGCAGGTGAGGACGTGTGAGTACTAGTTGAGGGTGTGTGAGTAGTAGGTGAGGGCGTGTGAGTACTAGTTAAGGGTGTGTGAGTACTAGGTGAGGGCATGTGAGTACTAGTTGAGGGCATGTGAGTACTAGTTGAGGGTGTGTGAGTAGTAGGTGAGAGGGCATGTGAGTACTAGTTGAGGGCGTGTGAGTACTAGTTGAGGGTGTGTGAGTAGTAGGTGAGGGCATGTGAGTACTAGTTGTGGGCGTGTGAGTACTAGTTGAGGGCATGTAAGTACTACTCCCACCATTTTCCTGGCTTACTTGGATTCATTTGTTCATTTTCCTGTTTTTCACTGCAGCTAGTATTTTGCGTTAGTTCTTCAAGTGCTTCAGTTTTTCCTTGCCTTAAGCAAGTTATTTTTTATTATGTTAGTTTTCCTCTAGTATTTTTAGAAAGTTCTGGAATCTTTAGATATTTCTATGTGATACTGCCTGCTTGCTGTTCTCTTCCTTTTGGTTGTTGTGCTTTTTGCTATGGATAAGACTTTGGGCTTCTGAAAATGCCTGGGGTGTGGTCACAAACTGCTCCCTCTAGATGCGACCACTGTTTATTGTTTAGTGGTCGCACACTTGGATTTGGGCTGCAAGGCCTGCACTTTTTTGGGGGATATGGCCTTGGCTGTGCAGTAGGACACAACTTGCCTTGAAGACCATGCTTTTCTGTCTCTTCTGTCGAGTCTTCCAAGTCTTCTGCTTCTCCCTCTGCAAGTCTTTTGAAAGAAAGGACAAGTATAAGTAAAGGGAGAGAAAAGAAAAAGTATATGAAAAAGGTCAGGAAACTACTTATTGAACCTTCTTTTGAGGACGAGATAAAGGCCGTTGCCTTTCTCAGTTTCTGTTATGGATCTGGTGCTGGTAACACCTCAGTACCGATCACTGGTACTGTCATCTCCAGTGGTGGAGTCAAACACGTCAACAAGGTTGAAGTTTGAGTCCCTTTTTGAAATAGGATCTGGAATCTGGTCGGTTTCACTTCCCCCCTCCTGTACATCATGCTGCATCCAGAATTCCCAACAGAGCCTCCCCTTCCTCGAGTCTGGACTTCCTGTTTCAAGACCCAAGAAGTTGAGAGGCCCTTGCACAGACCCAGTAAGCTGTCTAATTCAGTTCCTAATTCTACAAGTTCCACCTGGAGTATTAAGGAAACTGAGTTGGGCAAGTTAACGTGAACATTTTTAAAGGCCTAGATGGACATGGGGATCATTCCCTTGGCACTGTGGGTAGAGGGAGTGTCTTCTTCTTCCATGTTGCAAGTCACTCCTGCAGTCTATCCTTCAATGTTGGCAACCCTGGTCCAACTCTCATCAATGTCATTGCAGAAAGCCTGGTTGACCTTTGCACAGGCCGCTGTCTTGATGTATTTGACTCCAGAGATGGCTCCAGCTTCATCCTGGAACTGTAGGGTTAGGTGTTGGGTTTGGCACTGAGGTTGTTGGATCTGTCCC
The DNA here is from genome assembly GCF_019279795.1 of Protopterus annectens. Taxonomy (NCBI): domain Eukaryota; kingdom Metazoa; phylum Chordata; order Ceratodontiformes; family Protopteridae; genus Protopterus; species Protopterus annectens. The sequence continues at coordinate 913,507,252 of NC_056733.1, forward strand.
TGTCTCTGAGTGCATCTGCTCTGAACAGATTGCTTGAGGTCTAGATGGTGGACCTGACTGGGATGGCAGCTAGAGTGGGAATTTCTTTTAGGTCTGCAGACTGAGAAGGGTACTTTCCCCAGTTGGCTGGTTTTGGCATTGTTTTGACATTCATTGTTATGGAGAGGATTTTATCTCATTAGGTGGGTATTGGAATCTTTACATCAGGTGTTGAATCTCTCCTGATCTTCTCGTCTTTCTAGGCCTATAGTTCCATGTGAATTTGTCCAGAGACAGCCTGCACCAAAAGATTTTGAGCAGCCCCAGGCCTGGACTCTCCTCTCCCTGGCAAGGTGTATAAGATCCTGTGTAAGAGTAAACACTTGGCTTCTCCTATGGAATCTCTGTCTAAAAATTCTGACCTTGTTACAGCAACTCCAAAAGGCAGACAAACAAAACTAATTTTGTTCAATACAGTTTATTTAGTGCTTTCGTCTCTCACGTAGACATCTTCAGAATACTGTACCAAGGTGCTTTTCATGAGTATCAGTTGGTCTGTGAACTCAGATTCCTTGTGTTTGTTGGTAAAAATTCTGACCTCAATGAAGGGGAATAGTTTTTTTAAATCCCCTGTAATGACTCCTTATTTGGCAATCTCCTTGAATTGATGAAATTGGGGGCTTGGACCACTGAAGCCCCTTCCACCTTGAAGCCTTTGCTGCAGGCCTGTCCACATCCCCTGGATGCACTCATAAACCTCTCCAGGAGGGCATGAAAGGAGCCTGATGTGGTGAATTCAAAACCACACAAACTGGATAAAGTTTTGTTACTGTACAAGAATAAGTCCTTTTGGAGCAAGGATCATGTAATTGATGCTGCTGTTGTCACTGCAGCCACAGGAAATCTCTGAAGAGTGCTTTGGTTCACCCCACAGAGAGTCATGGGGTATTGTACTGTCTCAGGAAGTGCATGCATTGTTTCAGCCACCCTTTGCCTTTTATGCACTGAACTACACAGCACATTTGTCTGGGCTTTAGACAGACTTAATCACTGAAGTTACTAAGTCGGTGGCTTTACAACCTTCTAGTGAGTCTTGTAAGACCTTGAGACACAGCTGGCTACCATGTTAACTATACTAAATGTTTCAGTGCATCTCATCTCAAATGGGGAAGGTACTGCATGGGCAGCAAGCACTGGCACTGCATTTCTCCTTCATGCCTGGATGCACTTGTAAATTTTGGAGAGTTCTTCAAGGCATCATTCCTTAATGCTCCCTTTGATGGGTTCCCTTTATTTGGACCAGAAGTTAAGGGGACAGTCACCTGGAATGAACAGAATGCAAGACTTTGCCATTGGAATTCACTTTTCCACCCGGCAGATGAGCTACTCAAGAAACAAGAGAGGAGGAAAGATACTGTTCTTTAGCAAGTTGTAGCAGTTTTCTCAATACCATCCAGGTGCCCCCAAGGTGGGGTGGGGTGTGCAATGGATGCTGCTGTAGAGGCAGGGGTGGTCTGCAGAATCAGAGCTTCAGAGGGCCCTTCCCTGGCAAGCCTTTTAAGTGCTTCTGAAACCTTACCTGACTGCTGTAGTCTGGGGGCAGTCAGGGAGTGCTTGGCTCTCTACTGACAAACCTGGGAGGCCATCACCACAGATGCCTGGGTGTTAAGTCATTTCTAGAGGCTACATCATACCCTTTCAGTTTACCCCTAGTCTAAGACAAATATCTTTCCAAATTTTCTACCCCAAAAATTAAGTGAAGCAGCTGTAGAGATTCAAAAGCTTATCATAAAATGAGTCATCCAAGAGGTCTCACCAGACCAGAGAGGATCCAAGGTCTAGTCAGGATTATTTTTGGTGCCAAAGAAAACCAAGGTTCTCAGGCCCATTTTGAATCTAAGCATATTAAACATTTGTCATACAGACCAAGTTTGAGATGATGACAGTGCAGCCCATGCCATCTCTACTTAAGAAGGATGATTGGCTGTGGACCTTGAAGATGCTTATTATCACATAGATAGAAAGGCTTTCTAGGAGGTTCCTGCTCTTCAGGCTGGAGGCCAGTGACTATCAGTTTCAAGCACTGTCATTTGGCCTCACCACAGCTGCTTGAGTGTTCAAATGCACGGAAGTGGTAGCAGCTTCCCTAAGGCTTCAAATATTCTGGGTCTTTCCATACTTAGATGACTAGCACTTTATGACAACTTCAAGGCATTACTGATACAGGCAAGATACACCTTGTTCCATCTGTGTCTCTTCTTGGCATCAATCACTTAAAAAAAACAGTTTTCAACCTATTCAAGTTCTAGAGTTTATCGGATGTCATCTGGACACCACAACTAGACTGCCATGCTTCTTCCCTCAAGATTATTAACTGTACAACTTCAAGTCAACCAAAGTCTGCTTTGGAGGCCACCCACTTTTTGTTTATTTGTCTTCTCATTATGATGGCAGCTGCAATCTCTCTTGATGTCCTGACTGAAATCACTGCTGCAATATTCTTAACTAGTCTGTTATCACAGCTGATGTCCAGCTGGGGTGCCAAAGCTTTACCTTCCTAGGACTGTATGTCCAACATATGACCTCAGCTTGCAAGCATGGGGGTATATAGACAGATATGAGCATAATTTCTCAGACTGCCTCACCACCAGCCCAAACACAGGTTGCATATCCATCAGACTGATTGTTTGGTCATTGGTACCATTGCTTTGAATTATACAAGTGCCCATTCCTTTCTTTACCTTTTTTAAACTGCCTTGTCTTATCAGTTTTAGATGTCGACTAGGAAGGCTGAGTGCAGGAGGCAAATCCCATACAGAGACTCACATATCCAGTGCCTTTTTTGCTTAGGAGTATAACACTACTACAACACATTGTTCCATTTGCCAGTCTTTTGTACCTATGACCTTGCAGTCTTGTTTGTCCTCATTCAACAGTTTTTTGGAGAGTCAACTTTTGAAATGCTTGGCCAACTTCACTTTCTCAGACATACCTCCACCTCTTAACAAAAAGCCTAAAAGGCCTTGGCCAGAGATTCATTTGTCTCTCTCTGATTCCAACATTTCTGCTGAGGTTTCAGAACCAGCGGTGCATCTTACTCCACCTCAGATGCCCTCTACTGAGACCCCGCTTGTAGGCCAGTATGACTTCATAGGACCTTATGACTGAGGAATCCACAGAGAAAAGCAAAACGTTTATTATCATCTCAGAGGGTCCAGCGGCACCCTTCAGATACCTGTTAGGGCAGAGGTCCCAGGTAAACGTACAGAGGTACATCAGGGATCTGAACCACCACACTTAGTTCAGCAGACCTTACAGTAAAAAAGAAGGGCCAAAAAGCTAATGCTGTATCATCTCCCTCAAGGGAGAAGGAATGGATATGCTTTTCTCATGGTCTGTTCAAGGTCATTCTGGCCCTGAAGCCTCCTTCCTTTTCTCCCGTACCCCCATTCATCAACAGAGCGTTGTGATTTAATCTTCCTCCAATGATTAAGAGGTCTCTAATTCTGACTATTCTCCTGACCATGTCCCTTCTGATGATGATGATTCCATTTTACCTGACTATCCGGTGGAAGAATCATCTTTTGGGTAGACAATTTTAAACATCATGAAGCACTTGAATGGGAGTCTAGGCAGAACAGAGGTCCAGAAAAGATACTATAACCTCTTGGAAATGGGCACTCCAGTCCCATCCTCAGTTCCTCCAGTTCTTGAGGCCTTCTTAGATGCTTATCAGTCTATTTCAGCTACTCCAGATTCACAGCCTTCTGTCCTCAAAAGGCCAGGAAGATTTTATAAGGTTCCTGATTATCTTAATTTCTTGTTTAAAAGCCCTGTAGCATACTTCTCTGTTGTATCTCTTTCTTCTGATAAACCTTCTAAGCTCCTTCCAAATGCCAGTGCCCACCCTGCTGACAAAAATAGCAGGGATATGGATAGGTACGGAAAAAATATTTATGATTCTACCTTGGCATTCTGAGCTATCACCAAACCCAGAAGATACTTTTGAAGCAGAGCTCCCTCCTAACTCTGTTTATGTGCACCTTGAACAAATGGTTGGGTAATCAGAAATTCACCCCTGGTCTGGCACCTATGTCTCCAAGACAGAGGCAGTCAGTAAATCAAACCCTATATAAATCAGCTTTGTGTGTCACATTTGGGTTGCACAGCTAGGCTTATAAGGGCCCTAGTAGTCGTTAAACCTAGTATACACACATGAATCTATGACTAAGTATTTGATATCCATCCTTAACTCAATTTACAAGGTAGTGGTGGGTCCACAGTGAACTGACCCTAAACAGAAAATGCTGTCCTGAGGTCACCCAAGTAGGCAGACACAGCATTAAGGGTAGTTATGATGCTGTAGAAGCCTTATCCAGCACAGCTGCCACTGGCTCTGTCACCTGCATGTATGCCTGAGGATTTTAAATCAACAATTTTGGATTCTTCTTTGGACAGGAACTTTTTGTTTGGCCACAAGAAGCTAACCTTTTCTAGACCCTTCAGGAACAGGGAAAAAACAAGGAGGACTGCCGACAGTTTCTGTTAACCTCTGTGCCTAGGTACCAGGGGAATTATCCAACCAAACCTATCTCACTTGTCAGAAGGGATCCTAGATTAACTCAGAAATATAGGAAGGCTCCGAGAAGAAGATTCCCAGAAAAAGCACAGGCTCGTCTAGGAGACCTCCCTTTGGGGGGAAAAAACTCTGTGACTACCTATAGATTCTTTCCTCCAGCCCCACAGCCAGGCCCTGCCCCTGTCAAAAAGGCTCATCCTATCCTTTGCCACTTGGAAAAAGGTTACTACAGACCAATTTGCTCTTTCTATCATAAACAAGAGCTATGCTATGTCTTGGTTGGAGATTCCTTCACTAAATGGCATACCTCCACTTCCCTCTAACCAGATCCATCTGCTTCCACCTGTGAAGAATGCCAGCCAGGCTAGCTAGAATTTTGTAAATAATTCTATGTCACTGTAAATATTAATATGTGCCATAGGTTTGTCTACAAATGTAAGTAACCTGTATGTTATGTGCTGAGCCTCAAAAATGTAACCACAGTTCACCTTGCAGGAAAAGAGCAGAAATGTATATGGACTATATGCCTGTGCAAATGTATGTTTTCATAGTAGAAATAGGGACATACACAGTTAACTTGCAAACTCTGAGAAAATAAGTAAAGAGTTTTACAATTGTATTTCCCACCGCTATAAGACAGAATGTCTACAGCTAGAGTTTCTTTCTATTGTCTAAACCTCAGGACAAGGCTCAGGGAACTCATGGGCTTGGCCCAGGAGAATCTGGCAGAAGCCCAACAGCAGGAAAAAGGTCTGGTATGACAGGAATGCTCAAGCTAGAGAGTATGTTGTGGGGCAGCAGGTTATGCTTCTCATTCCTGTCAGACACAAGCTGCAGGCAGCTTGGAGGGACCCAACAAGGCAGTAAGGAAGGTCGGTGATGTTAACTACATGGTAGAACTGCTAGGCAGGAGGCAGGGGCACATATTGTACAATGTTAACATGATGAAACCTTACCATGATAGGTAGGCCCTTGTGCTGAGTATTTGCAGTGGATTGCAGGAGGAGTCTGAGAGAGATCTGGTGACTGATCTCCTCAGTGAAGCTCAGACTGACACCTCAGTGGAAGGGGTAGCAATGTCCCATCAGCTATCTCCTACCCAGGTTTGAGAAACCCAAGCAGTGTTACAGGAGTTTGGGGACATGTTCAATGGGAAACCAGGGTGCACCCACCTGGTGCAGCACCACGTGGATACAGAATCCTAAAGGCCTATTAAGCAGTGCCCTTATAGGGTGCCTGAGAGAGTCAACCAGACTGAGGGAGGAGATACAGGAAATGTTGAAACTAGGGATAATTCAGGTGTCCAGCAGTCTCTGGGCCTCCCCAGTGGTGCTGGTACCAAAGAAGGATGGCAGCACCATGTTCTGTGAGGACTACAGGAAATTAAATAGTCACACAGAGTCAGATGCTTACCCCATACCTAGGACAGATGAAGCCCTAGAGCAGCTGGTGGGGCTAAGTATCTTACCACCATTGATCTTACCAAGGGTTGCTGGAAGGTGCCCTTGACTCCCAGTGCTAGAGAGAGTTTAGCCTTTGTGACTCGTTTTGGCTTGTATGAGTTGACAAAGATGCCCTTTGGGATGAAAAATGCCCCAGCAACTTTTCAGAGGCTGGTAGATCATATCCTAGCAAGAGTAGGAGATTTTGCCCTTGCTTACCTAGATGATATTGCCATCTACAGCCATTCCTGTCAAGAGCACCTTCAGCATGTCAGTGAGGTGCTGGGCAGACTAAAGAAGGCAGGGTTGACCATTAAGCCCAGCAAATGTTAGATGGGTATGGCAGAGGTCTCCTGCCTGGGACATAAAGTGAGAAGTGGTAAGATCAGTCCAGAACTTGCCAAAGTAGGCCTGCACCTGTTACCAAAAAGCAGGCGAGGGCATTTTTAGTAACAGCAGGGTACTATAGAGAGTTCATCCTCAGTTATAGTACCAAAGCTTCTCCCCTCACAGACCTGACAAGGAAAACAGGCCAGATAAGGTAGTGTAGACCCTAGCATGTGAGCAGACATTCCAAAAACTTAAAGGAGCTTTGGGAGGACCCTCTGTGTTAGCCAGTTCAGATTACAGCAAATAATTTGTTGTGCAGGTGGATGCTTCAAACCATGGGGTGGGGGCCGTACTTAACCAGATTTCTTCAGAGGAAGAAGAGCACCCAGTGATTTATCTCAGTCGTAGGCTCCAACCAGGGAGGAATGTTATGCAGCTGTAGAAGAGGAATGTCTAGCCATAGTGTGGGCACTGCAAAAGCTTCAGCCTTATCTGTATGGAAGAAAATTCACTGTAGTTACAGACCACAAACCCTTAACATGGCTACATTGAGCCAGCCAGCAAAATGCCAAGTTACTACGGTGGAACCTAAGATTGCAAGCATATGATATGTCAGTGCAGCACTACAGTGGGGTTAGCAATGCCAACGCAGATGGGCTGTTAAGACAGGGAATGGGGTAATGTATTCCCAGATAGACTCAACCCTCTCAAGCAATGTTTCTCAAGGGTCACTTGAAAAACTAGCTTGAGTTATCGGGGGAAGAATGTGAAGGCTGCCAACCCAGCTAGCTAGAATTTTGTAAATAATTCTATGTCATTGTAAATATTAATATGACCCATAGGCTTATCTACAAATGTAAGTAAACTGTATGTTATGTGCTGAGCTTCAAAAATGTAACCACAGTGCACCCTGCTGGAAAAGAGCAGAAATGTATATCGACTATATGCCTGTGCAAATGTATGTTTTCATAGTAGAAATTGAGACATACAGAGTTGACTTGCAAACTCTGAGAAAATAAGTAAAGAGTTTTATGATTGTGCCACAGCTAGAAGACAGAATGTCTACAGCTAGAGTTTATTTCTATCGTCTTAAGGCAGAAATACTTATTAGGTTTACAATGTAAAATTGTTAATTGTTTTACAACTTCCAGTTTTAGGCAAGCCTCTAAGAGATAAGTGTCAGCTTCTAAGAAAGAAGTCTTTTTCATAGAGACATGTTAAATTCTGTTGTATCTGTTTAGCCTGGGAACTAGAGGCAAGTGTCAAATAGTGATGTTATCTAGCTAACCCAGCAGTAATGTGTTTTATTAATTTAAGAACTATTTCCGAGAGAAAGTCTGTGCATTTTTGTATTTGTCTCTGAACCTGTAAACATCTCACCAGCACTTGCCTTGCTCTGTAAGACTTAGATCATAGTATCTCTCTTAGAGATAGATAGGAAATAATAAGAACAGTCTAGATGTTTTCTGTACTTATGTGAGACTGTCCTGCAATGTTGTTTCAAAGTATTTCCTATGATTCTGAACTCTGTCACTGTATTGAGTTATTGAGTGTTGTCTTGTTCTGTTATTATTTATTATTACATATATTTAAACCTTTTAATTGTGGCTGGTTTTGTTTAGAGATATTTAAGCTCTGAGAGTACTTGCATATATTTGGTAACACTGTACAGGCCACTCTTAAATAGCCTTAAAGTCTTGGACACACTTACCATTTGGATAATAGTAACATTACACAGTAGAATTGGTCACCCTTTGTAAGGGCCTTATTAGTAGCTGATAAGAGTGGCCCATGGCAGCTGGTACTACCTTATAGTCTGGGTGGAAGGGGGCATAACTAGTGAACCTGTGTCAACCTTTCCCATTAGTGTCTGTGTGTTTGTATATAAATCAAATCTCAAAGTGTGTGTCAGCTACTTGGACAAGGACATGAAGCACTGGTTGGACAGAGAGGATGCTGGAGGTTTTGCCTTGACCACTCGATTGAGATCCTAACCGTATAGCTGTGCCAGTGGGGAGTCTTATTGGGGATCTGGAAAGAGAGGGAGAAACCAGCCCCAGACTGACTGATCTCCATGTGCCCTTAAGGGAAATTGCACTTTACTGTGTGTGTACTTGTCATCCTCCCAATGTGTATGTCCCTCAGTGGTGTTAGTGGTGAAGATTGGGGGTCCTTGATTACTGGACCAGGGCAGGGGCATCACACCTCCCATACTACAAGCCACAATAGAACCAGTGCCCCAAGAATTTGTGAGGTAGGGTTTTTACTCCAGATTCTTCCTAGTACAAAGAAAAGAGGAGCAGTGGAGACCCATACTGGATCTCTCCTTACAAAACACTTTCTTAAAGGTGTCAGTCTTTTAAATGGTCTTACTACACATCATACCTTTCAACCCGGAAACAACAAAAATCTGGACAAAGGCCCATGAAAAATAGGCGCAAACCTGTACGCTGATTAACATAAGTTTGCATACATAATTATGTAACCCCCCACTTCAATGGAATTGTAGGATACCAATTTTCAAATGCAAACTGAAGAACAGACAACCAAAATATGGAGTAGATCCCACAGCCTTCTGCACCTGTTGTGCTACTAACAACAGAAACAGACTTGGCATAAGCAGCACTAAACATCTCTACCTCTGAAGAACTATGCAACACAAGAAATTTGGAAAAAGCCAAAATATATTGGGGGGGGGGGACAAAAGCCAAAAACCAGGGACATGTTTTAAACATTGCTTGTATAATCTTAGAAAGGTTGCTAGAATAAAATGTTTAGTGTCACCATGTGTTTCCTGAAAGATAGAAAGACTGAAACATAAATGGCTATCATTATTGTGAATTCAGTTCAATGTCTCACTGATTTGTCAGAAAACCACAGATTTTAAGAGAAACAGACTAAAAAATTGAGCCAGACAATCCAGACATTCTGTAAAACTTTGGACAGTTGAGAACTATGGCTAACTTCTTGAATCACAAGTGGTGGTGGTACGGGTGGAGAATTTAGGCTCTTGCTCTTTGTACCTAAGGTACAGGGTTTGAGTCTGAGTAACTCTAGCCACACAAAGATTCTCCTACCTGCAAACACATACACAAAATAAGATTAAGATTCTCCTGCCTGCGAACACACACAGCCAATGAGATTTTCCTGCCTGTAAGTAAAAATGCCGATAACAAAAAAATCCTTTATAAGGCTTTATTCAATAATCCACGGAAAGCTCAGCAAACACCATACATTAACACCATTAAAACACACTGCGTTTTCGTCCCAATACAATTACTTCATCAGATAATCAGTAGAAACTTGTGTTAAGCTTTTAAACACTCATTAAATACAAAATAACCAATCACAGTGAATTCCTAATGAGGTAGTTAATTAAAACTTTTTCCTAAAACGTTATCACCACTCAAGTCAATATTAATTACTCATAAAAACAATTCTTTAATAATAAATAACTAAAATGCACTCATATTGAGTCATTTCATAAAAAAATTGTGTTTAATAAAAACCTTATAAATTCATTAGATAAGAAATTATTTTAAAATTCCCTATTAGAATGAAACAATAATTATTCGGTTTTGTTTAAAACTTTTTTTGTGTAATTAGCCTGCCATCTACTAGCTAAAATGTAAAATGCATTTTATATTTTCCCTGCTTTTAATTTTAGAAGTGGTACAATGGAAATACATTCATTAAGTCTTGGGGGGATACTAGCATCCAGGGAGATTTGCCACCATAGTTCTCTGTATTCTAACCTTTCTTCCCATAACCCTCCCCTCACATCCTTCTTAACCTGTTCTAAAACCATGAAATAAAATTTAGCATTAGGGCAAATAATAGTATGTTTGTACAAGGCATTTGATTGACATTGTTGACCTATTTTCTAGTATCCCCCACACTACAGGGATGGAAATGTTTGAAGAGATGGTGTTTCAAGAGGGTACTCTATCACACAATGACAAAATCATTTGTGTTTCACTTATGGACATGATTCTTAGGTGTAATTTTTTAAATTTTTGTGGGGAGTTTTATAAACAAGTTAGGGGTTTATCTGATGAAGTCATTGTATTGGGATGAAAACGCAGTGTGTTTCAATGGCGTTAATGTATGGTGTTTGCTGAGCTTTCCGTGAATTATTGAATAAAGCCTTATAAAGGATTTTTTTTGTTTTCGACTCTTCTGCAGAATTGGCACTTGTTTTGGTTCTGAGTTTATTTGTTGTGCCATTTCCTTTTCTTTTATTTCTAAAAATGCCGATTAGACAACTGCAGCCAGTAAATGAAAGCATAGTTTCTCCTGCAGCCGGCTGTTAAGTAAAGATTCTGCACACACACACACACACACACACACACACACACACACACACACACACACACACACACACACACACACACACACACACACACACACAGAGTAAAGTAATCACATAAACAAAGTGAAAGCACACTGTTTCTCCTGCCTGCAAGTAAAAATGCCACTCACACAGTAATCACATAAACAACAGTTTCTTCTGCCTGCAGTGACATACAGGATAAACAAATTTGTTTTTTACCTGGAGAGCTGAGCCCAGGAAAACCTGCAGCCATTAAATAAGTCTGCTGTTTGTCTTGCATGTTTTTTTTTTTTTTACCTGGAGGAGGAGCCGAGCTGGGGAAGAAAGCTGTGCTGTGCATATACAGACCAATTTGCAGAAGCTGACGTCATTGTACATGCCCTGCACACGATGACATCAGGTGTAAAAAATCAAAAAAAAAAAAAAGCAGGAAATTAAAGGGGTCACTCGGGAATTCATGGCACCCCAATATTTTGCCCTCAAAACTGGTATTTACCAAGGAATTTGGTATGGTTGAGAGGTATACTACACATACTACTGCCTTTAATACCGTCTCAGGCTTTTCTGCTATCTCTAGATGTAAAAGATTTATATTTCCATAATCAGTTTGCCCCTCCCTGATGGAGATTCCTCAGGTTTTGTTCTGGGTCACTTTCAGTTTACTGCTTTGCCTTTTGGGTTCTCCACAGCCCCAGCAATTTTCACAGTGTTTGATACTAGTGATTGCCTTCTGTGAACCCAGGAAATCTAGATTTTTCCCTGACTAGATGATCTGTAGATCCACATTGCATCAACACAATTTTTTACTCCAGTTCACCTCAACCTCCACCTCCACTCACAATTGGGGTTCACAGTCAAGTACAAAAAGTTCTCCCTGCAACCAACTCACAACCCAGTTTTCCTGTGCTTCAGACTTGGTGCAAAAAAGATGCAAGCCTACCTGAATCAGGAAAAAGTGCAGGGCCTTGCAACCCTCAATCATTGGTCAACTAGGGAGATCTTAAGGGCACTGAGATTCATGGCAGCTACTATCCCAATGCTTCCTATAAGCAAACTGCATATGAGGAAAGCCAGTGGTACCTAAAACCAGTGTGTTTTCAACACTCTCACCATTGAGGTATAGCAATCCTTGCCTTATCTCACAAGAGAACTCCTATAATGGAAGGACCAATTGACAATCCAGGACTTCCCTTCATTCCTCCAACCGTAGTTCAATAAACATACACAGGTGTCTCAGACAAGTCATGGGAAGCCTGGACAGGAACCCATCAACTACACAAGTGGCAGCCAAACTATTAAAGGAGCACAGCAACTTAAAGGAGATGAGGGCCTTTATCCAAGCTCTTGAAGTTTTATCCTATGCCTGGAAACCAGGACCCTATGAGTGTTCTTAGACAACATGACTGTTGAGTGGTATATAAACAAGCAAGGGGAAAACAGTTCTAACCAACTGTGCAGACTGGCACAGAGAGCCTGGAATCTTACCACCCATATAAGTATGTCACTAATAGCTACATATATTCCATCATAAGTCAATATGTTGGCAGATGCATTGAGCATGACCTTGAAGGACCCCCTCAAATGGACACTGAACAAACAGGTTTTCCTGGGCATTGCTCATAGGAAGCATGGCACAGATAGGCCTGTTTGCCTCAGAAATCAACAAACAGCTTCCTGTTTTCTGTACCAGGGGACCTTGTTCCTCAGCCTGGAGAACAGATGCTTTCTCTTGTCAGTGTAGAGTCAAATTCCACTATGCCTTCCCTCCACTAACTCTCATTCCAAGACTACTTGTAAAGACCCTCCCACAACAAAACAAAACCTTTGCTGCTGACCCCTTTTTGGCCAAGACAGCATTGGTTCCCTCCTCTTTTTCATCTAGCCAGGAATATGTGCTGCAAACTACCATATCAAGTGTATCTCATCATACTGCAGAAAGGGTCTCTAGAACATCACAACTTGTCATCCCTGAACTTAACCCAGTGGATGATAGGGTTCAAATTCTTTACAGGAGGAGGTAATTCAGTTTCTTCATGCAGCCAGGAGACCCACCAGTCAAAAAAAAAAAAAAAAACTGCATACCCAAGTATAAGATATTTTCATTTTCGTATCATAGAAATGGACAAGACTCCCTTCTATATTAAAATATCTGTGTGAGCTCATGTATATAATGTATATAAGTCTGACCTTCTGCTGAAGCCCACCTGTCAGCCGTCTCTACCTGTTTACCTTTCAGTCCACCACTTATATCTAGATCTGCGGTCAAGTTTTTCCTGAAAGGAGTTCTGTATCTTAGACCACCAAGGAACGCCATAACTCCTTCTTGTGACCTGAACTTTTTGCTGGAAAAGCTTACTTTACCCCCTTTTTGGAACAACAGCATCTGCAAATCTCAATTTCTACATCTGGAAAACTATTGTTCTGCTAGCTCTCACTTGAGCTAGGAGAGTTTCAGAACTTAGGCACTCATTCTCCCTTTCTTATGTTCCACAAAGACAGGGTGACCCTGAGGGCTATCCATTCATTCATACCCAAAGTAATAAAAGAGCTGTCTCTCAAGCAGACCATACACCACCCTACCTTCTTTCCCAATCCACAGAATCAGGAGGAAAGGCTCCTGTATTCTGTAGATGTTCAGAGACAGCAAAGACTTTATTTGGACAAAATCAAATCCATTCAATAGCCTAGGCAACTGTTTCTCATTCATGGACTCAAAACTGAGTGAACTAGAATCTAAGCAAACCAATGCAAGCTGGGTCTCTAAGACTATCTCTTTTTGTTATTCTCTGTGTGGCAAATCCTTGCCTTCATGCCACAGAACTTATACTACCAGGGCAGTGACATCCTATTGGTCATTTTGCTAAGGGGTGGATACAAGGCCATACTAGAAGCTGCTACCTGGTCCTCTGTACACACCTTCTCCAAATATTGCAGGATTGATGCCTCCTCTAAGTATGTAGCTGCCTTCACTAGGTTAGTCCATTCTGACCTCTTGGATAGCTCATCTGGATTCTCCTCAGCCACAAGAGTTTTCGCGGTGTCTGATTACATTTCCTTCAGCTTTAGGAATCACCCTCTAGTTAAGAATACTGCACTAGTGGCTTCCAAAATGGCTGCACATTGAGTAAAAGCTTAATTCTAGCTCTACCAGTGTGAAAACAGAAACTCAGCAGAGAAGGCTAGTAGACTTGTGTTTATGGGTAAATTTCAGTAACGGGAAAGTAAGTGTACTGTCTGAATAACAGGAAAAAAGAAATACAGAGGACCTGGAAAACAATTGGCTACAAAAGGTGAGGAAGAAACACTGACTGGGAAAAGTTCTGCAGATGTTCAGCAAAAAGCAATGCAACCTCTAGACATGAATTCCAGTAATCTACATGAAGATACAAGACAACTACACACAGACCTGGTTAAAATAAATGATACACTGATGGAGTATATCAATGCAAACAAATGGTTGAAAAAATGGAACAAGGTTTAAACAAGTATTCAGGTGAGGTGATAAAGGTGCAAAAATCAGACATTGCAATGAAAAAAAGGCTGCCTGAATATGAGACTACTCAGGAAGAGATGTTTCAAAAAATAATACAATTTGAGGACAGAGCACATAGGGAAAACCTGAGATTTTCAGCTATACCAGAGAAGCTGGAAGGAAAAGACTGCATTAATTTTATGAAAGCACAAATAAGCAAATGGACTGGTATTCCACAGCAGGAGCTGTTAGTTAAAAGGGCACATTGTGTGTATGCTCTGAACCTGGCTATGAGAAAGTACCCTAGAACTTTAATAGTAAAGATGCACTCCTACCAGCAGAAGGAGTTGATTTTGACAAAGCCGGGGCAGAAGGACAAAGTACTAAATGTGGGAGACAGCAGAGTGTTTGTGCATCTGAAGGAGGAAATACAAAAGTGTGTCCATTAAAAAGTGAGCTGTGAAACAGAAAGATATTCTGCTTCTTATTCTTCTAGTAAAAAAGACCATAGAGAGACCATATGAGTGTACCTGTGAAACTTTTTCCAATATTTCAATGGAAAATGTTAGAGTAAAGGAAGGGAACATAAGAGTTGACTAGAGGAATTGAGAATATGTTAGAAATGAAGCATTGCCAGCTTTTGGGAGAGGGAGATGAATAGTAATAAAACCAGTGACAATGTGGGATTGCAAAGCAATAATTATACATATGAAATATAACAGAATAAGAAAATCAAGAAATATTGGACTTTTTCAGAATTTGTTAGATGTGTGGGAACTCTAAAGCATATGTCCTACTTCATGTAATTAATGTTCAAAAAATACTTTGGGGAGGGGAAGAGGAAGGAGAAGGAGAGGGAGATGAATAGTACTAAAACCAGTGACAATGTGGGATTACAAAGCAATAATTATACATATGAAATATAACAGAATAAGAAAATCAAGAAATATTGGACTTTTTCAGAATTTGTTAGATGTGTGGGAACTCTAAAGCATATGTCCTACTTCATGTCATTAATGTTCAAAAAAATACTTTGGGGAGGGGAAGAGGAAGGAGAAAGTTAAATATAAGTAAAGTTTTTTTTTTTATTATTAGCACTATTTTTGTGGTGTATTTTCTTTTTTGCATGCTATAAAGTAACATTTTCTTACTTATTTTTAAGTGTAATGGGGATTGTAAACAGGTGCTGCTGTTCTTTTCTTCTTATTTTCTCCCTTCTCTCTTTCTTCTTGTTCAGTTTTAAGAAATGCAGGCAGTATTGTGAAAAAAAGCCTGGTTAAAGAGCATGACAAAAGAAAAATAAATGTGCTTTTTCTCATTCTTGTATGGGGAATTGACTTTATTAAAGAACTTAGCTTGATTTAGTAACAAGTTTTAAGAGTAAGGAGGTAAATGAAAAAGAATATTGAATATTATGAGGCTTTTATCTAGCAAATACATGTATGTTCAGTAGCAATTCTGCAGATGGTCTTCATGTTTCCATGGAAACAATCTGATAAAGAGAAATTGGCTGCCTGGTTCTCGTGTCTCCATTGAGACAATCTGATAAAGAAAAACTGACTACAGTGTGATGGAGAGTGATGGGCTAAAGAAAAGAACTGTGAAGAGAAACTAGTTAGGAGATAATGTTCTCTGAAAGCATTCAGGGATTTTCCCAGCTGGGAGAGTTATAAAGAAAAGACTAAACCAAATAGCACTTAGTAGAAGCAAAGGCTCCCTAATGCCTCTTAGCATGTTTAACCTTTCTTTTAAGTTAACTCAAGTCTGTGAGTGTGGTTGTCAGTTTGGGACTTTTGTTCCTATTAGGATGGTAAAACTTCAGTATTTAAAGATGTACATAATTTTGCATGTTATTATCAAGTTATTAAGTTATTAAGTTTCAGTGGGGTATCGGTGTGTTTCTTTGTTTTTGTATGTTTATTTGAGGGCTTTTAATAAAGCAAAAAGTTTTGTAAAATATAACATAGGCTCAAATGGATATGACAAGTAGCAACTGTATTAAAGTTCAACCTGTCAAAAAGTGTTTGCATGTCCAGGGAAGTAAATACTGTGGGAAGAAATAGCCAGGTAATTGTTATGGCTAGACTTGTATAGGCCCTAGACCAATAGCCTAGTACCAATCTATGAACACAAATGCTGGAACTAGATATTTAACAATAAAGGTGTTAAACATAAAAGGTGGGAATAATAACCTTTTAAAGCAATGATACTGTTTGTAATGTCTTTAAATCTAAACAGTCTCATAGATAAATACAAAACAGAAAGAGCAGTGAACTGTATTAAATATCTAGAGTGCAAATAGCTGTGTTATAGGAGACACACTTAGAAAGGACTGAATATGTGAATTTGATAAAGAAATGTTTTCAGGAAGGTTATTCGGCATAATACCTGGGAAAAGGAAAAGAGGATACTTATATTAAATGCAGGAGGAGCTCCAATAGTGATAGAAGAGGATAAAAAGATAATAATGGCAGATTTGTAGTACTAAGGGGCTACTGGCAAGGGAGGAGGATTACACTTGCATGTATTTATAGTCCACCTAAAACTGCTGTAATGGAGCTTAAGAAAATTCTGGGAGAAATAATCAGTTCTCAACAAGGAATATTAGTTATAGGTGGGGACTGGAATGTTCTTTGCAACAATGAAGACATGTCTGGGGGGCCCAAAAGGGAAAGTATAACAAAGAAAATATTTGGTATGGAAGATGTGAATTCAGTAAAAGGAGTTTGGAGTGAATTTACTTATTATTCCCCAAGATATAAAAAACTGGGCTAGGCTAGACAGAATTTACATTTCACAGGAGCATGTGCATTTAATTGAAGGTCTTGATACGCACCCCAATGACTATTTCAGGTCATGCACCAATAATAACTAAAAATAAAAACACAGGGTAATGAAATAAAAATGAGACACTGGCACTTTCCCACCTATCTGTTGAAAAGAGAAGAATTTAAGGACTGGGTAGTGGAGATTATTCAGGTGCTGTTAGAGAGGATAGAAATTTCTTCTGAAAGTATAGTTAGGGAGTGGGATAAAATTAAGGTGGAGTTTAAAAATAGGGTAGAAGTAAAAGAAAGGGAGCTATGGTTAAGAAGTAACAAGAATTATTTAGAGGGACTGACAAATGTTAAAGTACTGCAGAATAGGGCAAATCTTACAGAACAAGAAGAGGATCAACTGCAGAATGCTAAACAGAAAATAAGGGATTACCTCGATCATATGCATGAGCTTAGAAAGAGTGCTGTTAAGCAACTGTTTTTGATAATAACAGTAGAGCACAAAAACTTTTAGCACGACTCAAGAAGCAGAAAGTAGAAAGGGCTGTCGTCAAACTTAGGGAGCGTATAATAAGGAAGGTAACAAGAGATCCCGTAGAGGTATTAGAAATATTTCAGAGATTCTATGAAAGTTTGTATAAATCAGAGAAATATGAAAATCAAGAAAAAATACAAATGGAAATGTTTATGGAATAATTAAATATGCCAAGGTTAGAGGTAGATTAGGCTCAATTATTAATGGTTAGGATAGGAGGAGATGAGATAAAAATTGTGATGTATAACCAATCTGCAGGAAAGTCCCCCAAAAAAGATGGTATTTCTGTGGAAATTTGGAAGTTAGGAGGGGAAAAATTATAAATATCTGGAAGGTTTTGTTTAACACTGTTTTAAGAGACATACCAACATCCTGGAAGAAAGCAGTGGTAGTTGTAATACCTAATAAGGGTAAACATCCATCAGACCCAGCTTCATACAGGCCGGTTTCAATACTAAATCATGATTATAAAGTGTCCACGTCTATAATGGTTAAAAAATGGCAAAAGTAATTCTAGAATTGATAGATATACATTAGTTTGGTTTTGTAGAAGAGAGGCAAACATTTGACAACATTAACAGAACAGTGATGATCCAGAGGGAAGCAGAATGTAAGAAAATACTATTGTTGTTGGTGGGTCTTGATGCAGAGAAAGCATTTGACAGAGTAAATTTTCTGAAAAGAATTCCTGAAAAAATATAAGGTTGATTGGGAAGATATATGAGGGATTGGAAGTGAAAATTTAAGTGGGTGGGGTCCTCTCTGATAATTTCTGCTTGAGCAGAGGAACCAGGCAGGGTGTCCTCTTCCCCCTTTGTTATTTGCATTATATTTAGAACCATTGGCAAAGAAAATAAGGGACTCAAAAATTCAGGGATATAATTGGTATGGTAGTCAAGAAAAGCTGTCTCTATCTGCAGATAATATTTTATACCTGACAAAACCAGAAAGAGACATTACAGTGCTGTGGAACATTTTAAGACAGCTTCATATCTTTTTGGGATACAAAATTAATAAAGCTAAAACCAAGGCAATAACGGCAAATTATGTACCCACACATGAATTGATTCAGCAGTATCCATATTTGTGAGGAAATGATAAAATTAAGTATTTAGGAGTATGGATTAAAAATGATTCTGATGTGGCAGCTAAGGATATACAGGAAGATACTAAACAAAAAGATAATACAAAAACTGAGAAAATGGAAACTCTATTAGATGGATAGAGGTAGTAAAATGCAAGCAGTCAAAATGTTTTTTGTCCCTTTAGTCTTATACACAGGTCTGGCATATTTTTATCATCCAGATGAGAAGTTGTGGATAGCAATTAATAAAGAGCTGAAGGACTTTATCTGGTAGGGGAAGACATCAAGAGTCAAGTGGGATAAGATGATTATTCCAGCAGAACAGGGCAAATTGTGATTACCCAATTTGAAGGGGTATTTTCAGAGATACACAGTTAAGGCTCCTATACATAGCACAAGCAGAAACCTATAATTCAAAGTGGAACGGGATAATGTTGAAACGGGGGAAGTTCAAGAAACAAGGAAAGACTGGGATTTTGGATTTAGGTCTTTAAGGAGAATAACAATAATCATATATAATATTATATCCATAAAGTAGCAGAAAGTATTCTAAGAACTAAGCCAACACAGGAATGGAGAAAGGAGATTCTGTCGATAGGCATGACTGTAATTAGGGATATAGACAATAGGCAAGAGGAGGCTGGAATTTATTGGAAAAAATTGGCAAAGGAACCAAGGTATTGGGAGCAAATAACTAGAGAGGGCAAGGTAATAGAATGGGAAGAGGCCAAGAATTTATTTGGACTGCAGGTTAGAGATTACCTTCCCTATCAAGGATTGATATCAGAGTATAGGCAAAGAGAAGGAAATAGGGGGATTCTAAATGAAAGACCAGCACTGGTAGAGTTTCAGTAGAATCTAGAACAGAAGCTGCCATTAAAAAAGAAATAATTAGTAGAGCATATAAAATATTGCATGATAACTATAAGAATAAATCAGAATCAGAGGAGGTTAGAAAGGATGGGGAAGAGACACTGGATAAGCAATTCACAAAGAAACAATGGGAGGATATATGTTTGTCTCCCAAATATGCAACATAATCTAGAATATTTAGGATTTTTGTTTGGAAATGTTTATGTAGATATTTTTGTACCCCAAGTAGACTCCAGAGAATTTTTCCTCAGGTAAACAGCAAATGTTGGAGGTGTGACAAGGAAGAAAGAGGTACTTGAGAACATATTTTCTGGGAGTGCAGTGGGTTGGCAGACTTTAAGGATTCCCTGAGGGATGCTCTGTCAGAGATGCTGGGTGGGCAAATTGGTGTGACGAGGGAGATGATTTTTATGAGCTATGATACAGAATCAGAATTGCCTAGACATGGTAAGGCCTTGCTGTGTCTAATTATGGTGACTGCCAAAAAAGCAATTACTAGAAAATGGAAATCAGAATCTAAACCAACTATATTAGAAGCAGTGAATATAGTAACAGAGATAAAATAATTGGAATTGAGATCTTTAGAAAATGATAGGAGCAAACTACATAGGAAATAATGGGAATTGTAGGAACAATACATACAGGGGAGTAAAGAAATTTAAAAGAAGGCAGGACATAAATGAGCCATGTAATGTTTGACTGACACTGATTGGTTAGATTATAAGTGATGTATAATGTATGCATCTGGGAGTGTGTTGGTATGGTTTGTGATGTAAAATGCTTGCAACTAGGATTGTGTTGCTGTGGTTTGTTTTCATTTATATAAATGCATGATTGCCTGTGTCATAAGTGATGTTTTAATAAAGATGTTTCTTGTTTAAAAAAAGGGGCAGGAACTGAATAGTTTATATAATGTTGCTTAGGGTATATGATATATAGCAATATATGTGAAGTTTAATGTTTGTTAATGTTATTTTGTTAATACAGTTTGATTACTTTTGTATAAATGTTAATCTGCCAATGTCACAAGTGATAATAAAGGTGTGGCAGCAGTGATTTCTGTCAGGAGCTAGTACAGTTGTGTAAGAGCTTGCAGTAAGAACAGATGTCCTACTGATCGCTATTGCAGTATTCCTTTCCACTCATCTTCCCCTCTTTATTTCTTATTTTTCCAGTCTTTCTTTCTTCCTACTCTAGAAAAAGGGGGATTACTTGCCATTTCATGCTTTGCCTCTCCTAGCTGACCACAAGGTCTTCATGCTGCTGGTTTGGAGATGGTTTGAGGAATTATCCTTGTACTTTCATGTATATACCCCTATGCCTGCGAGCTAAGGTCATACATCAGCTGTATGATCCTGGGAAGGTAAAGCTTTGGTACCCCGGCCGGATATCAGTATCCTGGGAAGGTAAAGCTTTGGTACCCTGTCTGGATATCAGTATCCTGGGAAGGTAAAGCTTTGGTACCCCGGCTGGATATCAGTATCCTGGTAAGGTAAAGCTTTGGTACCCCGGCCAGGTATCAGTGATGATAACTCACTTGTTAAAAATACTGCAACAGTGATCAGTATGACATCTACGTTTATGGTAAGTTCTTAAATAACTGTACTGTCCTGTCACCAGATTCTTCATGAGGGTTCTCCAGTGGCCTCAGTCTAGTCATCCCACCCAGTAGACTTTGTTATTCATCTCACCATTTGTCATCACATCTCCTGGTGTGTGACATCAAATCATGTGTCTGCAGGATATCCATTTGTTTTTATCCAGCCCATTGCCATGGTGACCACTGACACTTTCCTCCTATGGGGGGGTGGAGGGGAACATTATGAAGGGAAGACAGACCAAGGTACTTGGTCTTAGACACCCATCTACACATAACTAATCTGGAGATGAGAGCAATTCTATCATTGCAGGCCTTACACAAAATCTCTGTCCAGATGAAAAGCATGTCAGTGGTTTGAACAATGCATGCAGGGAAATGTTTTGGAGGAAGAATGAGGCTTAAGAAAATGCAGGAATTGAACAATTTATGCAATGTTGCTTAGATTATATGATACATAATATATGCAATGAATTTTCTTCTTCTTTCAGCTTTTCCTGGTTAGGGGTCGCCACAGCGGATCACCTTGTCCACTCATGATTGGCAGTGGAGTTTTACAATGTCGAGTTGCCAGCCCGACACCCAACTTTCCACAGAAAGCACACACATGCACGCACTCACACCTAGGGCAAATTTAGAGTGTCTAATCCACCTACACCATGTCTTTGGGATGTAGGAGGAAACCGGAGCACCCGGAGGAAACTCACGCGACCAGAGGGAGGACATGCAGACTCCACACAGAAAGCACCCCAGCCGAGAATCGAACCAGAGAACCTCTTGCTGTGAGGCGGCAATGCTAACAGCTGCACCACCACAGCCACCCCAGTAATATATATGTGATGAATAATGTTTGTAAATGTGAACATGTTAATTTGGTTTGATTATTTTTATATAAGTGTAAGTTTGCCTAAGCACAAGTGATAATTCAATAAAAGTGCTTAAAAATGTCAGTGGTTTGGTAAATAAATAAACAAGGGGGAACCCCATCTTACCCCCTGTTCTGAGAGGCTATGAGTGTGTGGCTATGAGTGATGTCATGCTTTCTGACAGCAACATACTTCCTGCAGAAACCCCAACATTCTTACAGACAATTTGAGCAGGAGCGTTCTCATTCTGATGCCTCACAAATGGTCCCTCAACCAGTCAGTGGTTGCTCACATTTTCAGCCACTGTGTCAACTGTGTTGCGATCTGTTTGTGACCCCTTCAACACCAAATGAGGCAGCTTTTTTTTACCATGATGCCTGCCAAAGGAGGGTCTCCAAGGGATGCTCTTCCACATGCTTGGCCACAGTTTTCCTTTACTCTTATCCTCCAACACTAAATCAAATCCTGCAGAAAGCAGCTCATTGTAGGGTGTCAATAATTCTCATAGCCCACTTCTGGTTTCCTTCCCTGTGGCCTTCTCTGTTGACCTTCCTTGGGTTCTGAATCCTATCTGAGATTTGATATCCCATCATTCAGGTCAGCCCCAGTTGAATCTAAAAGACCCTCAGGTTGACCACATGGTTCCTCCCCTTCCAATAATGGACAGAGGTCTCAGGCTTTCTGAAAGAGTTGCACATATCCTTCTTCTCAGAAACTCTCCACCAGAAAGGTTTATGATAGTAGGTGGAGAAGACTTTCCTTCTGGACCATTTCAAAGGGTTTGGATCATTTCTCTGCCCCATTAGAATGCAATTTTAGACTTTCTAGTTGATCCTTTTCATGCCAGGACTATTCACTCTACTTTAAAGATTTGGTCACTTGCTTCCATAAAGATCATGTGTGCAGACTGACAAAATCAGAGTCGCCTGTCTGCTCTCAAACTGCGTTTCCTCAGTTGTTGTTTACCATGGCTGTCTTTCTGTCCTCTAAGTTTGCATTCTCACCTTTCTTTTTAAGGAAGATCTCTTCCAAAACACGCCTTCTGTAGCCATAACATTCCCTGCTTTCTTGCTGATGTGCTGACAGCACATTGGGGTCATCAGAGTCCCTTACCTCATCAGCAAGTGGGGGAAAAGCATACAGAGAGATTTCAGATGAGATTTCAGAGTGGAGCACTTCTAGTTTTTTTTTGTCTAATTTCCAATTTTAAGGTAAGTTACACATTGCTGGATAATCCAGTCTTCTAACGCCAATGGCTTCTGTGTTCTTTTTATGCGAAAACAAATGTGAAGGCTGCTTTGGAGTCACTTTCACACAAGCAGATCACATGCAGCAAAAAATTACATAACTCTTAATTGTCTCTGATTTTGCCTAATGTTAGTTAATCTAACCTTTCATATTTCCATAATTGTAGAATGCCCCTGAATTTGTGTTATATTTTTACCCTTTCCATCTCTCACAAAACTTTCAATTTTCAAGTAAATCACTGAGGATTATTTATTTATTTAACATTTGTTTACTGGGAAAGTCCGACTGGACACAGGTTCTTTTTCAGCAGAGGCCCGGGGAGAAAAGCTCCATGAGTAATAATAAATATTTATGCGCACATTACTATAATCAATAAAGTATAAAGTAAACAAAATGTAGTACACATAAGAACATACAAATTTATTACATCTTGACAACAAAACCTAGGCTTTGAACATAGCTAGTACTATTTGTAGGTATGACTTAAGTCAAGATATAAGGTTAAGACAGGTTGGTGTAGGAAGAAAGGATTAAACACCGGGGGAGAAGTTGGATATGTTTTGGGTATACTGTGATGTATTAGAGCATTCATGATGGTTACAGTTAATGGTAGAAGTTAAAGTTTTAAGGCTTAAAGTTCATTTTGCCTGGAAAATGCATGCTAGTGCAAAACCTGGTCTATTAATAAATGGACATTTTGCACTCACCCCATGTGCACAATTAACATTTGCTTACAAAAAACAGAGCAAAGAGACCCAGCCTACTAGTGCAGGAAGTGCAGGAGAGCTCCAACTGTGCATCATCAAAATGACGAACATGGTAATGAAAAGGCAAAGGCCTGCCCTGGTAAGTCAGGGAAAAGCCAAAGTTTATGAGCAGGAAATAAAATAAAACAACAGAATGTCCAGTAAACTGGATTTACAGTGCAGGAAGCCATCCTGCCAACCTAGAAGAAAAAGACTGCAGGCATGTGCAAACAAAACAACAAAAAAAGGTTGTACATAGGTTCATAGGTGCATACTATGTAAATGATCACTAGGCCCTTTATAAGCCTGGCCATGCAACCCAAATGTGTCCCACAATTTATATGTTTTAGACATTTATATAGGGATGATTGTTGGTTATGACATGATTTACTAAATGTCTCTGTCCATCAGTGATACAGGGACCAGACCAGGGGTGGAGTTTTGATTTCCTATCAAAATGGTCCAAGTTGCACTTAAATAGGGTTAGGAAGGGAATTTGCTTCACATGGAAGGGGAGCCTATTCCAAAGAATGGGAAGTCTGTGAGATACATATTTGAGTCTTCAACATGTCCTGTTTGTGTCACAAGCAAAATTTTGGTCTATTCTGATGCTGTTTGTTCTGCATATGAATAAAAGTTTCTTTAAAGAGGGGTTTAGGGATGTCTTGTATGCCAGACATAGATTGCTGTCTCAGCAATCTGTAGGAGACCGAATATAGAGATAGGACTTTATGGCAATCCACAGAGGACATTGTATTAATGCCCTGTATTCTTTTTGTAAGGAATATTTCTGGACATTCCAGTTGCTGAATGTATCTCATCAAATACATACCGAAGGTGGCATTATGCTCGATAAGTCTGATGAGGGTTGACTGTAGTGGTACAATGACTTCCTGAAACTAGACGCCATGCCCTTACTTATAAGGTGAGCAACATACAAGAGTTTCCTTACTACCTTGGACATATGTTGGTTAAAGGCCAGATTACTGTCTACATCTATTCCCAACACCTGACTAGTCAACTGTTTGGGTGTTTTATCAATGAAGTAGTTTCCCAAAAGGTACTATAGTGCATTTCTTGTTATTGAATTTTAAGCTGTGACTTTTGAACCACACATTTTTCTGTGTAAGTCCCTCTTGTAAGATGCTTGCACCTTGGGGGAATTCTGTGACTACTCCCAGTTTGCAATCATCTATGAACTTGGTCAGCCAGAAACCTTTGACATTGACCTTAATTTTTGAGAAGTAGATGCCAAAGAGGAACAGGACCAGCATAGTCCTGAGGAACTCCACTGGTGACTGGCTTCTTTGTGGAGTTGGTCTCACCATTCCTAAGTTCCTGGGTCCTATCTGTGAGCTAGCTGGCTATCCAGTAAATTACAGAGGGGTTTATTCCTACTTCCATAAGATTAACAATGCCTGAGTGAGGTATTGCATCAAATGCCTTAGCCAGGTC
The DNA here is from genome assembly GCF_019279795.1 of Protopterus annectens. Lineage (NCBI taxonomy): Eukaryota > Metazoa > Chordata > Ceratodontiformes > Protopteridae > Protopterus > Protopterus annectens. The sequence goes on from NC_056733.1 coordinate 913,532,568, forward strand.
AAGGTAGGCAGTATGCACTGTTTTACCTTCATCCATTTCTTTGGTAACATTCTCAAAGAAGTCCACCAGGTTTAGTAGGGATAGCCTTCATTTGACAAAGCCAAGCTGGGATGGATCCAATTTCTAAGGGTCTCCTAATTTTTTGTTTATCATTTACATGATAATTCTTTCCATGACTTTGCATATAAGAGTAGTCAGACTAATGGGTCTGTAATTTCAAGGATCTGTTGAAGGTATTTCTTGGGGAGTGGCTGGGGGGAAATGGGGATAAAGTTGTAAATTAATTTGTCAATCAGCAAATTCACTGCATTACCCAGCTCTATAAATGTGGAACCATTAACCACCACTTCAGTGCCCTGCTATATGCTGCCTTTGAGGTTTTTGACATATCTGAAAAAGGCCTTATGGTTGTCTTTTGGCTGGGAGGCTAGCTTGACCTCAAAAGTGGCTTTATTGGACTTAACCAAACCTCTTAGTTGCCTGTTTAGAGAGAGTTCTTATCTTTATGGTAGTTACACTTCCTGATTTTAACCATGATTTTTTTCCTTTTGTTGTATAACCTGTTTAATTTGGGATGCCACCGGGGTTGTTTGGGCTTACATCTGGTAGGTACAGCAGCCTCTATGTAGCCATTGACATGGTTCTATATTGTTCCTGTGAACAATTCTGCATAGGCTGCTGTGTTCTCTGGGTTTGGACAAGCACTGAGTTTTGACAAATTATCACTTAATAAAAGGTAGTGTGCCTTGGAATAGTTCCTAACTTTTATTGGGTTTACTGGGATTACCAAGTTGATTTTGATTTCAAAGGAGACTACATTATTAATGGACCTTACCAGGGTAGACGTGAACTGGGGGAGGGAGGTGCAGCATTCTCCCATATTTGTGAGTATGAGGTCCAGTATGCTGGAACCTCTAGTGGGCATGTGCACCAACTGGTCAAGGGTGTTTGCATTTATGAATTCCAGGAATTTCGGTGCCTGCATTTTTGAGACTGGGTAGAATTCTCAGTCTATGGTGGGGTAACTAAAGTCCCCCAAGAGTAATGTGGTAGGTGGGATGGTGAGTGTCTATAGTAGGTCTAAGTATGTACTATGAGTTTTATGGAACATAGAGGGTGGCCTATAGTTTGCTAGGATATGGTATGTGTAGAACAGAGTGTGTGTATATACCTTTAAGAAGCATTTCCAGATGTAGCACATGCATATAAATACTTGCTCATGCAGGCAGCAGTGCCATTTTGAAAGAACAGCCAGTGTTAAAAAGTTTGATTTTGGTGCAGTTATTCTTCAAGGGGACAGATCTGTTGCTTATGCACCTAGAACTCTTACCCAAAATAAGATGCAGTATGCTCAAATTGAGAAGGAACTTTTGGCAATTGTGTTCACATGTTTGAAGTTCCATGATGGCCGAGCTATCCAAGTACAAAATGACCATCAACCTCTAGTCACTATTTTAAAGAAGCCTATGCATTCAGCTCCAGCAAGACTACAAACAATGATGCTCAAATTGCAAAAGTATAATTTCAGAATGGTCTATCCAAAAGGTAAACTTCTTTATCTGGCTGATACCTTATCCAGATCACCCAGAAATACCATGGAACAACGTGATGCAGAGAATTTTGACTTTGATGTCAAAGTGCATAATTTTTCTTCTACGAGACTTGATGAGCTGAGAGATCATACAAAGACTGATCCAATTTTGCAAAAGCTCAACCACTTCATCAATGTAGGATGGCTGTCAAAGCAATCCTGTGTACCACCAGAAGTACAACCTTATTTCCCATACAGAAATGAGATGCTGATGGAAGATGGTATAATTTTCAAAGGTCCAAAAGTTATTGTTCCTACTTCCTTACAATGTGAATACATTCAGATTTTGCATTGTGGCCATCCAGGTTCCAATTCTACCAAAAGAAGGGCGAGAGAACTAGTATTTTGGCCTTCTCTATCGAAAGACATTGATAAAGTGCTTTCTTCTTGTTCAGTGTGCAACAGTACTAAGCCGCATTTGCAAAACGAGCCACTTCAGCTAAGCCAAATTCCTGAACTACCTTGGTCAACAGTAGCCAGTGACATATTTCAGTGAGCAGTCAGCATTACTTAGTGTTGGTGGACTCTTATTAAAACTGGTTTGAGATCAATTTGTTACCTAACCTAATGTCCACTGCTGTTATTATTAAGATGAAACATCATTTCTCAGTGCATGATAGTCCACACAAAGTTATTTCTGACAACAGTTCTCAGTTTACTAGTCAGTTGTTTCAGAGATTTGCAAGAGTGTGACTTTATCCATATTACTAGTAGTCCTGAATACTCAGTCAAATGGCTTTGCCGAACATGCAGTACAGAGTGCGAAGCAATTAAAAGAGAGGTCAAAGTGTGCCAATACTGATATCTTCTTGAATTTGCTGAATCTCAGAAATATACCCCATGACAACTAACTTGGTTCGCCTGCTCAGAAATGTCTATCTAGGCAAACCAGAACAACCTTGCCTATTAGTTCTAGTTTGTTGGTGCCTAATGCTAAAAACAACAGAGCAATCAAAGCCCAACATTTTAAGAAGCATTCTCAGAAGTCCAGCTATGACAAAATGAGCAGATTTCACTTTGATCGAGTTGGTCAAGTGAGAGGTATATTTGCCGAGCCGAGATCTTACTTAGTGGAATCTGAGGGTATAGAGTACAGGAGAAACTGCAGACATCTTCTTCCTGTATCAGAAAAGGTATCACAGCATCGTACCTGTGATACAGAGTCTAGATCTCAGAACAACCCTGACAATGTTCATACCAAAGAACATGTCTCAGTATCCATTCCCATTCCTGATGAGGTCCCAGTTGTCCCCAAAGTTGAACATTCCTTGAAGATGGTCCCCATTGCTAGATCCAATTCTGACTTTTATGTTACATAATCAGGTCATATTTCTAAACCTAGCGTAAAATACACAACAACCTGGATATGATTGTTTTATGTCTAACTCTGTATAATTGCATGTCAAAATATCATTTCTGTAAACTGCATGCCATTTCATATATGAATCATTCCTCAAAGAGGGAGGATGTAGAACAGAGCGTGTGTATGTACCTTTAAGAACCACTTTCAGATGTAGGCTGTAGCATGTGCATATAAATAGTCAGCACGTGCAAGCAGCAGTGCCATTTTGAGAGAACAGCCAGAGTGTTAACATGTATGAGTGTGGTAGTCAGTCTGTTTATAGGTTTATTTAAGTTTAAGTTACAAAGCCTCATTCCTGAAGTGTCTGTGTGTAATAATTCTGCTTGAACTGAACCCATGGATGTTTGTCTGTTTTATCCTTACCAGACAAGTGACAGTATGGGATTTTATTTATAGTGAGCTGTACATGGAGAAACTCCAATGCTAAATCCTGTTTAACCAACCTAGAGATATGCTTGTTACAGATCAGTAGCGAGACACCTCCACCTGTAGTCCATGTCTGTGCAGCTACTGGTGTAAAAATGTGGAAGGCACTGTAACTTTGCACTGCCGGGATATTCTCTGCAGCTTTAAACCATGTGTCTGTAACTGCACAGATGTCTTATATATTCTCCAGGGTGAGGAGGGCTTAGAGGGAATGTAGTTTTTTGTATAGCCTCCTGGCATTTTGGAGTAACATCTTGAGGTTCAGTTGACTTGATTTTGCTATGTCAGTAGGTTTGTCAATTCGACATTGCATAAAATATGCTCTATGGGGAGGATAAAGCTTCAGTCAGCATTCAAAAGCATAAAGGGGACAGGTGCAGACCATCCTTGGCAAAGCCGTGTGTTATGTTAACTATGTATTCCCATACTGACAAATATTGAAACCCCACAGAATGACACCAGAAACTTAGCCAGTTATTAAACTCAATCATCTTTTGTTTGCATTGTGGCATCATTATTGGTGAAGGAAATGTGCTGTTCAGTGATAGGATAACAGCCTGAGGCACATAATCAGAGAGATTTATAATGTCTTTTTTTATATAGCCTAGGGAGGTAGATCTTAGGTCATTTCCACCAGCACTAACTGTGATGGAATCGTACTGGTACCTGTGGTGCAGTGGCTTGAGTGCACGCGTGTGATTTCGTGGATTTTGTTTCCAGATAGGCAACTAACCGTTCTCTTCTCCTTATTCAGCCTGGTTAGAGAGGCATCAGCTTGCCTTACAATGGAGTCCCCTATGACTAAAGTCCTGGGAAGTGCGTTTGCATAACTTACAGACTTTGTATTTGGGGCTCCACTGACTGTGATGTTAGATATGTTGCTTTTGTTGAGTGCTTTTAGGTTTGCTGAAGATAATATTTGGAGCTGGGCGATCTAGGAGGTCTCTGATGTTTAGGAGGACTGCATTTAAGTGTTTCAGCATATGTTGATTTATGTGTTGTGTGCTATGTTTGACGGATGGTGTGTGTGTGTGTGTGTGTGTGTGTGTGTGTGTGTGTGTGTGTGTGTGTGTGTGTGTGTGTGTGTGTGTGTGTGTGTGTGTGTGTGTGTGTGTGTGTGTGTGTGGCTTTGACAACCTGATGTGTACTTGTATGCAAGAGTTTAGTCTCCATTGACACTGTGCATGTACACCTCTTGTGTACTGTATTCGTTAATTTAAGGATTAAACAGTTGTCAGTAAACATGAGACAGTTTTTACATTGTCTCAAGATACCCATATCCACCCTGGAAGTGGGATCTTTAGAAAAGGGTAATAGTGAATTAAATAGAAAAAAAAATAGAAATTGTGGAAACAATACATGCAGAATAATGTTTTGGAGAAGAGAGGTTTAATGGAAGACAGAAACTGAGCAAGTCATGTAATTTTGGATTCATGGTAATTGTATAAATGAACATATGTGATGTATGTATGTAACTGTGAACATGCTGACATGCTTTGTTTTCTTTTATATAAATGTATGTTTGCTTATGTCTTAAGTGATATTTCAATAAACATGTTAAAAAAAAGCTGGCTAGAAATTAGGAAATTGCATACCCATGTTGTTCAGTCCTCTGGTGAGCTACAAGGATGTGGTGTACAGTAGTTAACAGAAGGCTATTAAGGGTGCTTTTTTTGGGGGTGGAGGTAGACTAGGCTATCAAATACTAAATTCTACTAAATTTAATGGTATCACCACTCAGCGTGAAAACTGGCTGCTCTAAGCTTGTCAGTTCCCATGGAATTTTCTCTGTACTCACCGCTTTACAAGGCACTGCTTTATAGATGGTTCTAGAGGGAAAATTTGCTTTTAGTTGTTTGTGGCTATACAGGGCACTGGTATGGTGAGCAGCTCTATGCAAACACATGAAATTGAAATTTATACCAGCATTGTAAATACAGAAGACTGACCCCTGAGCCTTCTGGCCAATAAAACAACTACACTTGGAGACCCTTGTCTGTTTCCCAGATCAGACCAGGGAAACACCTACTGCTACTAGATGAATAATCTGAGTCCTCAGTGTAAAAACACAGTAAAAGAGTGTCCCAAGTGCAATGCTACCATAAACAAACCTAAGGAGAGGCACAAGGACAGGCAATAAGTAAATCAAGATATCAATAACAGTGTACTTTAAACAGCTTATAAAGGTGTGATTATTTAAAACAAATACTTTGATTTGGCTAGATGGCATCAGATGCAAAACAAACACTTCTGAGGTACACACAAAGATGACATGCATTGCTGATCTCTGTGGAAATCAGCCAAGAGCCACTCAGTGATGCTGAATTTATACAAGACACTAAAAACAACGGAAGCTGATTAATAAGCCCACTGGCCAATAAAATGGCACACTGTGCTTTCTGGTATGTTTCCCAATTTGGATAGACCAGACTACCACCTACTGCCACTAGATGGAAAATTCTCAGACTTCTTGTAAAAAACATAGAAAAGAACTTGCTGGAGTGTAAAAAAAATACACTACTTTATCCAGCAACTAGCTAGGTAATGAATTCTGAGCAATTATAGCAGAACAACAATGATAGGCAGAATGCTCTTTTTTAAAACACAAGGAAAGGCAAATAAACAATCCAAGATAGCAACAGCAGTATAGAGTGGGAGGAGCTTTCAAAGCTCAGGTTACACTAAGGATGGGCAGGTTAAAATCAAGTTTTAAAAGCAGAGCAAAAATGGTGTGAATGGGAAAACTCACCCGCAGGGAGTCAACAGTGCTTGTAGTTTTTCCAGGCCTTGAGTCTTATCAGAGAAGACAAGGCCACAGATATACTCTGTATATTGAAATATCACCCAAGAAACAAGCAAGCCAATGAAAAAAAAGAAATAAGCAAAATGTGAAGCCTAGGTAATCATCTACCTGTCACACAGAACACCAGGCCAAACAGATTTCTCAAAACAGAAAAAATACAGGAAGCAGCTCAATCAGTTTAAGCAACTACACATCAGACACAAAAAGAGAGTTGATTACTTTCCTTGTTTCTTTGTTTCATATCACTAGCAGGGAGTCAAACAGTGCTTGTAGTTTTGCAGGCTTTAAGTCTTATCAGATCTATAAGACTGTCCATTGTCTTTTTGAAGGGTACTGTCCTGCTCAGGCCTCCAGTAAGGGATCTGCTTCCTCCCTGGGGCTTCCCTGTTCTTCAAGCCCTAACCAGGGCCCCTTTTGAACCAGCTGCTACCATGGACTTAAAAGTTTCTCTCATGGAAGATGCTTTTCTTAGTTGCAGTCAATTTAGGCAAACAAGTGTCTGAACTACAGGCTTTATCTTCTACCCTGCCTTACCTTATTTACATAAGAACAGGGTATTTTTTAAGACTAATTATTCCTTCTTTTCTAAGGTGGCTTCTCAGTCTAATCTGAACCAGCTGATTCAGTTGCCTGTTTTATTTCTTATTTTCAGTAACAAGAGTGAATATATGCTTCATTGCCTGGATTCCCACAGCCAAATGAGATTATATTTGGGTAGAATAAAGCATATCAGAAAATCAGATAAGCTTGGGAACCAAATTTCAAGGTAATTTTGTCCCAATGGCTTCCCAATTGCATATCCTTTGTATATAATATGAACGGTGTACCTCTTCTTGTCAAACCAAAAGCCCGCTGTGCTAGTACAGTGTCTATTTCAACTAACTTTTTTTGTGAGTGCTTCTTTGATATTAATGCGGTGGCTACCTAATCAAACATTCATACCTTTGTGGCTCATTATAAAATAAGACATTTAATCCAAATCAGGAACAACTTTTGATATTTTGCTCAATATTGATACCACCCACTGTGTCTGTCTGGTGACTCTGACCCACGGGTGGCAAAGACATCAGATATGAAGGTTACGTACTTACCATAATGCTACATCTGTGTTATCTTCTATCTATCTCAACCATCCCTCCTCTCCATTCTGATTCCAAATAGTCACTGGTATTTGTGACTCCTGGTGGACCTTGTGGGCTGGTTCAAAGTCTGTTGTTGAAACCTTTTGGCCTGATTCCCAGCCCTTTGTAAGGAGGATTCTGTATTGCAGGTCAGGTATGATAGCCAAACCTGATCTCAGGAGATTCCGGCATTCAGAGCATTATGGGAGAGGAGGTGGAACTTCATATTGAAGATTCCAATGTGCCAGCCTCGGATCCAATAACTTACAGGCACAGAAGGATGGAAGAGGACAACATGGATCTAGCATTATTGTATGTACATAACTTTCATTTTTCAAATCCTAAAGCTGACCCAGCTGCGACTTTTATCCAGAATTGCTTCCACAAAGCAGTTTGCTGCTGCTCACCTCACTCACTCTGACAAGGATGGGAAGGCAATGGATAAGTTAGTGAAAAAAACATATTCCTGTAGTACTTTGACTTTAAGGAGTTTAAAATGTCGAGATCATATGCTAATGTTTTTACTTTTGTTTTTTTGAAAATATGCAGAAGTCTATATCTGATCCCTCTTCTGAGGTAAAAATCCTTGATTGCCTGTATTGCATACATTTCTCAAGTAACTAAGCACATTTTAAAGCCTGTGTATGATGATACGAATTTCTTCTCCAGACCTGTTGCTTCTGGGTCTATTTTGAGTCTAGCTTAGCTTCATTCTCAGAATCTTCTGGAATACTTTAAAGGTAGAATTTTAAGTTCTCCCTTAGATAAGGAGTTCCTGTTTGACTCTTCTGCAGATGAAGTTTTGAAAAAGTGTGATGAAAGGGCAAAGTTAAGATAAGGAGTGACTCATTTTTCAGTCCTCTGTTTTCAAAAGAAATTTCTCTTTTGCCATGGCTCCCTGTTTCCATAAGTCTTTTAAGCAGCAAGGTACCAGCAAACATTTTAATAAGCACTGGCAAGGAGGTTGTAAAAAAACATGAAAAGCTTCAAAACACAAGCACAGTCATGCAGAGAGGACTATATCTACCTGTTTAGGATGTCCCCCACCCTGGCAACCTCTCCATCTCCCAAACTTCATTTTCATTCATATATGGTACCAGATTTTTACAAACAGATGGGATGTTCATCATTCTCAATGCTCCAGTAGCCTTTGGCTATATGGGTTGTAGCCTTTCCCAAGATACAACTGGCCAGTCTTCAAAGATGTTTGGCTCCCATACCTGCCTCTGACTACTGATTGGCTAGCTCCTTAGAGAGAAATCAGCAGAGTGCAGACAACTTCAGTATTTTCTCGCCACCTAAAGGGAAAACAGCTCCAAATCTTCACAGGCTTCTTATCTGGCAGATAATTCCACATTGGAAAATCCTTTCACACAGAAAATATGACCTTTTTAGATATTCTGATATATTTATTTTATGAAGAATAATGGCAATTTTATTAATATCCAAAGTTTCTTGCGAGAAATTGCTGTTTTTAAAATGGGGCTTATTGAATACTTGGGCTGTTTTTGTAAGAAAAATGTACTGTTTTTAAGCATTTAAACTGAAGTGTATGGATTTAAAGATGGGAAGTGTTTTAATGTACTTAAAACAGGGAGTATTTTGGTGCTTGTGTACATTTCATGACAACTGCATTACTTTACTACTTAAGACATTTTCTTTGAGTGTATTATATATAACCATGCAGAAGTGTATTTCGGGGCTTGAAATGTATTTTATGTTTGATGCTTGTGTACACTTCATTACAACTTACCTTCATTTCTTGTTTTATCTCAGTGCACTTCTTGTGAAAGTGACTTGGATTTCTGATAGGGTTTTTATGTACTGCTTGTGTTTTTTAGTTTTGAAGTTTGAGGGACAGTGTGGGGAAATGTAAGTGCATCTGCTGCCTGTGAACACTACTCTGACAACTTAGCTTCCAACTAGTCCTGCCCTTTCTCCCACTGTACCTAAAAAGAAAAAGCTGAATAGGAGCCATTGTTTACACCAAGACAATGCCTCAGCCACTGGTGGGTGACTCTGCAGTGACCATTTGTTGTTCCACAGACCACTGCTTTCTCTGAGTTTCTCTGGGGTGGTTAGTTCAGCCACCATGGATCAGGGCTTTGCTGCATCCTGTTGCAGCTGTTCTTAATGTTCAGTCCTGACATAGTGAACACATCTTTTTTGGGTCTGAGAGTTTCTTCAGTAGGTTTTTCTCAGAGGGCCTGGGAAAGAGACCTCTTGCCTGTGATGAAGTACCATCTCTGTTTCTTTCCATGGATGTCCTTAGGAAAAAGAAACAAACAATTAGGCATTGCTAATTTAAATACATTTTGTCTGTTCATAAGGATGATTTTCTTATCATAGCCAGGAATTTATTGCAGGCTTTCTGTTTTGGAGAACAACAACCTGTAACCAAAGACTAGGTCAATGTATTCCTGAGGAAAATGTTGGAGGACCCTGACACAGACAGAGACAGGGCTTTTGTCTGATTTTCAAGCTAAAGACGCTGATTCAGAGGAAAGTTTGCCCTTTCCAGCTCCATTAGATGAGCTTTCCTTTTCTAAGACTGTTACTTTTATTTTTATTGGACTGCTATCTTTACTGTAATCTGTTTCATGGAGCTTTTCTCCTCGGGTCTCCACTGAAAATGGGCTCTCTGGGCCCAGTGGACTTCCCCGGTAATCAAACTGGAAATAAATAATAATAAAATGAGGTAACTGTTTTGTGGGAACAACTGGATGATCCTATAAACTGAGGAGATATGATATGCTTCAAATGGACGTGCTCATGTTACACCTGTTCCTCGTATTATGCCAGCCCTGAAGGGTATGTTAAATGCTGCCTGCAATAAATCTGACACTCAGCCTTCAGTTCCCCCAAAAGGCAAAACAACTTATTAAAACCAACCCTTCTCTTCTGGGCAAGAAGGGGTAAGACATTAGATTTCATACGAATTTCTTTATTCCAGTTTATTCTGTCAGGTGTTTACAGCTTGTGGGATTGTTTTACTACACTTCCTTCAGAAGGTAGGTCCTGTCTGAATCCTAGCATTTCTAACCCATCTTGGTTGTCTAAAGCTTTGAAGAGTGTATAGGATTGTACAGATACTGCCTAGGGCCACTAACATGCTTTGAAGAGTGTATATGCTTGTACAGATACTGCCTAGGGCCACTACTACTACTGCTGTTTTGAGAACATATGTCTGGGTATTTGCTCACATTTTCTGATGAGGTCAAATTTGAGATTTTGTTTGGTTTTGTTGCTGCTGAAGTTCTCATTTTGATGACACAGGGAAATCAATTCAATGAGTTGCTAAGATTTTTCAAGCCCAAGATTATAAATCTTATAAACTCTTTTTTAAGACAATAATCCTTGGTATCTTCTGAAAAATGGGGAACATAAAAGAGATGGCAGGAGGGGAACAATAAAAAATGAATCCTTTCAAACAAAAGGGACAGGCTACTCCATTAGAATGACCATGCCAGCGTCCTGTCCCTACATCACTACGTCTGTCCCATAGACTAGCTCTTAACCTTTCCCTCTGGTAACACATTGTTTCAGACTTTTGGGTATTAATACTGGTTCAGGAGGATGACAGTTCTCACTGGCCACACACACCTTCTTTTGAGGGAGTTCCTCTCTACCCTCCAAGCTAAATAGAGTTTTTTTTCCTCAGGTTCTTCAACATAAGCTTACCCTAACAGTCATCCTACCACTGCCTTTAGACCAGTTGGAGAAAGGAAGGCTTTTACTCTAGAATATTTCTGTTTTCAAAGAACAAGTTTCCCAGAGACCAGTTCTAGATGTTATTTTGAAGACTAAGTGGTCTACTGATCTGACATCTGCAAGAGAGTATCCAGGTTTTGTAACTATTAATGATGGGTTAACCCTTTTGCTTATCCATGTATACAGGGTTATTGTAAAAAAACCTCACTTTATATATGCCCTTAATTTCCTTCAGAATATGAATGGCAGGAATAAAACATTCTATATACTCTGGCCGTGTTTTTGCAACTTGAGTATTATATTGTCATAAGGAAAGCTATACAGCTGTGTAATTTTTAGTATGGGACTGGAAAAGAACAACCTGTGTCAATTCAAACAGTTCCAGTTGGTTGTTCCTTATATCTTTTCTAGTTATTCCCACAGTGGTAAAGAATTTCCAGGGAGGATTAAGGTACAGTCTAATACAGCCTTGTCTTCTTTGATGGCATATTGGAAATGAAGCATTCTTGGGACAGCTACATGCTCCCTTATACATACTTTTACAAAGCACTACATACTGGATTACTTTTCCAGACCCAGCACTGGCCTTTCCTAGGACCATACTTCATGGCTCCTGGACCCTTATCCTTCCTTCTTCTGCAGTGGATACGCTTTGGTAATCAATTGAAATAACCAAAACCTACTGCAGCAGTGAGAATGATGAACATAGTACAGTTGTCAAAGTTATACTTAGTTACCATAGCAGTAGATGTTTGAATTCCTCACTGCTGCAGTAGTCGCATCCACCCTTCACCCCCCCCTTCTACAGTGTATAGTTGGGATGAAAACTTGTACATTTATATCTTTTTGAGGTTTCAAGGTGAGTAAGTTTTCTCTCTTCTTTAGGTATGAAAGTCCTGAAGTTGTCTACATTCTGACTGCTGGTTGCCTTCTTAGGGACTAGCCAATCAGCAGTCAGAGTGTAGATGTGGGAGGGAACCAGAGCTTTCTTAAGACTGGCCAGTTCTATATCATAGGTTCATAGGTTCATACTAGGCTATCTGCCCTAGGGCATTTATAAGCCTAGACAGAGTATGTTTGTCTTTCGCCACCCATTTTAAATTAATTTTGCTATGCCCTTTTTCGAGGTTAGTATACTGTGCCTCTGTCTAACAGTGACACAGAAGTGATACCCGGGGTAAACCTATGATCTCCCATCCACTCATCAAGATTCCTCTTGAAGAGAGTCAATGAGGGACTCTGCCTAACCTGGACTGGGATTTTATTCCAGAGTGAAGGGAGCCTCTGGGTTATGAATCTGTCCCTCCAGCATGTCCTATTTATTTCAGTGCTGAGGTTCAAGTCTCTCGAGCGTGTAGCTCGATGGGATTTGGATTTTTTGAGGTGCAGCATGTCCCTTAATTCTGGGTTGGACATGGCTTTATACGCCAGGCACAGGTCGCCTCTGAGCAGGCGGTATGCCACTGAGTAGAGCTGGAGTTTCTTTAACCGGGTAGCATATGGCATCTGTTTGAGCCCTTTGATCCTCTTGGTGAGGTACTTTTGGGGTCTTTCCAGTTGCTGCAGGTGTTTGGTAAGGTACATCCCAAAAGGGGCATTGTACTCGATTATGGGCCTGATGAGGGATGAGTAAAGAGGCACGATGACCTCCCCTAATCTAGATGTGAATCCCTTCATGATTAGGTGGGCTATATAAAATGTTTTTCTAACCACTTTGGCCACGTGGTTGTCATAGGTTCATAGGTTCATAGGTTCATACTAGGCTATCTGCCCAAGGGCATTTATAAGCCTAGCCCATAGTTATGTGGCTTTCGCCACCCCTTTAGTTTGAATAAAAACTATGCCTATCATTTTGCTGTGCCTCTGTCAAGCAGTGACACTGAAGTAATCCCTGGGGTATATCTGCAATCTCCCATCCATTGGTCAAGATTCCTCTTGAACAAGGCCAGAGAGGTGCTCTGCCTCACATGTACCGGGATTTTGTTCCACAGCATAGGGAGTCTCTGGGTGATGAATCTGTCCCTCCAGCACGTTCTATTTATAACCGTGTCAAGGTTTAAGTCTCCCGCCCTTGTGGTTCTGAGGGATCTAGATTTTTTGAGGTGAAGCATATTCATCAAATCTGGGTTTGACATGGCCTTATATGTCAGGCACAGGTCACCTCTGTCAAATGAGAGATTGCTATCAACTTGGGTTCCCAAGTCCCTAATTACTTCTTCTGTACTTAATGGATTACCACCTATGTGGTAATTTGTGGGCACTTTGTTTTTGCCAAAGGGGATGACTATACACTTTTTGTCGTTTAGCTTGAGGCCATGGCTCTGGCACCAGTTGTCTGTTTCTATGAGGCCCTTTTGGAGGATGCTTGTGTCGGCTGGAGAGTCGATTATGGCGCCCAGTTTGCAGTCATCTGTGAACTTGGTCAGCCACAGTCCTTCTGTGTTGGCCTGTACCTCCGAGAAATATATACCGAACAAGAGAGGTCCCAGGACTGAGCCTTGTGGGATGCCACTTGTAACTGATTTGGAGTCTGACATGGCTCCAGCAATTCTAACCATGTGGGTTCTGTCCTTGAGCCAGTTTGCAACCCATCTAGTGACATAGGGGTTTATATTTAAGCTGGTGAGCTTATCTATAATGCCCGAGTGGGGTATTGTATTGAAGGCTTTTGCGAGGTCCAGGTAGGCTGTGTGGACCACCTTCCCTTCGTCAATGGCCTTGGTGACTGTTTCAAAGAAGTCGACCAGGTTTAAGAGGCAGGATCTGCCCTTAACAAAGCCGAACTGGGTAGGATCCAGTGTCTGTAGGTCCCCAATATCTTTATTTATGAGGTCCATGATGATCCTTTCCATAGCTTTGCAGACCAAGCTAGTCAGGCTTATGGGGCGATAGTTTCCAGGGTCCGTTGAGGCACCACCTTTGTGGAGAGGGACCACTGTTGCTGTACGCCACTCTTTGGGTACATATCCTGTAGTAAGGCTGAGATTGAACAGTAGTTTTATGTTTGGGTTTAGCTCTTCTTGGAGTTCATGTAGGATGCAGCCCGGGACACCGTCTGGTCCCATTGATGCTGTGTTTTTTGCTTTGGACAGGGCGGCTCTTACCTGAGCATCTGAGATGTCAGGGGGGCAGCACTCTGCTGGGATAGATATTTGCCCTTTTGGTGGGGAGAAGTTTGCGCTGAACCTGTCAGCTAGGATGTTGGCAATGTCTGTGGGTTCGGTGTATTTTTTGTCATTTTGGACTAATTCTGAGCATATCTGGGAATTCCCACCCAGGTTCCTAACATAACTAAAGAAAGCCTTGTGATTATCCTTAGTGTCCTGTGCAATTTTTCTCTCAAAGCTGGCCTTAGACGATTTTAATAGTGCCCTTGGTTTTTTGCTAATACTGATCAGAGATGCCTTCCCTTTTTGGGATTTTGCTCTATCATGTAGTAGCTTCCTCCTTCTATTGTATAGTTTGTTTATGGCTGGGGTCCACCAGACAGGACGTCTGCCTTTGGAGGATTGGGTCTTGGTCTTATTTGGGATTGCATGATCCATGCATTCCTGAAGGTGTTCACAGAATGCATTTATAAAGGATTCTGCGGTCTGGGCCATATTTTCCCCAGGCCCGGTGGCATTGAAGGATTCCACCTCGGTTTTGAGGAGTGTGAAATTTGCTTTAGAGAAGTTTTTCACTGTGGTTTTATGGGCAGGGGGTGGGGTCGGGATGTGAATATCCAGTGAGATCAGTTTATGGTCTGATCTTACCAGTGAGGGATACACTTCTGGTCTGGAGCATAGAGTCCCCATGTTGGTGATGATCAGGTCCAGTATGTTTTCCCCTCTTGTGGGGGTGGTAACAAGTTGTTCCATAGCATTTGAGTTTATGAATTCTAGGAACCTTTGGGCTAGGGTGTTGGAGCTAGAGTAATGCTCCCAGTCTATGTTTGGGTAGTTAAAGTCGCCCAATATAATGGTGTTTGGAGAGACTTTCATATTTTCCAGTGTTCTCAGGAAGGCCGAGTGGGGTTCCTGGGTTTGGGAGGGTGGTCTGTAGCAGGCTATAAACTGGAAGGCATTTTTACCCACTGTTAGTTGCACATGGATAGTCTCTGATGCTTCGTGCTTTGCCACCAACCTGGAGGTGTGGGTATCTTTGATGAATATCGATACTCCCCTCCTTTGTGGTTCGGTCCAAGTTTTGGGGCCGAAAAGCATGGTATGAGGTATAACCTGGTAGTGCTGGGGTGCTCTCGGGAGCCCTGAACCAGGTTTCTGTTACTGCACAGATATCGATGTTCTCCATGCTAAGGAGAGTTTCAAGTGCGTGCATTTTGAGGTTTAGACTTCTGGCGTTGAGTAGCATTACTCTTAGTTTCTTATCCCTTGTGATACCTATGGAGGTGGGTTTGTCTTTTGAGCCTTGCCTAAAAAGGCACTATGGGGGTAGCAAGAGCCTTTGCCAATATCCGAAAGCCCAGGGGTGACAGGTGCAAGCCGTCCCTAGCGAAGCATCATGGCTTGTCGAGCATATCATCCCAGGCTGACAGGCATTGGATCCCCTTTGAATGACACCAGTACTTAAGCCAATTGTTGAAATTGATCATCTTGTCTTCATATTGTGGCATCATTCTTGGTGAGAGTAAGATGCTACTCAAGGTCAGGGTCATACCGGCCTGGGCTACATGCTCAGAGAGCTCCTCTATGTCTCTTTTCATGTAGTCCAGGGAGGTACGTCTCAGGTCATTCACACCAGCATGGACAATGACTGAGTCATATTTGTACTTGCCTTGGAGTGACCTGAGTGCTTGTGTTATATGGCAGATCCTAGCGCCTGACAGGCTGCTCACCGTGACCTTCTCCTTGTTCAGCCTGGTGAGTGGGACGTCAGTGTGCCTGACGATAGTCACCTATTAAAAGTATATCAGGTGTGTTGTTTTGCCTTAAGGGCTGTGACTGTTCGGCACACTGGCTTTGTGAGATATGTGCTGCATGTGTTTTGTTTTGGGGTAGCGGTTGCTTGGGTGTCTGCTTTGGAGGTCTCTGCTGCTTAGGCAGATCTTTATTTAGAGCCTTTGAGTATGTTTTTGTGTGATTATGTGTTTGGTTTGCTGTCGTGGTAGGTCTATGTGAGACTGGAATTGTAGTGAGTGTGGTTTCCTTCTCCTCCTGACTGGTTATGCCAGTACTGAGTTAAGAGAGCTTAGCCTCCAGTTTGGCTATATGGTTGCATCTCTCACATGTGTTGGAATTTGTTGGGAGGAGGAGAGGGTTGTCTGTGTACATGAGGCAGTTGTAACATTGCCCCATGGGCAGGATACATCCCAGATAGCCAATTTTTACTGCAGTAGTGAGAAATTCAAACATCTATTGTTATGGTAAGTGGAATTTGTACAACTGTATATATTGAAGGTAATTCAGCAAGATTACACTTAGCACGGGAAATATCTTAACTTTTCCTACAGGATTCCTCATTGCCTAGTGAACCAGGTTTATCTCTTTCTTCCCTGTTCTTTGCCAGATGTTAGCCCAAGGAGTGAGAGAACATTCACCCCTCTGCCACTTGGGCAAAAGTTTGTATTCAGGGATTTTTCTGATACCAAAAATAGAAGGCTCTTGGAGACCTGTACTGGACTTTTCCTTTCTAAATGTTTTTGTCAAGATTCCCATGTTCAAAATGTTATCCCTTCAGCCTCTTTTTGCTGTAATCTCCCCTCTAGCCTTCATGATAAAGCTAGATTTAAAAGATACCCACCACCACATTTCCACTGGCAAGCAGTTCAGGCATTTTTTTAAGGTTTGTTGCGTCAGTTACATTACTAGCTCTTTTTCTTGACCTTTCCTGATTTTGTGAGCACCCCCCTGTTTCATGATCATCCTTTTCTACTTTGAATTATAGGTTTCTACTTATACTATATATAGGAGCCTTAACTGTATAGATCTAACTACCCCTTCAAATTGGGTAATCCCAATCTGCCTTGTTCTATTGGAAGAATCAGCTTATCCAAATTGACTCTTGCTGTCTTCCCCTCACAGATAAAACCCTTCAGCTCTATTAACTGCTATCCACAACTTCTCATCTGGCTGATAAAAAATATGCCTGACCTGTGTATAAGACTTCTTCTTTCGGCTTTTCCCGGTTACGGGTCGCCACGGCGGATCATCTATCCACTCATGATTGGCAGTGGAGTTTTACGGTGTTGAGTTGCCAGCCCGCGCCCAACCTTCCACAGAAGGCGCGCGCGCGCACACACACACACACACACACACACACACACACACACACACACACACACACACATACACATACACACACACTCTTAGGGCCAATTTAGAGTGTCCAATCCATCTACTGCATGTCTTTGGGATGTGCGAGGAAACCGGAGCACCCAGAGGAAACCCACACAACCACAGGGAGGACATGCAGACTCCGCACAGAAGGCACCCAAGCCGAGAATCGAACCGAAGAACCTCTTACTGTAAGGCGGCAATGCTAACCGCTGCACCACCGTGGCTGCCCTGACCTGTGTATAAGACTAAAGAGACTAAATACATTTTAACTGCTTGTATATTACTATCCATATCCATAAAAGAGAGGTTCCAGTTTCTCAGTTTTTATATTATATTTTGTTTAGTCTCTTCCCACATATCCTGAGCTGCCACACCAGAATCATTTTAATCCATGCTTAATTTTTATCATGTCCCCATAAATATGGATATTGCTGAACCAGTTTGTATGTGGCTACATAATTTACTGCTCTTGCTTTTGTTTTAGCTTCATTAATTTTGTATCCTGAAAAAACTTGAAACTTTCTCAAAATGTTCCACAACACTGAAATGTCCTTTTTCTGGTTTTATCAGGTATAAAATAACATCATCTGCAAATAGAGACAGCTTTTCTTCACTACCATACCAATTATATCCTTGAATTTCTGAGTCCCTTACTTTATTTGCCAGTGGTTCTAAATATAATGCAAATAAAGAGGAAAAAGGACACCCCTGCCTGATTCCTCTGCTCAAACAGAAATTATCAGAGAGGAACCCACCCACTTTAATTTTCGCCTCCGATCCCTAATATATCCTCCTAATCAACCTTATAATTTTATCAGGGAATGCAAATGCTTCCATAGCCCTGCTCATAAAGTCCCAGTTTACTCTGTCAAATGCTTTCTCTGCATCAAGAACCACCAACAACAGTGGTATTTGTTTTACATTCTGCTTCCCTCTGGAACATCAGTGTTCTGATGTTGTCAAATGTTTGCCTCCCCTCCACAAGACCATATTGGTCCATATGTATCAGTTTTGGCATTACTTTTGTCACTGTTTTAGCCATTATAGACATGAACACTTTATAATCATGTATTGAAACGGGCCTGTATGAGTCTGGATCTGATGGATAGTTACCCTCTTTAGGTATTACAGCTACCACTGCTTTCTTCCAGGATGTTGGTACTTCTCCTCTTAAAATACTGTTAAACAAAACCTTTCAGATCTTTATCAGTTTTTTCCCTCCCAGCTTCCAAACTACCACAGGAATACCATCTATTCCTGGGGACTTTCCTGTAGATTGGTTATACACCACCATTTTTATCTCATCTCCTCCTATCCTAATTGTTAGTAAACTGAGCCTCATTTCCCTCTAGTGTAGACATATTTAATTTCTCCTTAAACATTTCCATTTGTACCTTTTCTTGATTTCCATGTTTCTCTGCTTTATACAGACTTTCATAGAATTTCCGAAAAAAAATGTTTAATACCTATACAGATTCTCTTATCTCCCTTGTTATACGCTCCTTAAATTGGTGACAGGCCTTTCTATTTTCTGTTGCCTGAGTCGTTGTGCTAAAAATGTTGTGCTTTAGAATTATTATCAAAATTCTTTTGCTTAACAACATTCTTTCTAAACTCATGCATATTATTGAGGTAATCCCTTATTTTCTGTTTAGCATTCTGCAGTTGTTCCTTTGAGATTACCCCTATTCTGCAATAGTTTTAACATTTGTTAGACCCTGTAGATAATTCTTGTTACTTCTGTAGCATATCTTCCTTTCTTTTATTTCCACCCCATTTTTAAACTCCACTGTAATTTTATCCCACTCCCTAGCTAGATTTTCAGAATACATTTCTATCTTCTCTAATAGCTCCTGAATAATTTCCACTACCCATTCTGTAAATTCTTCTCTTTTCAACAGACAGGTGGGAAAGTGCCAGTGTCTCATTTTTATTTCATTACCCTGTGTTTTTATTTTATTTATTATTGGCACGTGATCTGAAATAGTCATTGGGTGCATGTCAAGACTTTAAATTACATGCACATCTTCCTGCAAAATGTAAATTCTGTCTAGCCTAGCCCAGTTTTTGTATCTTGGGGACTAATATGTAAATTCACTCCAAACTCCTAGTACTGAATTCACACCTTCCATGCCAAATATTTTCATACATTTCTTCAAAAATCTACCCTCCTTTGTTATATTTTCCCGTATGGGCCTCCCAGACACATCTTCACTGCTGCAAATCAAATTCCAGTCCCAACCTATAAAATAATATTCCTTGCTGGAAGCTGACTATTTATAGATTCATAGGTTTATAGGTATATACTAGGCTAATGGCCCTGGAGCCTTTACAAGCCTAGTCCATAGGATTAACCTGGCATTGCGCCACCTGACATTAGTTCCTAGTGCATCTCTCGAGTAGAGCCACTGGAGTGATTCCCAGGGTGAACTTTCTAATTCCCATCCACTCATCAAGATTTCTCTTGAAGAAGGCTAGTGAAGTGCTCTGTTTGGGGTCTATATCAGAAGCTTAAACTTTCAAAAGTTCGAGTCTCATATGGTCGACACCATATGAGCGAACATTTGAAAGCTCGAAAGTTTCAACTGAGATCGCCGTAGGGAAGATTTCCCTTTCCTTCACTGTAGTGCTACCTTGGAGTTTGTATATTTAAGTAGCAGGGGTTGTGGGGGGGGGGCACTACCCCCCTGCTCAGAGCAATCAGGTAGGTTTTTTTTGTTTTTGTTTAGTTTTTATTATATGTTTGATGTTGTAAAAGTTTGCTCATATGGTGTCAATCATATGAGCGTCGAAGTTTTAAAACTTTGAGCATATAATATAGACCCCTCTGTTTGACATGTATGGGAAGTCTATTCCATAGCATGGGCAGTAGACCCCTCTGTTTGACATGTATGGGAAGTCTATTCCATAGCATGGGCAGTCTCTGGGTTAGGAACCTGTCCCTCCAGCATGTTCTGTTGATTGTGACAATGCGGTTAACGTCTCTGGAGCGTGTGGTGCAGAGGGACTGGGATTTCTTTAGATTGTAGCATTTCTAACAGAGCTGGGTCAGAAATGGCTTTGTAAGTCAAGCAGAGATCGCCTCTAAGTAGGTGATATGAGACAGGGCATAGTTGGAGTTTTTTTAGTCTGTCCATATAGGACAACTGTTTAAGGCCTAGGATCATCTTTGTGAGGTACTTTTGCAGCCTCTACAGTTGTTCCAGGTGTCTAGTGAGGTACATGCCAAATGGGGGGCACTGCACTTGATGATTGGATTAATCAGGGAAGAGTAGAGGGAGACAATAACCTCTTTCTTCTTGGATGCAAAACCCTTAGTAATGAGATGTGCCACATAGAAGGACTTTCTGACCACAGTGGCAATGTGGTAGTCAAAATAAAGGTTGCCGTTAACCTGTGTTCCCAGATCTCTTATAATGCCTTCTGTGTTCAGTGGACTACCATCAATGTGGTAATTCATGGAACCGAGTTTTCCCCAAAGGGGATGACGACACATTTTTTGACATTGAGCTTAAGGCCATGGTTCAGACACCAGTCGTTGGTCTCAGTGAGGCCTTTCTGCAGGATGTCAGCATCACCTAGGGAGTTACTAATAGCTCCCAACTTGCAATCGTCTGTGAACTTTCTCAGCTAGAGTCCCTTCATGTTGGCCTGGACCTCAGAGAAGTAGATACCAAACAGGAGAGGACCTAGGACCGAACTCTGTGGGACTCCACTTGTGACTGGTCGGCAGTCTGACTTGGAGTCAGCTACTTTCACACTGTGGTTTCTACCTGTGAGCCACTTTGCAACCCACCTAGTGATATAGGGGTTGATGCCTAGCTTAGTGAGTTTTTCTATGATTCCAGAGTGGGGAATGGTATAAAAGGCCTTGGCCAGATCAAGGTAGGCTGTATGAACCACCTTGCTTTCATCCACAGCTCTGGTGACTGAGTCAAGGAAGTCAACCAGGTTGAGCAGGCACGATCTACCCTTCACAAAACCAAACTGTGTGGGATCCAGAGTTTGGAGATTTCCTGTATCCTTGCTTATTAGGTCCATGATGATGCGTTCCATAGCTTTGCATATCAGAGTCATCAGGCTAATGGAGCAATAGTTCCCAGGGTCTGTAGTCAGCCCTCCTTTGTGGAGAGGGATGACTGTAAGCAGTGCGCCATTTGGTAGGAACAAAGCCTGAGGTGAGGCTGTGATTGAACAGGGCACACAGGTGTGTCAGTTTACTCTGTAGTTCATGTAGAACATAGCCAGGGATATTATCAGGTCCCATAGAAGCTGTATTTTTGGCCTTGGACAGTGCTGTTTTAACCTGTGCAGCAGTAATACTGGGTGCCTGGCAATCTACTGGTATTGTGATTGGTGCTTGGGGGGGGTAAAGATGGCACTGAATCTGTCAGTCAGTATATTGGCAATATCTGTTGGCTTGTTATAGAAGGTACCATTGTGCAGTAGCTCAGAGCAAATCTGGGTATTGCCGTGGAGATTCTTTACATAACTATAGAAGGCCTTGTGGTTGTCTTTACTATCTGCTGCAATTCTGTTTTCATAGCTAGCTTTAGAGGATTTGATGAGGGATATCAACTTTTTGTTGAGGCTGATAAGGGAATTTTCCTGTCTTGGGACTTCACCTTATTCCACATCAGTTGCTTCCTTCTGTTGTAGAGTTTGTTTCTGGCAGGGGACCACCAGATTGGCTTCCTTTTTTTGGAGGAGAGCATCTTGGTTCTATTGGGTATGGCGAGATCCATGCATATGTTTACGTGTTTGTACAGTGCATTGGTGTATGATTCAGCAGTCATGCAACTATTCTCCATTTGCATGGGTGCCGTGAAATTAGCCACCTCTGTTTTTAGGAGCCCAAAGTTAGCTTTGGAGAAGTTTTTCATGGTGGTTACCTTTTCGGGGGGGGGGGGGTTGTGGATTTCAAAGGTAATTAGTTTGTGGTCGGATCTAACGAGGGAGGAGTTGATTACTGCTGTAGAGCAACAGTCGCCCGTGTTAGTAATGACCAGGTCAAGGATGTTGCTACCTCTAGTGGGGGTAAGAACAAGCTGGTCCAGGGCATTGGAATTAATGAATTCCAGGAAACGCTGGGCAAGTGTATTGGTACATGAGTAGTTTTCCCAGTTAATGGAGGGGTAGTTGAAGTCTCCCAGTATGAGAGTGTTAGGTTGGACTAATATTTTCCAGAGTGCTTAGGAACATGGAATGTGAGTTCTGGGTCATGGTTGGGGACCTATAGCAGGCTACGACCTGAATTGTTGTCTTACCCAATGTTAGCTGCACCTGAAGTATCTCTGATGCATTATGTTGGGCTACCAGTCTGGAGGTGTGTGCATCCTTTATGAATATGGAAACACCACCACCTTTGGAGCTTTGGTCCAAGTTCTGGGGCCAAAAGGTGTGGAATGAGTTATAGCCTGGTAGTGCAGGAGTGCTTTCTGCTGCTTTGAACCAGGTCTCTGTTACAGCACAAATGTCGATGTTCTCCATTATGAGGAGTGCTTTGAGCAAGTGCATTTTGAGATTTAGACTTCTAGCACTGAGCAGCATGACCCTGAGATTGCATTTGTTTGTAGCTGTTATGGTGGTAATTTCGTCTTTGGAACACAGCCTAAAAAAGGCACTATAGGGGTGGCAAGAACCTTGGCCAGTATCTGGAAGCCCAAGGTGACAGATGCAGGCCATCTCTGGCAAAGCATCGAGGTATGTCAATCATGTCATCCCAGGCAGACAGATACTGGATCCCCTTGGAATGACACCAGAAACTTAGCCAATTGTTGAAATCAATCATTTTCTGCTTGTACTGTGGTATCATTCTGGGTGATGGTAGGATACTGCTCAGGGCTAGGGTCATACCAGCCTGGGCTACATAATCTGAGAGCTCCTCCATGTCTCTTTTCATGTAGTCCAGGGAGGTATGTCTCAGATCATTCACACCCACATGTACAATGGCAGAGTCATATTTGTACCTGTTGTTGAGGGACCTGAGTGCATGTGTTATGTGGTGGATCCTGGCACCTGACAGGCAGCTGACTGTTAGTTTCTCTTTATTCAGCCTAGTGAGTGGGACATCAATGTGTCTCATCGAGTCAGCTATGACTAGTGTGTTGGGCATGCTGTTTTGCCTTAGGAGCTTTGGTTGAGTGGCACACTGTTTAGGAGAGTTATGTGTCTCGTGATTAGTCTTGTGTTGTGGTGGTCGAGTGCATTTCTGCCTTGGAGGCCTTTCCTGTTTGGGTAGATTTTTATTGAGAGCCTCTGTGAAGGTGGGTGTGTGGTTTGTGTTTTTATGTGAAGGCAGTGCTGGTGTGTGTTCTGGAGGGCTATGTGTTCCATGTGGTGTGGTGCAAGTGTTGACCTTCTCCTCTTGACCAGCTATTCCGGTCTTGGCTGGAGAGTGCGTGGCTTCCAATTTGGATATGTAAGTGCATCTCTCACAAGTCTGAGTGTTGGGAGGTAAGAGGAAAGGGTTGTCAGTGTACATGAGGCAGTTGCTACATTGCCTCAGGTTGCCCAAGTTCACTAGGTTGATAGGAGAAACCACAGAGACCTGGCCTTTAGACATGCCTGGAGGGTGGGCATTAATAATAAGTACTGCAGCCATTTCCTTGTAGAACATTTAGTGCTGGTAGCACTGTAAAGGTGCTTCAACAAAGTATTATTTTAAGGGTGTGCACACTTATGCAACCAGCTTATTGTACATTTTTTTAATTTTTTGATATTTTTTCCCCTAACAGATTTGTTTGTTTTTCAATTGAATTGTACAGGTTATAGGTCACATTAAAGGTGGGAAAGGTTTTGAAATGATTTATTGTAGTCTCGTTTTTTATATCACAAAAACCTGGCATTTTTAACAGGGGTGTGTACACTTTTTATATCCACTGTAATAACAACCTCCGCAGACAAATGCCATGTCCGATGATGTAAAACATTTATTAAGATGAAAGTAAAACACAACAAGTAAGCACTTTCACTTTCACAAAGAACGCTTCTTCAGACATAAAATTCATCTAACTGAAGCTACTTTTAAAAAAAATCTGACCAACCACTGCTCACTACATAACAAAATAATGTCAATGGCAACAAAAATAAAATAACAAACTTAAACATGAATGAAATTGGTGACAAGTACACATAAACATATTCCCCATAAAAAACAACTATTCTCAATGCAGAATGCAAACTTTCAAGTATTGATGAGTATTTAAACCAAACATCCATAAAACAAACTCTAAAGAACACACAATCGAAAATCAATTACAAAGTGACACATGCATTATGTCATAATATGATCAATTGGTCTCAGTAACAATTAAAAAATATATTCTAACCAAGTCCTGTTCCCTGTTGTGGGCTGGAAGGTGCTTTATTAATGTGCTGAAACCTGCAAAGTTATCTAGCTATTAATCAATGACACATTAAAAGCTTAAGAAGGGATGAAAAAAACATTCACATATTTTCAATTCAAAATTAAAGAAAGCATACTTTTCATTTCATGAAAAAAACATTAAGCCTCTCTATTCTCCCCATCATTCAGTAAACCACGATATGGTCACATGACTGAAAACCATGTAAACGTTAAGGCATGACCATAAACAGGTCACTTTACACTGTTTAAAATTGCAATAATAAAACATGACATAATACTGCTATACTCTATTATATACCTTTCAAAACAGCTATTAATATAATAAACAAGATATAAGATGTATAAATCTATGAAAATAAAATTTCAATAATACTCTACAGTATGGCATGGCAAATAGAATTGATCATTAAACTACAGAAGTAAAAGTTGCAGAAACTCAGAGTAATGAACCACAATATATTGTATAAACTTATAGGAACAAGATATGAATAATACTAAACAATATGTCACAGCAGAGGGAGACCAATTAATAAATACAAAGAAAAATGGCAAGGGTTATGAATGCACAGATGTGAGAAAAACACAATCTACTAATGTATAAAATGTCCGTCTTTCAGAAAAGATTTTAAAGATACTGCATCAAGGCCGAAAAACTTGGCTTGTAAATTGATGATCCACCTCTGTTCGAGAGCTTCCGTCTTATTCGTAATGTCCCCTCTCCTAGAATTCACACAAACCAGTTCAAGGACTATGAACTTAAATGTGTGATTGGGACCAGACTGTAAAAGGTGTTTAGCAGTTGCTATAGAGATATCTCTTTTGTTGATCTTATAAACGTGTTCTCTCACCCTCTCTCTAAGTGTCCTGTTAGGTTTTCATACACAAAATCTGGGACAACTACTACAATAAGCTTCTTCTTCTTCTTTCAGCTTTTTCTTGGTTAGGGGTCACCACAGCAGATCACCTGTCCGCTCATGATTGGCAGGGGAGTTTTACGGTGTTGAGTTGCCATCCCAGTGCCCAACCTTCCACAGACGGCACACACATGCACGCACTCATGCCTTGGGCCAATTTAGAGTGTACAATCCACCTACAGCATGTCTTTGGGATGTGGGAGGGAACTGGAGCACCCAGAGAAAACCCACACAACCACAGGGAGGACATGCAGACTCTGCACAGAAGGCACCCCAGCCGAGGATCGAACCGGAGAACCTCTTGCTTGTGAGGCGGCAACGCTAACCACTGCACCACCATGGCCACCCCCAAATACTAAATTGGAAGATGCACAACCAGCATAATGAGAAAACCTGTATTCCTTACCTGCAGAGAGATCACTATTAGCCGTGTATCCACAAATATTACAATTCCTACAACTAAATGTACCTTGTTTCTGTGTAGATATAAAGTGTCTAGGTACAATGTACTTGTAACAAATCCTTCTCTTAATAGACTTACTATTCCTGTAACTAATCTTAGGATGTGATCCAACTATGTTATATATACCATCATCAGCTGATAAGATATACCAATTCCTTTTAATAATGTCTAAGATGTTCTTGTTATCTTAAGTGAAAGATAAAAATAATCTGTATTCATCAGAATGCAGAAAGCGGGCTGCTGCATCTAAATTCTCAGAATTCTTAGAAAAATAGGGTATTGCTCTGTCCTTTCTTTCTGCAGCTACTAACTGCAAGCTCTGTTCACACTCATTAATGCTGTAACTTCTACTTACAAATTCATCCACTATTTGCTTCAATGATGACATTTCATCACTGTTGGTTAAACGTGATGGACATAATATTTGCCCTTCTGAGATATTTTTAAAACATAAGTGGATGCATGCTGGATCTATTCAATAAGCTATTTCTCTAACAGGGTTTTTTAAATACCTCAGTAGATATTCGTTCACATATATTACTGATAGTTACATCCAAGAAACTAATCCTGGCTAATGACGTTTGCATATTAAATTTCAGAAAGGCAGTTGTGGAATTAATATAAGTTGAAAAATTCTTCAAGCTTTCAACATCTCCTCTGTATATAACAAATATGTCATCCACAAAACATTTCTAAAAACAGACATTATTTTTGTAGGTGTCACTATTCAACACAAAATTGGTCTCCCAGTGTGCCATCACCAAATTAGCATAGGAACTGGCACAGGATGTGCCTATGACAACCCCTGTTTACTGTATATCGTAGGCTCCAACGAAAACAAAAACATTCTCTAATATCAGTTCTATAAACATTCATATTAAATTAATCTGAGTTATAGAATAATCAGAGTGCATCTGTAGATATTCTTTAACAAAATGAATCCCAGTCTGATTGAGGATAGAAGTAAAGAGAGAAGAAACATCAAAGGTTACAAAATGATCATCTATAGAAATGGGGCTGCATTCATGATAAGAATATAATGATCTTAGAAAGGTCTGTGTATCTCTTAAAATTGTAGGAATATTCTCTACTATAGGTTTCAACATTTCTCAACATATATAGAAATAGATTCTGTTAGCCAGCCCTTACCAGACACAATAGGTCTAATGGGAATGTTGACTAACATGTTATGAATCTTCAGACCTTTTATTATAGGTATCAAAGGGGTCTCAATGAGAAAATACTCATATTGCTTTTTGCTAATATGTCTACTAACTAAACAGTCAAACAAATCACAATGAACTCTGCATATCATTTCTTCAACTGTGTTGATGGTAACCACAGAATATGTGTCAATATCCAACAACATGTCAGACATCTTTTCCATGTAACTCGACCTGTCTAAAATGACAATGGCTCCACCTTGGTCATAATATATATTTTTAATTGTTACTGAGACCACTTGATCATATTATGACATAATACTTGTGTTGCTTTGTAACTGATTTTTGATTGTATGTTCTTTAGAGATTGCTTTATGGATGTTAGCAATGCATTTTAGTTATTCACTGTATTGTTTTAAATACTCATCAATATGTGAAAGTCTGTTTTCTACATTGAGAACAGTTGTTTTTTTATGGTGTGTGTATATATATATATATATATATATATATATATATATATATATATATATATCGGTCTACTAAATTTGATCGAAAGACCATTTGACCTAAACCCATTTGATTGAAATTTAATTTGATCGAAAACCAGTATTCAAGGCAGAAAATTGGGATTTGTCCCCCTCCCCAATGTTGTGCGATCCTGGAGTTGGTATATATATATATATATATATATAGTTAGGGGGGTGTGGGGGGTGCAGTCCCCATCTAGTGTCCTTTAAAAGAAGAAAGTAAAACAAAAAGTACAGATTTTAAATGAAAATACGTGGGGGGCTTCACCCCCACAGCCCACAATGTGGGAGGCTGTGCCCCCTACACACCCCCTAACTATATACACCAACTTCAGGGTCACACAACATTGCGGAGGGGGACAAATCCCCGTTATTTGCCTTGAATACTGGTTTTCAATCAAATGAAATTTCGATCAAATGGTTTAGGTCAAATGGTCTTTCGATCAAATGAAGTAGACCCATATATATATATATATATATATATATATATATATATATATATATATATATATGTCACCAATTTCATTCATGTTTAAGTATGTTTGTTATTTTTATTTTTGTTGCTATTGACATTATTTTATGTAGTGAGTAGTGATTAGTCAGATATTTTTTTTAGAAATAGCTACAGTTAGATGAATTTTATGTCTGAAGAAGCATTCATTGTGAACGCGAAAGTGTTTACTTATTATGATTTACTTTTATCTTAATAAACTTTTAAGGATTTTACATCATTGGCCATGGCATTTATCTGGGGAGGTTGTTATATATTCAGATGAGCTGATGAAACTGCAAAAATCAAGAGGATGAAATTAAGAAAATGTTAGTTGAGTATGAGACTGCTCAAGAAGAGATGTCTCAAGGGACTTCCAAGATGTCTGCACACTGGGTAACACCTTAATTTCAACTTTCACAGTGTGAAAACAGAAACTCAGAAAAGAGAGCCAGTGAATTTGTCTTTTTGGGTAAATTTCAGTGACTGGCTAGTAAGTGCACTGCTTGGATGCCAGCAAAAAAGAAATGCAAAGAACCTGAAAAAAAAAGTAAGCCACAGAAGGTGAGGAGAAAACACCGTGTGGGAAGAATTCTACATCTATTCAATAAAAAGCAATTCAGGCTACAGCTTTGGTCCAAGACTTGACTTCCAGTTACCCAGAAGAAAAAATAAGTCAAATGTGCTCAGAGATGATTAAAATAAATGAAACACTGAAGGGTGATATTGACTCAAATAAAAGGCTGGAAAAATTGAAGATATTCAGATGAGCTGATAAAACTGCAAAAATCAGAGGTCAAAATTAAGAAAAGGTAGGCTGAGTATGAGACTGCTTAAGAAGATACATTTCAAAAAATGACAGAATTGGAGGACAGAGCATATAGGGAAAACCTGAGATTTTCTGCTGTACCAGAGAAACTGAAAGGAACAGACTGTATTAAATTTTACAAAAGCACATATAAACAACTGGACTGGTATTCCACAGCAGTAGTTGTTAGTTGAAAGGGCACATTGTGCGTATGCTTCAAACCTGGCTATGAGAATGCAACCTAGACCTTTAATAGTAAAGATTCAACCCTACCAACAGAAAGAATTGATTGTGCCAAAACTGTGGCAGAAGGACAAAGTACTAAAAGTAGGACACAGCAGAATGTTTGTGGAGAATGGCTACTCATTGTACATCAGGCAGAACAGCAGTAAATTTATTTCAGCAATTAGGAATGTCGAGAAGCAGGTGTGAGATTCAAGCTGCTGTACCCAGCTATTTTCAGAATATTTTTTCATGGTGGGTTAAAATCACTTTTTGATGCAGAACATGCTAAGGAGGAAGTACAACAATTTATCCAACAAAAGGTGAGCTATCAGAAAGGGATTCTACTTCTTATTCTTCAGATAATAAAGCTCATAGAGAGACTTTGCCAGTGAAAACTTTTCCAATGTTCCAAAGGAAAATGCTTGAGAGAGAGGAAAAAGCACAAGAGTTGACTAGAAAAACAAGGAGTACATTGGAAATCAATCATCAAATCATGATCAATTGATCAATCAATGGCTTGATTTCCCTAAACAACTCCAACTTTCCTAGCTACAGATTACACATTCTCTACTCTACAAATTCTACAAACTTGCAGACTGTCCCTCTTTGTCTACCCTCCTATCCCCATACAAACCTTCATGGTCTCTTTGCAGCACTGACCAGCAGCTACTGGACATCTACTGGCCTAATAAAACAATAGGCAGATTACTTTATAAATGCTCCATATCTGAAACTTGGAACAAACTCCCTACCAGTATACGTTCTATCCAATCTTCCATTCATTTCAAAAGAGAACTTAAGATCTACCTTGCAAACCCTCCCACCTGTACCTGTTATCACCCTACTTAAATTTCTCTTGCCCGAGTGTTAAACTATAACAATTCTCCTCTCTTACTCTAATATAACTTCCACAAACATCAGCACTGTGACACCTTAGATGTGCCACTGAGCATTACCATATCTAAACCTCATCTTGTGACTTTCCTTTGCTACTATACTCCCTACCCCTCTTCTCATAACTGTTTCATTCTACTGTTTAGACTCTCCTAAACTGTACTTTCCACCCCTCTGTTTCTACCCCTCTATTCAATACTTCATTTTCCTCTCTACCAACTTCTTTTTTTTTTCTCTCAATGTTTTAATGATATTTTTTTTCTGATGACCTATTTTAAAATTGTAATTTATCATTTTTAGCCATTGTTTTTGCTGAAGTTTTATGCTTTGTTAATTTGTATTTGTTGCTTTTGTACTCATATTCTCTGATTTGGCATAAATGTATGTAGTTATGTAACCAGATTTCACCCTGCTGCTTATTGTACACTCCGTTACTTGTTTCTTTTTGTGGAGCTTTTCTCCTTGGGTCTCCACTGAAAATGGGCTGCTAGCCCAGCTGGACTAACCCAGCTAACAAATGACAAATAAATACTAATAAATAAATCAACCAGAGATTAGAGGTGGAAGATGAAGATCACCAGGAAGATAAACAGTAACTTAGAAATGAATGAGTAAATGTGGGATTACAAAGCATCAATCACATTTGTGAAACATGTCAGAAAAAGAAAACCTGAAAATACTGGACTTTTTTAAGTTTGATAAACTTATAAGGAACTCCAAAGTATATGCCCTACTTCACATCATTAATGTTTGGAAGAACATTTAGGAGATGGGAAGAGGAAGAAAAGAGTTAACGGTAAAACAACATTTTGTTCTTAACAGTATTTTTATAATATGAGAAATACACTGCATGTTATAAATTAAAATAGTTTCAGTTATTTTTATGAGTAATAAGGATACTAAAGTAAACAGGTGCCCCCCTCCTTACTAATCTTCAATCCTCTCTAAAGACAAAATTATCTTCCTGCTATAACAAAATCTCAAAGTTTGCTACTGGATCCAAATCCGCCACCCACCACTGCGATGCCCTCCACAAATTAAGTTGGCTAGAACTGCCTAACTATCTCCCCTACATCCAACTAACTAATACACATAAACTCATCTTCAAACCCTTTCTCTGCCCCTCCCTTGCTTCCACTCTCAAAATGCATCAGCCTGATAGACTACTCAGGTCTAACAATCAGAACCTGCTCGAAGTGCAAAAACCTGCACACACTCCAGGGAACCTTCTGTTATCCTTCTCTCTAGCACGCCGATGGAATTCCCTTCCACCACATATTTGTACTACTAACAACCACTCCACCTTTAAGACCTTGCTCCATTGCCACCTCTCTTCTCACTGGGAATGCTCCTGCTCTCACCCCACCTGACTTCCCTCTACTTCACCCCTATTGCCCTGTCCCCCACTCTCTCATCTCACTTCCAACACTGATCTCCACTATTCTTATCTACCTTTTCTCTTTTTATGTTATTCACTCCCTACTATTTCTTACATACTCTTACACTCATAATGACTTGTAACCCTGTATGCCTTGTTTCTCTAAAACTCTTAAATATGGCTTCTGAGGCACAGGCCTCTACCGTTTTATACCATACGTAATCTACTTGTATTGTGGTTACTGCCTTGGGATGCTCTGACAGGGCGTGTTATACCATAAGTTTTGTTCTTTATATATGTTTGTTTTACTTTCATTGCATGCTATTTTCTTAAACTGTGCAACAATGTGTGTGTATATGCTAATTTTCAATTGCATAATTGTATAAGGAGCTTTTCTCCCCGGGCCTCCATTGAAAATGGGCTCTTTTGGCCTAATGGACTATCCTGGTAAGCAAACTGTAAATAAATAAAAATAATTTTTTTCCCTCTTTCTTTCTTTCTTTCTTTCTTCTTGTTCATTTTTAACAAATCTAGGCACTGCAATGTAAAAAGAGAAGAAAGTCTGGGCAAAACAGCATGCTATTAGAAAAAAAAGATATGCTATTTCTTACGTTTGCATAGGGGAATGACTGGATTAACTCTCTCATACTGGGTGACTTCAACTACCCTTGCATCAACTGGGAAAACTATTCAAGTACCAATGTACAACCCCAACACTTTCTGGAATTTATCAATTCCAATGCCCTGGACCAGCTCATTCTGACGCCCCACTAGAGGAAGCAACATCCTTGACCTGGTTATCACCAACAAGGGAGATCATTGCTCCACACCTATAGTCAATTCCTCCCAGGTTAAATCCAACCACAAACTGATCACTTTGGAAATCTCCATCTCACCTACAACCCCCGCTAAGGTGACCACCCTGAAAAACTTCTCTAAAGCCAACTTTGGGCTCCTAAAAACAGAGATGGCAAACTTCTTGGCACCCATGTCAATGGAAAATAGCTGCATGATTGCCGAATTATACACCAATGCACTGTACGAGCATGTGCACAAATGCATGGACCTTGCCATACCAAATAGAACTAAGATGCTCTCCTCCATAAAAAGGAAGCCAATCTGGTGATCCCACTCTACAACAGAAGGAAGAAACTGTTGCAGAAAAAAATGAAGTCACAAGACTGGAAAACCTCCCTTATCAGTCTCAACAAAAAGCTGAGATCCCTTATCAAATCCTCTAAAGCCAGCTATGAAGGCAGAATTGCAAATGACACCAAAAACAACAACAAATCCTTCTATAGCTATATCAAAAACCTCCAAGGCAATACCCAGATTTGCTCTGAGTTATTACACAATGGCACCTCCTATACTGAGCCAACAGATATAGCCAACATACTGGCTGACAGATTCAGTGCCAACTTTACTCCCCCCCCAAGGGCCCTATCACAATACCAAAAGATAGCCTGGTACCCACCATTTCTGTGGCACAGGTAAAAACTGGATTGTCCAAAGCCAGGAATACAGCATCCATGGGACCTGATAATATCCTTGGCTGCATCCTACGTGAGCTACAAAATGAACTGGCAACACATCTATGTGCCCTATTCAATCACAGCTTTACCTCAGGCTACATCCCTAACAAATGGCGCATTGCTACAGTCATCTCACTCCATAAAGGGGGAGCAACTATAGACCCTGGGAACTATCGCTCCATTAGCCTGACAAGTCTGATATGCAAAGCTATGGAGTGCATCATCATGAACCTGCTTAACAAACATATAGGCAATCTCCAAACTCTTGATCCCACACAGTTTGGCTTTGTCAAGGGGATATCCTGCCTGCTGAACCTGGTTGACTACTTTGAGGCAGTCACCAAGGCTGTGGATGTGGGTAAGGCAGTGCATACAGCCTACATCAACCTGGCCCAGGCCATTGATACCATTCCCCACTCAGTTATCATCGATAAACTCACCAAATTAGGCATCAATCCTTACATCATTAGGTGGGTTGCAAATTGGCTCACAGACAGGACCCACAGAGTGAAAGTTGCAGATTCCAAGTGAGACTGTCGACCAGTCATGATTGGAGTCCCACAGGGCTTGGTCCTGGGCCCCCTCCTGTTTGGCATCTACTTCTCAGAAGTCCAGGCCAACACAGAATGGCTCTGGCTGACCAAGTTCACTGATGACTGCAAGCTAGGAGTCATTATTAACTCCCCAAGTGATGCAGACATCCTACAAAAGGGCCTCTCTGAGACCAATGACTGGTGTCGGAACCATGCCCTGAAGCTTAACATCAAAAAATGCATTATCATCCCCTTTGGAAAAAAACTCAGTTCCCATGAATTACCACGTTGATGGGAGCCCACTGAACACTGAAGGGGCCATAAGAGATCTGGGCACCCAGGTCAACAGCCACCTCACCTTTGACCACCACATTGCCACTGTGGCCAGAAAGTCCTTCTATGTGGCACATCTTATAACCAAAGGTTTTGCATCCAGGAAGAAAGAGGTCATCATCCCTCTCTACTCATCCATCATTAGACCAATCATCGAATATAATGCCCCATTTGGCATGTACCTGACCAGACACATACAACAGCTGGAGAGGCCACAAAAGTACCTCACAAAAAGGATCCTAGGCCTTAAACATGTCCTACATGGACAGACTCAAGAAACTTCAGCTGTTCTCAGTCTCTTATCGTTTACTTAGAGGTGATCTCTGCTTGACTTAAAAAGCCATGTCGGACCCAGCCCTACTTGAAATGCTACACCTAAAAAATCCCAATCCCCCCACGCCACATGCTCCAGAGATCACAACCTCATTACCACAATTAACAGAACATGCTGGAGGGACAGGTTCATCTCCTAAACACTGCCCATACTCTGGAATAAGCTTCCCATTCATGTCAAGTAGAGCACCTCACTGGCCCTCTTCAAGAGAAATCTTGACGAGTGGATGGGTAACAGAAAGCTCACTGCAGGGATCACTCCAGTTGCCCTACTGGATAGGGGCACTGTGAACTAACATCAGGTGGCACAGTGCCTGGGCAATTTTTTTGGGCTAGGCTTGTAAAGGCTCCAGGGCCATTAGTTTAGTACACACCTATGAACCTAAGAACAAGCTTTTTCTTACTTTTGCATGGGAAATGACTGGATTAAGCAGCTTTTTCTTACATTTGCATAGGAGAATGAATGAATTAAGGCCCTTGGTTTGATCTAATAATAAGTCTTAAGGTGCTGCAAATAAAGAAAAGAGCACTGAATATTATGAAATGTGTTCCTCTAGCAAATAAATATTCACAGTGCAAAATGAAAAACTTCTAGTGGAAGGCAACTGTGCATCTGGTTCTCATGTTTTGATGTAGACAATCTGATAAGGTGGCAATAAAAACAAATTACTTATTTCTTTCAATGTATATGGTATAATTCCTTCTGAAAGCATTCAGGTTGTTTACATCTGGGAGAGGAATAAAGATAAGACAAAAACAGACAGCACTTAGTGAAACAGAAGCACAGGCTGTACCATGAGTCTTAGCAGGGATAGCATTCATTATACATTAATTCAAGCCTAGGGGGGTTACGTTTCATTTCTCAATCCAGGGTACCAAAGGAAAATTCCTGAGAGACAGAAAAAGGCACAACAGTTGACTAAAAGAAGGAAGAGTACATTAGAAATAAACGAGACTGGAACTGGGAAATGGAGATCAACAGGAAGAAAACCAGCACCTCAGAAATTAACAAATAAATATGGGATTATAAAGCATTAGTCAACTTTGTGAAATCTGGTGGAAAAAGAAAACCTGGACATATTGGACTTTTCTGACTTTGTTAAACTTGTAGGGGACTCCAAAGCACATGCCCTACATTAATGTTTGGAAGAATATTAAGGAGAGGGGAAGAGGAAGGAAAGAGGTAACTAAGTAAAACAGTTTTTGTTCTTAATGATATTTTTATAAAACATGACAGATACTACATATCATGAAGCACATTTTTTCAGTTATTTTGTGTGCAACAGGGATACCAACAAACAGTTCTCCTTTTTTCTACTTCTTCCTTTTTTCTTGCTCAGTTTAAAAACTGTAGGCACTGCAGTGTGAAAAGAGAAGAAAGCCTGGACAAAAAGCATGATGTAAGGAAAAGTGATCTGTTATTTTTCTCACTTTTTGCACAGGAAAATGATTAGATTAAGGCCCTTGGTCTTGATCTAACAGCAAGTTTTAAGGGGAAGAAAGTAAATAAAAGAACACTGAATGTAAGGAAAAAATGTTCTTTAGCAAATTAATGTACACAGTGCAACATGCAAATCTTGTAGCTAAAGGGAACTGTGTATCTGTTTCTCATGCTTCTGTGGTGGCAAGCTAATAATGGCAATAAAAAGAATATTTTTTTCTTTCAATGGCTAGATGATAATGTTTTCTGAAACATTCAAGTTGTTTTCTACATTTGACAGAGGAATAAAGATAAGACAAAAACAGACAGCACTTAGTTTGTATCATAGCATGGATAACCTTTATTATATGTCAATTCAAGCTTGTAAGTCTAGCTGTCAGTCTTGAACAATTGTTCCTATTAGGATGGTTAAATATCATTATCTGAAGATGTACAATGGTTGTTGAGTTTGTGCTAGTCTAATCATAGGTTCATATGAGGTTACTAGGTTAGCATCTCTACAGCCTTTGCAAGCCTAGCCATGTTAATCCTGAGTTGCCTCAATTGTCTTTGTTTAGAAGGACATCATTCACAGAGCGAGTCTATGATAAACACAGACTACTCCTGTCCATGAGGGACATGGATGCCACCCCTATGGTGAATTTGCAGTCTCCCATCCATTTGTCCAGGTTGCGCTTGAATATGGTCAGTGAGAAGCTCTGCTTCATGTGAATTGGAAGTTTATTCCAGAGTAGTGGCAATCTCTGGGACATCTCTCCAGCATGTCCTGTTAATGTCACAGGCCAGAAAAATGAAGTACTAAACTTTGAAACTCAAGAAAAACAAAAAGGCTAGGAAGCACGTACTACTCAGAAACTATTGTCAAATAAATGTCACAGGCCAGGTTAAGATCCCTAGAGCCAGTGACTCTTGTGCCATTTGACTTGCAGACGTGCAGCATATCCATCAGGGCAGGGTCAGAGACTGTTCTGTAGGGCAGGCACAAGTCACCTCCCAGCAGCCTATACGATACAGAGTATAGTGACAGGGCTTTTACTCTATCCACATAAGTCATAGTTTGGAGGGCATGTATTTTCTTGGTGAGAAACCTACATGGTCTCTCCAGCTACTGCAAGTGTCTGGTGAGGTACATGCAGAAGGGAGCATTGTACTCTATTAATGGCCTGATGAGGGACGAGTACACTGGAGTTATAACATCCTTAGACCTGGATGCGATGCTTTTACTTATGAGATGCGCAACGTAGAAGGCTTTCCTTACCACTGTGAAAACCTGGTGGTTGAAGTTCAGATTGCCATCTACCTGTGTACCCAAATCTCACACCACTTGGTTTGAACTTAGGGGGTGCTGTCAGTATTGTAATTATCAGGAAATTCTGCTTTCCCAAAGGGGATAATAATGCACTTTTTGTGTTTAGTTTTAGACTGTGGCTTTGGCACCAGTCATTTGTCTGTATTAGCCCTTCCTGTAATCATTGGGGGACTCAATGATTGCACCCAATTTGCAATCATTGGTGAGCTTGGAGAGCCAAAGGCCATCTACTTTAGCCCGGACTTCTCAGAAATAGATTCCAAACAGTAAAACGCCCAGAGCAGATCCTTGTGGTATGCCACTGGTGATGGGTCTACTGGTAGAGGTGGTCACCAACGTTGACAGTATGTGTTCTGTCGGTGAGACAATTGGCTGCCCATCTAGTGATGTAAGGGTTAATCCCCAGTTGTGAGAGTTTCTCAATAATACCTGAGTGGGAAATTGTGTCAAAAGCCTTAGCTAGGACAAGACAGGCAGTATGCACGGTCTTACCTTCATCCAGGGATTTGGTGACTTTCTCAAAGAATTCTACTAGGTTTAATAAGCATGATCTACTCTTAACAAAGCCAAACTGGGTTGGGTCTAGAGTTTGAAGGTCACCTATGCCCTTGTTGATAAGGTCCATGATGATTCTTTCCATGGCCTTGCAGATGAGGCTGGTTAGACTTATGGGTCTATAGTTCCCAGGGTCAGTTGATGGCCCCCTTTCTGCAAGGGGATTACTGTTGCTGTTCTCCACTCTGTTGGAACTAAGCCAGTTCTCAGGCTATGTTTAAAGAGAATGCCAAATGGGTCCACTAATTCCTATTTTAAATTGCTTAATAAGCAACCTGGGATGTTATCTGGTCTCATTTGAGGCTGTGTTTTTGGCCTTGGACAGCACAGATATGACCTGATCGCTAGAGATACTAGGTAGAGGGCTGGTGTCTGGTATGCTTTGAGGTATGGCTGTTGGAGACAGGGGGGTGAAGTTTGAGCGAAATCTGTCAGCTATTAGGTTGGTCATTTCCTCCAGTGTAGTATGAGTGGTACCATCTACTACCAGTTTGGCACATAGCTGGGCATTCCCTTTTAGATTTCAGACATAGTTAAAGAATGCCTTATGATTATCCTTAGTTAAGGATGCTATTTTACCTTTGTAATTAGCTTTAGAGGACTTTACAAAATTTCTGATTTGCTTGTTCAAACTGTGGAGGGAATTCTTCCTCTGCCGAGTCAGCTCCCTTTTGTTCTTTGACATCAGTTTCTTCCTTTTGTTATACAATCTGTTTATACTTAAGGCTCCAGGGTGGCTTGTTTCTTCGGGAGGAAATGCTTTTAATCCAGTCAGGCACAGTCGAGTCTATAGAGTTGCATAAGTGTTTATACACGGCATTTGTGTACACTTCTGCATAGGAGTCATTGTTGTCTGTGATTTTGGGGGGTATAAAAGTTTTTATACCATCACTTAGTAGGCTGTAGTTTGCTTTTGAAAAGTTTTTTAGTTTTTTTTGCTCCTGTGGTGGTGATAGGTTCAGTAGTTACTTCAAATGAGACTGACTTATGGTCCGACCTTAACAGGGAGGGCATCACACAGGGGGGAGTGTAGTGACCTCCCATAGTGGTGAGTACTATGTCTAGAACATTTGACCCCCTTGTGAGGGTGCAGACTGTCTGTTCCAGAGCATTTGTATTGACAAAGTCCAGGAACCTCTAGGTGAGCATGTTCATGCTCATGTATGTCATACAGTTGAAGGATAGTTGTAATCTCCCACGACTAAGGTGTTGGGCTGTATGGCGAGTGAGTCCAGTAAGTCCAGGCAGGCAATGTGCTTTTCTTGGTTCATGGTGGGGGACTTATAGCTACCATAGGTTCATAGGTGTGTACTAGGCTAATGGCCCTGGAGCCTTTACAAACCTAGCCCATAGAGTTACCCTGGCATCGTGCCACCCAGCCTTAGGTTTCCAGTGGCTTGGACGAGTAGAGCCACTGGAGTGACCACCGGGGTGAATTTTCTATTTACCATCCACTCATCAAGATTTCTCTTGAAGAGGGCCAGTGAGGCGCTCCGCTTGACATGTGTGGGAAGCCTATTCCATAGCATGGGCAATCTCTGGGTTATGAACCTGTCCCTCCAGCATGTTCTGTTGATTGTGGTAATGAGGTTGAGGTCTCTGGAGCATGTGGTGTGGAGGGATTGGGATTTCTTTAGAGGAAGCATTTCTAATAGAGCTGGGTTAGACATGGCTTTGTAAGTCAAGCAGAGATCGCCTCTAAGTAGGTGATATGAGACAGAGTATACTTGGAGTTTTTTGAATCTGTCCAAATACGATAAGTGTTTAAGGCCAAGGATCCTCTTTGTGAGGTACTTTTGCAGCCTCTCCGGTTGTTGCAGGTGTCTAGTGAGGTACATGCCAAATGGGACATTGTACTCGATGACTGGCCTAATGAGGGCAGGGTAGAGGGAGACAATGAGCTCTTAGAAATGAGATCTGCCACATAGAAGGACTTTGACCACAGTGGGAATGTGGTGGTCAAAAGAGAGGCTGCTGTCAACCTGTGTTCCCAGATCTTTTATAACACCTTCTATGTTCAGTGGACTACCATTGATATGGTAATTCATGGGAACCAGGTTTTTCCCAAAGGGGATGATGACACATTTTTTGACATTGAGCTTAAGGCCATGGTTCTGACACCAGTTGTTGGTCTCAGGGAGGCCTTTCTGTGGGATGTCAACATCACTTGGAGAGTTAATAGCTTCCAACCTGCAATCATCTGTGAACTTTGTCAGCCAGAGTCCCTTCATGTTGGCCTGGACTTCAGAGAAGTAGATACCCAACAGGAGAGGACCCAGGACTAAACCCTGTGGGACTCCACTCATGACTTGGAGTCAGTTACTTTCACACTGTGGGTTCTGTGAGCCAGTTTGCAACCCACCTAGTGATATAGGGGGTGATGCCTAGCTTAGAGTTTTTCTATATGATTTCTGAGTGTGGAATAGTATCAAAGGCCTTGGCTAGATCAAGGTAGGCTGTATGAACCACCTTACCTTCATCCACAGCTCTGGTGACTGACTCAAAGAAGTCGACCAAGTTGAGCAGGCATGATCTACCCTTCACAAAACCAAACTGTGTGGGATCTAGAGTTTGGAGATTCTCTATATCTTTGTTTATTAGGTCCATGATGATGCGTTCCATAGCTTTGCATATCAGACTAGTCAGGCTAATGGGGAGATAGTTCCCAGGGTCTGTAGTCGTTCCTCTATTGTGGAAAGGGGTGACTGTAGCAGTGCACCATTCAGTAGGGACAAAGCCTGAGGTGAGGCTGTGATTGAACATGGCACACAGGTGAGGTGCCAGTTCACTCTGTAGTTCATGTAGAACACAGCCAGGAATATTGTCAGGTCCCATAGAAGCTTTATTCTTGGCCTTGGATAGTGCTGTTTTAACCTGTGCAGCAGTAATACTGGATGCCTGGCAATCTACTGGCATTGTGATTGGTCCTTTGGGGAGGGGTAGAGAGGGGTATAGTTGGCACTGAATCTGTCGGCCAGTATATCAGCAATATCTGTTGGCTTGTTATAGGAGGTACCATTGTGCAGTAGCTCAGAGCAAATCTGGGTATTGCCATGGAGATTCTTTACATAACTATAGAAGGCCTTGTGGTTGCCTTTACTATTGGCTGCAATTCTGTTTTCATAGCTAGCTTTATGGGATTTAATGAGGGATCTCAACATTTTGTTGAGTCTGATAAGGGAGTTTTTCCAGTCTTGGGACCTTATTCTGCATTAGTTTCCTCCTTCTGTTGTAGAGTTTGTTTATGGCAGGGAACCACCAGATTGGCTTCCTTTTTTTGAGGAGAGCATTTTGGTTCTATTTGGTATGGTGAGATCCATGCATTTGTGTATGTGTTCGCACAGTGCATTGGTGTATGATTCAGCGATCATGGAACTATCCTCCATTTGCATGGGTGCCGTGAAGTTAGCCACCTCTGTTTTTAGGAGCCGAAAGTAAGCTTTGGAGAAGTTTTACATGGTGGTTACCTTTGTGTGTGTGTGTGTGTGTGTGGGGGGGGGGGGGGTAAGAACAAGCTGGTCCAGGGCATTGGAATTAATGAATTCCAGGAAACGTCGGGCAAGTGTATTGGTACACGAGTAGTTTTCCCAGTTAATGGAGGGGTAGTTGAAGTTGCCCAGTATGAGAGTGTTAGGTTGGATCCCAATATTCTCCAGGGTGTTTAGGAACATGGAGTGTAAGTCTTGGGACATGGTTGGGGACCTATAGCAGGCTATGACCTGAATTGCTGTCTTACCCAATGTTAGCTACACCTGAAGTATCTCTGATGCATTATGTTGGGCTACCAGTCTGGAGGTGTGCACATCCTTTATGAATATGGAAACACCACTGCCTTTGGAGCTTTGGTCCAAGTTCTGGGGCCGAAAGGTGTGGAATGAGTTATAGCCTGGTATTGAAGGGGTGCTTTCTACTGCCTTGAACCAGGTCTCTATTACAGCACAGATGTTGATGTTCTCCATTTTAAGGAGTGCTTCGAGCGAGTGTAGTTTGAGATTTAGACCTGTAGCATTGAGCAGCATGACCCTCAGATTGCATTTGTTTGTAGCTGGTACAGTGGTAATTTGGTCTTTGGAATACAGCCTAAAAAAGGCACTATAGG
Source organism: Protopterus annectens (assembly GCF_019279795.1). NCBI lineage: Eukaryota > Metazoa > Chordata > Ceratodontiformes > Protopteridae > Protopterus > Protopterus annectens. Next base: position 913,574,227 of record NC_056733.1, read on the forward strand.
GGGTGGCAAGAGCCTTGGCCAGTATCCAGAAGCCCAGGGGTGACAGATGCAGGCCATCTCTAGCAAAGCATCGAGGTCTGTCAATCATGTCATCCCAGGCAGACAGATACTGGATCCCTTTAGAATGACACCATTGATGTGGGAGGGTATTTTTGCCTATAGTTAATTGGACATGGAGTAGTTTGAGGGAGTCCTACTGTTTGCCCAGTCTTGAGGTGTACTTGGCTTTAACAAAGATGGATATGCCTCCACTTGTAGTTATTTCACTTTCATTTTGAGGTCTGAATGTGTGGAAGGGATTGTAACCTTGCACAGCTGGGGTGCTCTCCATGACATTGAACCATGTCTCCGTGACTGCACAGATGTTAGCATCTTCTAAGGTGAGGAGGGCTTCCAGGAAGTGCAGTTTCATGTTTAGATTCCTAGCATTAAGCTGCAGAACCTTGAGTTTGTCTCGAGTGGATTTTGTTACGTCAGAAATTTTGTTGTTTTGACATTGTCTAGAAAAAGTACTATGGGGGAGGCAAGCGCCTTTGCCACTATCTGAAAGCCTTGAGGAGACAGGTGCAGACCATCTCTGACAGAGCAGCGTGGCCTGTTGACCATGTCTTCCCAGGCTAACGGACCTTGAGGAGACAGGTGCAGACCATCTCTGACAGAGCAGCGTGGCCTGTTGACCATGTCTTCCCAGGCTGACGGACCTTGAGGAGACAGGTGCAGATCATCTCTGACAGAGCAGCGTGGCCTGTTGACCATGTCCTCCCAGGCTGACAGACCTTGAGGAGACAGGTGCAGACCATCTCTGACAGAGCAGCGTGGCCTGTTGACCATGTCTTCCCAGGCTGACGGACCTTGAGGAGACAGGTGCAGATCATCTCTGACAGAGCAGCGTGGCCTGTTGACCATGTCTTCCCAGGCTGACGGACCTTGAGGAGACAGGTGCAGACCATCTCTGACAGAGCAGCGTGGCCTGTTGACCATGTCTTCCCAGGCTGACGGACCTTGAGGAGACAGGTGCAGACCATCTCTGACAGAGCAGCGTGGCCTGTTGACCATGTCCTCCCAGGCTGATGGACCTTGAGGAGACAGGTGCAGATCATCTCTGACAGAGCAGCGTGGCCTGTTGACCATGTCTTCCCAGGCTGATGGACCTTGAGGAGACAGGTGCAGACCATCTCTGACAGAGCAGCGTGGCCTGTTGACCATGTCCTCCCAGGCTGACGGACCTTGAGGAGACAGGTGCAGACCATCTCTGACAGAGCAGCGTGGCCTGTTGACCATGTCTTCCCATGCTGACGGATACTGGATCCCCTGAACTGGCAGCACAAGCTAAGCTAATTGTTGAAGTCAATCATTTTTTGTTTATATTGTGGCATCATCCTGGGTGAAGGTAGAATGCTGCGTAGGGATAGGGTTATAACTGCCTGGGGCACATAATCTGAGAGTTCAGTCATGTCTCTCTTCATATAGTCCAGAGTGGTACGTCTCAACTCATTTACACCAACATGGACTATGATAGAGTCATAACGGTGCTTGTTGAGTGACTTGAGTGCATGTGTGATCTGACGGAGCCTGACACCTGACAAACAGCTGACCGTGACCTTCTCCTTATCCAGCGTAGTGAGGAGGACATCTGTGTATCTCACCATGGAGTTGCCTATGATCAAGACATTAGGCTTTGAGGTGTTTTGCTTTAAGGGCTTATTTGCTGAGACACTGGTGTATGTGTTATTATGTGTACTGGTTTCTATTTGCATAGCAGTATGTATAGGTGGTTTATGTTTGTGTGGTCTCGTATCTTTTGGTAGGCTTCTAGTGAGTACCTCCACTTATGTGGGTTTATGTGTCATGACCTCATTTTGTGTGAGAGGTGAAGTGTGTGTGTGTGGGCTGACAACCTGTTTGATGTACGGTTTGTTGTTATGTGAGAGAATTGATTTCAGTTTCATAGTGTAATTACACCTCTCATATAGGGTATTTGTTTGTTTTAGAAGTAAGTGGTTGTCAGTAAACATGAGGCAATTATTACATTGCCTCAGGATGCCAGTGTCAATCAGGCTGGCTGGTGAAATGATGGGAAACTGCCCATTCATTACAGCAGGTTTTTACCATATGTACTATTAGGGAAGGGAGTGGGCTAGTTTGACCAGTTTTTGTACTAGGACTAACAAAGGTGCTTGCTTTATTGAAGGCTATCACTGATAAGTGTAGCAACGCTGCTCAGTGTGCCTGTAGTGCAGTAGGCCAGCTTGGGAGGGTTCCAGTGACAGATTTCTAGGGAAAATTGAGTTTCAAGGTGTTTGCATCAATAAAGGGCATCCCTAACCCCTGTGCTGCAACTCACAAATGTGAGGCTTAAATACAGGTGAAATTAAGACACTTTTAACCTAATCTACCAATAGGAAAGAACACAATGAACCCTCTTCCAGCAATCCCCACCTCAGACCAGGCTGGATCCACAATCCTCTGCCACAAAGGTGCAGGGAAGCCCTTCTTAATGTAAGATGACTGGCTTAGTACTTGTGTATCAATAACAGGCTAGATTCAGTAGTTCTGAATCTAGTCTATGTTTTCTAGGTATCAGAACAATACAAAGCAAGTGCAGAGAAGTACAAACAAATACTTAGAGCCCTTTTCTGTGTTTCCCAGGTCAGACAGAACAGGGAAACCCTACTGTCACCAGATGAACAATCCCAGTCCTCCCAACGCAAAAGCACAGTAAAGGAGTTCCCAGAATGAAATGCTACTACAAATAAACTTAAACGGTATGAAATGCTACCACAAACAAAGATATTATTCAGTAAAAGTACTTCACTTTGAATAAATGAGCCAAGAGCCACTCAATTGTACAGAATTTATAAAGGTACTGAAAATCAAGATAAACTGATTAATAAGCCCTCCAGCCAATAAAGCTACATTCAGAAATCTCAAGTGTTTCCCAAACCTCAACAAACCAGGTTATCTCCCAGTGCACTACATGGAAAATCCACTGACCTCTTTTAAGAAAAACAATTGTTTGCTACAGTGTAAAAATACACTACTTCATCCAACAGCTAGCTGGATAATGAAGTCAGATCAAGTAGAACACACAATAGCAGGAAAATGCACGTTTTGAATTTAAGCACAAGGAAATACAAAGAAATAATTTAGGATATCAACAGCAGTGTAGAAAGGAAAGGCAAATAAATAATTCAGGATATAAACAGCAGTGTAGAAAGCAAGGAGCTTATTCAGATCAACTTACAGCAGTGTGGGCAGTTTAAACGCACCAGGTTTAAGAGGCTTTACTGGAAAGGCTCACCCAGATTCTGCTATAGTTTGCTGTGAGGGGAAGGTTAGTTTGCATTTTATTGTTGTGCTTTGTATTACTTTATTGCCTTTTTCTATTTTGTATACTGTGATTTGTTTTCTTTACACTGTGTTTTACTTGTATTCTGCTTTTAACTGCATACTAATACTTGAAAAGTAAATCCAAAAGTAAGACAAGTACTACCACGCTGTGTATGAAGCAACTTCACTTTAGTAAAACAATAAAAGCAGTAACATAAGTACTTTCGGGTAAATCCCTTCACTAAAACATAGTATCTAATATAGTACAACACAGCCAATGAAAATCAATAGTTTACCCTCCTTTTTGCTAGAGCTGGTTTTAAAGGGACAACATAATTTAATCCTGGGGCTTTGTCAGCTCCCAGTCTAAGAATCCGTTGCATCTCTTTGTATTCAATTTCATTATACAAGTCACCCATTCTTTGACTTCTGTTTACAACAAATATAACCATAAAGGAAATGCATGATCACTATGCAATTCTATATGCTTGTACAGCGCATTATGTTCTTTTCTTAACCTTATATCTGGTAGATGCTTAAAAATTCTATCTTTAAGTGTGCAATTTGTTTTTCCTACACAATTTGCAGTACACTGTTGACAATTTGCAATATAGACAACATTTTGTGTATTACAGTCAGCATATATATTCAAAAAGTACTTCTTGTTGGTCCTGGGGTGTATCAAACAGTTTCCTTGTGAAATGTGCCTACAGGCTTTACAATGTAGGCACGGATAAGTTCCCTTCTTGATGCCTGGATTTTTAAAATACATAGGTTTTTGACATAGAAAATCTTTCAAATGTTTATTTCTTTTAAAAATAAATCTAGGTTGTGTCCCTACAACTCTAGTTATATTCTCATCTGTTTAAAGAATTCTCCAGTTGTCTCTAATTATATTACATTTACCACCTATATAATTACTGTATGTTAAACTTATTTTCAAACCTTCATTACCTTTTTGATCCTGTGCATCTACCTTATTCGGCCATTTTTTACCTCTATGTAACCATGGCTTTGCACGTTGTTTTCTATAGAGACTGCTGTTGTCCATTTCCTTTTTCAGTAGATTTTTGCTATAACCTCGTGCTTTAAAATTATTTTCTAGAGAGTCCAATTCCTGTATAAAGGAATTTTCATTCATACAAAGTCTGGATATTCTGCAGACTTGTCCCTTGACTATGTGTTGGAATACATGTCTAGGGTGCATGCTGTCAAATCTAAGCATGCTGTTGGTCCATAAAGGCTTCCTATATAGTGATGTCTCTACCCTCTCCCATTTTCTTTCTTAGTAATACTAACATCCAAGTATTCAATAAGTGAACTGGAATAATTCAGTCTGAAGAAGCTGGTAGTAGACTCTAAACACTTAACAAAGGATGTTAACTCTGATGTGGTGCCCCCCCCCCCCACAAAAAGAAAACATTGTCCACAAATCTATTGTAAAAGAAAAGTTTGTCTTTCCAATCATGTGCTGCCTCAGATATCACCATATCTTCCCAGTATGCCAGGACTAGGTTAGCATATGTGTTCGCACAAGGTATAACCATAGCTATACCTTGTCTCTGGCAATAATATTTTGTTTGACAAAGAAAAACATTGTTTTCCAATACTAGCCTTAATAAGGAACATAACCATATATTTTCAACTATATGTATATTCACCTTTTTGTTCAGTATTTCTTCTATAGCAGTAATACCATATTCATTTTCTATGACAGTGAACAAATTATTTACATCTAGGGTAACAAACATGTAGGAAATGTCACTGTTCTCTTGTAAATAAACAGCCAATGATTCCAGACATGTAGCAGTATCTTTCAAAATTCTGGGGAAGGTTTGTAACATTGGTCTGACAGTACATTCTAACCAGACAGAAATATTTTCTCTTACCCAACCCCTACCTGATACTATAGGTCTAATGGGTGGTGTTTTGAGATCCTTATGAATTTTTGGTAAGGCTTTAAAAACTGGGATAATGGGATGTTGTATATATAAAAATGTCAGCAGCTCATGGTCTATCTAACCAGTTTTTTTCCATGTTAAATAAAGATTTGTGCACTTTTTGTATGTAAGAATTCACCATTAGTGGTGACAGCTGAAGAAAAGTCAATTTGTCAGCTAACAACAGATCTATTTGTGTGTTATAAAACTCCTTGGTAAGTACAACAACAGGACCGCCCTTATCAGCAGATTTTACAACTATGTTGGTATTATTCTTTAACTCTTGCAGTGCATTTCTATGTGGTTGGTCTAAGTTAAAATACATAGATCTATGTGTATTCTGTAGATACTGTTCAATTTCATGTTCACATGATTTAACAAACAACTGTGTAGGATTTAAAATAGGTGAAAAAGTGCTAGGTTGTTTCAATGCATGAGGTGTTTGAACACTGTTGGTGTCATTAAACATTTGCTTCAGCATTCCATTCCATGCAAAGTATAGCAACTCAGGTATTAGAGTACAAAAACCTGTCCCTGTACTTGGTACAAAACTTAAATCCTTGCTTAACACTGTTTTTGTTGTCTTTTGGCTTTTCCCGGTTAGGTGTCGCCACAGTGAAACTCCGGTCCGCTAATGATTGGCAGTAGATTTTCACGGTGCCGAGTTGCCAGCTCGATGCCCAACCTTCAACAAAGGCACGCCAATTCACGCATGTCTTTTGGAACGCCACTCAAGTCGACCTGCAGGGAGGACATGCAGACTCCACACAGAAGGCACTCCCCGCACACTAGCTGAGAATCGAACAGGAGAACCTCTTGCTGTGAGGCAACAACTCTACCGCTGCACCACTGCGGATACTGATAGCTGTAATTCAGAAAGAGAAATACCTGAGATATTATGAACATTGCAAAAGTTGCATGCATTATCAACAGTCAGGTGGAGGTCCGTCGTCTAAAGCAGTCCAACACTCTTCATTCACAGGGGCCCGTCTTGTTTAGTACAGTAAATAATGAAACCTCATCTACTAATGTCACTGAGACAGTGACTGAAGGAGAAACATTTGTGGACATTAATCTGGGCACTACAGCTGGCCAAATGGATGAGTCTCGAAATGACAGGCTGGACTTTTCCACAATGGGAGCCAAACCAAAACAAAGTGCCAAGATGCCTGCATCTGTTGCTACATCTGCTTCCTTCTCTCCTTCTCTTCTTCTTTTTTCACATTACCAGCACCGGTGAAGAAGAAGAATTTTCGGAAGAAGAGTTTTTTACATCAGATGGACAAGGCTACAAGAGATAAACGGACCTCCAACTGATTGTTGATAATGCATGCAACTTTTGCAATGTTCATAACATCTCAGGTATTTCTCTTTCTGAATTACAACTATCAGTGTTAAGCAAAGATTTAAATTTTGTAACAAGTACAGGGACCGACTTTTGTACTCTAATACCTGAGCTGCTATACTGTGCACGGAATGCAATGTTGATGCAAATGTTTGATACTAACAGTGTTCAAACAACTCATGCATTGAAACAACCTAGCACTTTTTCACCTATTTTAAATCCTACACAGTTGTTTGTTAAATCATGTGAACATGAAATTGAACAGTATCTACAGAATACACATAGATCTATGTATTTCAACTTAGACCAACCACATAGAAATGCACTGCAAGAGTTAAAGAATAATCCCAATATAGTTATAAAATCTGCTGATAAGGGCGGTCCGGTTGTTGTACTTACCAAGGAGTTTTATAACACACAAATAGATCTGTTGTTAGCTGACAAATTGACTTTTCTTCAGCTGTCACCACTAATGGTGAATTCTTACATACAAAAAGTGCACAAATCTTTATTTAACATGGAAAAAAACTGGTTAGATAGACCATGAGTTGCTGACATTTTTATATATACAACATCCCATTATCCCAGTTTTTAAAGCCTGATCAAAAATTCATAAGGATCTCAAAACACCACCCATTAGACCTATAGTATCAGGTAGGGGTTGGGTAAGAGAAAATATTTCTGTCTGGTTAGAATGTACTGTCAGACCAATGTTACAAACCTTCCCCAGAATTTTGAAAGATACTGCTACATGTCTGGAATCATTGGCTGTTTATTTACAAGAGAACAGTGACATTTAGGTTCATAGGTTCGTACTAGGCTATCTGCCCTAAGGCATTTATAAGCCTAGCCAGAGTGTATGTGGCTTACACCACCCCTTAGGATGAGAATACTACGCCCTTTTAGGGTTTAGTCTACTATGCCTCTGTCTAGTAGTGACACAGAGATGACCCCCGGGGTAAACCTACGATCTCCCATCCACTCGTCGAGATCTCTCTTGAATAGAGTCAGTGAGGGGCTCTGCCTAACATGGACTGGGATTCTGTTCCAGAGTGTAGGGAGCCTCTGGGTTATGAATCTGTCCCTCCAGCATGTCCTATTTATTTCTGTGTTGAGGTTTAAGTCACTTGTTCTCGTGGCTCTGATGGATTTGGATTTTCTGAGGTGGAGCATGTCCATTAATTCAGGATTGGACATGGCCTTGTACGTCAGGCACAGATCACCTCTGAGTAGGCGGTATGCGACTGAATAGAGCTGGAGTTTTTTCAGTCGGGCAGCATATGACATATGTTTAAGACCCTTTATCCTCTTGGTGAGGAACTTTTGGGGTCTTTCCAACTGCTGCAGGTGTCGGGTGAGATACATCCCAAATGGGGCATTGTACTCAATCATTGGCCTGATAAGAGAAGAGAAGAGTACAGGGGCACAATGACCTCTCTTGATCTAGATGTGAAACCCTTCATGATAAGGTGGGCAATATAGAAGGCCTTCCTAACCACTTTGGCAATGTGAGTGTCAAATGAGAGGTTACTGTCAACCTGGGTCTCTAGGTCCCTGATTACCTCTTCCATACTTAATGGATTACCGCCTATGTGGTAATTTGTCCATACCTTGTTTTTCCCAAAGGGTATGACTATACATTTTTTGGCGTTCAGCTTAAGGCCATGGCTCTGGCACCAATTATCCGTTTCTATGAGGCCTCTCTGAAGGATGTTTGTGTCCGCTGGAGTATCAATTATGGCACCCAGTTTGCAGTCATCTGCGGACTTTGTCAGCCACAATCCTCCTATGTTTGCCTGTACCTCGGAAAAATAAATGCCGAACAAGAGGGGTCCCAGGACTGAGCCCTGTGGGACACCGCTTGTGACTGGCTTAGAGTCTGACATAGCTCCAGCAACTCAGACCCTGTGGGTTCTGTCCTTGAGCCAGTTTGCAACCCATCTTGTGACATATGGGTTTACATTTAAGCTGGTGAGTTTGTCTATGATGCCCGAGTGGGATATTGTGTCAAAGGCTTTTGCAAGGTCAACGTAGGCTGTGTGAACTGCCTTACCCTCATCAATGGCCTTAGTGACTGTTTCAAAAAAGTCGACCATGTTTGTTACCCTAGATGTAAAGAATTTGTTCACTGTCATAGAAAATCAATATGGTATTACTGCCATACAAGAAATACTGAACAAAAAGGTGAATATACATATAGTTGAAAATATATGGTTATGTTCCTTATTAAGGCTAGTATTGGAAAACAATGTTTTTCTTTGTCAAACAAAGTATTATTGCCAGAGACGAGGTATAGCTGTGGGTACGCCTTGTGCGAACACATATGCTAACCTAGTCCTGGCATACTGGGAAGATATGGTGATATTTGAGGCAGCACATGATTGGAAAGACAAACTTTTCTTTTACAATAGATTTGTGGACAATGTTTTCTTTTTGTGGGGGGGGGGGGGCACCACATCAGAGTTAACATCCTTTGTTAAGAATTTAGAGTCTACTACCAGCTTCTTCAGACTGAATTATTCCAGTTCACTTATTGAATACTTGGATGTTAGTATTACTAAGAAAGAAAATGGGGGAGGGTAGAGACATCACTATATAGGAAGCCTTCATGGACCAACAGCATGCTTAGATTTGACAGCATGCACCCTAGACATGTATTCCAACACATAGTCAAGGGACAGGTCTGCAGAATATCCAGACTTTGTATAAATGAAAATTCCTTTATACAGGAATTGGACTCTCTAGAAAATAATTTTAAAGCACGAGGTTACAGCAAAAATCTACTGAAAAAGGAAATGGACAACAGCAGTCTCTATAGAAAACAAAGTGCAAAGCCATGGTTACATAGAGGTAAAAATGGCCTAATAAGGTAGATGCACAGGATCAAAAAGGTAATGAAGGTTTGAAAATAAGTGTAACATACAGTAATGATATAGGTGGTAAATGTAATATAATTAGAGACAACTGGAGAATTCTTTACACAGATGAGAATATAACTAGAGTTGTAGGGACACAACCTAGATTTATTTTTAAAAGAAATAAAAATTTGAAAGATATTCTATGTCAAGAACCTATGCATTTTAAAAATCCAGGCATCAAGAAGGGAACTTATCCGTGCCTACATTGTAAAGCCTGTAGGCACATTTCACAAGGAAACTGTTTGATACACCCCAGGACCAACAAGAAGTACTTTTTGAATATGTATGCTGACTGTAAAATGCAAAATGTTGTCTATATTGCAAATTGTCAACAGAGTACTGCATATTATGTAGGAAAAACAAACTGCAGACTTAAAAATAGAATTTTTAAGCATCTATCAGATATAAGGTTAAGAAAAGAACATAATGCACTGTACAAGCATATAGAATTGCATAGTGATCATGTATTTGCTTTTATGGTTATATTTGTTGTAAACAGAAGTCAAAGAATGGGTGACTTGTATAATGAAACTGAATACAAAGAGATGCAACGGATTCTTAGACTGCGAGCTGACAAAGCCCCAGGATTAAATGATGCTGTCCCTTTAAAACCAGCACTAGCAAAAAGGAGGCTAAACTATTGATTTTCTTTGGTTGTTCATAGGTTCATAGGTAGATACTAGGCTATCGGCCCAAGGGCCTAAGTAAGCCTAGCCAACAAATTTCCCTGGCTTATGCCAACCCAGGAAAGTTAGTTTCCTGTGCCCCTGTTGAGCAGAGCCACAGAAGTGATCCCTGGGGTGTATTTCCTATTTCCCATCCACTCATCAAGATTTTTCTTGAAGAGTGCTAATGAAGAACTTTGCTTGACATAGATGGGTAGCTTGTTCCAGAGTATGGGAAGTCTCTGGGACAGGAATCTATCCCTCCAGCAAGTCCTGTTTATTGTGGTGACAAGGTTTAGGTCCATAGAGCGTGTAGCTCGGAGGGATTGGGATTTCTTTAGGTGTGGCATGTCCAACAGCTCTGGGTTTGACATAGCTTTATATGTTAGGCAGAAATCACCTCGGAGTAGGCGATATGCTACACATTAAAGCTGGAGTTTTTTGAGACGAGTGTAGGGCATCTGTTTGAGGCCAGTAATTCTCTTTGTGAGTTACTTCTGTGGCCTTTCCAGCTGCTGCAGATGTCTTGTAAGGTACATTCCAAAAGGGGCCATTGTACTCTATAATGGGTCTAATGAGTGTCGAGTAGAGAGGAGCAATGACCTCTTTTTTCCTGGATTTGAACCCTTTTCTGATGAGGTGTGCCATATAGAAGGATTTCCTGACTACTGTGGCAATGTGATTACTATATTGGACACTATATTGTGTTGTATTATATTGGATACTACATTTTACTAGTGTTTTATCATCTGATGAAGGGATTTACCTGAAAGGTCTTATGATACTGCTTTTATTGTTTTAATAAAGTGAAGTTGCTTAATACACGGCGTGGTAGTACTTGACTTACTTTTGGATTTACTATTTGGATTTTTTTACAGTACTCTCAGTGGAGGAGTCCTTTACTTTTTATTCTTCAAAACTTGAAAAGTGACAACAGCTCTGTCTCTTGTGAGTCAGACAGAAATTAGAAGAGGTCATTTAAGGAGTCACACACAAGTTACAACAGGCCAGTTAAAGTTAATCATCTGTGAACTGAGGGGGTGGAGCTAGGAACTAAACCTTCTATTTAAGCGGCAAAATAAAACATTTCAGAGCTTTACTGGACAGGCTCACCCAGATTCAGCTACAGTTTGCTGTGAGGGAAAGGTTAGTTTGCTTTTTATTTTTGTGTTTTGTATTACATTATTACCTTTTTCTATTTTGTATACTGTGATTTGTTTTCTTTACACTGTGTTTTACTTATATTCTGCTTTTAACTGCATAGTAAAACTTGAAAAGAGGCCACAGCTCTGTCTCTTGTGAGTCAGACAGAAATTAGAAAAGGTCACTTAAGGAGTCACACATAAGTTACAACAGGTCAGCTAAGGTTAATCATCTGTGAACTGAGGGGGGTAGAGCTAGGAACTAAACCTTCTATTTAAGGGGTAAAATAAAACATTTCAGAGCTTTACTGGAAAAGCTCACCCAGATTCAGCTACAGTTTGCTGTGAGGGAAAGGTTAGTTTGCTTTTTATTGCTGTGTTTTGTATTACTTTATTGCCTTTTTCTATTTTGTATACTGTAATTTGTTTTCTTTACACTGTGTTTTACTTGTATTCTGCTTTTAACTGCATACTAATACTTGAAAAGATACCACAGTTCCATCTCTTGTGAGTCAGACAGAAGTTTTCCCACCCGGTTACTGTTGTGTTCTTAAACACCAATGTCTTTCTAGTTGCCTGCCCCTTATGTTTAATTTGACCATATATCTCATTTCATCTCTGCTTTTGCTAGCTGGTGTGAGTAAGCACAAAATTATAATTTTGTGAAATCACTCCCCTTCAACTATTTGGGCCTCCTACTGTATTCCATAGTACTAGAATACAAAAGTGACCACCCCCTTTCAATCTATCTTGCTGTTTTAAAAATAGTGACTCTCCACTAAAACTTAACTTTTAGACAGGTAAAACTTAAGTTACCTACTTTCACATCTAACTGCTCTAGTGCATACTGCAGTGTTTAGGATAAACATTTTTTTCATCTTACCTTTAAGCATCTATTGCAAGACCACCAGTTATTGTAGAGCCCACATTCTGCCTCTCAGCAGTCATCTTGGGATTAGTGCTTCTGTTTTCTCCTGATGAGAGAAGGAGTGCAGTTACATTATTTCCTGGCGACTGCTGATCACCAGAAAGCTTAATAACTACTTTATAGGTGACAGCTTAGAATCTGTGTTTATATTCTGATCCTGGTGAGAGTAGGAAAAGAGTGCATTGATTCCGGTAGCAATTGATTTATGTACACTGACAACCCTCTCCTCCTACCACCCAACACTACAACCTGTGAGAGATGCATTTATATAGCCAAATTGAAAGCCAAGCTTTTTCCTGCAAATACTGGACTAGACAATCAAGAGGAGAATGTTAACACCTGCACCACACCACACTCAACACACAGTCCTTCAAAACCCACACTACCAAAACCACATACCCACATTCATGGAGGCTCTCAATAAAAATCTGCCCAAGCAACAGGGACCTCCCAAGCTGAAACGCAGACAACCACCACCCATCAACACTACCCAAATGACACACAGCCCACAAAATCAGTGTGCCACTCAACCTCAGCCCATAAGGCAAAACAATTTACCCAACACACTAGTCATAGGTGACTCTGTAGTCAGGCACACTGATGTCCCACTCACCAGGCTAAACAAGGAGAAAGTTACTGTCGGCTGCCTGTCGGCTGCCAGGATCTGCTACACAATGTATGCACTCAAATCACTCCAAAACAAGTACATATATGACTCTGTTATTGCCCATGTTAATGTGAATGACCTGAGAAATACCTCCCTGGACTACATGAAAAGAGACATGGAGGAGCTCTCGGATCTTGTAGCCCAGGCAGGTATGACCCTAGTGAGTAGCATCCTGCTATCACCCAGAATGATACCACAGTACAAGGGGAAAATGATTGACTTCAACAATTGGCTAAGCTTCTGGTGTCATTCTAAGGGGATCCAGTTATCTGTCTGCCTGGGACGACATGGTCGACAGACCACAATGCTTTGCCAGAGATGGCCTGCACCTGTCGCCCCTGGGATTCCGGATACTGGCTTTTTAAGGCTCTTGCCACCCCTATAGAGCCTTTTTTAGGCAAGGTTCAAATGCTAAATTCACCACCGTAACAGGTACAAGCAAGCAAACTCTGAGGGTACTGCTACTCGATGCTAGAAGTCTAAACCTCAAAATGCACTCACTCAAGGCACTCCTTAAAATGGAGAACATCGACATCTGTGCAGTGACAGAGACCTGGTTCAAGACTCCAGAGAGTACCCCTGCATTACCTGGCTATAATTCATACCACACCTTTTGGCCACCTAACCTGGACCGAAACACTAAAGGTGGAGGCGTGTCCATATTCATTCAGGATGTCCACACCTCCAGGCTAGTTGCTCAACATAATGCATCTGAAATTATCCAAGTGCAACTAACACTGGGCAAGACTGCAATCCAGGTTGTAGCTGGTTACAGATCCCCCACCATGCCCCAGGATCCCACTCTTCATTTCTTAAGATACTGGAAAATATTAAGGTACAACCCAATACCTTAATTATGGGTGATTTCAACTAACCCACCATCAACTGGGAAAACTACTCGTACCAACTCATTCGCTCAACGTTCTCTGGAATTCATAAATTCCAATGCCTTGGATCAGCTTGTCCACACCCCGACCAGAGGAGCAATATCCTGGATTTGGTCATTACCAATATGGGTAACCAGTGTTCCACACCAGAGGTCATCTCCTCGCTGACCAGATCCGACCAAAAGCTAATCACCCTAGACATCCATATCCCACCCCCCATTAAGGAAACCACCATCAAAAACTACTCCAAAGCCAACTTCATGCTTCTTAAGACAGAAGTGGCAAATCTCACTACACCTATGCAGACAGAAAATAGAGGTATGACTGCTGAATCTTACACAAATGCACTGTATAAGCACATACACGAGTGCATGGATCGTACCATCCCCAATAGAATCAAGACGCTATCCTCCAAAAAAAGGAAGGCAATTTGGTGGTCCCCTGCCATAAACAAACTCTACAAAAGAAGGAAGAAGCTGTTGCAAAAAAGAGTAAAATCCCAAGATTGGAGGAACTCCCTGGTCAGCCTCAGCAAGAAGCTGAGATCCCTCATGAAATCCTCCAAAGCCAATTATGAAAATAAAATCACCACTGATTCCAAAGACAACCACAAAGCATTCTACAGCTATGTCAAGAATCTCAATGGCAACACTCATATCTGCTCTGAGCTACAGCACAATGGCACTAAATGTAGAGAACCAAGCGATATTGCCAACATCCTAGCAGATAGGTTCAGTGCTAACTTTACCCCCCTGTCACCCTCCAAAGGGCCCATCTTAATACCGGAAGAATGCAAAGCCCCTATAATCACCGACGAACAAGCAAAGACCACACTCTCCAAAGCCAAGAACACAGCATCCATGGGACCAGACAACATCCCAGGCTGCGTATTGCATGAACTACAGAATGAACTGGCACCCCACGTAAGTAACACGTTCAATCATAGCCTCACCTCAGGCTATGTGCCTACTGAATGGTGCACAGCAATGGTTATCCAACTCCACAAAGGGGGTGCCACCATGGACCCTGGAAACTACCGTCCCATTAGCCTGACGAGCCTGGTCTGCAAGGCCAGGGAATGTATCATCTTGGAGCTTATAAACAAAGACATAGGTAACCTCCAAACCCTGGACCCCACTCAGTTTGGGTTTGTAAAAGGTAGGTAATGTCTACTAAATCTGATTGACTTCTTTGAAGCAGTCACTAGAGCTGTAGACGAAGGCAAGGTAGTGCTCACAGCCTATCTTGACCTCGCCAAGGCTTTTGATACCATCCCCCACTCTGGAATTATAGATAAACTCACTAAACTGGGCATAAATCCCTATGTCACAAGAAGGGTGGCCAACTGGATCAATGACAGAACCGACACTGTAAAAGTAGCTGACTCCAAGTCCGACTTCAGACTAGTGATGAGTGGAGTACCACTGGGTTCGGTCCTGGGTCCTCTCCTGTTTGGCATCTACTTCTCTGAAGTGCAGGCCAACACAGAAGGTCTTTGGCTAACAAAGTTCACAAATGACTGCAAACTGGGAGCCATAATAGAATCATTTAATGATGTAGACATTCTACAAAAGGGCCTCACAGAGACATATGCCCAGTGTCAAATTCATGGCCTCAAGCTCAATGCCAAGAAGTGCATTGTCATCCCCTTTGGGAAAAAACTCGGTACCCATGAACTACCACATAGGCAGTAGCTCACTAAACACTGAAAGTGTGATAAGAGACCTCGAGACACAGGTGGACAGTAGTCTCTCCTTTGATAACCACATTGCCACAGTAGTCGGGAAATCCTTCTATATGGCACACCTCCTCAGAAAAGGGTTCTCCTCTAGAAAAAAGGAGGTCATTGTTCCTCTCTACTCATCCCTCATCAGACCCATTATAGAGTACAATGCCCCATTTTGCATGTATCTCACAAGACACCTACAACAACTGGAAAGGCCACAGAAATACCTCACTAAGAGGATTACTGGCCTCAAACAGATGCCATACACAGACCGTCTCAAAAAACTCCAGCTCGACTCCGTTGCATATCACCTATTCAGAGGCGATCTCTGCCTAACATACAAAGCTATGTCAAACCCAGAGCTGTTGGACATGCTACACTTAAAGAAATCCCAATCTCTCCAAACTACACACTCCAGGGACCTAAACCTTGTCACCACAATAAACAGAACATGCTGGAGGGATAGATTCCTGTCCCAGAGACTTCCCATACTCTGGAACAAACTACTCATTCATGTCAAGCAAAGCTCCTCATTGCCCCTTTTTAAGAAAAATCTTGATGACTGGATGGGAAATAGAAAATTCACCCTGGGGATCACTTCTGTGGCACTGCTTGACAGGGGCACAGGAAAATAATTTTATTGGGTGGTGAAAGCCAGGGAACCTTTTTGGCTAGGCTTATATAGGCCCCAGGGCTGATAGCCTAGCACCTACCTATGAATCTATGAAATCAACAAATGGGAGAGTGGATGGGAACACAGCAGTGATTCACTAGCAGTGCTTTAGTATATGCAGGCTGCAAATCTTTTCAAAGACAGAGGACCAGAATTTCACTGACTATTTAAGTATCACTCAAGAGACGATCTAAGCAATGAAAAAACATGTGAAATGAGCAGCCTAGATAATTAGTGTCCACCTCTCACTTACAAAAAAAAAAAAGCACTAGGCCAAGCAGATTTCTTAGAACAGAAAACAAAATGGATCAGGTATAAGAAAGCAACTCTAAAAGGTCACAGACAAAAATAGAAGTTATGTCCTTACCATAACGTTCCATGTGGAGTGTTCATCTCGCCTTTGTTCTTACACATGGGTTCGGAGCCGATCCTCGGCTCTGACTCGGCCGATACTAAAGCTCGAGAGCTTTTACTGGCTCAAGGCTATCTCCTATCCCATGGTGCACCACGGCAATTCCCCAGATTTTGTTTGCAAGAAAGTAACTAAATGCATAATAGTAATTATACTATCAATAAAAAGAAGTTATGTACTCACCATAACATTTCACGTTGGTAGTCCATCTCACCCTTCAGTTTTACATATGGGTTCGGAGCCGACTCAGCCGATTTACAAACTGGAAGACTTCTGGTTGGCTCATGGCTAAGCAGGTATCCCATGGTGCACCAGTACAATCCCCAGATCTTGTTTGCTGCTCACTAGAATAAACAACCATAAAAACAACCAATACTAAAGGGTCTCCAACCAAGAGCAACCAAATTATTACCTCCAGATCTTCCAGGATGGGGGCAGGAGGGCGGGTTGGTAAAAATGAAGGGTGAGATGGACTACCAACATGGAATGTTATGGTGAGTACATAACTTCTTTATGTTCTGTAGTCCTATCTCATCTTCATTTTTACATATGGGACAGCATTCCTAGCGCCTTATTCTTGGGTGGCTCATTGGAAAATACAATTGAGCACCATGGAACCAAAGGATGATCCACCCCTGGATGTGAAATCCAATTTGTAATGTGTGATAAAAGTGTGAGGGGTAGTCCATGTAGCTGCTGCACAAATATTATCAAGTGGTACCCTGGCTTGAAAGGCTGCAGAGGTAGACAGCAACCTGGTAGAATGAGCCTTGATCCTGTAGGGTAAAGGTTTGCCCTCTGAGCTATAGATAAAGGCTATACAACTGGAAATCCAATTACATAGTGTCACTTTAGAAACTGGTAAGCCCAATCTAGAGTCAGAAAAGGAAATTAACAATTGATCTGCTTTCCTGAAAGCTTTAGTCCGCTGTAGATAAAAACGCAGTTGTCTATGAATGTCTAGCTGATGAAAACAGTATTCAGCTGCATTACAGTGGTTAGGGAAGAAAACTGGGAGTTCTATTGATTGGTTTAAAGTAGCATTAGAACAAACTTTGGGAACACAGGAGGGATTAGTACGTAATGACACCCTGTCTTTGTGAAAAATCAAATACGATGGCTTAATAGACATGGTCTGTAGCTCCAATACCTGTCTAGCTGATGTGATAGTTACCAAAAACAAGGTCTTCCAAGACAAAAATTTTAGAGAAGATGAGTGGGAGGGTTCAAAGGGGGGAGAAGTCAATTTGGACAACACAAAATTTAAATCCCAAGAAGCCACTGGTTCTTGTAGAGGTGGTCTCAATAGAGTGGCCCCTTTCAAAAAGGTCTTGCACAGCTTATGAGATATTAAATTAGTATCTGGAAAACCTAAATGAAAATGAGAAATCGCCGCCAATTGGACTCTAATAGTGGCAGCAGCAGATCCTTGTTGAAAAAGCTCAGAAAGAAAATCCAGAATCACAGGGATAGAAGCCGTGTATGGATCTACATACATTCTCTGTGCCCAAATAGAAAATCTTTTTCATTTACTGCCATACAGCCTCCTAGTTGAAGGTTTATGGGAGGACATAAGAATATGTGACACGGAGGATAATGCATCATGAAGCCTGACTATGGATGGAACTGGAGCAGCCACGCTGTCAATTTGAGGGTGTGGATTAAGGGGTGTAGTGAATTCGACATGTGAGTCAATAGATTTGGAGCTGGGCCCAGAATCCAAGGATCGTCCAGGAGGAGAGACTCGAGGAAGGGGAACCAGACCTGACGAGGCCAGTAAGGAGCAATGAGGATCAACTTGCTTCTCAGCTGACTGGCTTTCTGAATCACTTTGGAAATGAGAGGGATTGGAGGAAAGGCATACAGAAGTCCCATGGGCCAATCGTGAGCCAGAGCGTCTCTGAGAGACTCCCCCGGAGGGGGAATCAGGGAAAAATAGCTGCTGCATTTGGTATTGACTGGGTTGGCTAAAAGGTTGCAGCAAGGCTGTCCCCATTTCCAGAAAATCTGATCCACTGTTTCCCATTTCAGAGACCACTCATGAAGCATTAGTATTGTCCGGCTGAGCTTGTCGGCTATCACGTTGGTCGTCCCTGGAATGTGCATTACAACCAGAAAGTGCTGGGAAGAATTCGCCCATTACCAAACTCGCATGGCCTCTCGACAGAGTGGGTAAGATCTGGTACCACCCTGTTTGTTGATATACCAAACCACCGACGTGTTGTCTGATTGTATCGCAATTGTCCCTAGAGGAAGAAGGTCTTGAAGTGCTTGCAACACCAGAAGCACCGCCCTCATCTCCAGAACACTGATATGCAGATGAGCCTCGTGTTATTGCCATGTGCCTTGGACAGTCCTGCCGAGATAATGCCCCCCCACCTGATCTGGGAGGCATCCGTGGTCACAGTGGCAACAGGTTGGGCCAGAACAAAGGGGGCACCCGTGATCAGTTGATTGGAATCTATCCACCAACGAAGGTCCTTCTTGCATGATTCTGTCAGCAGGATAGGATGATTCAGTGGGAGAAATTGGAAGGACCACTGGGAAAACAGAGTGAGTGTATCCTTCACCTTGGAACCAAACAATGAGAAAACATCAAATGGGGCGTTGGTGAAAGTAGACTTGAACGGTTCTGCAAAATTACATAAGCGCATCCAGGAGTGGCACCTCAAGGCCACTCCAGAACTCGCTGCTCTACTTGCTCCATCCGCAGCATAAGATACAGGTCGCATGGAGGAGTTAACCACAGAATTTAAGGTGGACAACTGAGTAGAAATTTTGCCAGGTACTCCCTCAGTACATGCACCTTGTATGGAATCTCCTAACTCCTTGAGGAGATCCCTCTGCAACCTCGTGAAGTTCGTGAGATAGTTCAATGATTGAAGGGTAAAGGCTGCTGAACTAAAAATATGCTTCCCAAATCTGTCCATCTGCCGAGACTCCTTGTTTGGCAGATGAACAAATGAAGAGGTCTCCGCTAACTCCTTCTTTGTGGCCGCCACCACCACCATGGCATCTACGGGAACACCCTTGGACAAGAACTCTTTACCAGGAGGAGCAGACAAGAACTTATTTGGTCTCCTGGGGACTGGCTCCACGGTGTCAGGAGTATACCACACCTTTCCACTGACTAGATCCATTAGTTTGTCAAAAGGTGGAGACACCCAAGAGGCAGAAGGTTGAGACCCGAAAGCCTTCAGGTACACCGACTCCTCATCAGAAGGCGGGTTAATAGTGGGCCAAAATTGCACCTCTGCCTAAGGATCTCTAAAATGTCCACAAAGGAGAAATCATCAGAGGCCGACTTGGGGGACTCTTCTGACTCCTCGACGTCAGTGTCCGATGTCAAAGACTCATCCTGGGAGTCAATATGTTTCATCTTACATAACCTCTTCTGGGGAGGCTCCTTCCTGGGCTCACCGTAACTGTCTGTGGCGAGTGTAGCACAAATGGTCTCCCCTGGAAAGGTTGCACGTTTGAAGCCACCAGTTTAGGTGTGTTTTGCATGTGTCCGTTATAAGAATCTCGTGAGTTAGAGGTGGCTGTTGGAACGACCATTGTGCAAACAGTAAGCCATTGTGTAGGACTCTCATGTGCAGTCTTCCCAAGGGTATTTTGCAATAAGAGAAGCTGACATGAGTCCTAAAACCTTCAGTACCAGTTTTGCTGGGGATTTCCTGGACAAGAGAAGAAATACGTGATATGAGTCTGAAGTGAAAGTATCCTTTCTGGAGGAAGTCTTAGAATTAACTGATGTGTAGCCAGTTTAATTCCGCCTCCTATGAATAAGATACTCTGTGATGGCTGTAGTAAGGATTTTCCAAGTTTCACAAGGAAATTCCTAGGTGAATACACAGTTGAAGAGTATAGCCCTGGCCTGTACTAGTTGACGCTGGGTGGTTGGCAGAAAGCGAGCCAGTCGTCCAGATACGGAAACTACCTGGAATCCTTTGGCATCTCAAGTGAGACGCTACCACTGCCATGCATTTGGTGAAGACCCTGGGAGCTGGAGGCTGCATGACCAAAGGGCAGTGGGGTTCGAAATTGAAAGTGACTGGCACCCAGTGCCGGAAGCTGCAAATGATCTCTGGATGCCCAACCATTTTGATGTGGTAGTATGCATCCTTCAGATCTATTGAGCACATCCAGTCGCCCTTCTGTAAGAATGGAAGGATCGATTGAAGCGCAGACCATTCGGAACTTTTCTTTCTTGACGAAGGTATTGAGGGTCGCTTAGGTCCAGAGATCGGGCCTCCAGTCCCCCTGTTTTCTTTGGAACTAGAGCAGAACCTTGGAGTAAGTCCCTAATCCTTTCTGGTCCGCTGGGACTCAGTTGGATGACTCTTTTTTTTTTTTTCTAGCAGCTTTGAAATTTCTATAGCTGCTGGCTCTCGTGAGATGGGGCGTGTACATCTGGGAGTCTTTTCTTTGGAATGGTGGATGGGATAGAAAAGGTATATTGTAACCTCTAAGTAACCACGCCACTCCCGACTTGTCTGTAGTTATGTTTCTTTGCCAGGCCTGAGGGTATGGAAGCTGAGCGACCCCGACTGCCTCCAGAGCAGGACAGTCAGGAGCCCTCCTCAGGAGTGCTGAAAGGTTTACCAGGAGTGTATCCCCTGTCACCTGATTCTGGCGGGATTCTCTCGCCGCCAGGGCGGCGCCTTCCACCTCTGCCCTCCTCTGCCTCTAGAAGGGGTGGCATCACCCTGTGTGCCTGGGAAAGATCCTTGGGGTTTCGAAACCACATTTTTTTCCACCATGCTTGCTCCTTTGGGGTACGGTCTGGTTGGGGTGGAAAAACGGACTCCGACAGCAGACAGAGTCTTCCCTCCTGCTCACACGGGTAAGGGTCTCCTTTACTTTGGGGCCAAGAGAGTGGCACCATCAAATGGGCGTTAGTAAAGGAAGACTTGAAGGCTTCCAAATGAACATAAGCGCATCCAGGATTGTCTGCGAAGAGCAATCGCTGAAGCTGCTGCCCTACTCGAACCTTCGGCTGCGTAAGAGATCAGCCTCATGGACGAGTTCACAATGGATGTAAGGGTATTAAGTTGCGCTGTCACTTTCTCTGAGACAGCAGCATCCGTAGTACCCTGGAGGGTATCTCCCAACTCTTTGACTAGATCCCTCTGTAGTCGTGTAAAGTGGGTCAAATAGTTCAGGGATCGCATGGAAAAAGCAGCTGAACTAAAAATGCGCTTCCCATACCTGTCCATAGTCCTAGAATCTTTATTAGGGGGATGGACAGATGAGGAAGATTCCGACATCTCCTTTTTCGTGGCCGCTGCCACCACCATAGCGTCCACTGGAACTCCTTTTGTTAAGTAAGTCTTGTCCTGGGGTGCAGTGATATATTTATTGGGTTTCCTTGGGACTGGTTCCACTGTGTCAGGAGCCTCCCACGCCCTTCGAGCAAAAAGTTCCATTAATTCATCGAAGGGTGGAGTGACCCAGGAGGAAGAAGGGCGAGCACCGAATGCCTTCAGCAGGACTGACTCATCCTCAGAAGGGGGGAGGGACTGCCAGTCACCTCTCTGTTTCAGGATCTCAATATGTCAGAAAAGAGACATCTTCTGAAGGTGACTTAGGGACCCTTCTGACTCATCTAAGTCAGTATCGGATGTCAAGGATTCTTGTGGAGAACCAAGTGTCTCCTCTTACACAATCTTTCCTAGGGACTTCTTCGTGGGAGCATCGAAGAAGCCTCCGAGGAAGAGGGGCACCCTCAGGGGTGGCTGAGACACTGGTGCTTTCGGCGCTTGGTTGTGGCCGTGGGTGCAGAGGAGGATAACGGCCCTTTATGGGGAGGAGAGGTTGCTTCTACTGATGTGGTTGTCTGGGTAGACAACACCTTCCTCATTAGATCGAAGCCCCGGGTCCCGAGTGAAGAATCTCCGGTTCGAAGAAATGGAAGAATCTCCGAAACAGGCACCGAAGGCATCGACCCGAGGCCGGAGCCGAATCGATCTGTGCCGAGGCCTCGAGGGAAGAGTGAACGAAGCGTCGGTTCGACTCGGCCCGGAACCAAGGACAGATCGTCGGCTCCGAGACTCTGGTACCGGGTCCGACGGAGTCGAGGTGAGAGGAACAGACCGAGAAAAGGATGGTTCTGGACCCGAGGGCTCCACAATCAGAAGATCAACCTCTTCCGGCTCCAAAGACTGGACAGGTCTCGGAGGAGGAATGGATGGAGACAATGGGAGGCCTTCAAGTTTCGACACCAACTGGGTGGAAACTGAAATAAGTTTGGATAGGGCCGAATGCTCCAATAACTTCTGCACCACACGATCCACATCGACATCGGAGAGCTTAGAAGAAGAACGGGTCAAAGGAACCGAAGACGGAGGCAACCTCAATAAAGTTGATGGAGGGAGCTCCATCACCGGTTCCAAGACTCGAGGCTCAGGAACCGACACCAGTTGAACACTCGGCCCCGAAGTCTGTGGAACCGGTGATCTAACTTTACTCGAAGAGCTCGGAGCCGATGACTTGGGCTCCGACGTCTTCGATTCCTTTGAGGATTTGGATGCCTGGTCTGAAGCATCCAGAGCCTCCTGAAAGGAAGGTTTTAATAACCCTCTATCCATGAGTTTCCTGCGCCTATCTGTCATGACCCTCCCACTAAAAGAGTGACAAATTGAACAGTCCTCTTGTAAGTGGAGAGGGCCAAGGCAGTAGACACAGGAACTATGGTTGTCAGTAACTGACATTTTTTGGCCACACTGACAACGTTTAAAGCCTGATTTAATTTTCTCAGACATTGTACAGGAAAGAGAAAAGTCAAGTCCAGTATAAGAGACAAATCCAATAGAAAAGGTCAAATCCGATGTATATGTCAGTCCGGTTGTCAAATTTAAGAAGGGGTGGTAGGCCCCGAAAAACTCTAACCAGTTAAACAAACTTAACGGTACCAAGAAATTCTACCTACACACACACATACACTAAGTATACCAAAAGGTACTTTTAGAACAAACTTTCTCTAAAATATAACAAAAATAAAGTTATATCTTATCTCAAGATGCTCGAGCTAGCTCCCAGCGATGCGAACGCAGCAGCGGCAAACTAGATCTGAGGTAAGGGCAGAGGGGGATTGTGGGTATTAGATTGTCTCGAGCTTCTTCTCGATGCAGAGCTTGCAAAAAGCCGATGAGCCGAGGATCGGCTCCGAACCCATGTGTAAGAACAAACGGCGAGATTGAACACTATCACATTATGAAGTTATGTACTTACCATAACATTCCATGTTTGTAGTCCATCTCGCCTACATTCTTGCTGAATGGGTTTGGAGCCGATCCTCGGCTCTGACTCGGCCGATACTAAAGCTCGAGAGCTTTTACTGGCTCAAGGCTATCTCCTATCCCATGGTGCACCACGGCAATTCCCCAGATCTTGTTTGCAAGAAAGTAACTAAATGCATAATAGTAATTATACTATCAATAAAAAGAAGTTATGTACGCACCATAACATTTCACGTTGGTAGTCCATCTCACCCTTCATTTTTACATATGGGTTCGGAGCCGACTCAGCCGATTTACAAGCTGGAAGACTTCTGGTTGGCTCATGGCTAAGCAGGTATCCCATGGTGCACCAGTACAATCCCCAGATCTTGTTTGCTGCTCACTAGAATAAACAACCATAAAAACAACCAATACTAAAGGGTCTCCAACCAAGAGCAACCAAATTATTACTTCCAGATCTTCCAGGATGGGGGCAGGAGGGCAGGTTGGTAAAAATGAAGGGTGAGATGGACTACCAACATGGAACGTTATGGTGAGTACATAAATTCTTTATGTTCTGTAGTCCTATCTCACCTTCATTTTTACATATGGGACAGCATTCCTAGCGCCTTATTCTTGGGTGGCTCATTGGAAAATACACTTGAGCACCATGGAACCAAAGGATGATCTACCCCTGGATGTGAAATCCAATTTGTAATGTGTAATAAAAGTGTGAGGGGTAGTCCACGTAGCTGCTGCACAAATATTATCAAGTGGTACCCTGGCTTGAAAGGCTGCAGAGGTAGACAGCAACCTGGTAGAATGAGCCTTGATCCTGTAGGGTAAAGGTTTGCCCTCTGAGCTATAGATAAAGGCTATACAACTGGAAATCCAATTACATAGTGTCACTTTAGAAACTGGTAAGCCCAATCTAGAGTCAGAAAAGGAAATTAACAATTGATCTGATTTCCTGAAAGCTTTAGTCCGCTGTAGATAAAAACGCAGTTGTCTATGAATGTCTAGCTGATGAAAACAGTATTCAGCTGCATTACAGTGGTTAGGGAAGAAAACTGGGAGTTCTATTGATTGGTTTAAAGTAGAACAAACTTTGGGAACAAAGGAGGGATTAGTACGTAATGACACCCTGTCTTTGTGAAAAATCAAATACGATGGCTTAATAGACATGGCCTGTAGCTCCGATACCTGTCTAGCTGATGTGATAGTTACCAAAAACAAGGTCTTCCAAGACAAAAATTTTAGAGAAGATGAGTGGGAGGGTTCAAAGGGGGGGAGAAGTCAATTTGGACAACACAAAATTTAAACCCCAAGAAGCCACTGGTTCTTGTAGAGGTGGTCTCAATAGAGTGGCCCCTTTCAAAAAGGTCTTGCATAGCTTATGAGATATTAAACTGGTATCTGGAAAACCTAAATGAAAATGAGAAATCGCCGCCAATTGGACTCTAATAGTGGCAGCAGCAGATCCTTGTTGAAAAAGCTCAGAAAGAAAATCCAGACTCACAGGGATAGAAGCAGTGTATGGATCTACATTCATTCTCTGTGCCCAAATAGAAAATCTTTTCCATTTACTGCCATACAGCCTCCTAGTTGAAGGTTTATGGGAGGACATAAGAATATGTGACACTGAAGATGATACATCATGAAGTCTGACTATGGATGGAACTGGAGCAGCCACTTGTCAATTTGAGGGTGTGGATTAAGGGGTGTAGTGAATTCGACATGTGAGTCAATAGATCTGGAGCTGGGCCCAGAATCCAAGGATCATCCAGGAGGAGAGACTCGAGGAAGGGGAACCAGACCTGACGAGGCCAGTAAGGAGCAATGAGGATCAACTTGCTTCCCAGCCAACTGGCTTTCTGAATCACTTTGGAAATGAGAGGGATTGGAGGAAAAGCATACAGAAGTCCCATAGGCCAATTGTGAGCCAGAGCGTCTCTGGGAGACTCCCCCGGAGGGGGAATGAGGGAAAAATAGCTGCTGCATTTGGTATTGACTGGGCTGGCTAAAAGGTTGCAGCAAGGCTGTCCCCATTTCCAGAAAATCTGATCCACTGTTTCCCATTTCAGAGACCACTCATGAAGCATTAGTATTGTCCGGCTGAGCTTGTCGGCTATCACGTTGGTCGTCCCTGGAATGTGCGTTGCAACCAGAAAGCACTGGGAAGAATTCACCCATTACCAAACTCGCATGGCCTCTCGACAGAGTGGGTAAGATCTGGTACTGCCCTGTTTGTTGATATACCAAACCACCGACGTGTTGTCTGATTGTATCGCAATTGTCCCTAGAGGAAGAAGGTCTTGAAGTGCTTGCAACACCAGAAGCACCGCCCTCATCTCCAGAACATTGATATGCAGATGAGCCTCGTGTTATTGCCATGTGCCTTGGACAGTCCTGCCGAGATAATGCCCCCCCCACCTGATCTGGGAGGCATCCGTGGTCACAGTGGCAACGGGTTGGGCCAGAACAAAGGGGGCACCCATGATCAGTTGATTGGAATCTATCCACCAACGAAGGTCCTTCTTGCATGATTCTGTCAGCAGGATAGGATGACTCAGTGGGAGAAATTGGAAGGACCACTGGGAAAACAGAAGCCACTGGAGAATTCTTATGTGCAACCTGGCTAATGGTACCAATAGAATTGTGGAAGCCATAGTCCTGAGGAGCTGAAGAACCCACTTTGTTTTGACTTTTTGCAACGGGAAAAAATGTTGAACTTGGGAGATTAAGTTCTGTGCCATTTTGGTGGGGAGACAAGCTGTCATGTTCACTGTGTCTACCTCTGCGTCTATAAAAATCTCAGACTGAGAGGGCAAGAATGCAGATTTTTTCCACTTTATGGAGATCCCTAACTGAGCACAAAGTTGAATCGTGGCATCTCTGTTTTGAATTAGTAGATGCCTGGTGGGGGGCGGTCAGGAGCCAGTCGTCCAAATACAGAAGCACCTGGAATCCCTGACGTCTCAGGTGAGCTGTCACTGCTGCCATGCATTTAGTGAACACCCTGGGGGCTGTGGTGAGACCAAAGGGCAGAGTGCAAAACTGATAGTGACTGGCTCCCAGCCGGAAGCATAGATGGCTTCTGGATGCCTTGTCCATTTTTATGTGGTAATAGGCGTCCTGAAGATCCAGACAGCACATCCAAAAGTCTTTCCCTAATAACGGGAGTATAGACTGCAGTGTTACCATCCAAAACTTGTCCTTCTTCACTGATTCGTTCAATCTGCTGAGGTCCAATATTGGCCTCCAATCTCTGGTTCGTTTTGGAACTAAAAAGAACCTAAAGTAAGTTCCGGATCCTATCTGGTCTGCTTGGAAGGGCTGGATGATTCTTTTTGTGAGCAACATGTTGATCTCCACAGTTGCCTGATCCCTGTAATTGGGTGGTACATCTGGGATCCTTTTGGGAACAAATGGTGATAGGGAAAAGGGTATGATATAGCCTCTGGTAACAACTCTTTGTACCTACTTGTCTTGGGTGATATTTAGCCAGGCTTCTTGGTACAAAGAAATGCGACCCCCGACCGGCCCCAGAGAAGTGCAGTCGGGCTCCACATCAGAAGCGCTGATAAGGCCGTCCTCAAAAGGAATCACGGCCTTGTTGGTATTGTGGACCGCCCCTGCCTCTAGGGCAACATCTGCCATTTCCTCCTCCTCTGCCTCTGAAGAAGGATTCATCCTGTGTGTCAGGAAAGACCCTCTGGGACTTCTTGAACCACATTTTACCACCCTTTTGACCCTTGGGGTATGGTCTGGAAGGGACAGTAAAATGCACTCCCACGGCAGAAAGTGTCTTTCCTTCTTGCTCACACTGAGTGAGTGTATCCTTCACCTTGGAACCAAACAATGAGAAAACATTAAACGGGGCGTTGGTGAAAGTAGACTTGAACGGTTCTGCAAAATTACATAAGCGCATCCAGGAGTGGCACCTCAAGGCCACTCCAGAACACGCTGCTCTACTTGCTCCATCCGCAGCATAAGATACAAGTCGCATGGAGGAGTTAACCACAGAATTTAAGGTGGACAACTGAGTAGAAATTTTGCCAGGAACTCCCTCAGTACACGCACCTTGTATGGAATCTCCTAACTCCTTGAGGAAATCCCTCTGCAACCTCGTGAAGTTCGTGAGATAGTTCAACGATCGAAGGGTAAAGGCTGCTGAACTAAAAATGTGCTTCCCAAATCTGTCCATCTGCCGAGACTCCTTGTTTGGCGGATGAACAAATGAAGAGGTCTCCGCTAACTCCTTCTTCTTGGCTGCCACCACCACCATGGCATCTACGGGAACACCCTTGGACAAGAACTCTTTACCAGGAGGGGCAGACAAGAACTTATTTGGTCTCCTGTGGACTGGCTCCACGGTGTCAGGAGTATCCCACACCTTTCCACTGACTAGATCCATTAGTTTGTCAAAAGGTGGAGACACCCAAGAGGCAGAAGGTTGAGACCCGAAAGCCTTCAGGTACACCGACTCCTCATCAGAAGGGTTAATAGTGGGCCAGTCGCACCTCTGCCTAAGGATCTCTAAAATATCCACAAAGGAGACATCATCAGAGGATGACTTGGGGGACCCTTCTGACTCCTCGAGGTCAGTGTCCGATGTCAAAGACTCATCCTGGGAGTCAATATGTTTCCTCTTACATAACCTCTTCCGGGGAGGCTCCTCGGAAGGATATTCCAGGGAAGCCTCGAAAGAGTGGGGGCCACTAGCCGATGGCTCCTGAGGCTGCGGGTCTCTGCTGTCTCCAGAGAGAGTAGGTGCTGAGACTGAAGTGGGTGCTCTCGGGGGAAGAGTGCTGGTGCCAGTGGTAGGTGCTGGAGAATGAGACAGCACGCTCCTCATCATCTCAAACGCCGACCTCTCTGGCTCCGAAGACCTCCCCCACTCTGAAGAGATGCGGGTCGGCACTGGAGCCAGAACTGTCAGCTCCGAGATTGATGCAGGGTCCGAGCTCACCCTGGCTGACACACTGAGAGGAAGGCTCGGAACCGAAGAAGATCGATTCCAACCCTCCCTGTTGGTGCCAACAGGAGAGCTTCGGCCCCTGGACATGATGGATGGCACAGAGTGTGTCTCAAGGCAGCAACAAGGTGAGTTGGAGCCGGCATTTCCTCCACTGGCAAAACCAAAAAAAAATTGTAGCGAACTGGTGAAAAAAGAAACTAAAAACCAACAAGTTCACCAGCAGGACTAGTAGACACAAAATTTATTTCTAGGTTAAGCGCTTTCATCAAAGTAAAATTTACTTCATCAGAACAATATACAAACAGTCATGTGGATTTAAATATGTTACAGTAACACAGGATAGGTTAAAATCCCACCAATCAAACAAAAATCCCTTGAATAAATTAATACCCTAAAAGGCATATACTGTAAAAACTGAACAATCCAATAAAAACATTTCTATGAAAAAAATCACATTTTAAAATCAAACCCTTTCTGCTCTTTCTTTTAAAGCAGGCAAGATAGATATAAAATCATTTAATCCTGGACATAAATTAGCTGCCAAACGAAGCTGCCACATCAATTCCCTTTTGTTTAAAGTGTTTTCCAGTTACCACCCTTGGGGCTTATTTCTATTGTATCCAATATCCCAAACTTGAATCCAGAAAAATTACTACATATTTTACTATGCCTGAATAAGGCATTAGTTTATTTTGAATTCTTAATATCATTTAAATGTTCATATATCCTGGACCTGAGAGCCCTCTCAGTTTTCCCATCATAAAACCCTGGGCAGGAATTACACTTAGCCAAATAAACTATTTTACTAATGTGACAATTACCCTTTTTAAAAAATACTGTGTCCTGGTTTGTATTGTCAAGTTTCAAACTAACAACTGACAAAATAAATCTACACTGTGTACAACAACCACAGGCTTTGGTAAATTAATTTGATTTTACACTGCTGTTGTTCGTATTACCCTCCAAGGTAAGTTTCAAGTTGCGACCCACTTTAGTACAGAAAATAGGTTTTTCATCCACTGCTTGTAAAATATTAGGGTCACCCCTAAAAATATTCCAATTCTTCAAAGGATGTTCCTTATGTCATTATAATGTGAACTGTATTGCACCACACATGCCTGGGAGAAATTGTAGGAAGAACTCTCTGTTCTTTCATTATTTTTTTGTTTTAAAAGACCTCTACCTAACAAAGGTTGATATTTCGAATCCCACTATCTCAAAATCTCTTGTAAAATATACTCCACAAATTTCAGTGGATAATCTCTCTCCAAAAACATATTCTTGAGGTTGCTGAATTCTTTAATGACGTCCTCAAAATGAGAAGTCATTCTAGAAATTCTAATCACCTGTCCCTTAACAATACTTTTTTTCTGGTATAGTGGATGGTGACTTTGAAAATGGAGATAAGAATTACAAAAAGTTTTCTTTCTATACACTTCAGATCTGAAACAACATACAGCCTTAATAATAGTGGTATCCAAATAATGGATTTCTTTCTCATTACATTCATAAGTAAATTTCAAATAATGAGCGGTGCTGTTTAGATATTCAATAAAACCAGCAATACTTTCTTTAGTACCTTTCCATAAAATAAAAATATTGTCCAGGTACCTACTGTAAAACAAAATATCCAAGTAGAACCTGCTTTCGAAAATAAATTCCTTCTTCCACCCTAGTAAAACAATATTTGCATACACGGGGGCACAGGCTGCCCCCATAGCAACTCTCTTTATTTTTTGGAAGTATTGCCCTTCGAAAAAAATATAATTATTATCTAAAATCAAGGCCATAATTTCACAAACAAGCTGCACACGCTCTGAAGATAATCTAGAATGATCAAACAACATTTTTTCAAAATAATCTAAACCTTCCTCCCTAGGAATACAGGAGAATAAATCTTGCACATCTATTGTCAAAAAAAATCAGATCAGGATTCCATAAATCCTGCTTAATCTGTCCCAGAAAATCCCAAGAATCTTTAACAAGATGTGGCATACCCTCAACTACATGCTTGACCATCTGGTCCACAAACACTGCCAAATTGTGTGTTTTAGATCCCCCTGCTGCCACAATAGGCCTGAATGGGGGTGACAAAACATCTTTGTGGATCTTAGGGATACCAAACATGCTAGGTACCTTGGGAAAATCATTTAATAAAAAAAGAATGGACTTCCTGACTAATCCTTTGTTCTAATACATATTCTTCCAAAAACCCATCAATACGCTGATAAGAAATATTAATCTGATTCTTGGATACCTGCAAATAGCTTTCCTCCTGAAACAAAATAGCTTGGATAAGGTTTTTATAATCTTCACTGTCAAAAATTACAATCCCCCCTCCCTTATCTGGGGTCATTATATGAATACTTCTATCGTGTTTTAAAGAAAAAAGTAATTCTTTCTCTTTGGAACTCAGGTTAAAAAATACCTTCTTGTTGTTAGCCCAAAGTTGATACAACTCTTGTTTAACCACATTCTCAAAACTAGCTACCAAAGGGTGTAAGGGAGGATTGAACACACTATTTTTTCTCAAGGCTGTAGATTTATGCCCAATACTATCAGTACTGTTACCAGGAAACAATAATCAAAAATGTATTTTCCTAGTAAACATGTGAATATCAAGCAAAACTTCTGCTATATCTGGTATCCTAGCAGGAACAAATTTAAACCCTTTAGAGAAAAGTGAAAAATATTCTTCAGAAATACCTCTATCTGTATAGTTGTAAATATTGAATCCTTTAGAGCTACAAATAATATCAGAATGGAAAGAGTTCCCATCTAATACCTGCCCCTGCCTCTCCCGTTATGGTATTGACCCCTGCGGGCAGGGTAATCGGAATTGTAATAATGTTGGACTCCTGGCTGTCTGTTCGCTATTCTTTCCGAGCGTCTTAGGGTGGGAAAATCCTCTTCTACATGAAAACCATCATTAAATGGTTGTTCAAAGGGGGTCCCATTACCAGTAGCTTCTGAATAACCTTCTGAATAACCTCCACCTCCTTGATAATTGAAACTCCCTGGCACAATTTACTGGCTATAACCATCAATAAAAAGCCTGTCTGTGGGGTATACTGTTTTAGATTTATACTGTTGTACATCCCTGTTGAGCTTCCTTTTCTTTTTCTGAAATTGTATATTACACTTTTTTTCAACTCTCTCTCAAGAACTTTAGAATGCAATTCCTCATATTGAAGAAATAGTAAGTCTTCCAAAATGTCCTTGTTAAGTATTTCCACTTCTTTAAATAATTTAACCTTCATTTGTTCTTGAAAAACCAACACTTTGTTAAGCAGTTCAATACCCCATTTATCAAACAGGTTGGTAAAATCTTGCACCATATCCAATATAACCCAAAAGGAAATTTAAAAACACGTAGTCCCTGAGGAACCACCTTCAACTTAACACATTCACTAAAATAATACATTTCCATCTGCAAAGTCTTGAGTTTGTATATTTTTTTCTCAAACCCAAAGATCATGTCTCTAATAGATGTATAGTTCTTGTCTTGTTTCCTTCTCGGCTCACTGTGACTTTCACTCCAGTTGTTGCCTGCTGTAAAATTAAACTTCTTGTTTAAAAAATCATGTAATTTAGAAGTAGCCTCTCCCAAGGCCTTTGGTGAACTGGAAACACCAAAAGAATGACCAGCCTGTCTATTAGAAGCCGCAACTTCGGCTTCAAATCTCGCCTTAGGGGCAGAATGACAAACAGTACCTGTTTTGCTGTTCCCAGTGTTAGATAATGAGTCTGATGCACTCGCCTGTATAATCTCCACATCCTTTCCAAAATATACCACTCCATTGGTATTCGAACGCTCCAAACAAGAGTTAGCTGTAGAAACCTGATTTTTTTCTTGTACAAAGTCCCCAAAACGCTCCGAAATAGCAGCAGCCTGTTCCGAATGAACAACGGTTTCAATAGTGACGTCATGACGCCCTCGACCTGTACGCTTGCAAACTGCATCCACATTAACCATTTGACTGCCAGAAACACTCTGAATTCCCTCAGAGCTTCCCTTAACATCAGGGCCAAGCTCCATAGAACGACAAAAAGTCATTTTGGAAGAAAAGAGCTCCATAAAATGAGCCAACTAACTTCTGAGCTCAGCAACATCCTTTTTCAGTTCTAGAATCTCTACAGACTGCCCAAATCCAACATCTGCAGGCAGACCTATAGAATCTAGAGAGTCCATCAGTCCAGGGCTACAAAACTAAACCAAAACAAAAAAAAATTGTAGAGAACTGGTGAAAAAAGAAACTAAAAACCAACAAGTTCACCAGCAGGACTAGTAGACACAAAATTTATTTCCAGGTTAAGTGCTTTCATCAAAGTAAAATTTACTTCATCAGAACAATATACAAACAGTCATGCAGATTTAAATATGTTACAGTAACACAGGATAGGTTAAAATCCCACCAATCAAACAAACATCCCTTGAATAAATTAATACCCTAAAAGGCATACACTGTAAAAACTGAACAATCCAATAAAAACATTTCTATGAAAAAAATCACATTTTAAAATCAAACCCTTTCTGCTCTTTCTTTTAAAGCAGGCAAGATAGATATAAACTCATTTAATCCTGGACATAAATTAGCTGCCAAACAAAGCTGCCACATCAATTCCCTTTTGTTTAAAGTGTTTTTCCAATTACCACCCCTGGGGTTTATTTCTATTGTATCCAATATCCCAAACTTGAATCCAGAAAAATTACTACATATTTTACTATGCCTGAATAAGGCATTAGTTTCTTTTGAATTCTTAATATCATATAAATGTTCATATATCCTGGACCTGAGAGCCTTCTCAGTTTTCCCAACATAAAACCCCGGGCAGGAATTACACTTAGCCAAATAAACTATTTTACTAGTGTGACAATTACCCTTTTTAAAAAATACTGTGTCCTGGTTTGTATTGTCAAGTTTCAAACTAACAACTGACAAAATAAATCTACACTGTGTACAACAACCACAGGCTTTGGTAAATTCATTTGATTTTACACTGCTATTGTTCGTTTTACCCTCCAAGGTAAGTTTCAAGTTGCGACCCACTTTAGTACAGAAAATAGGTTTTTCACCCACTGCTTGTAAAATATTAGGGTCACCCCTAAAAATATTCCAATTCTTGCAAAGGATGTTCCTTATGTCATTATAATGTGAACTGTATTGCACCACACATGCCTGGGAGAAATTGTAGGAAGAGCTCTCTTTCTTTCATTATTTTTTGTTTTAAAAGACCTCTACTTAACAAAGGATGATATTTCGAACCCCACTCTCTCAAAATCTCTTGTAAAATACACTCCACAAATTTCAGTGGATAATCTCTCTCCAAAAACATATTCTTGAGGTCGCTGAATTTTTTAACGACGTCCTCAAAATGAGAAGTCATTCTAGAAATTCTAATCGCCTGTCCCTTAACAATACTTTTTTACTGGTATAGTGGGTGGTGACTTTGAAATACTGATAGTATTGGGCATAAACCTACGGCCTTGAGAAAAAATAGTGTGTTCAATCCTCCCTTACACCCTTTGGTAGCTAGTTCTGAGAATGTGGTTAAACAAGAGTTGTGTCAACTTTGGGCTAACAACAAGAAGGTATTTTTTAACCTGAGTTCCAAAGAGAAAGAATTACTTTTTTCTTTAAAACACGATAGAAGTATTCATATAATGACCCCAGATAAGGGAGGGGGGATTGTAATTTTTGACAGTGAAGATTATAAAAACGTTATCCAAGCTATTTTGTTTCAGGAGGAAAGCTATTTGCAGGTATCCAAGAATCAGATTAATATTTCTTATCAGCGTATTGATGTTTTTTTGGAAGAATACATATTAGAACAAAGGATTAGTCAGGAAGTCCATTCTTTTTTATTAAATAATTTTCCCAAGGTACCTAGCATGTTTGGCACCCCTAAGATCCACAGACATGTTTTGTCACCCCCATTCAGGCCTACTGTGGCAGCAGGGGGATCTAAAACACACAATTTGGCAGTGTTTGTGGACCAGATGGTCAAGCACGTAGTTGTGGGTATTCCACATCTTGTTAAAGATTCTTGGGATTTTCTGGGACAGATTAAGCAGGATTTATGGAATCCTGATCTGATTTTTTTGACAACAGATGTGCAAGATTTATTCTCCTGTATTCCTAGGGAGGAAGGTTTAGATTATTTTGAAAAAAATGTTTGAGCATTCTAGATTATCTTCAGAGCGTGTGCAGCTTGTTTGTGAAATTATGGCCTTGATTTTAGATAATAATTATATTTTTTTCGAAGGGCAATACTTCCAACAAATAAAGGGAGTTGCTATGGGGGCAGCCTGTGCCCCCGTGTATGCAAATATTGTTTTACTAGGGTGGGAGAAGGAATTTATTTTCGAAAGCAGGTTCTACTTGGATATTTTGTTTTACAGTAGGTACCTGGACGATATTTTTATTTTATGGAAGGGTACTAAAGAAAGTATTGCTGGTTTTATTGAATATCTAAACAGCACCGCTCATTATCTGAAATTTGCTTATGAATGTAATGAGAAAGAAATCCATTATTTGGATACCACTATTATTAAGGACGTATGTTGTTTCAGATCTAAAGTGTATAGAAAAAAAACTTTTTGTAATTCTTATCTCCATTTTCAAAGTCACCACCCACTATACCAGAAAAAAAGTATTGTTAAGGGACAGGCGATCAGAATTTCTAGAATGACTTCTCATTTTGAGGACGTCATTAAAGAATTCAGCGACCTCAAGAATATGTTTTTGGAGAGAGATTATCCACTGAAATTTGTGGAGTGTATTTTACAAGAGATTTTGAGAGAGTGGGATTTGAAATATCATCCTTTGTCAGGTAGAGGTCTTTTAAAACAAAAAATAATGAAAGAACAGAGAGTTCTTCCTACAATTTCTCCCAGGCATGTGTGGTGCAATACAGTTCACATTATAATGACATAAGGAACATCCTTTGAACAATTGGAATATTTTTAGGGGTGACCCTAATATTTTACAAGCAGTGGGTGAAAAACCTATTTTCTATACTAAAGTGGGTCGCAACTTGAAACTTACCTTGGAGGGTAATACGAACAACAGCAGTGTAAAATCAAATGAATTTACCAAAGCCTGTGGTTGTTGTACACAGTGTAGATTTATTTTGTCAGTTGTTAGTTTGAAACCTGACAATACAAACCAGGACACAGTATTTTGTAAAAAGGGTAATTGTCACACTAGTAAAATAGTTTATTTGGCTAAGTGTAATTCCTGCCCGGGGTTTTATGTTGGGAAAACTGAGAGGGCCCTCAGGTCCAGGATATATGAACATTTATGTGATATGAAGAATTCAAAAGAAACTAATGCCTTATTCAGGCATAGTAAAATATGTAGTAATTTGTCTGGATTCAAGTTTGGGATATTGGATACAATAGAAATAAACCCCAGGGGTGGAAATTAGAAAAACACTTTAAACAAAAGGGAATTGATGTGGCAGCTTTGTTTGGCAGCTAATTTATGTCCAGGATTAAATGATTTTATATCTATCTTGCCTGCTTTAAAAGAAAGAGCAGAAAGGGTTTGATTTTAAAATGTGATTTTTTTTCATAGAAATGTTTTTATTGGATTGTTCAGTTTGTACAGTGTATGCCTTTTAGGGTATTAATTTATTCAAGGGATTTTTGTTTGATTGGTGGGATTTTAACCTATCCTGTGTTACTGTCATCATCATCTTTCGGCTTTTCCCGTTAGGGGTCGCCACAGCGGATCATCTCTTTCCATTTCTTCCTATCCTCTGCATCTTGCTCTGTCACACCAACCGCCTGCATGTCCTCTCTCACCACATCCATAAACCTTATCTTAGGCCTTCCTCTTTTCCTCTAACCTGGCAGCTCCATCCTTAGCATCTTTTTCCCAATATACCCATCATCCCTCCTCAGCACATGTCCAAACCAACGCAATCTCGTCTCTCTTGCTTTGTCACCAAACTGTCCAACATGAGCTGACCCTCTAATATACTGATTCCTAATCCTAACCATCCTAGTCACACCGAGTGCAAATCTTAACATCTTTAACTCTGCCACATCCAGCTCTGACTCCTGCCTTTTTGTTAATGCCACTGTCTCCAACCCATACAACATAGCTGGTCTCACTACCCTCTTGTAGACCTTCCCTTTCACTCTTACTGGTACCTGTCTGTCACAAATCACTCCTGACACTCTTCTCCACCCATTCCACCCTGCCTGTACTCTCTTCTTCACCTCTCTTTCACATTCACCATTACTCTGAACTGTTGATCCCAAGTACTTAAACTCGTCCACCTTTACCAGCTCTACTCCCTGCATCCTCACCATTCCTCTACCCTCCCTCTCATTTACACACATATAGTCTGTCTTAGCCCTGCTGACCTTCATTCCTCTGCTCTCTAGAGCATATCTCCACCTCTCCAGAGTCTCCTCAACCTGATTCCTACTCTCACTACAGATCACAATGTCATCTGCAAACATCATAGTCCACAGGGCCTCCTGTCTGATCTCATCTGTCAACCTGTCCATCACCACTGCAAATAAGAAAGGACTCAGAGCTGATCCTTGATGTAATCCCACCTCCACCTTAAATGGATCTGTCACTCCCACCACAGACCTCACCATTGTCACACTACCCTTGTACATATCCTGTACCACTCTTACATACTTCTCTGCCACTCCCGACTTCCTCATACAATACCACAACTCTTCTCTAGGCACCCTGTCATATGCTTTCTCCAAGTCTACAAAGACACAATGCAACTCCTTCTGACCTTCTCTGTATTTCTCCAATAACACTCTCAGAGCAAACATTGCAACTGTAGTGCTCTTTCCTGGCATGAAACCATACTGCTGATCACTAATCATCACCTCCCTTCTTAACCTAGCTTCTACTACTCCTTCCCATAACTTCAAGCTGTGACTGATCAGATTTATCCCTCTGTAGTTACTGCAGCTCTGCACATCACCCTTATTCTTAAAGATAGGTACCAAAACACTTTTCCTCCACTCCTCAGGCATCCTCTGACTTTCCAAAATTTCATTAAACAATCTAGTTAAAAATTCCACTGCCATTTCTCATAAGCACCTCCATGCTTCCATTGGTATGTCATCTGGGCCAACAACCTTTCCATTCTTCATCCTCTTCATAGCTGTCCTTACTTCCTCCTTGCTAATCTGTTTCACTTCCTGATTCACTATCCCCACATCATCCAACCTTCTCATTCTCTTCATTCATCAGCCTCTCAAAATACTCTTTCCATCTACTCAACACACTCTCCTCTCTTGTGAGTACCTTTCCCTCACTATCCTTTATCACCCTTACCTGCTGCACATCTTTCCCAGCTCTGTCCCTCTGTCTAGCCAATCAGTACAGGTCCTTTTCTTCCTCTTCAGTGTCCAATCTCTCATACAACTCTCCATACGCCTTATCCTTAGCTTTCGCCACCTCTCTGTTTGCCATGCGCCTCATCTCCTTATACTCGTCTACTTTCTTCATCTCTTTGACAATCCCACTTCTTCTTCGCCAGCCTCTTCCTCTGTATACTTTCCTGTACTTCCTCATTCCACCACCAGATCTCCTTGTCCTCCTTCCTCTGTCCAGATGTCACACCAAGCACCTTTCTAGCAGTCTCTCTCACTAGTTCTGCTGTAGTTACCCAGCTATTCGGTAACTCTCCACTGCCTGTCTTAACTCTTCCCTAAACTCCACTTCACAATCACCCTTTTTTAACTTCCACCATTTAATCCTTGGCACTGCTTTCACACTCCTCCTTCTAGTCTTGATCACCAACGTCATCCTACAGACCACCATTCTATGCTGCTTAACTACACTTTCCCCTGCCACCACATTACAGTCTCCAATCTCCTTCAGACTGGACCTCCTACATAGGATATAATCCACCTGTGTGCATCTTCCTCCACTCTTGTACGTCACCCTATGCTCCTCCCTCTTCTTAAAATACGTATTCACCACAGCCATGTCCATCCTTTTTGCAAAATCCACAATCATCTGACCTTCTGCACTCCTCTCCTTAACACCATACCTACCCATCACTTCCTCATCCCCTCTGTTCACTTCACCAACATGCCCATTGAAGTCCGCTCCAATCACTAGTCTCTCACCCTTAGGTACACTCACCCACGGCCGGCCTTAGGCATAGGAGAACTAGGCGACCGCCTAGGGCGCTGTACAGACTGGCCTTGTAAAGGGTGCTCTTTTATTTATTTCTTAATCCATAAAATAAAGTGTGCACCCCTTTCGGCGCCTTCTCTCTGAGTCCGTCCCAACTGTACTGTTGCATTTGTGCCCTCCTCCCACTTCTGTAATCCTGCCTGCCCATTACGTTTGCCGGAACCATAGGGTGAGGGGGTGGCTGGGGCTTTCACAGCTGCAGGTTGGCCAGCTACAACGATTAAAAAAGCGCCTTCTCACGAGTCACAGTGCAAGCGTCTTCTCCTTTAAGGAAGACCATGCGTGTGGCCTTGCATGCCTACGCCAAAGCGGGTTTAAATACATTCCACACTTTCGGGTACGCAAACGAGAATATGAAGAGATGGCAGATTGGTAAAGAACCGAGATTTCTGTGCAGGTGCTGATCCTACGTACAAACCTCTTTATTTTTAGCTTCCTTCAACAGAGCTAACATTCTTTAAAATCTCTGCTTACCAGTTCAGCTTTATTTTGCTCATCTTGTAAGTTAAGTAACTAAATTCTCTTCTCCTCGAGACTCTGCGAGATGTTGTTGAGTTATTATGCTCTTCATTTTACTAACCTTACTTCAAAGAGTATACAGCACTCTTCTTTTTAAAACTCTACATTGAATGTACTGGCAATGTATAGCTTTTCATGATCATTTCCAACTGTATTTGCTAATATATTTTGCAATATTTACACACTTCTTGATATGTCTTTTATCATACATTTCCCTTTTATAAACTTTCAAATTTGGTTCCTTTACCTATGGTGAGGATTCTTATATGTTTAGATGGATCACTTTCACTTTTCCTTCTCCTTTCAGGCAAGCACAAACGACCTAAACATTGGGTTTCCCTATCTAACCTATTATTACTCTAATCTGTTTCCCAGGACCACCTCCTGCAACAAAACTCCACCTTTGGCTGGCTTCCAATGATCAAGCCGCTTCTAATCACACCTTCTAACATAGGGAGAACACTGACGGGAAAGTACATTTACCGTGCAGCTTTATCCAAAAATGCTCTCTACCCTAATTATCAAAATAAAAGAGCCTGTTACGTTTGTATTTTCTTGACAGCCCCTGACCATCTGTAGAGTTCAACTGAAGCAAAATTATACCTTAAGCATTTTTCTAGACTGCATTCAAAGTGCACTTATTTTTTTTACATAATTCATTGTTACCAAGATAATTAGACAAGGTATGCTTGCAATTTTTCAGTTTAATAATACTATTTACATATTTTTCAGTTACAGACATCCTGACAATTAGAATTAAGTTTCAGTACTTATTCATTTTACAACTGCAAAGTCTAAAACACGAGTGCAGGTTTCATCAATACTGGCAAAGTTATCTACCTAAGCAGTCTAGTTATTACACTGCAGTATTTCCAACTCACTCACTTCTAGAAAATATCTCACTTTTTTTGAAATACCAGATTTACCTCCTTTTCATCTACTATCATCTTTCTTTGGAGACTGGAAGTGGCTTTGTTAGCAGTTTTTTTTTCTGCCCTTGAGGCACCATATTAATTTTCTGTTTCTGCTTCACTGACTGCTGGATCCTCTTCATTTTTTATCCAGTCTCCTCCTTCCCCTTTTTAGTCAGTTTCTCAAGTGCCTGTTCCTGGTTCATTAAAGGTTTTCAGACCAAAATGGGTTGAACACACACTAAATGAAGCTGAATACGGTGAGTGTGAAATTAGTAACTTCATCTCTCTCTCTCTGCACTTTCTTATGTAAGGGATAGATGCACTTTTTATTTTTGTGTCCAAGGTAAAAAAAAAAAATCACAGATCTACAAACATTATAGATGTCCCCAGCACTTTAAAGCTATTCCTTCTTTCCACCAACATAGACAATTCTTCTTTTTGAATTGAAATGACAGTAAACATGACTAACATAGGACTGGGTTGTTTTCCAAACTTTTGCACCTATTAAGTTCGATTCGGTGTGCCCCTTCTATTTTAATATATTCAATAAAAAAGTTCAGTCATGAGCTAAGGCAGTTCTTTATGAGCCCCCCCCCCTTCCTCTTCATTCATCAGCCTCTCAAAAAAAAAATTTTAGCTCTTCCCCCAAAATCTACCCCCCAACCACACTCTCCTCCTTCTTGTGATTTTTACCTTTCCCTCATTTTACCCTTTTTAAAATCCCCTTTTTTTAGCTTTTGTTTTTTGCCCAAAAATCTTTTCCCCCCTGCCTGTCACCAAGCACCTTTCTAGCAGTCTCTCTCACTAGTTCTGCTGTAGTTACCCAGCTATTCGGTAACTCTCCACTGCCTGTCTTAACTCTTCCCTAAACTCCACTTCACAATCACCCTTTTTTAACTTCCACCATTTAATCCTTGGCACTGCTTTCACACTCCTCCTCCTAGTCTTGATCACCAACGTCATCCTACAGACCACCATTCTATGCTGCTTAACTACACTTTCCCCTGCCACCACATTACAGTCTCCAATCTCCTTCAGACTGGACCTCCTACATAGGATATAATCCACCTGTGTGCATCTTCCTCCACTCTTGTACGTCACCCTATGCTCCTCCCTCTTCTTAAAATACGTATTCACCACAGCCATGTTCATCCTTTTCGCAAAATCCACAATCATCTGACCTTCTGCACTCCTCTCCTTAACACCATACCTACCCATCACTTCCTCATCCCCTCTGTTCACTTCACCAACATGCCCATTGAAGTCCGCTCCAATCACTAGTCTCTCACCCTTGGGTACACTCACCCACGGCCGGCCTTAGGCATAGGAGAACTAGGCGACCGCCTAGGGCGCTGTACAGACTGGCCTTGTAAAGGGCGCTCTTTTATTTATTTCTTAATCCATAAAATAAAGTGTGCACCCCTTTCGGCGCCTTCTCTCTGAGTCCGTCCCAACTGTACTGTTGCATTTGTGCCCTCCTCCCACTTCTGTAATCCTGCCTGCCCATTACATTTGCCGGAACCATAGGGTGAGGGGGTGGCTGGGGCTTTCACAGCTGCAGGTTGGCCAGCTACAACAATTAAAAAAAAGAAACGCCTTCTACGAGTCACAGTGCAAGCGTCTTCTCCTTTAAGGAAGACCATGCGTGTGACGCATGCCCACACGCCAAAGCGGGTTTAAATACATTCCACACTCGTGCACGAAATATGAAGATGGCAGATTGGTAAAGACCGAATTTCTGTGGGTGCGTCTACGTACAAACCTCTTTATTTTAGCTTCCTTCAACAGAGCTAACATTCTTTAAAATCTGTACAGTTCAGCTTTATTTTGCTCATCTTGTAAGTTAAGTAACTGAATTCTCTTCTCCTACAGACATGCGAATGTTGTTGAGTTATTATGCTCTTCATTTTACTAACATTACTTCAAAGTATACAGCACTCTTCTTTTAAAACTACGTGAATGTACTGGCAAGTATAGCTTTCATGATCATTTCCAACTGTATTTGTGTATATTTTGCAATATTTACACACTTGATATGTCTTTATCATACATTTCCCTTTTATAAACTTTCAAATTTGGTTCCTTTACCTATGGTGAGGATTCTTATATGTTTAGATGGATCACTTTCACTTTTCCTTCTCCTTTCAGGCAAGCACAAACGACCTAAACATTGGGTTTCCCTATCTAACCTATTATTACTCTAATCTGTTCCCAGGACCACCTCCTGCAACAAAACTCCACCTTTGGCTGCTTCCAATGATCAAGCCGCTTCCTAATCACACCTTCTAACATAGAGAACACTGACGGGAAAGTACATTTACCAAATGCCTTTATCCAAAATGTCTCTACCTAATTATCAAAATAAAACCTGTTACGTTTGTATTTTCTTGACAGCTGACCATCTGTAGAGTTCAACTGAAGCAAAATTATACCTTAAGCATTTTTTCTGCAGACTGCATTCAAAGTGCCTTATTTTTTTACATAATTCATTACCAAGATAATTAGACAAGGTATGCTTGCAATTTTCAGTTTAATATGCTATTTACATATTTTTCAGTTACAGACATCCTGACAATTAGAATTAAGTTCAGTACTTATTCATTTACAACTGCAAAGTCTAAAACACAGTGCAGGTTTCATCAATACTGGCAAAGTTATCTACCTAAGCAGTCTAGTTATTACTGCAGTATTTCCAACTCACTCACTTCTGAAAATATCTCACTTTTTTGAAATACAGATTTACCTCCTTTTTCT
Organism: Protopterus annectens; assembly: GCF_019279795.1. Lineage (NCBI taxonomy): Eukaryota > Metazoa > Chordata > Ceratodontiformes > Protopteridae > Protopterus > Protopterus annectens. The sequence goes on from NC_056733.1 coordinate 913,617,438, forward strand.
CTACTATCATCTTTCTTTGGGAGACTGGAAATGGCTTTGTTAGCAGTTTTTCTGTAGCAGGCACCATATTAATTTTTCTGTTTCTGCTTCACTGACTGCTGGATCCCTCTTCATTTTTTATCAGTCTCCTCCTTCCTTTTAGTCAGTTTCTCAAGTGCCTGTTCTAGTTCATTAAAGGTTTTCAGACCAAATAGGTTGAACACACTAAATGAAGCTGAATACGGTAATTGAAATTGTAACTTCATCTCTCTCTCTCTGCACTTTCTTATGTAAGGGATGAATGCACTTTTATTTTGTGTCCAAGGTAAAAAAAAAAAAATCACAGTCTACAAACATTATAGTGTCCCCAGCCTTTAAAGCTATTCCTTCTTTCCACAACATAGACAATTCTTCTTTTTGAATTGAAATGACAGTAACATGACTAACATAGGACTGGGTTGTTTTCCAGCTTTTGCACCTATTAAGTTCATTCGGTGTGCCCCTTCTATTTTAATATATTCAATAAAAAAGTTCAGTCATGAGCTAAGGCAGTTCTTTATGAGCACTTTCAATCCTTCTCCCTTTACTTGATCTGGGAATGCCATGAATCTCAAGCAGTCTTTCTGAGATCTATCTTCTAGTTCTGATAACTTCATACTTTATTGCATGCTCTGCCATTTTTTTAATTCTTTATCTGTAAAATGTATTTCAGTTATTTAATTTTGAGTGTCTAGACAGGCCAGCTTCTGTTTTTGCAGTCTTTTGCTACATAAAATAACATTTGTTGTAGATTTATAGTTCATATTCCTTTAAACGTATCTAAGAAACCATGTTAAGTGCTCGTTTAATGTTGGATGCCACAGGTTAAAGAAATAAGCAGCTTTTTGTTATTGTAGGGTTTGGGGATGGGGTCCTGTATCATTACAGTTTTGGTTCCTTTACTTCTATTTATTTTAACTTTTGAAATGATGTTTAAGGCAAAAAAGCAGCCAAATTGCATGCATGTAGATTATCTGCTAGTGTATTGCTAGCTTTTAAGTGTTTGTGTGCTGTTAATGTCTAGGTTTGAAGAGTGTGCGTGTGTGTGTGTGTGTGTGTATATATATATCATCTGGTCCTTCAATGTATATTCTTTCTTTTGTTTTTTGGGACATTCATTTGCTGCCTGACTTTTATTTACTTCTGGTTTGATTTCCATTCCTGCTTGACGCCGATAACTTATCTGCTTAATGTAGCAGAAGCATATCTTTGATTTATCTGCTCATGTTTCAAAACTCTCACTACATTTGGATCTAGTGAGGTCAGTAAATATGTGTGGAGTCCCACGAATGCAGATCTGTACATGTAATCAATTTCAAGGAGGCCCATCCCTCCTTTGGAACGGGGAATATATAATCTTGGTATGCACTAAATTTTTATAAATCATTTGGTGAGCATGAAGCATCCTTTTTGTTTTCCTATCTAATCTATTCAATATGTTTTGGGGCCAGTCAATCACTCCAGAACTGTAAGTTAGGACAGGAAGAGCAAATTGGTTTATAGTCTGGATTTTGTTCCTCGATGTCAACACTGGTTTCAGGATTAATTTAAGTCTTCTAAAGTATTCCTTACTAAGTTTTATATGCATTTGTTCATGTTTTATTTTTGAGCCTTCATCGGTTCCCAAATATTTATATGCTCCCTCTTGCTCAAGTTCTTTTATATGACATTCTTGTTTCAAACTGATTTCCTGGTGATGCAGTTTTCCTGCTTTAAAGGTTGCTTTTGCACATTTATCAAAACCAAATGACATTCTTATATCACCTGAAAAAGTTTTGACAACTTGCAGTTGTTCCTCATCTGATGAGCTGTACAGTTTTAAATCACCAGCAACGAGAAGATGAAAAGTATTTACATTTTCTAAGTCAGTTTTCAGTGTAAAACCAATTGTTTTGTTTATCAGATGATACACTGTGTTGTAGAATTTGAAAGCAGTGTTAGTAGCATAATTGTCTTTGATGCAGAAGGCTATGGATTCTGCTCCCACACCATGTAGATGGAGTATTGATAGTGCAGTGCCCATCTGATTGCTGATTTTTTGGTGCATTTTAAGGGTGGATAGGGTTCTACACTCCTAAGTATGTCCTCCTTTGTATGAGATGCCTAGCAACTATGAACTTGTCAGTTTTAGTCATTTCCTATTGCAATATTACCAGTTTAGCAATTTTTAATGTAATATAGGCAATTAATTCTTCAAGTGCAACAGGCACTGAATTTGTAGATGAAACATTGAGATGTAAAGTTGTTTGCCAGTGGCAATCTCTTCATTAGTTACAGATTTCTTCAATGTGGGATTGTTCAGATGATTTCTCTTCTGCAGAGATTGTTTGTATTGAGTGATATTGGTGGATTGTAATGACAGAAGTCTGAGTGGCTTTTTATGGTTGAAATTTTCTGAAATGGGTAGTTTTGTCATTATTGGTTTATACATTGTGTTTCTTTGCTTATTAAAAGAATGTTTAAAACTACACATTTAAAACACATTCTAACAAGTGGTGCTATATTACATAAATAATATAATTTAATGCAATCAGGAAGTTAAATCAAAGAACAAATACATGTATGCATGGCAGTAAAAATGTGTGTAAGGAGTCGCTTTTGAAAACAGCCCAAATGCAAACTTAATCCTCCACTGACCGGATGCATTTTCTATAAATATGGGTTTTCATGCAGTTTCAGTGGCAGAGAATTGTACCATTCATGCTAAGCCTATTTTCATTGTATTGTTTAGCAAATGGCTATCTGTGTTTGTGCTGTTCTAGCTTAAGCTTCTATACACAGGGAGGACAGAGGTTGTTATTCTACTTTCACTGAGCTGTAAGCTTGCTCGCTTACCCCAGAGTAAATTAAACTATTTAGATTAACCTAAGCAACCCTTTGAACCAAGGCACATGGGCTTCTATTTTCTGAAGACATGACTTTTATAGTAAAGTATGTGTGAAGGAGAAACAGATTAAAGCAGGTTTATTAAAGGAAATTTCCACCTTCACTTGCAGTTTAACTACATTACAAGGTATCCTTTCTTCTATGCATTTAAATAAAGGAAGGAAATGACTGGACTGCCTTTCTTGGAGTGAATGACTGGAGTGGCTTTTCTGGGGAGTGACCTACCTGTGGGCATGGCTTGTAGGGGTGTTTCATAAGTATGGTGTGGGTGGAGTTTAAGGGGCGCCAGAGCACTACTTCGCCTAGGGCGGCATATCAGCTAAGGCCGCCCCTGCACTCACCACAACTTCATCCAACTCACTCCAAAATTTCTCTTTCTCATCCATTGCACACCCAACTTGTGGAGCATATGCACTAACAACATTCATCATTACACCATCAATTTCCAGCTTCATAAACATCACTCTGTCAGACACTCTCTTCACGTCTAAAACACTCTTGGCATATTGTTCCTTTAGTATAACCCCTACCCCATTTCTCCTGCCATCCACACCATGATAGAACAATTTGAACCCATTTCCTAAACACCTGGCCTTACTTCCCTTCCATCTGGTCTCTTGCACACACAATACATCAACCTTCCTTCTCTCCATCATATCAGCTAGCTCTCTTCCTATACCAGTCATACTGCCAACATTCAAAGTTCCTACCCTCACTGCTACACTCCTAACCTTCCTCCTCTCTTCCTGCCTTCGGGCATGCCTTTGCCCTCCTCTTCTCCTTCGGCCAACAGTAGCCCAATTTCTGCCACCACCCTGTTGGCTAACAGTACTGGTGGCGGTCGTTGTTAACCCGGGCCTCGACCGATCTGGTATGGAAATATGAAATTTTTGCACCATAAGTGATGTGGCAGAATTTTTACGCCGAATGCCCTTCCTGACGCAACCCTCCCCATTTAACTGGGCTTGGGACCGGCACAAAGAAATGCGCTGGCTTGTGCATCCCCAGTGTGTTACTGTAACATATTTAAATCCACATGACTGTTTGTATATTGTTCTGATGAAGTCAATTTTACTTTGATGAAAGCGCTTAACCTGGAAATAAATTTCCTCCATTGGCACCAAGCACTCCGGCTCCGAAAGGCCAGAATGGCTGGGAGGAGGAATAGCAGACAAGGGCAAAGCTGGGTCAAGTGGCTCCAGTGCTGACTGGGTCTGAGCCAACAATAATTTTGGCAAGGCAGACGACTTCAGGAGTTTCAGCAATACCCTCTCCACATCTACTTCTGAAACGGTCCTGGAAGACCTGGAAGACATAGTTGGGGATCTTGACTTGGGGGGCACTGGAGACTTAATTGTTACAGACACCAGTAGGGAGCTTACAGACTGGCTCCAAGTAGCAGAGTCAACTGCTGTATCAATTGTTTCAGAGATCGGTTCCGAAACCCCTGTAACTGACTCCGACACCACCATGATGCTCTCCTTTGGCTCTGAAAACTGAGGAGTCGAGGAGGCAGATTTGGATTGTCTCGATTGTTTAGGGGGTGGCTCTGAGACACCAGCCAGTGCTAGAGAAGGTCTTTTTGAGGATTTTGATTTCCCAGACTTAGAGGAAGATGAAGAACTGAATAGTGCTTCCTCAAAGAATGGTTTCAATAGATCCTTAAGTATGTGTTTGTTCTTCCTCTCCTGTAACACTCTAGGAGAGAAATCATGGCAGAACAAACACGACTCCTGTAAGTGTATGGCCCCTAGACAGTAGACACAGCTACTGTGGCCATCCAGTAAGTACATCTTTGGGGAGCATTTCATATACTTTTTGAACCCCGGTGATGTATGCTCCTTACTTTCCTTCGACATAATACACACACACACACACACACACACACACACACACACACACACACACACACACACACACACACACACACACACACACACACAGCCCAGAGAGATTGAAAGAGAAGAGAGAAAAGGAAGGAAGGACTAGGTCCTCTAACTAAAACGGGCCTAGCCCTAAGAAGGAATTACATGAGGACTAGGTCCTCTAACTAAAACGGGCCTAGCCCGGTGTAGTGAAACTAGGTCTTCTAACTTAAACAGACCAGAAAGGAAAGCCCATGCACACAAGAGAAACTGTAAATGACACAATAACTTTCCATTCTTAAGAAAAAACAGGTAATAAACTTGAAACCTAGTAACTTCCCAAGCGGATCCCTGCCAAAACAAACAATATCAAAATAGAAGAAACCAACTGCCAACGGTGACCAAAAAAGGTCAGAATAACAACAGACAAGACAACAGGAGCCCCAGTTGACTAAGAGTGGAAAAACGCCAAAAACTCTACCTAATAATCAAAAAATGAGCAACAGCGCCTAAAACTAACTGACACACAGGATACCAATAAACAACTAGAAAACTAAGTTGCACTCAAAAAAGGCAAGCAAGCAACTGCCTGATATATTACCAATACTAAATATACAATAATAAAGCATTAAACATGATACAATATGAAGAATTTTGAAAAAATTAGCCAGAGCCAAGAGAAGCACAACCAAACTTGTCGATGGGGCAAACGAGATCTGGGGATTGTACTGGTGCACCATGGGATACCTGCTTAGCCACGAGCCAACCAGAAGTCTTCCAGCTTGTAAATTGGCTGAGTCAGAGCCGAGGATCGGCTCCGAACCCATATTTAAAAATGAAGGTGAGATCGGACTACCTAACATCTATGTACATACAAACAAAGGGTTTTGTTTTACTATCCCTGCTAAGTGGACAGACAACTATAACATGGTCAGACAACATAATGGATAGTCCACCAGTTCCTCCAGGATACAGGAAGGGAGAAGGAGGGTGGGACCCAAGAATGTAGGCGAGATGGACTACAAACATGGAACGTTATGGTAAGTACATAACTTCTTAATATTATGTAGTCCTATCTCACCATAATTCTTGCTGGATGGAACAGCGTCCCCAGCACCTTTATCCCGGGTGGCTCAAGCAAAGAGACTCTTCAGCACAGTGGACTCAAAGGATGACCTGTCCCAGGAGGCCAAATCTAATTTGTAATGAGTGACAAATGTATGAGGTCTTGCCCAAGTAGCTGCTGCACAAATGGTATCAATTGGGAGTTTTGATTTGAAGGCATATGAAGTTGATATTGCTCTATGGTGTATGTGAATAGCCTTTCACTTTAGCAGGTAGTTGTTTCCCAACATTTTTGTAAGCAAAAGAGATGCAGTCTGAAAGCCATTTTGACAGAGTCACCTTAGAAACAAGCAAGCCTTTGTTTTTGTCTGAGAAGGAAACAAACAATTGATCCGATTTCCTAAAATCTTTAGTCCTGTGTAGGTAAAAAACAGAGAATTCTATGGACATCTAATTGATGTAATCTGTATTTTGATTTATTATTGTAATTGGGGACGAATACTGGTAATTCAATAGTTGTGTTTAGATTATGTTCTGAGCATACCTTAGGGAGGAAAGAAGGATTAGTTTTTAGGGCGAGACTATCCTTATGGAATATAATATATGGAGGTCGAATGGTTAGAGCTTGCAAATCTGAAACCCTTCTAGCAGATGTTATAGCAACTAAGAACAATGTCTTCCAAGATAACAATTTCAAGTTGGATGAAGAAGACTGTTCAAATGGTGGAGAAATTAATGATGTCAGAACTAAATTTAAGTCCCAGGGTTCCGGAGGTTGCCTGATTGAAGGTCTGAGAAGGAGGACTCCTTTTCAAAAGGTTTTACATAAAGACTGGGACATAATAGGGTTTCCCATGTTCCCAAAATGATAATTTGAGATGGCAGCCAACTGGACTCTAATGGTAGCAGCTGCAGCTCCTTGAAAAATAGATGCAAGGAAGGACAGGATAGACTCTATAGGAGCTGAGTAGGGATCGATGCCTTGTTTAGCCGCCCAAATGGAAAACCTTTTCCATTTGCTGGAATATAATTTCCTGGTGGAAGGTTTGTGGGAAGAAATGAGGATGTGTTTAACGGTAGGAGAAAGGGATATACACCTGGCTATTCTTGGAACTGGAGCAGCCATGCTGTCAGTTTCAGGGTTTGGATGGTAGGATGGAACTGTCCTGATTGATGAATCAGAAGGTCTGGAGATGGTTCCAGAATCCATGGTTCCTCCAGGAGACAGGGCCATAGAAAGGGGAAAACAGACTTGGTGAGGCCAGTAATGAGCTATGGGGAACAGGGTACTCTTCAACAGTTTTGCTTTCTAAATCACTTTGGGTATGAGAGGAAAGGGTGGAAAAGCATAAAGATGTCCCGGAGGCCAACTGTGGACCAGAGCATCCATGGGTGACTCCCCCAGATAGGGAATGAGGGAAAAGTAGTTGCTGCATTTGGCGTTCATGTATGTGGTGAATAGATTGCAGTAAGGGTGGCCCCATTTGTGGAAATTCCCTTCTGCAACTTCTGTTTTCAGAGACCACTCATGAGGCATCAGAATTGCCCGATTCAGTTTGTCTGCTATCACACTGGACTTCCCTGGAATGTGCATTACTACCAAAAAGAGTCCATTGCCCATTTCCATACTCTATATGCCTCTCGACAAAGTGGGTAAGAATTGGTCCCCCATTGCTTGTTTATGTACCACACTACAGACATGTTGTCTGATTGAATCGCAATTGTCCCGGTGGGAAGAGAATTGTGGAATGCTTGCAAACCGTATAGCACTGCTCTCATCTCCAGAAAATTTATATGCAAGTGGTTCTCGTGATCCTGCCAGATACCTTGGAACGTCATTTCCAGATAATGCCCCCCCCACCCTAGCTAGGAAGTGTCCATGGTCAAGACGGCATTTTGTTGAGGGAGAACAAGGGGACGACCCAAATAAAGCTGATCTGTATGTAACCACCATGTTAGATCCTTCTTGCAGGAGTTTGTAATGAGTATTTGGTGTGACAAGGGTAGATCCTGCATTGACCACTGGACAAGTAGTAGCCACTGAAGTACTCTCATGTGTAGGCAGGCTAAGGGAACTAAAAGAATGGTGGATGCCATAGTCCCTAGGATTTGAAGAACTATCCTGGCCTGTACTTTGTGTTTGGTCAGCAAGAATCTGACTTGGTTGTGCAATGATTCTATCCTTTCTGGTGTCAGTTTTGCTGTCATGATGGTTGAGTCTATGTCTGAGCCTAAGAAGACAATGCACTGCGATGGAGATAAGGCGGATTTTTTTAGATTTACTGTAATTCCTTATCTGGTGCACAAGGATAGAGTCCAGTCCCTGGCTCGGATTAGTTGGTGCTTGGTGGCAGCAGTGAGAAGCCAGTCACTGAAGTACAGAAACACCTGGAATCCCTGACTTCTCAGGTGAGCCGTGAACACTCTGAGGGCTGTAATGAGGCCAAAGGGCAGTGTTCAAAATTGAAAATGACTGGCTCCCAGCCAAAAGCGTAGATGTCTTCTGGAGCGCCTGTCCATTTTGATATGTTAGTACGCATCCTGAAGATCTATGGAGCAAACCCAATTGTCTTTTCTGATTAATGGAAAACTTGACTGGAGAGTGATCATATGGAACTTCGATTTTTTTTACAGACTTGTTTAGCTTGCTGAGATCTAGAATTGATTTCCAGTCCCCGGTCTTTTTTGGAAATAAAAAGAATCGTGAGTAAGTTCCGGATCCTATTTGCTCTGTGGGGACTTCTTGGATGAGTCTTTTTTGAAGCAATGAGATGAACTCTGCTGTTGCACGGTCTATTTGATTGGGTGGCACATCTGGTAAAGACCGATTTGGAGAGGGATCAGAAACAAAGGGAATGAGGTAACCTCTGGAAATTATATTTTGTACCTATCGATCTTGGGAAATTTGCAGCCAGTGAGAGACGACCCCTGACTGCCTCCAGAGATGGACAGTCGGGCAACCCCTCAGGGGCAATGAAAGGGTCGATCAGAGAAAGTATCTCTATCACCCTGGTGTTGCGGACACCCTCTGCCGCAAGCGTGGCATCTTCCATTATAACCTCCCCCTCTGCCTCTAGGGGAGGGTTAACCTAGTGCTTGAGAGAAACCTTTTTGGGATTTACAGAACCACATTTTCCCAACTGTATGACCCTTGGGATAGGGTCTGGAAAGAAGGGAGAAATGGACTCCGACAGCAGATAAGGTTTTCTTTCCTGCTCGCACCTGATCAAAGTCTCTTTTACCTGAGGTCCAAAAAAAATTGAACCATCAAAGGGGACATTGGTAAAGGAAGACTTGAAGGATTCCATAAAATTGCATAGCCGCATCCAGGAATGTCTCCTAAGAGAGATCCCCGCTGCGGCCACCCTGCTCACTCCATCAGCTGCATAGGAAATCAGCCTCATGGAGGAGTTAGCAGTGGAGGTAATGGTGGAGAGCTGTGCAGATACCTTGTCAGTGGATCTCAAAGCTACTGAATCCTGAAGAGTATCTCCCATCTCCTTTAGGAGATCCCTTTGAAGCCTAGTAAAATGGGGCAGATAATTCAGCGATCGTAGGGTAAAGGCCGCTGAAGAAAAGGTACGCTTTCCATACCTATCCATCATCCTAGACTCTTTATTAGGAGGATGGATAGTAGAGGATGTCTCAGATAACTCCTTCTTAGTGGCTGCTGCTACCACCATAGCATCCACAGGTACTCCCTTGGTAAGAAATGATTTGTCTTCTGCAGCAGTGATAAATTTATTCAGCCTCCTCGGGACAGGCTCCACTGTGTCCGGAGAGGTCTAAGCTTTCCAAGATATGACCCCTAACAGTTGGTCATATGGCGGTGTCACCCAGGAGGTGGAAGGTTGGGAACCAAAAGCCTCAAGGTACACTGATTCATCCTCAGTAGGGTTAGAGGTCTTCCAATCACCCCTCTGTCTAAGGATTTCAAGGATGTCCGCAAAGGAGACATCCTCAGAGGGGGATCTTGGGGACCCATCTGACTCATCCAAATCAGTGTCTGAAGTGACAGACTCAGGTGAGTGAATGTGCTTCCTCTTACAAAGTCTTTTCTGAGGGACCTCTCCAGTGGGATAATCTGGGGAGGTCTTGGAAGAGGGGACACCTCCAATGGGGGCTCTGGTTCCCTACACTTAGGGACAGGTGGGGGAGAAGAAGTTTCTGCTGGCTGCTGGAAGGATATTGGGTCTAATGGCAGGGCTTTATCACTAGACAAAGCTTTCTCTATAGCCTTGAAAGCCTTATTACCCCACTCCGAGGAAGACCTCCACTCCAAGGGAACAGAAGGTTGATTCTGAGCAGGAGGGGCAGGTTCCGAAGCGGACGTGGGAGCCGAGCTCACATGAGCCAAAGCACTGAGAGGGAGAGTTGGTTCCAAAGAAAAAACGGGGTGACTATCCCTCTCGGAGTTGACCTGAGAGTGTCAGCTCCCAGAACCTTCGGCTCCAGACTGAGCCAGTGAGGATAGAGTTATTGGTTCCAAGTAAGCAGGAAGAATTCTCAGAACTGAAGGTTCCAGCACTAAAGGACACAAAAGCAATAGACTCAGAGAATGAAGCAAGTGGAGGAGGAGCAGTAGACTGAAAATAGGATGGCTCCGAAGCCTTTGGGTCCAGAGGAGCTAAAAGTTTTGCCAGCACTGAGTCACAGAGCAGCCTCTTCACCACCCACTTGACATCCTCAAAGAAAGTGTCCTGGAGGAATGGGTGGAGATAGATGGAGAGCTCCTCCTTTCCAAAATCGGAGATCTCAAGGTTGGGGAAACCGGTTTCAAAGTAGGTGAGTGTCTCAACAGAGAAGATTGTCTTGGCACCGATGAAACAGATGGCACCGAGACTGAAGAAGCAGAATCGGAGCCAGAACTCTTCGGCTCCATTGCTTTAGATTTCTTTGATGGTTCTGAAGCTGGAACCAATGGAGACTTCCTTTTATGAGTTTTAGGAACTGTCTGACCTTGTTCCAGCTGTTCTTGGAAGGAACTGGTCATAAGGTTTCTATCCATAAGTTTCCTTTTCCTTTCATTAAGATCCCTGGTGCTGAAAGATGACAGAAAGTATAGGGTTCTTGTAAATGAGCCTCTCCAAGACAATACACACAACTGGTGTGATCGTCAGTCAATGACATTTTTTGAGAACATTTGTCACATTTTTTAAAGCCAGAAGGATGGTGTTCTTTATGTTCTCTGTCTTTATCCTTAGACATATTTCTATGAGAAGAAATAACAATACAACAAAAAAACAATAGTACAACTATAAAGAGAATATATTTTTATTTTATTATATAGAAAAGAAGGACAAGCACACATTAAGGAAAGGCCCTCTAATTTAAAAGGGCAAAATATTGAAAATTTTCACTTAGCTAATGAGCCAGTAAGGAGACAACCTCGAAGCTTTCGTGGCAAACAAGATCTGGGGAACTGCCATGGTGCATCATGGGATAGGGGATAGCCTCGAGTCAGTAAAAGCTCTTGAGCTTTAGTATTGGCCGAGTCAGAGCCGATGATCGGCTCTGTACCCATCCAGCAAGAATTACGGCGAGATAGGACTACATAACATTATAGGTTTTCTCACCCAGGAAGGAATCAGCAGCAGTGCTTTAGTTTATGCAGGCTTCAAATATTTTCAAAGACAGAAGCCCAGAATTTCACAATTTAAGTATCACTCAATAGACAATTTTACCAAAAAAAAAACAAACTGAAATGAACAGCCTAGATAATTTGTGACTACCTCTCATGTAGAATAAAAACACTAGGCCAAGAAGATTTCTTAAAACAGAAAACAAAATGGAGCACGTATCAGAAAACAGCTCTAAAAGGTCACAGACAAAAATATAGATTTTCTCACTCAGCAGGGAATCACAAGCAGTGCTTTAGTTTATGCAGGCTCCAATTTTTTTTTCAGAGAAAGACACAGGCCCAGAATTTCACTGAGTATTTAAGAGACAATTTAACCTATGAGAAAACATGTGAAATGAGCAGCCACTTCTCACACAGAATGAAAATACCAGGCCAAGCAGATTTCTTAAAAGAGAAAACAAAAAATGTAGCAGGTATCAGAAAGCAGCTCTAAAATGTCATATACAAAAAATATAGGTTTTCTCACTCAACAGGGAATCACCAGCAGAGCTTTAGTTTATGTAGACTTCTGGGGTGTGTTTGTGTTTTTGTTTGAGGGTTTTCATTACAACAAAAAGTCTTGTAAGTTGTGTCATAGGTTCAAATCGATATGACAAGAAACAACTGCATAAAAAAACAAACTGCCAAGCATTAGTGTATGCATGTAAAAAGCTGAAACTAAACATTTTTTAAAAAGCTGTTATACATGACAGGTAGGAACAATAACTTCTTATCATGACAAAACTTTCCATATCATCTTTGAATGTGAATGGCCTCACAGCTATATACAAAAAAATAAAGACAAGTGAAAGATATATAAAATGCAGAGTGCAAATAGCTATGCTATGGGAGACATATTTGGAAAGAACTGAACATGTGAATTTGATAAAAAAAAATATTTCAGGATGGTTATTTGGTAGAATATCTGGGACAAAGGAGAAAGGCAGAACATATATTAGTTGCTAGAGGAGCTCCAACAATGGTAGAAAATTATGATGGTAAATTTATAGTACTAAGGGACTACTGGCAAGGGAGGGGGTTATGCTGGCATGTAATTATATTTCACCTAAAACTACTATAATGGAGCTTAGGAAAATTCTGGGAGAAATAATCTACTTTCAGCAGGAGTATTACTTATAGGTGGGAACTGGAATTTTGATTTGCAACACTGAGGCTGTATTGGGGGGGGGTCTGGAAGGGAAAATATAACAAAAGAGGCTAGATGTTTGTAAAAATTATGAAAATATTTGGTACAGAAGATATAAATTCAGTAGTAGGAGCTTAAAGATAATTTACATATTATTCCCCAAGGCACAAAAATTGGGCTAGTGTAGATGGAATATATTTCAAAGGAACATGTGCATTAAATAAGATGTTTTGATATGCTTTCTATAACTATTTCAGATCAAGTGCATATAATAACTAAAATAAAAATGCAGGATAATGAAATAAAAATGAGACACTGGCACTTCCGCACCTATCCGTTAAAGAGAGATGGATTTAAAGAATGGGTAGTGGAAATTATTCTGGAGTTATTAGGGAAGATAAAATTTCTTCAGAAAATATAGCTGTGGAGAAGGATAAAATGAAAGTGGAGTTTAGAAAATAGGGCAGAAATATAAGAAAAGGAGGTATAGTTAAGAAATAACAAGAATTATTTAGAGGGACTGACAAAGGTAAAAGTATTGCAGAATATGGTGAATCACACAGAACAAGAGAAGTGTAACTCCATAGTGCTAAAGAAAAAATAAGGGATTAACTCAATAATATGCATGAGCTTAGAAAGACCTCTGTTAAGCAACTATTTTTTTGATATTAACTCCAGAACAGAAAAGCTTTTAGCACAATGGCTTATGCAACAAAAAGTAGAAAGGGCTGTTGCCAAGCTTAGGGAGTCTATAACAAGGAAAACAACCAGAGATCCTCTAGAAATATTAGAAATATTTTGAAAATTTTATGAAAATATGTCTAAAGCGGAGAAATGTGGAAATCAAGAAAAAGCACAAATGGAAATGCTTATGCAAGAATTAAATACACCAAAGTTAGAGGTAGATGAGGCTCAATGACTAACATTTAGGACAGGAGGAGATGAGATAAAATTTGTGATGTATAACCAATCAACAGGAAAGTCCCCAGGAATATGTGGTAATCATGGGGAAGCTTTGAAGCTAGGAGGGAAGAAAGTATATAGAGCTGAAAGGTTTTGTTTAACAGTATTTTAAAAGGAGAATCTCAGACATCCTGGAGGAAAGCTGTGCTGGCTGTTAATACCTAAAAATGGCAAAGACCTATCAAATCCAGTTTCATATAGGCCAATTTTGATTATAAGCCATGATTATAAAGTGTTTGTCTATAATGGCTAAAGCAATGGCAAAGGTAATACCAAAATTGATAAAACATGGATAAATATGGTTTTGTGGAAGGGAGGCAAACATCTGATAGCATTAATAGTAGAATGATTATCCAGAGGGAAGTAGAATATAAGAAAATACCACTGTCTCTGGTGGGTCTTGATGCAGAGAAAACATTTGATAGAGTAACCTGGGACTTTAGGAGTAGGGCAATGGAAGGATTTCCATTTCCTGTCAAAATATTAAGGTTGATTAGAAGGATATATGATGGATTGGAGGCAAAAATGAAAGGGGCAATCCTGTCTGATAAGTTCTGTTTGAGAAGTTGTGGATAGCAATTAATAAGGAGTTGAAGGATTTTATCTGGGAGGGTAAAAGGGCAAGAGTCAAGTGGGATAAGCTGATCCTTCCAATATGGTTTGGGATTATGTGATTTGAAGGGGTATTTCACAACTACAAGCAGAAAGCTATAATTCAAAGTGGAAAGGGATGATGCTGGAACAGGGAGAAGGTCAAGAATCGACAAACTGGGATTTTGAATACAGACCCTTAAACAGAATAACAATAACCACACAGAATATTATATGCCTAAAGTAGCAGAAAGTATTCTAAGAACTAAGTCAACATGGGGATGGAGAAAGGAGATTCTACCAAAAGGGATGACTGCAATTATGGGTACAGAGAATGGGCAAGAGGAGTTTGGAATTTACTGGAGAAAACTGGCAAAGGAATTAATGTTTGGGGGAGCAAATAATTAGAGAAAGGAAGTTAACAGAATGGGAAGAGGACAAGAATTCATTTGGACCAAGGGCCTTAATCCAGTCATTCCCCCGTGCAAGAATGAGAAGAAGCACATCAGTTTGTCTTGTATCAGTCTTTTGATTAGATGTTTCTACTTTTTTTTACATTGCAATGGCTACATTTCTTACAAGTGAACAAGAAGAAAGAGAAAAGAAGAAAAAAATGCGGCACCTGTTTAGTTTAGTATCCCCATTACACTTGAAAATAACAGAAAACTTTGCTTTCTAGTATGCAGATTGTCAGTCACTATAAAAATACTACTTTTAAGAAAAAATGTTGTTTTATTTACAGTTAACTCTCCACTTCCTCTTCCCCTCACCTACTTGGTCTCTACTTGAGTATGCCTGCATCATCACAGCTCACGTTCCCCTCCCTCCCAGCAACTGAAACATTGCCAAATAAAACCACTGCTATGGTCTGGTTTCTCCCTACAGTTATTGCAAGCCAAGAATAAAACTTTTTAATAATGATACCTACCAGACAAGTCTGCATAGCACACTTGGTCTGCCTGTATCATTGCAGCTCTGGTCAACCCCCCCTCCCCAGAACTGCAACATTGCCAAATAAAACCACTGTTACTGTCTGATTTCTCCCTACAGTTATTGCAAGCCAAGAATAACACTGTTTAATAAGGATACCTACCAGACAACTCTGCATAGCACATTTGGTCTGCCTGTATCATCGCAGGTCGGGCCTCCCAGACAAGTCTGCATAGGTGACTGGATGTTTACAGTTCTTGTTATTAGCAGTTTTGGTCCTTAACAGTAATGTTTTAAGCACTGTGACTGGTTATTTACAATTCATTTTTATAGCAAATTTGTTACTTTTACTAGTTATTTTTTAAACATTGTTTTGGCCAGTGTGCACACTTGCAAGCATAGCTGGCCTTAGGCACAGGCCAACTAGGCAGCTGCCTAGGGTCCCACCCTAGCAGAGATGTCTTTCCAGTAATCTGGATGGTGTAGTTAGACCAGGATGGGTGTATAGGGCAGTGCTGGGGGCACTGTGGAGACCTTTTGCCTAGGGCACCAGTTGACCAAAGGCCAGTCTTGTCTGCAAGGACCCCCCCCAACCCAAGCAACTATACCTTCGTCTCTCATCACTTGAATGCACAACTAACAATATACTTGCTGTATCTTGTCCCAAATAAATCTGCCTCCCCTTGAATACTTGTAAAGTTAGTACCATTTACTTGGTGTATTTTGTCCCCAGATAGATTTGCCTTCCTTTGTTTTACTTATACACCAAGGCCATAAAAGTAGTGTTTCTGCATTTATTTGCTTACACTCCTACCTTTCTGCCTCTACCTCTTCCTTGCTTTCACTTACATTACAGCTCCAAGGCTTACACTTCTCATACTGACTGTTTTTCTTTGCACTCTTCTGTAAAGGGGGCCAGCCCGCTCCATTTGCCCTCGTTACATTTGGGCTCACTTTGCTCCCCTACCATAGCCCTCATTCCCACACAACCCTATATCACCTACACTTATACCAACACTAACCACTCCCCTAACATCCCCCAATCAAGAATCACCCTCCATCTGTCAATCACAGCTCAATTAAACAATACACTATTTTAACACTCCTCCCACAACTTAATTGCAACTGTCCTTAATCACTCTACTCCCACCACATTACACCAACACCCCTCTGTCCCTAAATCTTCATCACACCATCCAGACAACCTACCATTTATAAAGAATACACACCATGCTCTTTCTCCTGCCCACACTCTATACCCTACTACTACCAGCATACTAACATCCTACACTCACCTACAGATACAACATGTCTATAGCCCCACACTGTATTATACTAACACCATCCACTCCTCACTCTCCTACCTTGCCATCTTCTCCCAGCTCTACAATCACACACCTACTGCATACGTCCACTTCAAACATGTAGTTGTCAACAATACCACTAACCACTTCAGCAAACACTTTCACATGCTCTCCAAACTGTCACACAAACATGCATGTATATTATCACAGATTCTCCGTAGGGGTGATATACACTCCAATCCTGGGCCACATACTGCACAACATACCATCATGGCTACCATTCCACCCCTTCCTCGCATTAAAACTACAGACCTTCTAATTCTTAGCATGAACCTTAGAAGCCTAGTTAACAAAATCACAGACTTTCATGCAATCATTGCACAATACTTACCAGACATTCTTATAGCAATAGAAACTTGGCTAAAACACCATATAAGAGACCCAGACATACTCCCACAAGGTTATAGCATACACAGGTTAGACAAGATCAGGAAAAAGGGTGGTGGGCTTGCAATCTTCTACAAAGATAACCTAAGCATAGACTACCTACCCATCAAATACCCTTTTGATAACAACTTTGAAGTCCTACTAACATGGCTCAGAATCAACCCAAAGAAAAATATTACCATAACAGCCACTTACATACCTCACAACAATACTCCCACTGCCATTGAAGAACTAATAGCCTGCATAGCCTCAATCTACACCCATGAAACCATTATCACAGGCATCTTCAACTTAAGACTGGAACACTTCCACTGGTGATAACCCCCTCCACCTTCATAAATCTACATGGTTTCTCCCAAATAATCCAGTTTCCCACTCAAATAGATAAACATAGCAAAAGGAAATCTATCTTAGTCTGGTCACTTATTAACAGTACCAGCCACAACTATCCTTCTGGATGCCGTCCAAATAATTTAAGTGACCATAGACCTACCTACTTAATCCGTCATCAGTTCAACCCACCCAGAACCATAGTTTACAAAGTCGTACGAAATACCAAAAACTTCTCCAATGAAGCATTCTTAGAGATGCTTGATAAATGCAACTGGACACCACTCCATCATCTCCAACCAGACCAGGCCATAACATACTTCAATGACACATTTCTAGCTATTCTAAATAGCTTGGCACTAACTCATACATGTTGTGTTAAAAAATAAGAGATTGTCCTGGATATCAAAAGACACCATTAGACTTCAAAAACTAAGGGACAAAACCTGGTTTCAATACCAGAAAACAAAAGACAATAAAACTCTGCTAGCATACCAGCAGCTCTGCAATCAAACAAAAAACAACTCAAACCAGACAAAAATTCATATTATACATCTATGCAAAACAAATATGAAAACAATCCCAAAAGGTTCTGGCAAGCAATTAACTTTCTCCTCCACCCAGGTAAAGCTACAACCCCAGAACCAACAACCAATAACCAAAGCATGAGTATTGTCTCAAACATCAACATCTACTTTATAAACACCATCCTCTCCTTGATTACAGGGAGCAATTCCACCCCACTGTCCCTTCCACCTAATGTGGAGACTAACAACAACTCGTTTGACCTCAAACCTGTCCCAACTAACACCATAAGAACAATGCTGAAAAAAATGAAACCTTCTTCCTTAGCAGCTGACCAACTCCTCAGTGAGTACCTCAAACTTTCAGCTGATTCCATAATTCTGCCTATCTACATTCTGATAAATAGGTCTATAGCAGAACAATATGTCCCAAAATTATGAAAAGTTTCCTGTATCACCCCTCTACATAAATGGAGGAACATCAATAGAATTAAACAATTACAGACCCATAGCCATCCTTTCCCCCCATGTCAGAATTCTGGAAAAATGTATCCACACTCTATTACTACAACACCTGTTATCTCACAACCTTATCTCTCCCTCCCAACACAGTTTCATACTGAAACACAGCACCACCACAGCCCTAATTAATTTCTCTAACATCATCAACCAACTGAGAAATTCAAACCAGGAAGTACCATCAATCTTCCTAGACATGTCAAAACCGTTCGACAATGTCTCCCATCAGAAACTCACTAAACATATCAAAGACTTCCCTCTCCTGGTTCCTAAGCTATCTTTCTGACAGACAACAAGCAGTACGATGGAAATCTGAACTCTCACCACTTCTGCCTGTCTTGGTTGGAGTTCCCCAAGGGTCCATTCTAGGACCCCTTCTTTTCACCATCTTCTCCAATGATCTAGCCTCATCCATAACACACACTAAAGTAGTTCAGTATGCAGATGATTCATATTTAATCTGCTCAGCACATACCTTACCAGACTTCCAAACAGTAGCCCAACAAGCTTTTAATGATTTAAAAACATATCTAAGTAAATCACATCTAATCCCCAACCCCAAAAGACACAGTTAATGCTATTTACCAGTAGCAAATAATCACCAACCACACCTCCTTTCACCATTCTCTCAGCAAACAACACAGTCATCTAACCAGTTGAGCATACAAAACTCATTGGTGTGACAATCGACAACAAACTCAGATTTGACCAACACATCATCATCACAATTAAGAAAGTTCACATCACACTTGGATCACTGTACAGAAGCAAACCATTCCTCACTAACAATATTAGACTAGCCATATCCAGAACCATCCTCCTCTCTATAGTCCTATATGCTTTCCCCTCTTTACCAACTTAAAAAAATCAGACTTAACCAAACTGGAAACTTGCTACAACAAAATAGTCCACTTCGGAGCCAACCTTCCCCCACCAAACCCACCACTGTATTTCTCTACATAAATTAAATTGGCTCGAGCTACCTAACCTTCCCCATCTCTACCAACTTAAATTCACACACAATATCATCTTCCATCCTGACAGTTGCCCATCCTTCAAGGAACTTGTTGTTCCCTACTCATGCCCATGAAGTCTAAGATCTGCAGACAGCAACTTTCTCATAGTAAACAAAGCAAGCAACACTCACGGTAAAGCCCTATTTTCAAATCAAATAGCCAAATTATGGAACTCTCTACCCCACATCCTCCAAAACACACCTGAATCTACCAGTTTCAAACAACTACTATTTGAACATCTATCCAAGAACTGGCATTGCTCCTGCACCAAACCTGACTGACAAGATATCTATAACTCTCTCAACACACTGTCTATTCCTTACCTCATTTTTCTTCCTCTCCTCAGTGTTTATTACTACTCAAAAAAAAAATATATATATATATATATATATATATATATATATATATATATATAAAGGAAATCTCATTTGTTCATAACTATTATTTAATATGTACACAGTACTAATTTTTTCTCACAGTGATCTTCACTGAAATGCTTGTGTGTTTTTCTTTTTGATCATGTATCTACTAGAAAACAATATTTACTACTTTGTGTAAACTAACTAGATGATGTATATTTTCCATCTTGCTGTATGTATACTGTTGTACTAATTATTTTATTTTGCTTATATTTCTGTGGAGCTTTTCTCCCAGGGCCTCCACTGAAAACAGGCTTCTGGCCCAGTCGGACTTTCCCGGTAAATAAATAAATAAAGTGTTCTTCCAAACATTAATGACATGAAGTAGGGCATTTGCTTTAGAGTCCCCTAAACTTTAACAAAGTCAGAAAAGTCCAATGTTTCCAGCATTTATTGTTCTGTCACTTTTCACAAATATAATTAATGCTTTGTAATCCCACATTTATTTTTCAATTTCCAAGTGGCTGGTCTTATTTCTGTTCATCTCCATCTCCCAAATCCAGTCTCTGCTTCATGTATAACATACTCTCAGTTCTTCTAGTCAACTCTTGTGCTTTTTTCCTCACTCTCAAACATTTTATGTTCAAACACTTGTAGATGTTTCACTGGCATAGTCTCTATGTGATTACCAGAAGAACAAGAAGCAGAATCTCCTTCGGTTTCATGGTTCACTTTTTGTTGGACAAACTTTTGTATTTCCTCCTTAGCATGTTCTGCATAAAAAAATGATTTTTGTCTCTCCAGGAAAAAATATTCTGAAAATATCTGGGTACAGCAGTTTGAATCTCATGCCTGCTTCTTTACATTCCCTGATTAATGGAATAAATTTGCTCCTCCTCTGCCTGGTGTACAGTGAGCAATCATTCCACAAATACCCTACTGTCTCCCACTTTTAGTACTTTGTCCTTCTGCCACAGTTTTGTCAGAATCAACTCCTTCTGCAATAGGATTGCATCTTTACTATTAAAAGACTAGTTTGCTTTCTCATGGCTAGGTTTGGAGCATGCATATGAGGTGTCCTTTCAATTAACAACTCCTGCTGTGGAATACCAGTCCAGTTGCTTATCCGTGCTTTCATAAAATTAATACAGTCTGTTCCTTCCAGCTTCTCTGGTACAGCAGAAAATCTCAGGTTTTCCCTATAAGCTCTGTTCTCTAATTGCCCTATTTTTTAAACCTTTCTTCTTGAACAGTCCCATATTCAGCCAACCTTTTCTTGATTTCAACCTCTGATTTTTGCTGTTTTATCAACTCATTTGAATATCTCTTTAAAGCTTCTTCCATTTTTTCAAACCTTTGATTATTTTGAATTGATATATTCCATCCATGTTTCAGTTATTTTAATCAGCTCTGGGTAAATATGACTTAATTGTTCCTCCAGGTTTTGAAAGTCATGTCTCACACCAAAGCTGGAGCTTGCAGTGCTTTTTGCTTAACAACTGTGGAATTCTTCCCAGTCAGTGTTTTTTTCTCATCTTTTGTGATTGATTTTCTTTCAGGTTCTCTGAATGTCTTTTTTGCTGGCATCCAGGCAGTGCACTTACTAGCTAGTTACTAAAATTTACCAGAAAATATGTGCTTACATATCTGTCTCTTCTGAGTTTCTGTTTTCACACTGTGAGAGCTGAAATTAAGCTGTTACTCAATGTGCAGCCATCTTGGAAATCTTCACCCCCTTTCTCATCTTGACAGGGGAGTAAGAGACAATTAATTGATCAATTTTCCTGAAACTTTTGCCCAACGTAAGTAGAATTATAAGAGATGGTGAACACTGAGTAAGTGAATATATATTCCACTTGGTTTTCAAGCAAACTATGTAAAAAAATACATATGGGGGTTGCAGACAAGTCACAGAGCTCAGAAGTTCTCCTAGCAGAAGTAACAGCAACTAAGAAAAGTGTTTTCCATGATAAAAATTTTAAATCAACTTTAGCAGCAGGTTCAAATGGAGGGCTAGTTAAGACTTGTTGTAGAATTGTAATATCACACGAAGGAACTGAATCTCTAAGTAGGGAATGTAGTAGAAACGTTCCTCTAAGGAAGGTTTTAGATAGTCTTGAGGATGCAATGGAAATGTGTTAATTTCCAATCTGAAAGGAAGATATGTCTGCTAATGTTTCTAAGTGGAATAACTGGCTCCATTCTGAAAAAAGATCGGCAAGGAATTCCAAGATTGCTAGAAGAGGAGCTGATAAAGGATCAGGATTGTGTTCAGCTGCCCATATGGAGAACATTTTCCATTTGTTTTTGTAAATCTTATGTGTAGAAGGTTTCTGGGAAGAACTCAGGACATGAATAACTGAGGATGAAAACCTATACTTTCTAACCATCCCTGGAATTAAAGAAGCCATGTAGTCATCTTGATGGATTGAATGTCCAGGTGTGGCAATCCCAACAGATGAGAGAGAACATCTGGAGCTGAGCCCAGTAGCTAGGAAGAGTGTACTAGATGAGGCCACAGGAAGGGAAGCTGTACTTGTTGAAGCTAGTAGGGGCCTATGAGGGTGACTGGGAATTTCTTCACCAATGCTTTCTACAAAATCGTGGAATAAAAGTACTGGGAATAAAGACCTAAATGAGTTCTGGTTGCTAGCTGTGGATCACAGTATTCCTCTGTTACTTCCATTCCTGGGGGATCTTGTTCACTTGGTGTTGTGAGGAGATGCAAAAGCACTGCAGCAAGGTCAGCCCCAGTGGCTGAATATCTGTTAAATGACTACTGAATTGAGAGAACACTCATGAGGGAGAAGGATAGACCTGTTTAATGTTCAACCTGTCCATTAACACACTGGACTTCCCTGGAATATGAGTTGCTATTAGAAAGCAGTGAGAAGACATTGCCCATTGCCACACTTTCATGGCCTCTCAATATAATGGGTAAGATCTGATTCATCTCTATTTGTTGATGTACCAGACAACTGCCATGCTGTCTGTCTGGATAGATATCACATCTGAGGGGAGAGAATCCTGAAAGACCTGCAATGCTAGAACGACCTCCACAACACTGATGTGTAGACTGGCCTCTGATTGTGACCACATACCATGGACAATCTTTCCCAGGTAATGCCCCCCCCAAGTGTAAACTGTCTGTGGTCCCTGTGACTCAGGGAGAAGAAAGATTGAAGTGACATCCTTAAGAAACATGTGGAGACTCTAACCACCACTGGACAGATGTCTTGCAAATCTTTGTTAAAGATACTAGAAAATACAAGGGTTGCTGTCTTATCAACCACTGAACTGCAACAGTCCACTGCAGAACTTGCATATTGTACCCGGCCAGGGTAACCAAGGTGATCAACGCTACCAATAATGGAGAATTGTTTTTGCTAATGGCTTTTGACAGGACAAGACAGCTAAAGCTTGTTGATAAATAGATATAATCCTTATTTGGGGAAGTTTTAAAGTTTGGAGATTTGTGTCCAGATGAGACCCTATGAACTCCAAAAGACTGAACTTGTTGAAGTTTGGACTTCGCTAAATTCACTGTAATGCCTAGGTTTGAACATAGATGTAACAAGGAGTACCGGGCTTGGATAAGTAGATTCCTGGCAGGAGTGGTGATGAGCCAGTCATCCAAATAAGGGAACACAGGATCTCTGCAGTCAAAGATGAGCTGCTAGTACTGCCATCATACATTCAGTGAAGACTCAGGGGCCTGTGGTGAGACCAAAAGACTGAGCTCTAAATTGAAAATGACTGACTCTTAGCCAGTATCAAATATACTTTCTGGGGCTTCTGTACATCTTTATATGGTAGCATGCATCCTGAAGATCTATTGAGCACATCTAATCATTCTTCCACTAGAGGAAGAAAAATAAAATTCCAAATGGTCATGGTAGAGTCTATACTGTATCTGTACTGTGACTGTACCCTGACCATCTGGAATTTTGTTTTTCTTATAAATTTGTTCAAGTAACTTAGGTCCCAATTTTTCTTTGGCACTATAAAGAATCGTCTAGTGGAACCTTTTGGATGACTCAATTGTTTAGAAGCTTCCTTACTTTGGAAATGGTCACTTCCCTTTGAGAGAGTGGTACATTGGGAAGTCTTTCTGGGATTAAGGGGGAGAGTGAAAGGGAATGAAGTAGCCTGTGATTATGATCGGCTGCACTCATTTGTCTTGAGTGATGGATGTCCAGTTTGTTGGATGCAGGGATAAGTGCCCCCTGACTGCCTCCACAATGCAGCAGTTAGGCAAATATTCAGGAACACTGAAAAGGCTTCTCGGAGAAAGGACCTCTGAAGCCTTTGTTATGCAGATCACCTCTGCCTCTGGGGTGACATCCCTTACAAGAGTCCCCCTTTGTCACAGGGGCTGTGTCTCTAGAAGTGGCTGATGAAAGCCCTTGGGATTTGTGGAATCAAATTTTCTTACCTCATTTTTTGTTCTTGGAAAATGTCCTCTAAGGAGTGGAGAATTTGATCCCTATGTAAAGGGGGATTTGTTATCTTTTTCACTTCTAGAAATTGTCTCTCTTTCTTTGGGACCAAAGAGTGTTGCTCTCTTTAAAGGCATTCACAAAGGACATCTGAAAATGTTTCAAAAAGTCACTGTGCCGCATCCAGACATTTTGCCTGATGGATATGTCTGTACCAGCTGATCTGGATACACCTTCTGTGACACTGGAGATAAGGCACACATAAACATTAGAGGAGTGGTGGGTAGCCAACTGCCCATCAATGGATTTCCTTTGATATGCAAAGTCCGTGGGAAAGATTTGGAGAGCTCCTTGATCAACTCTCACTGAAAACAAGTAATGTGCTAAATAATTCAACACCCTCACATAGAATTTAGATGAGGCATTAACTCACTTCCCAAATTAAAACATCATCAAGGAGGCATCTGACAGAACCTTCTCCTTCTTCAATGTCAGTATCAGTGGTGAAGATTTCTGAGGAATCCAGGTGCCTCTTTTTGCATGTATACCTCCTGTGTACCTCCTCAGTGGGTACTCTAAGGAGGGTGCAGAAGCTATTATGGTTTCTTCTAAAGGAGCCAATTTGAGAGTTCTCCTTGCTGGCTCTCCCAATGGAAAAGGAAGAGTAGGTTTCAGACCCTGGGAAATCCTTTGGAGAGGGAAAGATCCAAGCTTGAGGGATGCCTTCTCCCACAGAGGCTGGGAGTAGCCCTTTCAAAATAAGTCTGTTACAGCATTCCACAACAGCCCTCTGTCTGAAGGCTTCACAAATAGAGCAAGAAGTGTCTAAGCGAGAATGGCCCAGACAATAGACTTGTTATGTGCACTGAAGATATGCAACTCGTGGGTACAAACCACATATTTCATAAAACCAGCTGATTACAGATATTTTGTAGAAGATATATTTTTATTATGGAAAGGTAGTCCTAATGAACTGGATATTTGTATTCAATACTTGCACTCTACAACTGATTTTTTGCTGTTTGATGCTAATGTATAGATTGATAGCATTAACTTTCTGGATGTTACTATTATGACGGAAGATAATATTTTTAATACTGTTATCCATAGGAAGAAAGTACAAACTGTTAAATATGTATATTCAGAAAGTATGCATCCTAACCATATCTTCAAGGGTGTGGTCAAGAGCCAATTTATGAGCCAGTAGGTTAAGTACCAAGGATGAGATGTTTACTAATGAAATGGAAGGGATGGTTTCAGATTTTATAAATAAGGGCTATGATATAGTCTTATTGAATGATCCAGTTATGCAGTTAGACAGTTGAGACAGGATACAGCTAAACCCTATCTTGTAGGAGTAAGTAATGATATAATAAGCACACATACAGTTAGGGATAAGAATAGAAGCAGAATTAGTTATACGATGAAATATAACAGACATACTGATATAGTACAAAAAATTATTAAGAAGAATTGGACAATTTTGACATCAAATCAAGAAACTAATGAAATAGTAGGGGAGAGACCCTGGTTTGTATATAAATGAGAAAAGAATTTGAAAACAATATCTTTGTTACAAAGATGTAAATAAAGGGAAGTTGGTTAACAATTTTAAGAAAAAATCATGAACTATTCCGTCATAATTGTACACATTGTATAGATATTTGCACTGACCTATCCTTCAAGCATCCCATTAGTGGAGAAACCTTTACGTTTAAAGTGAGGGGTACATGTAATACAGATAATGTTATAGATTTTGCTAACTGTATTCAATGTAACTGCTTCTATATTGGGAAAACTAATATGGGTTTCCCACCATAGGGTGGGAGGTTGGCATAATGGTTAAGGTGTTTACCTTACAGACACAGGGTGCAGGGTTTGATTCTCATATGGGGCAATTGGCTAGGCTTAAAAAATGCCCCCCCAAGAGCAGTGAGCCTAGTACTAATCTATGAACCTATGAAATTGAAGGAGAGAATAAGTGCACATTTGCCAGAGAGTCACAGAAATGTTTTAACTAATGTCCTAGCAAATCATGTATATATTAATGAGACACAACATAAGTTTAAATTTACGAGAATAATAATGGAGGTGACATTGTGAATAAAATTAAGTGGATCAAATATTTTGGGGCTGTCCATTTCCCAGGGCTTAATACTACTGTTAGTATTAAGCCCATTTTAAAGGATAAACATGATATGGTTTAAACTTATTATATGGATGTTTTATTATTAATTAAGTTTTTGGGCACTTTAAATGAGGTTAATTGAATGTGTGAGCTGATTGGTTGTTTTTAATATATAAGGCTTTTGCTGCCTCAAATTTTATACACTGATGAAGAGTTGTACTTGAAAGCTCTGTATTCATTTTATTAAACTACTGAAGATTGGACTCCTGGTTTTATTTGTTCTTGGGTTTTTGTTGTACCCAGAAGTCCTTTGGCTACTAAGGTGATTTTATTTTTGTCTAGACCTTTAATAGTAATGATGGAATCCTACCAGAAGGAGTTGATTCTGACAAAACTATGGCAAAAGGACAAAATACTAAAACTGGGAGACAGCAGACTCTTTGTGGAGAATGATTACTCATTGTACACCAGGCAGAAGAGTAAATTCATTCCACTATTCAGGGAATATCGAGATGCAGGTGTGAGATTAAAACTGCTGTACCCAGCTATCTTCAAGGTATTTTTCTGTGGAGGGAAAAATCATTTTTTTTTGATGAAGGACATGGTAAGGAGGAAATACAAGTTTGTCCAACAAAAAGTGAGCTGTGAAACAGAAGGAGATTCTGCTTCTCGTTCCTCTGGTAATAAAGACCACAGACAGAAACTGTCCCTGTGAAACATTTTCCACTGTTTGTATGGAAAATGGAGAGAAAGAAGGGAGCAGGAGAGTTGACTAGAATAATTGAGTACACCGGAAGTGAAGCACAGACAAGATTTGGGAGATGGAGATGAACAGTAATAAAACCAGTAACTTAATGTGGGATTACAATGCAATAATTACATTTGTGAAATAGAACAAGAACGTCTGGAAAAATTGGACCTTTTCATAACTTGTTGGACTTGTGGGGGACTCTAAAGTATATGCCCTACTTCATGTCATTAATGTTTGGAAAAATGCTTTGGGAAGGGGAAGACAGGGAAGAAAGTTAACTGTAAGTAAAGAGTAAAGAAAAGATATTTTCTTAATAGTACTATTTTTGTGCTGTATGGTTTTCTTTGCATGCTATAAAGTAAAATTTTCTCAGTTATTTTTAAATGTAATGGGGATTATAAATAGGTGCTGCTGATCTTTTCCCCCCTTCTTTCTCCCTTCTCTTTTTCTTCAGTTAAAGAAATGTAGGCACTTCAATGTAATAAAACAGCCTGATTAAAAATAGCATAACAAAAGAAAAAATAATATGCTTTTTCTCATTCTTGCATGGGGGATGACTAGATTAAGGACCTTAGATTGACTCAATAACATATTTTAAGATAGAGCAAGTAAATTAAAAATAATATTGAATATTATGAGCGTTTTTTTTTTCTAGCAAATGAATGTAGTATGCTTAGTAGCAATTCTGTATCTGTCTCATGTCTCCATGGAAAAAATCTGATGAAAATTTTTTTACAGTCTGGTGGTGAGTGATTGGCTGGAGGAAAAAAAAAAGAAAAGAGAAACTGGCTAGCAGCAATGTTCTCTGAAAGCATTCAGGGGGTCTTCCTAGCTGGGAGAGCTATAAAGATAAGACAAAACCAGTTAGCACTTAGAAACACAGGCTGCACCATGCATCTTAACAAGGACAATGTTTCTTTTAGGTTAACTCAAGTCTCTGAGTGTGACTGTCAGTTTGGGACATTTGTTTCTATTATGAGGATAAAACTTCAAAATTTGAAGATGAAATAATCTTGTGTGTTAGTATTAAATTGAGAGTTTTTAGGGGGGTACTGTTTTTTTTTTTGACAGGTTTCAAATAAAACAGAGTTTTGTAAGTTGGGAAACAGGCTCAATTGGAAATGACAAGAAACAACTGTATAAAAGTTCAACCTGCCACACAGTGTATGCATGTAACAATGTAACACAAAAGCTGTAACTAGACATTTAACAAAAATGTGTTATACATAAATGGTGGGAATAACATATTTTTAATATGATGCTTTGTGTAATGTCTTTAAATGTCAATGGTCTCACAGACAAATACAAAAAAGAAAGAACAGTGAACTATATTAAAAATGTAAAGTGCAAATAGCTATGTTACAGGAGACACACGTGGAAAGAACTGAACATGTAAATTTGATAAAGAAAGGTTTTCATGATGGTTATTCAGCAGAATATCTGGGACAAAGGAAAAGAGGAGTACTTATATTAATTAATTTCAAGAAGAGCTCCAACAATGAGGATAAGAAATATAATGGCAGATTTATAGTTTTAAGTGGCTACTGGCAAGGGAGGAAGATTACACTGGCATGTAATTATATTCCACCTAAAACTGCTGTAATGGAGCTTAAGAAAATTCTGGGAGAAATAATCAGTTTTCAGCAAGTAATATTACTTACAGATGGGAAGTGAAACTTGATTTGCAGCAGTAAAGATGTCTTTGGGGGGTCCAGAAGGGAAAATATAACAAAGCGGGGTAGATTTTTAAAGAAATTTATGAAAATATCTGGCATGGAAGATGTGAATTCAGTAACATTAGTTCGGAGTGAATGTACATATTATTCCCCAAGATATAAAAGCTAGGCTAGGCTAGATAAAATTTACATTTCACAGAAACATGTGCATTTAATTGATGGTCTTGATATGTACCCAATAACTATTTCAGATCATCCACCAATAATAGCTAAAATAAAAAGCACAGGGCAATGAAATAAAAATGAGTCACTGGTGCTTTCCCACCTATCTGTTGAAGAGAGATTAATGTCATAATGGGTAGTGGAGATTATTCAGGAACTGTTCAAGATGATAGAAATTACTTCTGAAATATATAGCTAGGGAGTGGGATAAAATTAAGGAGGAGTTTAAAACAGGGTAGAAATAAAAGAAAGGTATGTATGGTTAAGAAGTAACAAGAATTATTTAGAGGGATTGACAAATGTTAAAGTATTGCAGAATAGGGGGAATCTCACAGAACTACAGGACCAACTGCAGAATTCTAAGCAGAACATAAGGGATTACCTCGGTAATATACACGAGTTTAGAAAGATTGCTAGTAATCAACTTTTTTGATAACAACACTAGATCACAAAAACTTTTAGCACAATGACTCAGGCAACAGAAAGTACAAAGGGCTGTCACCAAGCTTAGGGAGCCTATAACAAGGAAGGTAATAAGAGATCCTGCAGAGGTATTACAAATATTTAAGAAATTCTACGAAAGTCTCTATTAATTCAGAAAATGTAGAAATCAAGAAAAGATGCCAATGGAAACATTTATGGAAGAATTAAATATGCCACATTTAGAGGTACATGAGGCTCAATTACTAATGATTAGGATAGGAGGAGATGAGATAAAAATTGTGATGTATACCCAAGCTACAAGAAAGTCTCCATGAACAGATAGTATTCCTGCAGAAGTTTGGAAGCTAGGAGGGAAAAAACTGATGAAGTTCTGGAAGGTTTTGTTTAGCAATATTTTAGGAGGAGAAGCACCAACATCCTGGAAGAAAGCTGTGGTAGCTGTAATACCTAAAGATTGTAAAGATCAATCAGATCTAGCTTCATACAGGCCCATTTCAATACTAAACCATGATTATAAAATATTAATGTCCATAATGGCTAAAAGAATGGTAAAAGTAAACAAATATGGATCAATGTGGTTTTGTAGAGAGGAGGCAAACATTTGACATTAACAATGGAAGCAGAATGTAAGAATTTACAATTGTTGTTGATGGGTCTTGATGCAGAGAAAGCATTTGATAGAGTAAGCTAGGCCTTTATGAGCAGGCCAATGGAAGCATTTGCATTCCCTGAAAAAAATTATAAAGTTGAATAGGAGGATATACGAGGGATCGAAGGTAAAAATTAAGGTGGATGGGGTCCTTTCTGATAATTTCTGCTTGAGCAGAGGAACCAGGCAGGGGTGTCCTCTTTCCCCTTTGTTATTTGCATTTTATTTAGAACTACTGGCAAAGGAAACAAGGGACTCAGAAACTCAAGGATATAATTGGTATGGTAGTCAAGAAAAGCTGGCTTTGTTTGCAGACAATGTTATTTTATACCGGACAAAACCATTAAGAAATATTATACTGCTGTGTAATATTTTAAGACACAAAATACAAAATTAATGAAGCTAAGGCAATAGCGGTAAATTATGTAACCACATATGAATTGGTTCAGCAACATCCGTATTTACAGGGACATGATAAAATAAGTATTTAGGAGTATGGATTAAAAATGATTCTGGTGTGGCAGCTAAGCATATGTGGGAAGAGACTAAACAAAAAATACAAAAACTAAGAAAATGGAAGCTTGTTATATGGATAAGGATATGGATATGGATAATAAGATACAAGCACTTAAAATGTCTTTAGTCCCATTAGTCTTATACACAGGTCAGGCATATTTTTATCAACCAGAGGAAAAGTTGTGGATAGCAATTAATAAAGAACTGAAGGACTTTATCTGGGAGGGGAAGACGGCAAGAGTCAAGTGGGGTAAGCTGATTCTTCCAGTAGAACAGGGCAGATTGGGATTACCTGATTTGAAGGGGTATTTCAGAGTTACATAGTTAAGGCTCCTATACATAGCACAAGCAGAAAACTATAATTCAAAGTGGAAAGGGATGATGATGAAACAGGGGGAAGCTCAAGAAACAAGGAGAGACTTGTATTTTGGATGCGGGCCTTTAAGGCGAATAACCATAATCATACAGAATATTATATCTATAAAGTCGCAGAAAGTATCCTAAGAACTAAGCCAACACAGGAATGGAGAAACGAGATTCTCCCAATAGGGATGATTGCAATTAGGGATATAGACAATAGGTAAGAGGGAGTTGGAATTTTATTGGAGAAAACTGGAAAAGGAAGCAAGGTATTGCATGCAAATAACTAGAGAGGGGAAACATGATAGAATGGGAAGATGCCAAGAATTTATTTGGACTGCAGGTTAGAGATGGTCTTACCTATCAAGGGTTGATATCAGAGTATGGGCAAACAGAAAGAAATAGGGGTGTCCTAAATGAAAGACGAACACTGGTAGTTTTTGGTGGAATCTAGAACAGCAGCTGTCATTAAAAAAGGAATAATTAGGAGCATATATAAAATACTGCATGGTAGCTATGAGAATGAATCAGAGGAGGTTGGAGGGGATAGGGAAGAGGGATTGGATGGGCAGTTCACTGGGAAACAATGGGAGGATGCGTGTATGTCTCCACAGTATGCAGCAGAGTCTAGAAGATTTAGAATTTTTGCTTGAAAATGTTTGCATGGATATTTTTGTACCCAAAGTATACTCATGAGAATTTTTCCTCAGGTGGACAGCAAGTGTTGGAGGTGTGACAGGTAGGAGACAGGTAGTTGGGAACATGTTTTCTGGAAGTGCAGTAAGTGGGCAGAGTTTCAGGATTCCATGTGGGATGCAGTGTAGGAGAGGCTGGTTGGGCAGATTGGTATGACGAGGGAGATGATATTTCTGGTCTGTGATGTAGAATTGGAATTGCCTAGACCTGGTAGGGCCTGGCAGTGTCTGGTTATGGTAGCTGCTGGAAGGGCAATTGAAAGAGGATGGAAATCAAAGTCTAAACCAACTATACTAGAAGTAGTGGATATAGTAACAGATGTAAAACAACTAGAACTGGGGTCTTTGGAAAAGGGTAGCAGCAAACTACGTAGGAAAATATGAGAATTGTGGGAACAATACATAGATGGGAGGAATAAGGTTTAAAAAAAAGTCAGGGCATAAATGAACTATGTAATGTTTGACTGAAAATGATTGGGTAGATTATAAGCGATGCATAATGTTTGCAACTGGGAGTGTCTCAGTATGATTTGTGATGTAAAATGCTTGCAACTAGGATTGTGTTGGTGTGGTTTGTTTTCATTTGTATAAATGTATGATTGCCTATGTTGTAAGAGATGATTTAATAAAGATGTTATTTATGTAATATTGCTTAGGTTATATGATATATAGCAATATATGTTCATAGGTGTGTACTAGGCTAATGGCCCTGGGGCCTATGTAAACCTAGCCAATTGGAATCTCTTGTATCAAGTCAACAGACATTAGTTCCCATTGCCTCTATCTAGCAGGGCAGCTGAGGTGATCCCCGGGGTGAATTTTCTATTTCCCATCCACCCGTCAAGATTTCTTTTGAAGAGGACCAGAGAGGAGCACTGCTTGACGTGGATGGGGAGTCTGTTCAAGAGCATCTGCAGTCTCTGGGTAAGGAACCTATCCCTCCAGCATGTTCTATTTAATATGGTAACAAGATTGAGGTCCCTGAAACAAGTGGCATGGCAGGATTGTTTTTTTTTTTTTTTTTTAGATGTAGCATGTCTAGCAGCTCTGGGTCAGACATGGCTTTGTAGGCTAAGTAGAGATCACCTCTAAGGAGGTGATATGTGACTGAGTATAGCTGGAGTTTTTTTTTAGTCTGTCAGTATAGGGCATGTGTTTAAGGCCTAGAATCCTCTTGGTGAGGTATTTTTGTGGCCTTTCCAGCTATTGCAGGTGTCTAGTGAGATACATGTCAAAAGTGGCATTGTACTCTATAATAGGTCTAATGAGGGACAATGACCTCTTTCTTCCTAGATGAGAAACCCTTTGTGATGAGATGTGCCACATAAAAGGATTTTCTAATCACAGTGGTGATGTGGTTGTCAAAGGAGACATTGCTATCAACCTGTGTTCCCAGATCTCTTATTACACCTTATGAGTTAAGTGGAGCACTGTTGATGTGGTAGTTCATGGGCAGAGAGTTTTTCCCAAAGGGAATAACGATGCATTTTTTGGGATCTCTACGTGGGCAACAGTTGATGTGATGACCTTATACACTAACATTGATAAAAGATGGGGATTGGAAGCCATGGCTAAAATTATGGGGGGAAGGACCCTGAACCTCTTTTTTATTGTCCATCTTAGTTTTGTTTGACTCATAATTATTTTAAATGGAAGAACAACTTTTACTTGCAGTTATGAGGTACAGCCATGGGGGCAGCCTTTGCCTCATCTTGTGCTATAATATACATGGGAGAATTCGAGAAACAGTTTATGTTTTTGCATCAGTTTTTTGTCACTAGTGTCATATATTATAAGAGATATATTGACGATTTAATTTTTGTTTGCGGAGGTAATCAAAACAGGTTTGTGGAATTTATGCAAGAGTTGAATGCAAATACGGTTTGAGGTTTATGTGGGAGGTAAATTCTAATAACAGCATTTTTGGATGTTGAATTCTATGTAAACGGTCAGAATAAGGTGCAGCATAAACCATACAGGAAACCAACGTCAGTAAATTTTGCATGCAGAAAGTATGCACCCCCCATCTAATTAAATCTTTACCTTATGGAGAATTCAGAAAGATTTTTTATAATACTTCTGAAGAGTTATTTCGGGAAGATTTTTTGAATAAAGTACATGAGAGACAGTCTCTGCATGGGTATTCTGATTCTGTTCTTGTCAAAGCTATGGAGAAGGTTTATGACAGAAGGAGGTGGGGGAAGTATGTTGCTAGAGAAAATTCTGAGTATCAAGGAGCGGAAAAAAAATCTGTTACTAGATTTTCCAATTTATCTCCCATTTTGGAGAATATACTTAAACAAGTATGGGATGTGGTGTGTGATGATGCTACAGTAGGCACTTTATTCCCCAAACATGTCACTTTTTCCTATGGCAGGTACAGCAACCTTAAAGACTTACTTAATAGTACAGTTAGTACTGTTATAGAAGGGGTAGGGTAGGTACCTATTCATGTGTAAATTGTTTGGTTTGTAGTAGAGTTAAAAATCTTAATGGTGTAAAGATTAATGGGAAGTTGTACTCTGCTAAAGAACATTATGATTGCAACTCTTGTGGAATAGTCTACATTATAGGTTGTGACTGCACCAATACCTGTTTGTACATTGGGCAAACTACTAGGAAAGTTAAGGTATGCATTATGGAGCATCTAGGGGATATTAGAATATTGAAAATGGACAGCCCAGTGGCTACTCATTTTATATCTAAACATGATAGTTCAGTAGGAGTCTATTTTTCAGTGTTTTGGCATGACCAATGATGAACAAGGGGAATTTTAGAAGAGAATTAAACAAATTAGAATGCAGGATGATCTTAAATTATCATACTTTACATCCCAGGGGTATGAACCTGGATAGTAATATCACCTTATAGGGTATTTAATATTGTATCACGTTAAAAAATATCTTTAGGATGATTTAGTATTATAAATTGTACTTTAACTGAGTTCAGTCTGCTTTCGTATTAGGTTTTTAAAGTGAATTTTTACTATTTAGTCATAATTGGTTGTATTAAGTAATTATTCAATCTACTTGTTATGTATCTGGTTTATATAAAAGGAGGTGATTTTTATTCATGAATTATTCTTGAAGGTGAAAGGCCGAGATACCAGAGTAAATCTATGGTGAATTATATTTTCCTGTATTCAGCGTGATTCCTGTTTCATGGTGGAACCTTATGGTGTTTTTTGAACATTTTGGTTCTTAAATTTTGGATATTTTGTGTTTTTGATTCTATAATGGCTCCCAATTTGCACACATCTGCAATCTTGCTCAGCCAGAGTCCTTTTGTGTTAGCTTGAACTTCGGAGAAGTAGATGCCGAACAGAAGGGGACCCAGGACAGATCCCTGTGGGACACCACTCGTGACTAGTCAGCAGTCCGATTTGGATTCTGCAACCTTCACAGTGTGAATTCTATCCATGAGCCAGTTAGCAACCCACCTTCTGAGATAGCAGTTAATGCCTAAATTAGTGAGTCTATCAATGATTCCCGAGTGGGGAATGGTATCAAAGGCCTTGGTAATATTGAGATAGGCTGTGTGTACCACCTTGCCCTTGTCCACAGCTCTGGTGATGGACTCAAAGAAGTCTACCAGATTGAGCAGGGCAGGCATGATCTACCCTTCACAAATCCAAACTGTGTGGGGTCCAGAGTTTGGAGGCTTCCTATATCCCCTATTTATAAGGCCCACAATGATACACTCCATAGCCTTGCATATCAGACTAGTCAGGCTAATGGGGCGGTAGTTTCCGAGGTCTGTAGTCACTCCCCCTTTGTGTGGAGTGGGATGACCATGACCGTTCGTCATTCGGTGGGTACAAAGCCTGAAGTGAAGCTTTGACTGAATAGGGCACTCAGGTGTGGTGTCAATTCATTTTGTAGCTCATGTAGGATGCATCCAGGGATATTATTGGGTCCCATGGAAGCTGTTATTGGCTTTTGATAGTGCAGTTTTAACCTGAGCAGCAGTAATATTAGGAACTTGACACTCCTCGGGAATTGTGATTGGGCCCTTTGGGGGTGAAAGGGGGCTAAAGTTTGCACTGAACAAATCAGCCAATATACTGGCGATGTCAGCTGGCTCGGTATATGTGTTGCCAATTGTGCTGTAGCTCAGAACAGACCTGAGTGTTGCCCCAAAGATTCTTGACATAACTATAGAATGCCTTGTGGTTGTCTTTAGTATTTGCTGCTATTTTGTTTTCATAGCTAGTTTTAGAGGATTTGATGAGGTATCTCAATTTTTTGCTAAGGCTAGCTAGGGATTTTTTTCCAGTCTTGGGACTTTGCCCTTTTCCGCAACAGTTTCTTCCTTCTGTTGTAGAGTTTGTTAATGGTAAGGGACCACCAGATTGGCTTTTTTTTTTTTGGAGGTAAGCATCGTGGTTCTGTCTGGGATGGCTCTATCCATGCACTTGTGAATGTGTTCATACAGCACAATGGTGTGTGATTCAGCAGTTGAGCAGCTATTTTCCAACTGCATTGGCTTCGTAAAGTTTTCCCCCTCTGTTTGTAGGAGCCCAAAGTTTGCTTTGGAGAAGTTTTTTTACAGTGGTTTATTTTATGGTGGGAGAGGGGGGATGTGGATATCTATGGTGATTAGCTTGTGGTCAGATCTGACCAGGGAGGAGTTTGTTTCAGGTGTAGAGCAGCAGTTGCTCATGTTGTTTATGACCAGATTGATGATGTTGTTACTCCAAGTGGGGGTAAGAACAGATTGGTCCAGGACATTGGAATTTATGAATTCCAGAAATCGTTGAGCCAGTGAGTTAGTATTTGAGTAATTTTCCCAGTTTATGTAGGGGTAATTAAAGTTCCACAGTACTAGGGTGTTGGGTTGCACTTTTTCCAGGATGTTTAGGAATATGGAGTGGGAGTCTTGGGACATGGTGGGGGACATGTAGTAGGCAACCACCTGTATTGCTGTCTTGCCCAGTGTTAGTTGTACCTGGAGTACCTCCGAAGTGTTGTGTTGGGCTACTAGTCTGGAGGTGTGTATATCATTTATGAATATGGAGACACTACCCACCTTTAGTGCTTCGGTCCAGGTTTTGGGGCCTAAACATGTGGTATGAATTATAGCCTGGTAGTGTGGGGGTGCTCTCTGGAACCTTGAACCAGGTTTCAGTTACTGCACAGACATCAATGTTCTCCATTTTAAGGAGGGTTTTGAGTGAGTGCATTCTGAGATTCAAACTTCTAGCATTGAGTAGCATAACCCTCCGATTCCATTTGGTTGTAGCAGTTACAGTGGTACTTTTGACATCAGGACATTGCCTAAAAAAAGCACTATAGGGGTGGCAAGTGCCTTAGCCAATATTCTGAATCCCAGGGGTGACAAAAGCAGGCCATCTCTGGCAAAGTATTGAGGTGTCGATCATGTCATCCCAGGTAGACAGATACTGGATCCCCTTAGAAATGTAGCCAATTGTTGAAGTCAATCATTTTCTGCTTGTACTGTGGTACCATTCTGGGTGATGGCAGGATGCTACTCAGGGCTAGGGTCATACTTGCCTGAGCTACATGGCCTGAGAGCTCCTCCATGTCTCTTTTCATGTAGTCCAGAGAGGTACATCTCAGGTCATTCACACCAACATGGGCAATGACTGAGTCATATTTGTAGCTGCTGTGGAGTGACCTAAGCACATGTGTTATGTGGTGGATCCTGGTGCCTCACAGGCAAACTGTAACTTTCTCCTTGTTCAACCTGGTGAGTGGGACATCAGTGTGCCTTACTATTGAATCACCTATAACTAGTGTATTGGGTATACTGTGTTGGCTTAGGGGCTTTTTTTTGGGTGGCACACTGTTTGTGTGAAGTATGTGTCGCACAGTTTATACCATGGTGTGGTGGTTGCTTGTGTGTCTGCCTTGGAGGTCTCTGATGTTTGGGTAGATTTTTAATGAGAGCCACCGCAAAGGTGGATGTGGGTTTTTTGTTTCTATGTGAGGATTGTGGTGGTATATGTTTTGGAGGACTATGTGGTATGGTGCAAGTGTTGACCTTCTCCTCTTGGCTGGCAAGTCCAGTTGTGCCATGAGAGTGCTTTGCTTCCAACTTGGATATATAGGTCCATCTCTCACAAGTCTGGGTGTTGGGAGGTAGGAGGACAAGGTTGTCTGTCAACCTTAGGCAGTTGCTACATTACCTCAGGATGCCCAGGTTCACCAGGTTACCAGGAGTGAACACAGGGAACTGACCTTTAGACATTCCTGGATGGGTGTTAATTTAATAGTACTAATGTTTAGTGCTGCTAGCAGTAAAAAAAAATACTCCAGTAAATGCTACGAGAGGCTTTGAGCAAGTGCTAGACTTTGATACTCAAGGTGAGTGCAAACAGATGTTAGACTCTCAAGATTTAAGGGAAAATTTGAAGATTAGACTTTCTGACACCCTAGCTTAGCAACGCTGTGCAAAACCTCACAAACACGGGGTTTTAAGGTAGAAAGTTAAAAGGTATAGAAATGCTGCCCAAACGGCCAATTAGCTACAATTTCCGAGTTTGAAACCACTCCTCTTGCGACTGATAGGCTTGCCCAGTGCTTACCACTCTCACTGATAGGTGGAGAGGCTTCCTTTTATCACAGAAACATATGGGACTCTCAGAAACTATGAAAACAGCCCTGAATACAGCAAAATCTGAACTGGACTATACTGGTTAAGAAAAAGGTGGGAAGAAAGGCAAACAAGCTAGATTTTTTTTTCTTTTTTTACAGGTAAATGGAGAACACACTTAGGGGAAATACAGTAAAAGGACAACAGTGCACAGTTTAAAACTCACTACAATTGCAATAAAAGGCAAGCAAACACTTAAAACACAGTGCAGGCTAGCACACTGGAGTGTGTAGCTAAAATTACAATACATGCAGTTGAATTTAGGGCGAAAAAACAGCAGAACAAGTGCAGTAAGCAGTAATATAAGCAGGTAAAACAGTGATACTTAGATTGAATCAAAAAAGTCTCTCTTTGTCCTCTCTGCTGCTCTTGTAGGCTTTAGGATGCCAAAAGGGGATCCACGGAGCTTAAACATGGGTTTTTAAGTCAGAAAGTTAAAAGGGATAGAGATGCTGCCCAAACAGCCAATAAGCTACAATTTCCGAGTTTGAAACCACTCCTCTTGCGACTGACAGGCTGCCAAGTGCTTACCACTCTCACATGTAGGTGGAAAGGCTTCCCTCAATCACAGAAAGGTATGGGGCATTCAGAAACTAGGAAAACAGTCCTGAATACAGCAAAATCTGTAACTGGACTATACTGATTAAGAAAAAGGCAAGAAGAAAGGCAAACAAGCTAGATTTTTTTTTCTTTTTTACAGGTAACCGGAGAATCCATTTAGCGAAGGCAAATACAGTAAAAAGACAACAGTGCACAGTTTAAAACTTACTATGATTGCAATAAATAGGGGGAGAGAAAACAATTTAGATCAGAAGACAATGCCAGCAAATATATAAATAATTCAGTCAAGCAAAAATTAAGACAGTGCTTAACTCTGAACAGTTAAAAAGTGCCAAAAATGTGCTTATCAGCTCTATTTCCAGATTGTTTGATAAACACTCTCAGCCAGAACACAAGAAGATTCTAGCAATGGTATGCAGCAATTTACAAATAGGGACTATTTTTATACCAGCAAGCCTTGAAACAATCAGATAACACAAAAGCTGTTAGACCAGTTTTACCAACTTTAAGAACACTACAGAAATAGGGGAAGAGAAACCCAGTTTAGATCAGAAAACAATGCCAGCAAATATATAAATAATTCAGTCAAGCAAAAATTAAGACAGTGCAGAACTCAACGGTTAAAAAGTGCCAAAAAATATACTTATCAGCTCTATTTCCAGATTGTTTGAGAAGCACTCTCAGTCAGAACACAAGGAAATTCTAACAACGGTGTGAAGTATAATGTATGTAAATGTGAACTTAGTTTGATTACTTTTATATAAATGTAAATTTGCCTATGTCACATGGGATAATTCAACAAAGGTGTTTTTTTTTTTAAAAAAAAGAAAGTGGCCTTAGATCTGAAGACCCATACAGTGAGGAATGGAAGGAAAAGAAAATATTGGATCAGACCTATTTGTGAAGCATGTTATCCCTCCCTTTAGAAAAGCTCTAACATCTTTATAAATCTCCATACGTCTGCCAGTCAAGCCTTCCTTATGCCTTATACTGTCGTCTCTATCCTTGTATATTCTAATAACCTTTCACACCTCAAGTTGGTAACAGAAGAAGCCTTTACCTCAAAATAAATTTGGCTCACCAATGCCCAACGTTTACTAAAGTCTACATAAAACACTTCTTTTATTTGCTACAAAATCTCTGATTAAAGATAAAACTCGCTTCAAAATCCTTTCATTAAATAACACTGAGAAAGAAGTGGTCTCCCACAGCTATTAGCCATGGCAACAGATAGCAATCTGAAATGTGACCTTCATGTTCAAAATAATATCAAAAAAGCCCACCAGATACTGAATGCTCTACAGGCATAACCACATCCTTAGTAAACCCACTAAAGCTACTCTGGCTATCATATTCTTCCTACCATCACTCTTGTATGGAGCTCCAATGCTTACTAACTTACAATCCTAAACACTAATCTGGAATTTGCTAAAATAAAATTGCAAAATTTACAAAAAACATACCACACTATACTCATCAGTTACTTGAACTTTCCAACTACCAAACATACCAACAACTACTAACCACACATCACATTTTTAAGGCATTAACTTGTCCTGCCCTCAGCATCATTCTCACCGCTACTACCCTAATAGAACTCTCCAATCAGATAAGAAGCAACTAATTACTATCCACAAGCCTAGAATATCCCCACGTCAGAGCCTATAGTCTTACTCAGTAACAAAATCCCAGAATTCCTTACCTCTATGTATCAGACCTAATTAATAAACACATTTCTTTTAAGGTCACACTAAAGGAATTCTTATTGAAGTCATGGGTCTGTTCCTGTACTTCTCCAGGATGATCCACCACTACATTCCCCTGATAACCTCCAACCTCTCTATTTTCACAATTAAATGCACATTTCCCACTTCTTACCTCTCTATCTCTCTCCTAAGTCTATAACCTTTGGTTGCTGTTATTACCTGGAAGTACACATACTATCCACCTAATGTGAAAAAGTAATTTCTCCTACTTCTAAGGTGTATAACTACTTCCTATTATTCCCCCTGAACTTAACTAATGCACTCACTCTATATTCTGGTCATGTACATTACATTCTCATTACATTCTTCAAAGTCTTTATTTTAAAATCCTCTTTTTCGCCTATGCACTACTATTTCATTTGTACACACCGTTTATCGATATTTTATGCCTTTTGGTTTGTTTCTTAACCTCGTACAACATTTAGTTCATCATTTTTAAAACCTCTCTGATTCAGCCGTGACTGCCTGAATTTCTACCTACTAGTCATCATTACTGTGCATTTTTCAGTTTTGCAGTATTAATGTAATATTACATATATTTTTATGTTAATGAAATTCATGTACTTGGAGCTTTTCTCCCCATGACTCCACTGAAAATGGGCAGTGAGGGCCCGGTCAGGCTTTCCTGGTAAACAAATGTCAATAAATAAATATTTTTTCCACATAAACTGGCAGCATTACTCCTATTCTGCTGTTGCTATTTTATTGTGAAACTTCTTATAAAAATGTCCATGTCTTCAAAGGCTACATATACGTAGCTCCACAAAGTAGTGGATTTATCTCTACCAACTCCTACGGGCAACCCAGGTTCAATTACTGGCTCAGATGCTGGAGAAGATAAATGGGGACAATGACAGAGAGGATTGACACATCACCTCGCCTTGCTGGAGAGGAAGGGGAATATATACTGGCAGAATCCTTACAAAAGCTCCAGCTGAAGGACTACAGCACTTAAATTAGGGACTCTGGGGAGCATGACCTCATTACAGAATGCATATGCACGCCAGTTGGAATGTCAAGAGAGTAAAATCATTAACTCTCACTGGCTCTTGCATAGTCAACAATACATCCTACTTTTTTGCCAAAGGAGGGATTTTAGGAGAAAGAAAACAAAAAAAAAATCTACTTCTGTTAGATGATGGACACAATCCCTGGCACTCCTTCCCCTTTTCAGTATCCTAAGACATCAGGACCATGAGGAACAAGTGAGCCAACAGGGAACAGAAGCCTGATGGACACTAGGCCCCAAAATTATAAAAATAACCCCCTCCTAATGGTGGTAGCCACTGTGCTTCTTGGATAAGAGCCCTGTGACAGCACCTAAGGAAACTGTGGAGCACTCTGTATATATTTCTAGTCCAATCCATCAACTTACAAAAACTCATTGAGAAATGAGCCAAGATCAACTACCTACTTTTCTAGGCCAACAAGATCTCTCAATTCCTCTCTACCTCTGCCAGAGCAGGAATAGGCAAAGGTATCCTTCTCACACATCTCTAGTAGGGATTCTCCTTGTTTGCCTCTGTCAAAATGTAACCACTCTTCAAACTCCCTCAAATAAAATTTGCCATTTTATATCAAGCTACCCTCAGAATTAACATTATTGCCTCATTATTTCTACAGCTAAGTGGCTGCCAGTGCAAGCCAAAAACAACCTTCTTCTAGGTCCCATTCTTTTCAAAATACTTCATCAAGACTACACCCTTCCCCTCTTACCTCAAATATGTCTACAGCATCTACAACCTACAAACTCAGGAGCCAAGACAGAAGTGGACCATCTCTACAAACACCTTCTTACAGGCTACATTCTACTAATCATATATTTTTAGTACTTGGGCCAAAACTATACCAGTCACTTCTTCCAGACCTAGCTGAATGCACTCAGTACTAAGTTTTCAAATCTCATTTCAAGCACATTCTAAAAAAGAAGAATGCAACTGTCTGAATACAGGGCATGTCATGTAACTGCACTTCCCACAGAGTAGGCCCCTAGCAACATACCCCCTTTCACCCTCTTTCTACTTGCATATCTTTTCAATTGTCTGCTAACCTACCTGGTTGATAATAGCAAACTGTTCTAACACAACTCCCCCAAATCTACTCTCTCACATACCTGACTGTGGCTTACTAATTTGTAGATTATACTCCATCTGTATACAGTTGAATAAGCTGCACTCATGCTTACTCTCCACCTCCAGATCTTCCTCCTTCCCTCCTTTATATTCTCCCATTTTCATGCTGCTTCTTATGTAAATATGTACAAATATTTTACTTCTGAAACATATGACTGCAACAAATACATAAACCTCTGTGTAAATGCAGTTTCCTGTATTAGCGTACTACACCTGTTGATCTTTATGTAAATGCACAATTTCTTATATCCGTGTATTATATATGTTGATCTCATCTTGGACCGTTACAAGCTCACTTTCAAAGTGCCATTAAGATACTCAGGTTACTGGAGTTCTAGAAAGTCAAAAAGTGGAGGCTGTTTCTCAGACTGACAACTTATGCTCAGGGCTCAGTGGAAGAAGTACCAGATCATCAAAGAGGGAAGGAATTCTACTCCGGGTATTCCTGGTTCCCAGAAAGGAAGGATATTGACACTCTATCCTAGACCTGTCCACTCTGTCAGTCCCTGCTGGTACCAAAGCTCAGAATGTTGACTCTTCACAAATTCTTTTCACGATAGCCCCTCAAGCCTTAATGGTCACCTTAGACCTAAAAGATGCTTACTTGCACATTCCTACAGAGAAATCTTGCAGAAGTTTTCTTTACTTCAGGGCAGGTACCAGTCACTTTCAATTCTCTGCACTGCCCTGTGGCTTGTTTACTGCTCCCAGAGTCTTCACAAAGTGTTTATCCCCTGTGATCACCTTATGCAGAACAAGAGAAATCCAAATTTACCAGAACAAGAGGAATCCAAATTTACCCCTACCTGGATGACTGCCTCATTCAAGCCACAAGTCAGTCAAAGTTCCTGAAGGATCTGGCCATCACTCTGACCCTCTCACCTCTTTGGGGTTCAAATCTTCACAAATGCAACACAGACTCTTCTGTCAGGATTGTTTTCCAAAGGGCTCTTCTGGATTACTCTCTTCAAAAGGCCTTCTTTCCTCCAGAGAAGATCTCCTTCTTGACTCACTTCCAAAACATTATGCAGAGACAGTGTCCCTCAGCCAAGGAATTCTTCAGAGCATTGTGCTATGTGGCATCTTGTATCCTCATAATCCCTCTAGCCATACACGAGGAAGCTCCAGTGGTACCACAAGAATATGTGGTGCCAGCACTCAGTCCAGAGAGACAGAAATTCCATTGAACCCTTGCCTCAAAGATGAATTTGCATGGTGGACAGAGGCATGTGCCCAGAACCTGGGTCTCCCCTTCAGGTTCATCCCTCAAGGCCAAACTTTAACCA
Source organism: Protopterus annectens (assembly GCF_019279795.1). Classification (NCBI taxonomy): domain Eukaryota; kingdom Metazoa; phylum Chordata; order Ceratodontiformes; family Protopteridae; genus Protopterus; species Protopterus annectens. The sequence goes on from NC_056733.1 coordinate 913,661,262, forward strand.
CACATGCTTCAGAGACAGCCGGGGGATCTGGGATCTCATTTCGAACACCTTCAATCGCAGGACAGATGGAAGGATCAATTCAGACACAAGTGCATGAATTGGAAAGAACTGATGGCAGTGCAAAAGGGCCTACTAGCTTTCAAAGATCAGTGGAAACCAGGGATCCTGCTTGTTAAAACAGACATCACAGTTATGTGGTACATAAACAAGGGGGCCCCACTGTTACTCTCTCTGTCGACTATCGATGCAGTTCTGGGAGACTGCTCACCCTCTGAGGTTGCACCTCATGGAACAGGACCTCCCAGGGACTCTAAACCCTCTAGCAGATGAGCTTAGCAGACACCTGATGGATCAAAAGTGGCATCTGCATTGGGAAACATTTCTCAGCATAGTCCACAAATGGGGATCCCCAAAGATAGGCCTCTTTGCCTCCAAAGAAAATGCTTAACTGAGAAGATTCTGTTCCAGGAGAAAACTACCGGAACAGCCTGGAGGGACAGATGCTTTCTCCTTTCTTTGGAGCCAACTGTTCCTTTGTTTCCTTTCCTGCCTTTTTTTTCCAGGAGTCCTCCTGAAAGTCAGAAAAGGTGGCTCAAGGGTCATTATGATAGTTCCAGACTGGCCCAGGCAGCACTGATATCCTGTGCTACTGAGTTTAGTCAATGAAAAACCATGACATTTACCTCAGAGTGGACCTTATAACTCAGACCAAGGGAGGTTTGTGCATTCCAACTCACAGACTGTCAAACTCTCAGCCAGGATAGTTCATCAAAATGCCACTCTGAACACTCCCTAAACAGACAAGTTCAAGACCTTCTCAAAGAGGCTAGAAGGCCTAGTACTAGGAAATTATACTCAGCCAAATGGAAAAGGTTCTCTAGTGTCAGCAGCAAGGACTCAATCCCAAATCAGCCAATATCTCTGCCATTTTAGGTTGCCTGGCTATCCTGGTGGACAGAGGCCTATCCTTTTCTTCCATCCAGATTCACACATTTCAGCCCACATTTCTGTTCTAACTCCTATCATTTCCCATCCCGATTTAACAATTCCTTAGGGGAATGGTCCACATCAGACCTCTCAGCACAGTACACACACATCCAGGGAGAAACAAGAGCCATGTGTTAGAAAGATACCCAGACAGTTCCAATAGTAGTAGGAGCAACTGGTCTTATAAAAAAGAATTTACAATCGTATTTAGATATGTTACCAATTTATGTAACACCGTATGAATTGCAGAAGGAGTCATTACTGGGCACATTGCAGGTGCTGCGAAGAGCACTTTTGGCTAACATCAAAGAGTGAAACAATACTATGAACTTTAATCATACTTTGACTTAGGAATGGGGTCCATTCCCTTCATGGTATTAGAAACCCAAAAGACTTGGAGAAATTAAAGAGAGAGAAACCATAGGACCTCAATGTGGTTCTAGAAAAACTGACACCATCCCCTTTGAACCGGCAGCTTTTTTTGATTTAAAATTCTTAACCTGGAGGACTCCCCTTTTACTTGCTATCACCTCAGCTAGAAGAGTGTCCGAGTTACAAGCTCTCATGGCGATGGAACCATTTCTCATATTCCTAGACAGAGTATCACTTAGAACTAATCCATCCTTTATGCACAAGGTGGTCAGACATATACTTGAATCAAGCCATACACTTGCCCACCTTCTTCCACAAACCTCAGAATGGGGGGGGGGAGAGGAGAACATATGCACAGACAGCTTTGTTACTATCTTGACAGAACTAAATCTTACAGGAAATCAGACCAACTCTGAGTCCTTTGACACTGGCTCTGAAGGGAAACCAGTTTCCAAATGGATCATCTCCAAGTGGGTCTCCCACTGTATTTCCTTTTGTTGCACCCACCATGGCAAAAAAGCCTCCTGAAACGGCAATGACTCACTCTACTAGGGACACTTCTACCTCTGCTACCTTCCTGAAAGGAGTTCCTACCAAACACATTTTGGAAGTTGCTACCTGGTCATCTGTGCATACCTTTACCAAACACTACCACTTACCTGCCTTCTTCAAGTCTACAGCAGAATTTACCACTACCATGTTGCAGGGCATCCTCTATTCCCCATAGTCCTTCCACATCTCAGCTTTGGTAACCATCCCACAAGTTAGGACTGCACTAGTGAAACAGAAGAACATAGTACAGCTGTGTACACTTACTATAAATGTAGATGTTAGAGTGTATCCATTGTTGCAGTTTCTCCCTCCCTCCTTCCCCATTTTTGCCCACAGTAGTAGTCTGCTTCTATTCTCTTCACTAACCAAAGGAACCCCTGGGTGGTCACCCTGCAGGCCTCCTTTTCTAACTTTCTCCCTTGCTTATGCTTCATCCTGGGGGCTCCTACCTTCTAACGGGCAAGAAAAAACTGATGTCATGGCATCTGGCTCCCTTTATACACAAGTGTACTGGCGTTTGGTAGGGCGTCCACCAGCTTTGGGAGGAGGGAGATTTTTACTCTGGTAGTTGGGCCAGCCATGGGCTTTCACAGCAGGAAATCCCACAAGTCAGGACGGCAACAGTGAACACACTTGAACATCTACATTTAATGGGGTCTATATTATAAAACCTAAAAGACTTTACTGCGAACGCTCACATGAGCGAAAATGCTGGTAATCCCCTGCTAACTATATATTCTAACTCCTAGGTTGCACTACAGTGAGGAAAGGGCAAATATCCCACTCCTCACTGTAACATGACCCCACAATCACAGTTTCAATTCGCGGCATTTTCGCTCATGTGAGCGTTCATGCTAAAGTCTTTTCGTGAATCTAATATAGACCCCATTTATTGTAAGTGTACACAACTGTACTTTCTCTTATGTCCTCGAAGCTTTTTAAACATCTTGGGTTCATAGGTAGGTACTAGGCTATCGGCCCAAGGAAGCCTAGCCAACAAGGTTCCCTGGCTTATGCTACCCAAGAAAGTTAATTTCCTGTGCCCCTGTGGAGCTGAGCCACAGAAGTGATCATCGGGGTGTATTTCCTATTTCCCATCCACTCATCAAGATTTTTCTTGAAGAGTGCTAATGAGGAACTTTGCTTGAAATAGATAGGTAGCTTGTTCCAGAGTATAGGAAGTCTCTGGGCCAGGAATCTATCCCTCCAGCATGTCCTGTTTATTGTGGTGCCAAGGTTTAGGTCCCTACAGCATGTAGCTCGAAGGGATTTGGATTTCTTTAGGTGTAGCATGTCCAACAACTCTGGGTTTAACATAGCTTTATATGTTAGGCAGAGATCTCCTCGGAGTAGGCGATATGCCACAGAGTAAAGCTGGAGTTTTTTGAGATGGTCAGTGTAGGGCATCGGTTTGAGGCCAGTAATCCTCTTTGTGAGGTACTTCTGTGGCCTTTTCAGCTGCTGCAGATGTCTTGTGAGGTACATTCCAAAAGGGGCATTATACTCTATAATGGGTCTATTGAGTGCCAAGTAGAGGTGAACAATGACCTCTTTTTTTTTTCCTGGATGAGAACCTTTTTGTGATGAGGTGTGCCACATAGAAGGATTTCCTGATTCCTGTGGCGATGTGATTGGATAGACAAACTGCAGCCGCCTTGGCTGGGTTTGGTGCTTTTTTCTTAAGATCGCATTCCAACTTCTATGAAAGTGGAGCTATATGCCTATATTTTGATATCTCAGGGGCAAATATACTGGGAAGTGATTTGGATTACATGTTTTTAACAAGAGCCCATTGGGAGTTAAAGCATGCTATTTGCTCTATGGCACAAGGAATTTACAAGTGGAATTAGGAAAGTGAGCTTATGAGCTTATTGTGAGTTGAGACAAAAGTCAAACTCTTTATAAATATCCACTTTTTGTGCTGAATTTTTGGAATTCATATGGACATCATCATGCCTTATGTATAAACAGAGGTGGTTTATGTGGCAGAGACGTATGTCGGCCATTTACTGAATCGAACATTCATGTTTGATTTATTAAAATAGCCTCAATCATATTCCCAGTTTTTGCACTCTTGTTATTAAGTCTTGGGGGTATTATTATTGTCTTAATGGTATATTAGTTCTTCACTGATAGATGTTGAAATTTGACTTAATATTTACTTATGGACATTGGACCCTAGCTGGCTGCACTTTGTATTTAGTCCATGAATTGTTAGTGGGCAATCCATCTATGGGGTTTTTGATTTTTATTCAATATTTTCAACATTGATATGCTTGCATTGTTGTTGATTAAGAATTGGGAATCAGTGTTTATGTCATTTATTTTTTTACTTATAGCAGCTTATCATAATCAATCTTAGTTGGAGAAGGGATTCCTGGCCTTAAGCCATATCACTTAGGCCACAGAACATATCTTCTATTGGTTTACTGATACATATAGGAGTAATCATGGATCTTACAAAACTGCTAGAAGGTCTCTCAGCAGACCGGGATAATTTGGCAGCGTTTGGATTACAACCATTAGGTTCAGACAACACAACTTTGGAACAGAACAATCCCGATTGTCTTTGTGGGATTTTATTTCAAAAACTCACCAAGAGTATGAGAACACTTAGGTTCAATATTTGGCATTTGAAACTTTTTAAAGCATATAAAATAAAGGACATTACCCCCAGGGACTTGCAGGTTCACACCCAATCCCTAGTCAGTCAGATAGATGACAAATTATCCCAAGATTGGGCCCTGGCACAGGCCCAACATAAAGCCTCTATGTTGTTTGTAGAGTCTCTTATCTCATATTATGAAAGAACCATAGATCTAAATATTGTAGAAGTAACCAACAATTGTGAGGAAGTCCGAATATATGAAGGAGAATCCTTCTTCAACAAACATCTTGATACTTTGGCCACAGATCTTTCAACTCTTGAACAATTGTTTAAGAGGAAAACCCAAACATTTAACACAGATATTCTAGATTATGACAGAGGGAAACCATTTAGTTCAAATAAGAGTGTTTGATTCCAAGAATTGGGGAACAAACAAATCAAGAACAGAAAAAAAGACCCAGCTCTATACATAGGAACAGGAGTCACACCCATGGGGGGACATCAGGGATGACTCATCATCAGCCATGGATCTCAATCCTATCTCCACTGAGGGATCTTCAGTAGCGAAGAGTGAACCTATAACCTTGAAAAAGGGCATAGCAAAATTAATTTAAAATGGGTGGCGAAAGCCAAACACACTCTGGCTAGGCTTATAAATGCCCTAGGGCAGATAGCCTAGTATGAACCTATGAACCTAAGAGGAAACCTAATACTGACCCTTTAGGGGCAAGAAACACGGTGGGGGGATAGGAAGCATCAGAGAGGTCCAAAACATCCAACAACTCTTAGACAAAATTCTGAAGCACTAAATACTTACATTCATATTTCTTCTAAACCTTTGTCAGATGTTGAAATAAAATTATTGAACAAAGGATTGAATTTTGTTTCATCTTTTTTTGTGGCTGAACATGCTCTTGTGAATGACATTCATGAATTCTGCAGAATTCTTAACTTTACATTATTTTCAAATTCAAACCAATCTTAAAGATCTACTGGATTTTATTTCCATAAATCTAATTTTATACCTCCCATGGACAAACATGTCTCAGTTTTCAAAGAATGTGTGCTGAAAGATTTGCACTTTAACATGAACATACACACCAACAATAAACATAATCTCATTAAACAAGAACGGGATGTCCTACACAAACTCAGCAATAATCATGACCTGGTTATTTTACCAGCTGATAAAGGTGAGGCAGTAGTCCTTATGGACTGGAGTATGTATGAAACAGAGGCTACAACACAACTGTCCAACAATAAATTTTATATGCATATGCCCCTGGACCCAACATTCAGACTTAAACAGGAAATTGATGCCTTTCTTAAATTGGCACAGGAGGAAGGGATCATTGACCAGAAGACAGGTCATCAGTTGACGGTCCAAGATCCCAGGGCACAATAGCTATATCTTCTTCCCAAAAATCCATAAATATCCTACCAAACCACCAGGTAGACCAATAGTCTTGGGTCGAGGATCTCTGATGGAACCATTATTGGCTTTCCTTACTGAATATTTACAACCACTCCTTCCCCTGGTCAGATCCAGAATTAAAGATACCACGCAGTTTCTTAACATCATAAATGACACACAGTTGGAACCAGGTTGGCTACTATGCACATTGGACGTTTACTGCCCTATACAACAACATCCCACATTGGGCAGGATTAAAAGCTATCCAATTCTGGTTGGACAAAGCTATACACTCCTGGTTTTAACAACCTTCTTGTTTGCTTAGCTGAACATGTTCTTACCAAGAATGTTTTTTACTTCCATGGGAGATGCTATTGGCAACTCAGAGGTACTGCCATGGGAGCGTCTTTCGCTCCCATTTATGCAGACCTCTTCATGGGCTACATCGAAGAACAACTGATATATGATGAGAATCATAACATTTTTCTAGATAACATGGATATCTGGAGAAGTTATCTGGATGATTGTTGGATGGTGTGGAGAGGGGATGCTGGATATGTAGAGGAATTTGTAGAATACATAAATGAGAATAAATGGGGAATTCATTTCCCTCTTAACGATGACTACAAAGAAATTACATTCCTAGACGTCCACATTCTACATGGTTTGAGGCCAGTAATCCTCTTTGTGAGGTACTTCTGTGGCCTTTTCAGCTGCTGCAGATGTATTGTGAGGTACATTCCAAAAGGGGCATTATACTCTATAATGGGTCTAATGAGTGCCGAGAAGAGGGGAACAATGACCTCTTTTTTTCCTGGATGAGTGCCTTTTTGTGATGAGGTGCGCCACATAGAAGGATTTCCTGATTCCTGTGGCGATGTGATTATCAAAGGAGAGACTACTGTCCACCTGGGTCCCAAGGTCTCATCACACATTCGGCATTAAGCAGACTGCCATTTATGTAGTAGTTCATGGGTACAGAGTTTTTACCAAAGGGGATGACAATACACTTTTTGGCATTGAGCTTGAGACCATGCCTCTGACACCAGGCATCTGTCTCAGTGAGGCCCTTCTGTAGGATGTCCACATCATCTGGGGACTTGACTATGGCTCCTAGTTTTCAGTCATCTGCGAACTTCATTAACCAGAGGTCTTCTGTGTTAGCCTATACTTTAGAGTAGTAGATACCAAACAGGAGAGATCCCAGGGACTCAACCCTGTGGTACTCCACTTGTTACTGATTTGAAGTCAGATTTGGAGTCTGCACCTTTTACAGTGTGGGTTCTGTCCATCAGCCAGTTGGCAACCCATCTTGTGATGTAGGGATTTATACCTAGTTTAGTGAGTTTAGCTATAATTCCAGAATAGGAGATGGTGTTGAAAGCCTTGGTGAGGTCAAGATAGGCTGTGAACCACCTTACCCTCGTCTACGGCTTTGGTGACTGCCTCAAAGAAGTCAATCAGGTTCAGTAGGCATGATCTGCCTTTCATAAACCCGAACTGGGTGGGGTCCAGAGTATGGAGGTTACCAATGTCTTTGTTTAGGAGTTCAATGATACGTTCCATGGCCTTGCAGACCAGGCTCATCAGGCTAATAGGGCGATAGTTCCCAGGTGGAGAGCCAGTTTGCTCTGAAGTTTGTGTAAAACGCAGCCTGGGATGTGGTCCAGTCCCATGGATGCTGTGTTTTTGGTTTTAGAGAGTGCAGCTTTTACCTGCATAGCTGTCATTACAGCGACTCTGCATTCTTTTCTGTAGAGATATGGGCCCTTGAGGGGGTGAGAGGAGGTAAAGTTAGCACTGAACCTATCTGCCAGGATGTTGGCAATATCAGCTGGTTCTGTAACTTTCATGCCGTTGTGCTGCAACTCAGAGCAGATCTGGGTGCTGCCACTGAGATTCTTGACATAGCTATAGAATGCTTTGTGGTTGCCCTTAGAATCAGTGGTGATTTTGTTTTCGTAGCTAGCTTTGGAGGATCTTATAAGGGATCTTAGCTTCTTACTGAGGCTGACCAGGGAACTCCTCCACTCATGGGATTTTACTCTCTCTTGCAACAGTTTCTTTCTTCTGTTGTAGAGTTTGTTTATGGCAGGAGACCACCAGATTGGCTTTCCTTTTTTTGGAGGATAGCTTCTTGGTTCTGTTTGTGATAGCATGATCCATGCACTCGTGTAAGTGCTTATTGAATGCATTTGTGTAGGATTCCACAGTCGTAACTGTATTGTCCATCTACTGCATGGGTGTCATGAAGTTCACCACTTCTGCCTTAAGAAGCATGAAGTTGGCTTTGGAGAAATTTTTTACCATTGTTTCCTTAATGGTGGGTGGGGGCGGGATGTGGATATCTTGGGTGATTAGCTTATGGTCGGATCTGACCAACGAGGAGTTGACTTTAGGTGTGGAACACCGGTCACTCATGTTAGTAATGACTAGGTCTAGGATACTGTTGCCCCTGGTGTGGGTTTGGATAAGTTGATCCAGGGCATTGGAATTTATGAATTCCAGAAAGCATTGAGCGAAGGAGTTGTACGAGTAGTTTTCCCAGTTAATGGTGGGGTAGTTGAAATCGCCCATTATTAGGGTGTTTGGTTGAACCCTAATATTTTCCAGTATATCAAGAAAGGAGGGAATCCTGCAGCATGGTGAGGGATCTGCAGCAAGCTACAATTTGGATTGCAGTTTTGCCCAGAGTTAGTTGCACTTAGATAACCTCGGATGCATTATGCTGCGCAACTAGCCTGGAGGTGTGGATATCCTTAATGAGTATGGACGCACCTCCGCCTTTGGTGTTCTGGTCCAGGTTAGATGGCTGAAAAGTGTGGTAAGAGCTATGGCCTGGTAATGCAGGGGTGCTCTCTAGAGCCTTGAACCAGGTCTCCGTCACTGTACAGATATCGATGTTTTCCATTTTAAGGAGTGCCTCGAGTGAGTGCATTTTGAGATTTAGACTTCTAGCATTGAGTAGCATTACCCTCAGTTTTTGCTTGCCTGTTCCTGTTATGGTGGTGAATTTGTCATTTGAACCTTGCTTAAAAAAGGCACTATAGGGGCGGCAAGAGCCTTAGCCAGTATCCAGAATCCCAGGGGCGACAGGTGCAGGCCATCTCTGGCAAGCACTGTGGTCTGTCGACCATGTAGTCCCAGGCAGACAGATACTGGATCCCTTAGAATGACACCAGAAGCTTAGCCAATTGTTGAAGTCAATCATTTTGTCTTTGCACTGCGGTATCATTCTGAGTGATGGCAGGATGTTACTCAGGGCTAGGGTCATACCTGCCTGAGCTACAAGATTGGAGAGCTCTTCCATGTCTCTTTTCATGTAGTCGTGGGAGGTATGTCTCGGGTCATTCACACCAACATGAACAATAACAGAGTCATGTTTATACTTGTTGTGGAGTGACCCGAGTACATGGGTTATGTGCTGGATCCTGGCATCCGACAGGCAGCTGACAGTAACCTTCTCCTTGTTTAGCCTGGTGAGTGGGACATCAGTGTGCCTGACTATAGAGTCACCTATGACTAGTGTGTTGGGTACGTTGGTTTGCCTTATGGGCTGTGGTTTATTGGCACACTGAGTCTGTGGGCTATGTGTCATTTGGGTTGTGCTGGGGGGTGCAGGTTGCTTGCGTTTCTGCTTTGGAGGTCTCTGTTGCTTGAGCAGATTATTATTGAGAGCCACTGCAAATGTTTTTGTTTCTATGTGTGGATTTGGGTGGTGTAGGTTTAGTGGGACTATGTGATGTGTGGTGTGGTACAAGTGTTTACATTCTCCTCTTGACTGTCAAGTTCAGTCTTGGTTGGGGAGAGCTTTACCTCCAGCTTGGCTAGACAAGTGCATCTCTCACAGTTTGTGGGGCTGGGTGGTAGGAGGAGAGGGTTGTATGTGTACATGAGGCAGTTGCTACATTGCCTCAAGATGCCTAGATTCATCAGATACACAGGAGAGAACACTGGGAGCTGACCCAAGGACATGCCTGAATAAAAAAACTACTTTCCTCTAGACAAGTGAGGAAAGTGAGTATAAGAGCTGTTTTTCTCTAAGCAAGTGAGGAAAGTAAGTACAAAAACAGTTTTCCTCTAGGTAAAGAGGAAGGTTGAGTGCTGTAGTAATTTGCAGCTTATTTAGTGCTAACAACAAGTGCTGAACACGAATAGGCAAAATTAAGTGCTAAAACTAAGAATCTGTACCTGGATCTTGTGGTAGATAGGCTACCTAGTGCTTATCACTCTCACTGATAAGCTAGAACGCTTCCCTCCAACAAAGAAAGGCTTGGGGGGGGGGGGCTCAGAAGCTTATAAACAGTCCTGGATACAGCAAATCTGTATCTAGACTAGACTAGTTACAGAAAAGGTGGGAAACAAGTGCAAACATGGGATTTTAAACCAGAAAGTTGAAAGAGATGGAAAAAAACTACCCAAACGGCCAATAAACTACAATTTCTGGGCCAGAAACCATTCTTGTGGTAGATGGCTACCTAGTGCTTACTACTCCCACTGATAAGCTAGAAGGCTTCCCTCCAACACAGAAAGGCTTGAGGGGCTCAGAAGCTTACAAGCAATCCTGGATACAGAAAATCTGTATCCGGACTAGACTAGTTACAGGAAAGACAGGAAACAACTTAGAATTTTTTTTTGGAAAGTGGAAAGGGAGAAAGGAGAAACAGAAGATAATTCAAAATTAAGGACCTAAGTGGCTTGCCCTTCACAAATGTTCTCTCTGTATTAGGTAGAATGAGCTAGTGACACTAGACTGGAATAAAGCTGGGACAGAGCTGAACAGATGGTACTGGTAGTAGTGTCTGAAGTCAAAATATGATCTTACTGTACTCGGTTAAGTGAGCAAATGAGATAGACCCAGGAGGAGTGTTCAAACACAAATTTACAGGAGGAGCAGGTAATTCCAAAGCCACCAAGATTAATACCAGAATAAGAACAGGGAGGGTGGGCAACTAACTACAGAGACAGAGAGAGACCACAGTATTCTATGAAACAATTAAATAGAAAAATAAATAACTACAGAGACACAGACCACAGTATTCAATGAAACAATTAAAATACACAGAAAAATAAAATGCATTACAATCTTTAACACTGCAAGTTTGTACTTAACTCAGCTAGTAATGCAGTTGACTGTAGGTATGTAGCAAAAGCCAAACAACTCAGATATTGAGCAGTAATAAATTCAAAGATATGTGACTAACACTTATAAATACAAAGAAATCTTCTAGGCTAAGAGTTTAACACTGAATATCAACGAAGTGAAACACAATAGCCCCCACTAACTGCAGAGACAGAGAGACCACAGTATTCTCTGAAACAATTAAATAGAAAAATAAATAACCACAGAGAGACACAAACCACAATATTCAATGAAACAATTAAATACACAGAAAAATAAAATGCAGTACAATCTTTAACACTGCAAGTTTGTACTTAACTCGGCTAGTAATGCAGTTGATTGTAGGTATGTAGCAGAAGCCAAACAACTCAGGGGAGCCACACTTCTGAAGGGCCAAGGGGGATTCCTCAAATTTTAGTTCAGGAGATTCCTACTACAGTTATTAAATCTCGCCATGGGAGTGAACCTCCAAGAGCTATTAGGGCAGATGTCCCACTGAAGAAAAAACAAAAAGACGATGCATATTATTCCTATTGCTAAAGATCCCCAACATGAGTGGCAGGATTTTACCCACGCCTTGTTCAATGCCTTGATGACTTTGAAGCCTTCCCAGGGATTCTCACATCCTGCTCCTCCATGGTCTTCTACTCCTGCTAAGAGGGTAAGGTATCTGGATTCTTCCAGTGAGGACTTATATTCCGAGGAGGAATGCCTGGCTTACTCGTCTCAGATTCCTTCTCTAGATTATGGTTTAGAGGAAGAAGATTCTTTGAGCCCAGATTCCCCTTTGGAAGAGTTATTCTTTGAGGAAACTGACACTCTTATGGAGTACTTTAAGTTTGCTCCCAGGTCTCTGACATTCAAAATAGATACTGCGAGCTGTCAGAAATGGAGTCACTTAAGCCATTTGCAGTTTCATCCTGTTTGGGCAGATTTTTTGGATAACCTTTGCTGCCTGAGTAACTCCAGACTGTCAGCCCCCAGCCCCTAAGAAACCTTGACAGGTTTTACAAGGTGCCTGAGGATTCAAGTTTGTGACCATCTGCTGATCTTTCTGTTTCAGTTTTGACTGATAAGCCATCTAAACCTTTGCTTTCCTGTAATCTTTCCTTCAGATAAGGACAGAGTTGTGAAAAGAATGGATAGTGTGCATTGCTGCTACCTTGTCCTTTTGTGCTATTAATTAGCAAGCCCATATGTCCAGTTATGTCTCAGCTCTCCTTCTGCAGATAGCGAAGGTTGTGTCTGATATTGCTGATTCAGAAGAGAAAGCTTCATCTCTTCCCCTCTGGGGTCCACTTCCCTTGTTGCTAATCACTCCATAAAATGCAGTTACGATGCTACTGCTGCTTTCGGTTCTGTGATGAAACGCTATACTTGTCTTCACCTTCAGGCTTTGCTTGATGATATTAAAGCCAAACTTTTGGATGCTGCTGTGGATAATAGTCATTTTAGGACAGCTGCAGCTGACCTGTTCTGACCTGTTTGAGTCCCTCCAGGAAAAGGGTAATGCTATGCAGGAACTCAAGCATATTTTGTCTCTTCTATACCTGAATTTCAGAGGAATTACCTCCGCCCTTGTTCTTAGGCAGACTTGTCAGCCTTCTAAAAGTAGGAAGACTTGTCCTCCTTCTAAGTCTGCTCTAACGCCTACATCTCAGAAGCCTTCCTTTCAGGTCAAACCTGTCTATCTTACGCCCCCAGCTAGGTTCCCTTGTCCCTCCACCTTTCTCTGTCCCTCCCAAGTTGGCAACAGATCACCTCATATTCTTGGGTGCTATCATTAGTTAGGGATATCTCATGGTATGGAAGTGTCCCCCATTTTCAGGCATTCAGCAACCTCCCCCAGATCAGCTTCCTCATTTTTCAGAGGCTTTGCAGTCCCTTTTTAATTAAGGCATCATTCAGCCTGTTCTTCCACCCTAAGTGGAAAGGGGGTTTTAACTCTAGGATGTTTTTTGTTTCCCAGAAGGAGGGGACTTTGAAGCTAATTCTGGATCTTTCTCTATTCAACACATTCCTCGAAGTCCTTTACTTCAGGATGCTGTCTCTTCGGACCTTGTTTCCTCTTCTCCTTTATCAGGCCTTGGTCTTTCTCAATGTCAAGGATGCCTGTCTTCATATTCCCATTCATTCAGTGCTCAGGAACTTGCGTTTCTTTTCTTCTCTCATTTTCAGTTCTCTGCTTTTCCCTTTGGCCTTTCTACTGTCCCAGGGGTATTCACCAAATGCCTCACTCCTGTCATTGCTTTTAGCAAGCTTCAAGGGATGCATATATTTCCCTACCTAGAAAACTTCCTTCAGGCTCTTTCTTCCAGCAGTCTTCTGCAAGACCTCCACATTACCACTCTCTTACAAAGTCTGTCATTGTCTCAGTCTGTACTTACACCCCTCCCAAGATCATATTTTTCTTGGTTGCAGAATTCAGACCATTCTCATTTTGGTTTCTCTTCCTGCTCCTAATGTTTTGCCTCCTTCCAGTCTGCTCTTCTTTCCTGTGCCATGGCCAGGGAATTTCTCAAGGTTCTGGAGTTTGACTTCCACCATCCCCATGCTTCCTCTTGCTAGGCTACTTATGAGGAAGCTACAGTGGTACCTCAAAATGGTGTAGCTTCAGCATTGCCGTCCCCTGGAGTTACCTATTTCTTCGCTTTCTTGTCTCAAAAATGAGCTCCAGTGGTGGATTCAGTGATTTTTTTTCTCAATCTGGGACTGCTCTATCAGGTTTCAGTTCCTTCCCAAGAACTATTCATGGACGCCGCAGATCTGGGGTTGGTCCTTCTAGTGGCCCTCTGAAAGTTCATGGTCTTTGGGCTCCTTATCAGAGGTTAGGCCATATCAACATATTAACATGTATTTCATATGTTAACACCATGTTGATGTACAATTTTCTGCTAATATTCACATAAGCTAGGCTAGGTCTGTAATTGATAAAATGAATAAAATAAACTCTTACAAAAAAACTGCACAGGCCTGTGCATTTTATATCCTGTCAAGAATAATAAAAGTTGGAGGTAGTGGATGCTCATGAGAGTGTAAGCTCCTTTTGCCACAGATGAATGTTGTCCTTGCTCCTTTCAACACAGTGTTTCTGCTTCACATGTGTTAGCAGCTCCAGTGGTGAACTCCAATTTTAATGGGGTGAGTTACTCCCACACCAACGAATGTAAGAGATGCAGGTCAAAGTGCTGCTGGAATGCACTGCATTTGGAACATACAGCCATACCATTAGCAACCATAAACCTCAGCAGATGCTGAAAAATGGAATGTATACTACATGCAATAGCATCACCACTGTTATGAAGGATGTCACTATAACTGCAGAAATACAATAAGATGCAGCTGCTCCAAACTTTGATACAGCAGGTCCAGATCCCATGGACAATTCTGCGAGCATGCGTGCATGTTTGTATGAGCTAGATTTTTTTCTGGCCTGTAACTGCTAACCATAAGTCTCCCCTTTGCCAACTGATATTTTTCATTATATCCTAGCTATTTGATTAATGAAGGGGGGCTACCAGATGTCTAGCAGAGGTAGTCATCCCTACAGGTTAAGAATTTTTTCCCTTATGCCTTCATCCTGGTGACATAACATTCATGCTGATGTGGTGGTACATGCAATGCTAGACCATATGTGTACTCCTGTACAGGTGTTGCATCAGGTACTAAGCTGCATGGCAAACCAAGCATATGCTACCAACCTAGGTGCTACTTAAAGAACCACCCAGGTACTACTGGATGTCAGCACTGTAGTAGACTATGCCAACCTCCTCTTCCCAGGACAGGCAAACCACTGCTGGTCACTTACTCCCTCCCTACTTGACCAGATACTCAGGCTAATGGGACCCTAATCAATTCCAGGTCATCTGGGCTATAGGTAGTTTTTTGTCGCTCCACTGCACACAGTTTGAATCTATCTTTGCTAACACTGCTGGCTGTATCTGGAACCTACTACCAGCAGATATTACAATGCTCACTACTCTAACTGCATTTAAAATCAAACTAAAAGAACATCTGGCGCTAAACTGGGTCTGCCACTGTATCAAGCCAGGATAACCTAAAACTCTTTTTGTTATTGGTTTCCTCAACGTTACTAATAAACTACCACCTCTATCTTAACCAAGAAATTATCTTTTACCAATGAAAATATCCTCTATCCTTGTAGAAATCAATTTGTATAAAGTCTGTTTTCTATTACTATTGTTATAAAACTGTTGTTTTGTCTTGGAGCTTTTCTCCCCGGGCCTCCGCTGAAAATGGAAATAACTCCAGTCGGATCATCCCGGTGAACAAATGTAAAATAAAATAAAAATAAATGTACTCTGGATGCTTCAGACTACCAGTACAGACATCATAAGCAGGCAGGTACATCCCAACTGTCACCCCAGTCTCCACAGCACTAGTTTAATGTATCCCTACAGGTTATTCTGACAAGGTGTGGCAAAACAGGTGGTCACTATTTATGTGGTCAGAAGCCCTATGCTATCCCCTTCCTCCATACTTCCAGCCTGTATGTCTAGCTAGCCTGTTGAACCCACTGAGTCATACCAACTGCCTGTGGTTGTGCTAAAGCCAATTTTTGTCTTCCTTCAGTTTCCTTCTATGCAGAGTGCATTATGTGCACAGTTCAAACTGTTTCTACCCTGTCAAACCCACATACTGCTGTGGTCCTAAAAACTTCATTTTGACACTTCTAACCATCTTAAAACAATGTGTTGTCTATTTGTAATGTGAACCAAAATGTAGTAAAAACGTACATCTCCTCAATTTTGAGAACTCATACCACTTTAAACATGCATTTCCTTCTAATTATAACATCTGGGCTACAACTGGGCATCCAAGCTTTTGTGAATGTTGCTGGAGATATCAGACTTTATGAACATCTCTCATTCGTACCCATTTGATCTCTTTTGGGACTGCCAGCTTCAACTACGAAACAGGATAGTTAATCTGGCTATGCACTTCCACTGCACTTATATGCACCAAATCTTAGCATAACCCGCTGATGTGATCTCAGTGTTGTGTCTGATCCAATACATGTTTCAGTATATAAAATAAATACAAGGCAGCAATGTATCAGCATACAGAAGGTACAAAGCAATAACCATCTTACTAGAACTTTTAATGCTGGTTTTCTTTGAAAGCACAATTCAGCAAAGTTTACAATTTTGCCAAAGCGTTCTTTTAGTATACATATCATTTATAATTTTTTAGTAACACCACACAGGCTGAGCTGCTACTTCAGTCTTCACTTCAGCCTGTAAAAAGCCAGCATCAAGGGGAGGATGGACATCCAAATTGATGCCTGTGACATTCTACTGTTCATGCAGAGCTGGTGCTACCCGACAGACTACAAGGAAAACGTTTATAAAAGGCATCGATAAGCTGCACTGCTTCTCCACAAGCTTGTCTTCTACACACTGTCCGACTCCTTTCTCATCACTGAAATCACAGCCATCATACTTGAAAGCACATAATGGGATGATAAGTTTATTCCATAGTCTCCATTTTCTCATCTTTCTTCAGTAAGGGTATGTTACCTGGTGTAATACACAATCAGAAATTAGTGCAAATATCTAAATGCAGTCACTGTGTGCATTAAATATGCAAATCTAACAACTACTTAAAAAAAATTTTAAATTACTGCCAAAACAGCATGGAATTCAGATGTGCAGTGTTCTTAATATATGTGAGATCCAAAAACCTCCCTTGGACTTGTTACTAGAAAAAGTACAGTTGTGTACACTTACCATAAATTTAGATGTTTGAGTATATTCACTGTTGCAGTCCTTACAAAATGAGTTATCCGGCTCCCGGTAGACTTCAGTTGGCCAGAATACCAAAGTCCTTGGTATATGACGTCGACTGCCTTCGGTTTAAGCCTGATTTCAGGAAGTCAGGTACAAAGGAAGGCAGCTGACACCATTTCCTCAGTTTTTCTTGCCTTAACTGTCAGGAGCCCCCCAAAAAAGGTTAGACCAGGAAAATAAAAATCCAGTCTGTGCCCTAGGAAAAAAGGGGGATGGAAGGGGGGAACCTGGACTGCAACAGTGAATACACTCGAACATCTACATTTATGGTAAGTGTACACAACTGTACTATGTTCACAGTGTTTCACTGTTGCAGTCCTTACAAAATGGGTTGATTCCCAAAGCCCAGGAAAAAAAACAAAAGGGAGGAGGAACAGCCACTGTTTAAGGGTTGGTAAGGATGACCTGCAACACTGCAGTGGCAAAACCAGCCCTGGACTTAAACAAGGGTAAATTGTAATGTTTAGTGAAAGTGTGGACAGAAGTCCAGGTAGTTGCTTCCAGGATGTCCCTAGCAGGTACACCTCTTAAAAAAGCTGCTGAGGTAGAAGCTGCTCTAGTAGAATGGGCCCTAATACTCCGAGGAGGAACCTTGCCATGCTGTAAGTAACAAATGTGAATACAATGAGCAATCCACTTAGAAATGGTCTGTTTAGAAACAGCTTTGCCCTGAGCTCCAGGAGCAAAACTGACTAACAACTGATCAGACTTTCGAAAAGGTTTAGTCCTGTCCAAGTAAAATCTAAGCTGTTTATGCACATCTAGGGAATGCAGTAACCTTTTTCCTTTATTCTGAGGATTAAGAAAGAAGGTAGGCAGGTGGATAGACTGGTTAAGAGTCAGGCTAGAAACCACTTTAGACATAAAAGAGGGATTAGTTCTAAGAGAAACCAGATCCACATGGAAGATGATAAAAGGCTCCACTGCCATTAAGGCCTGCAGCTCAGAAACTCTTCTAGCTGAAGTAATAGCCAAGAGAAAGGCAGTTTTCCAGGAGAGAAACTTCAAATCTACTGAGGCAGATGGTTCAAAAGGAGGCAGAGTAAATTTCTCAAGTACAAAATTAAGATCCCAAGCTGGAGTAGGTGCCCTTCTGGGAGGCTTTAAATTGCTAGCTCCCCTTAGGAACTGTTTCATCAAGGGATGAGAGAAAATGGGTTGCTCAACAGAACAATGAGCAGAAATAGCTGAAGAATGAATCTTGATAGAAGAAAAGGAAAGTCCACCATTAAGTAAGCCTGACAAATAGTCAATAAGAGGAAGAGCAGGTTGAGATGGGTCTTCCCCTCTAGTCTGCATCCAAAAGGAAAATATTTTCCACTTATCTGTGTAAGATTTCCTAGTGCTGGGCCTCCTGGCTTCACGAAGGACCTCAATCACCTATTGAGAAAGGTTTACATTATGAGCCAGGCTGCCAAATGCAGAGTCTGAAGCTGAGGATGCAGAACCCCCCCGGATCAAGAGATCTGGTATCAGGGGAAGATGCCAAGGCTGGGACTGGGAGAGACTGCGAAGTATTGGATACCAATGCTGCCTAGGCCAGTCTGGAGCTATGAGGATGGCCCTTAGTTTTTCATCCCTTATCTTTAACAGCACTCTGGGAAGAAGAGGCAGAGGAGGGAATGCATAGATGGAAAGCTGTGCGCCCAGGGGAAGGACAGAGCATCCACTTTCCAAGCTTTATCGTGATGATCCCTATTGCAAAAGGTTGGAAGAAGGTGGTTGGTCGGAGATGAGAAGAGATCCACCTGGGGAGTGCCCCAACGCTGAATGATTTGATAGAAGATGGTCTTGTTTAGTTGCCACTCATGAGGATCCAGGACCTGCTTACTCAACCGGTCTGCCAGCCTTCCTGGAAGAAACTGAGCTATCAGATGAATGCCCAGGGAAGCTGTCATGGACCAAAGTATCATGCTTTGAATGCACAGGGGGTAAGAGTGAGTCCCTCCCTGCTTGTTGGTGTACCACATGATTGTGGTGTTGTCTGTCCTGACTAGAAGAGTACCAGGAGAGAGAAGATGCTTGAAAGCCATCAAGGCCTGCTGGACTGCCATCAATTCCTTCAGATTTATGCACAAATGAACTTGCTGATAGTTCCATGTCCCCTGAATGCATCTGCCCTCTAGATGAGCTCCCCAAGCATAGTCCGAGGCATCTGTGGTGAGAGTCTAGCTGGCAGGAGGTGGACAGAACGGCAGGCCTTTGTTCTGTGCGCAGGCTGTTACCCACCAAAGGAACTCCATCTGCAGACAGGGAATCGGAGGAAGAATAAAGTCTAAATCCTGAATGTGTTGACACCAAAGGTATTTGAGGTACCATTGAATTTTCCTGATATGCAGTCTTGCATATGGAATCATCAGAATACATGAAGCCATGAATCCCAGGGCTTGCAGGAATTGCCTTGCAGAGAGCTGGGTCATGCTTGCCAAATTCTTGAAGTAATTCAAAAGATCCATTTGTTTCTCGAGGGAGGAATACCATCTGGGCGGCTGTGTTCAGACTCGCTCCCAGGAATACAATCTCCCTGGTGGGTACCAATTTTTACTTCTTTTCGTTGATAGTGCAGCCCAAAGAGGTGAGAAGGTTCTTACCAAAATCCAAATCCTTTAGAAGTTGCTCTACAGGGTTTGCCTGAATAACACAATCGTCCAAGTAAGGGTAAATTTGAATGTTTCTTTGCCTGCAAAAAGCAATGACTGGAGCTAGGCATTTTGTAAAAACTCTGGGAGCAGTAGATAAGCCAAAGGGCAGTGCAGAGAACTGGAAGTGCCTGTTCACCACCCTGAAGCAAATGAACTGCCTGCAGCTTTCCCTTATTGGGATGTGCAGATAATCTTCTTTGAGATCCAAAGTCACCAGCCAGGAATCCTTGGCCAGCATTGGAAGCAACTGCTAAAGAGTGAGCATTCTGAACTTGGGAACCACCAGGAAAGCGTTTAGAATGGACAAATCCAGAATAGGGTGCCAGGTGCCCCCTTTTTTGGGAACCAGGAAAAGTCTTGAGTAGAAACCCTGGTCTATCTGTAGTGTAGGAACTGGGTCTATTGCTCCCAGGTTTAGCAAAGAAGAAACTTGTTTTTCTGTTTCTGCCCTTTGAAGAGGGGGATATATGGGTATCCTTGATGAACCTGGAAAGGTGTGAAAGGAGAACTTGTAGCCTTGGGATACTATTTTGAGCACCCATTTGTCATCTGTGATGGTGTACCAGACATCCGCAAAAATGGCTAACCTTCCCCCCAAAGGAAACCCTGGACCTGCAAAGGCAGCCAGAGGAAGGCCGGAGTCACTGGGAATGCTTGCTTTGGGAAGTTTGCTTAGAACTCCCTGATTTTGAAGAGGAAGACTGCCAGTGCTTAGCCTTTAGAGGGGTGGAAGTCTGTCCCCTAGAAGACCTGTAACCCCTAGGCCTAATGCGACCCTGTTTACTAGGGTCAGGAAAAGTCCAATTCTTAGAAGGGTAATGCCTACTAAAACAAGGAGGCTGAACTTGCAGAAAATCCTTAACAGTCTGCATAGATTTGGCCTGATCCTCCAACTTTTTCAACACCTCTTCTGCTTTGCTACCAAAAAGATCGTCCTTGTGCAAAGTTACATCCAGTAATTTAGATTTGACTGGTTCAGAAAGAGGCTGTTCTCTGAGCCAAGCATGTCTTCTAATAACAGAACCCTTGGCTGCTGCCTTGCAAGAAACCTCCAAAATGTCAAAACCACAATGTAGAGAATGTTTAGAGACAAGAGTGGCAGAAGTCAATAAATTATGCATGTCCTTACTCTCCATCAGGGAAGGAACAGCAGAATTCAATAAATCATGCATGTCCTTACTCTCCATCAGGGAAGGAACACCAGAATTCAATAAATCACGCATGTCCTTACTCTCCATCAGGGACACCAGAATTCAATAAATCATGCATGTCCTTACTCTCCATCAGGGACGGAACACCAGAATTCAATAAATCATGCATGCCCTTATTCTCCATCAGGGAAGGAACACCAGAATTCAATAAATCATGCACGTCCTTACTCTCCATCAGGGAAGGAACAGCAGAATTCAATAAATCATGCATGTCCTTACTCACCATCAGGGAAGGACCACCAGAATTCAATAAATCATGCATGTCCTTACTCTCCATCAGGGAAGGACCACCAGAATTCAATAAATCATGCATGTCCTTACTCTCCATCAGGGAAGGAACACCAGAATTCAATAAATCACGCATGTCCTTACTCTCCATCAGGGAAGGAACACCAGAATTCAATAAATCACGCATGTCCTTACTCTCCATCAGGAAGGAACAGCAGAATTCAATAAATCACGCATGTCCTTACTCTCCATCAGGAAGGAACAGCAGAATTCAATAAATCACGCATGCCCTTACTCTCCATCAGGAAGGAGCACCAGAATTCAATAAATCATGCATGTCCTTACTCTCCATCAGGAAGGAACACCAGAATTCGATAGATCATGCATGTCCTTACTCTCCATCAGGGAAGGAACACCAGAATTCAATAAATCATGCCTGTCCTTACCCTCCATCACGGAAGGAACACCAGAATTCAATAAATCATGCATGTCCTTACTCTCCATCAGGGAAGGAACACCAGAATTCAATAAATCATGCATGTCCTTACTCTCCATCAGGGAAGAAACACCAGAATTCAATAAATCATGCATGTCCTTACTCTCCATCAGGGAAGGAACACCAGCATTCAATAAATCATGCATGTCCTTACTCTCCATCAGGGAAGGAACACCAGCATTCAATAAATCATGCATGTCCTTACTCTCCATCAGGGAAGGACCACCAGAATTCAATAAATCATGCATGTCCTTACTCTCCATCAGGGAAGGACCACCAGAATTCAATAAATCACGCATGTCCTTACTCTCCATCAGGGAAGGAACACCAGAATTCAATAAATCACGCATGTCCTTACTCTCCATCAGGGAAGAAACACCAGAATTCAATAAATCACGCATGTCCTTACTCTCCATCAGGGAAGGAACAGCAGAATTCAATAAATCACGCATGTCCTTACTCTCCATCAGGGAAGGAACAGCAGAATTCAATAAATCACGCATGTCCTTACTCTCCATCAGGGAAGGAACAGCAGAATTCAATAAATCACGCATGCCCTTACTCTCCATCAGGGAAGGAGCACCAGAATTCAATAAATCATGCATGTCCTTACTCTCCATCAGGGAAGGAACACCAGAATTCAATAAATCATGCATGTCCTTGCTCTCCATCAGGGAAGGAACACCAGAATTCAATAAATCATGCATGTCCTTACTCTCCATCAGGGAAGGAACACCAGAATTCAATAAATCATGCATGTCCTTACTCTCCATCAGGGAAGGAACACCAGAATTCAATAAATCATGCATGTCCTTACTCTCCATCAGGGAAGAAACACCAGAATTCAATAAATCATGCATGTCCTTACTCTCCATCAGGGAAGGAATGCCAGAACTCAATAAATCATGCATGTCCTTACTCTCCATCAGGGAAGGAACACCAGAATTCAATAAATCATGCATGTCCTTCCTCTCCATCAGCTAAGGAACACCAGCAATGTTAGCCTTAATAGCCTACAAAGTATGCTGCTGATACTTAAGGATATGAAAAAGACAATTAACAGACGTAACAGCCAGGATGGAAGAAGTATAAACCTTTTTACCCCATCTATCCAAGGCCCTAAATTCTCTGCCAGAAGGAACAGGATTTTTAGCAACCGTGGCTTTAACACCTTTAGGGCCCTGAGAAATCTCTGGATCTGCAGTACGATTCTTGAAAAGCAATTGATGAGAATCAGGAACTCTATAATACCAATCAGGCTTTCTGGGAATAGGAGGGACAGAATTAGGAGTCAAAGAATTCTCCATGAAAACATCATCAACAACTTCCAACACTGGAGGGATAGCTAAAGGCTTATGCTGTGGCAAACCCAAAAATTCCCTAATCCGTTTCTTAGACTGAGGGTAGTCCTGACTTTCCCATTTGAAATGCTCCCTAAAAGCATTCAGAGTATATCCAAAAGAGTAATCTTCTGGCGGGGAGGCAGAAGGGATAGAGTCTTCTGCATCAGAATCCTCAAAACCAGAAAAAAGTTGAGAGTTTCCCTCTTCATCAGCAGAAGTGCTGGAAACCTCAGAGTCTGAGGCAGACAAAACTTCTGGGGACAATTCCCTAGCCCTCTTAGAAGGAGGTTGCGGAGAGTCCCTGATAAGGGTCAAGACATCACTAGCCAGCTTAATCATCTGAGATTGAGGCATTTGAGGGGAGGCCAGCACCTACTTTGGAGTAGGAGGCCTAACCACCGCAGTAGTCTGAGCCAAGGTCGGTCAGTCTGGATCTGGTCTCCAGGCAGAGAAAAGAGGCCTCAGAAATCGGTGCCTGCTTAGCGGCTCCGGATCCATCAGAGGTGGCGACTGGCGGAGGGTTCGCAGACGAAGTGGAAGCCTGCGGAATGGAGGACTCAGAAAAGGTCTCTGCAGATGCCTGTTGCTGAACATCCGTGGACTGCAGGGGCAATAAAAGCACCTCACTGGCTACCGCTGGGCCAACAACCAACTTAACAGGGACTTTGTCGGCTAATTTGACCCTAAGCCTGTCGCGGTCCTTATCATTGCGCTTCTTAGGCACATCTGAAGTCAGGAGACCAGAAGACACCATACCGACGAACTTAGGCCAAACACCAAAATGCTTGAACAAGATCCTAGCTCTACAGTGAATGGTTCGTGGGTTGAAAGAAGCACAAAACACAATTACGGATGTCGTGCTCAAGGCCCAAACAAGTGATACAATAGGAGTGAAAATCACGGTGCGGAATCTGTTTTCCAAAGGCAAGACAGTTATTAACTTTCTCTGACATTCGTTAAAGCAAGAAAAGAGGGTCCCCAACGTGGTACTTATCTGAGGATGTCTTCAACTAAGCAGTCTGAATACAAAAAGAAGGTACTCAGCTGACCGGCACTTGTGCAAAATGCTTCTGCTTCGGGCTCCTCGGCAAGAAAGACTGAGGAAATGGTATCGGCTGCCTTCCTTTGTACCTGACGTCCTGATGTCAGGCTTAAACCGAAGGCAGTCGACGTCATATACCAAGGACTTTGATATTCTGGCCAACTGAGGGCTACCGGGAACCGGATAAGCCATTTTTGTAAGGACTGCAACAGCGAAACACGATGAACATTTTCTGTTAAACAATACCAAGTCATGCGCTGAAAATCACAGCGCCATTCATGGGCAGAGCACCAGACAACACAGGTAATCTGCCTGTTAAGTGCCTTGAAATGATAATATTCTTTAAATATCTGTTAGACACAAATGTTTAGAAACCACTTCAGAAAATCATTGGCAAAATATTTGTTAAACATTAAGATTAGAACTAAAAAAGGACACCTGCTATTTACTGAAATTCATTTGATAAATTAAATACGGTAAAATGGGGATTCATCATGAATCTTGGTGCAACTAGCTATCACAGTTTCACATAATGCCATTGCTGAATGTTACTAATGCTGCTTTGCTGACGGCTGTACACAATGTCGTCAATGAATGTCACTACTACTGGTGTGCTCATAGCTGATCACATGCAATCTGTGAAATAATCTCAAAATTCTGATGTTTCTCCACATTATGCCCCTTCCTAGTAGTATCCCTCCAAACCTTTTCTCACAGCTGCTTTTATGTAGTGAGAGCGCCCTCATGTCTAGAAATTCATAAAGTGCCTATGAGCAGCGAGTCAAGATACGCACACACTAAAGGATGAAGGACTTTTTCGGAATGCCTGTTATCAAACTGCTGTTACTGCATATGTTGTCAGGAGACATAGTGCAGTGCAAGTGGGGGTTGGCATAATGGATAGTGTGTTTACTTTGGAGATGGAAGGTACAGGGTTCATTTCTTACCTTGGTGTTGGGAAGTTTGGCTAGGCTTAAAATGTCCCACAAGGGCAGATAACTTGGTATTAATCTACAATTCTAAGAAACCCCTTTTTAAGCGCAACCTGGATAAATGGATAGAAAACAGAAAATATACCCCTGGGATTCCACCCATGTCCCTGCTGGACAGGGGCATTGGGTGCTGATTTGTCTAAACATGGGCTAAACTCTTGGCTAGGCTTATAAGGGCCACAGAGCCAATAGCCTAGTAACCTCCTATGATCCTATGAAACCCAATTATATATGAGTACATAGCTCTAACACTAACGAGCTAGCTATAATAACAGTTATACCTTGTGATACTTCCCTGCTGTTACAAAAAATAGTTTGAATGTGTACCCCATGGCAGTCAGACCACATCTCCCATCTTCCTATGTATATAACAAGGTAAAAGCAAAGTAATGCACATTAAACAGAAAGCAGTAATTCTAGATATATACAGGAATAAAAGAAGAATCCAAGCTGGAGGCGCTCATATTGTATTAGTAAAGGCGTAGAGTAGGTGTAGCTAGAAGCATTCCAACCAATCCTGCAGAATCTGGGGCTTCCAAGATAGCTGCACAATAATCAAGCTTAATTCTAGCTTTCCCAGTGTGAAAACAGAAACTCAACACAAAAGGCCAGTGGACTTTTATGTTTATGGGTAAATTTCCATAACTCACTAGTAAGTGTACTGTTTGGATGACAGGAAAAAAGAAATACAGGGCACCTGGAAAAAATCCACTACAAAATGTGAGGAAGAAACACTGACTGGAGAAAGTTCTGTAGCTGTTCAGCAAAAAACAATGCAACCTCCAGACATGACTTCCAGTAACCTACAGAAAGATGTAAGACAACTGCACACAGATCTGGTTAAAATAAACAAAACAATGATGGAACATATCAATGCCAACAACAAAAGGCTGGAAAAATGCAAGAAGCTTTAAAGAAATATCCAGATGAAGTGATAAAGCAGCAAAATCAGAGGCTGAAATGAAGAAAAAGCTGGCTGAATATGACACTGCTCAGGAAGAGATGTAAAAAAAAAATAACAGAATTGGAGGACAGCACGTGTAGGGAAAATCCGAGATTTTCAGCTACACCAGACAAGTAGAAAGGAAAAGACTGCATTCATTTTATGAAAGCACAAATAAGCAACTGGAGTGGTATTCCACAGGAGGAGTTGTTAGCTGAAACGGCACATTGTGTGCATGCTTCAAAAATGGCTATGAGAAAGCAACCTAGACCTTTAATAGTAAAGATGGAATCCTACCAGAAGGAATTGATTCTGACAAAACTATGGCACAAAGACAAAGTACTAAAAGTGGGAGAAAGCAGACTGTTTCTGGAGAGTGATTACTCCTTGTATACCAGGCAGAAGGGAGTAAATTCATTCTACTATTCATGGAATGGCAAAATGCAGGTGTGAGATTCAAACTGCGGTACCCAGCAGTCTTCAAGGTATTCTTCCCTGGAGGGACAAAATAATTTTCTGATGAAGTACATACTAAGGAGGAAATGCAAAAGGTTGTCCAACAAAAAGTGAGCTGTGAAAAGAAAAGTTGCTTGAAATCTTACCATAACCACGGATGTCCTTCTCTTCTGTATTGCAGTATTCATCACATATGGGTTTACTCCTCTTGCTACCCGAACGTCCAGCCAGTATACAAAAGATTTCAGTCATTGTATGGTGCACATGGGACGTCTGACCTGGCTAGTACAACTTGGGCCATAAAAGTGATGTCTGCACGTACCAGTCCTCAGAACTATAAGCCCCAGTTGGAACCAGTCCTAGCAAGGGTAATGCCAGCCCTGTGCCATCCAAACAGGGAAATGTTGCATAGCAGGAGGGGTAGGTGGATGGGAAGGAGTACTGCAACGTGGAAGAGAAGGACATCTATGGTTATGGTAAGACTTTATACAACTTTTCTATGTCCTTCTATTCATATGTTGCAGCATTCATCACATATGGGTGAGTGCCAAAGCTCACTGTGAAGAAGGGGGAGGTAGCCTAGTACAGTTCCCCAGGAATCCATGGAAGAAAGCCCTGGCAAACCCAGCTCTGGCCCTAGAAATAAGGTCCTACTTGTGTTTGGTGAAGGTGTGCACTGAAGACCAAATGGCTGCTTCCAGTATGGTGGAGGTATCCAAACCCCTGAAGAAGACCCCTGAGGAGGCCATTGCCCTGGTGGAGTGTACTTTGGCAGTACCCTGCAGGGATTTCCCACGGTGTTTGTAGCAGAATGTGATAGCTTTGGAAATCCATGTTGAAATAGTTTGTTTAGTTACTGCCTCCCCTACAGCCCTGGAGTGGAAGGAGATGAACAGTTGATTATTTTGTCTCATGGACTTGTTTTGCACAGATAATATCTGAGTTGTCTGTGCATGTCCAGGGAATGGAGTACTCTCTCACGGTCTCCCTCTGGGTTAGGAAAGAAGTTTGGTAGGTGGATGGCTTGACTTAGGGAGAGGTCATTCATTGTCTTGGGCATGAAGGAGGAGTTACTTGTAAGAGTAACCCTGTCAGTGTGGAATACCAAGAAGGGTGGAATAGCCATGAGGGCTTGCAGTTCTGACACTCTCCTGGCTGAGGTCAAGGCCACAAAGAGGACAGTCTTCCATCTGCAATGTTTTAAGGAAGCGTTATCTGCTGGCTCGAAATGGAGGAAGCGTGAGTTTCTCTAAAACATAGTTACCCATGGGGGGGAAGGGTTTCCTGGGTGGTCTGAGGTGAAGGTACCCTTTAAGGAATAACTTATCTGGTGGTCTGGAAGCTAGGGGGGGATCCAGAGGCAGGCATGCTGACATGGCAGACAAGTGAGATTTAATATATGAGAAGGCCAACCCTGTCTGCAATAGTTCACACAGATAAGACAGTACTAGAGGGGGTCTCGCCATGCAATGGGTCCAACTGTCTTGAGACACAATATTAAAAATCTCTTCTACTTTGACAGGTAAGATTTCCTTATATTTGATTTCCTGGCCTCCTGCAGGACAATGAGCAAGTCCTCACTGTAAAGGTGTCTGAAAGGTGAGATGCAGAGATTGCCACTGTGGGTGTATTTGGGATCCCTTGTGCTGTGTGAGAAGGTCCACTCTGGAAAACAACCTGCGGTGATTGCTCTTGGATAGCTGTAAGAGTAGGGGGAGCAATGCTGTCTTGGCCAATAGGGAGTCACCAGCAAGATTTTTGGTCTGTCCTGCTGAATCTTCAGCAGTACCTTCTGAACAAGTGGGAAGGGGGATAATGCAGAGAAGCATTCCCTTCCAGGAGATTGAGAAGGCATCTATTGCCACAGCCTGACAATGTGGAAGTCTTGTGCAGAAGGACGGAAGTTGCCTGTTGGTGGAGGAGGCAAACAGGTCTATTTGAGGTGTACCCCACCGGTGGACCAGGTCCAGGAAGATGTCCCTGTGAAGCATCTATTCATGGTTGTTTGTCATGGATCTGCTGAAGGAGTCTGCCTGAGAATTCTGTAGGGAAGGAATGTAAACTGCCTGCAATGTTACTCCCTGGGAGGTGGCCAGTTCCCACATCAGGAGAGCAAGTTTGCAAAGCAAATAGGATTCGGTCCCCCCTGCTTGTTGAGATACCACAGTACTGTGATGTTGTCTGTAAATATTTTTAGTGGTCCTTGTAGGTTGGATTGGAAGGTTCACAGGGCCAATAATATTGCCCTCATCTCTCGGATATTGACATGTTCTTTCCTGTGTGATCCTGGCCACACTTCTTGCACCCAGAGTTGCTCCCCAGTTCAGATCTGAGGCATATGTGTACATGGTCTGTTTGGGATGAGCTGGTTGAAGGGGAAAACCTGGGTTCAGGTTCACCTGCTTCAACCACCAGTGGACTTCTTGTTTGAGGCAGGGAAGGAGAGGTACCCTGAACTCGAGGGGGGTGGGAGTGTTGGGTCCAAACTGACCTGAGGTATCATTTTAATTTCCTCATATGAAGTATTGCTGATGGAAGCATGGGGATAGTTACTGCCATGTAGCCCAGGAGCCTGACATACTGCCTTGCTATAATTCTGTGGTCTTGAAGACCATAAGCAGGTGTTATGTCAAGCTTTCCAACTTTTTGGGGGTAGGCTTTCATAATGTCTGTCCGAATCCTGCACCCCAAGAAGACGGTGTCTTGAGTAGTTTCCAGATGGGATTTTGGGAAGTTGATTTGAAATCCCAGGGACTGTAGGTGAGTAATGGAAACCCGCATGTGTTGCTGGAGGGCCTGTTTGCACTCTGCCTAAATGAGCAAGTCATCCAGGTAAGGAAATATCTGGATTCCTTTTGTCCTGCAGAAGGCAATAACTGGAGCCAGACATTTGGTAAAGACTCTGGATGCTGTGGAAAGCCCAAAGGGCAAGGCAGAGAATTGAAAGTGAGAGGAACCCACAGAGAACCTCAGGTATTTCCTGAAACTTGGCCTTATAGGGATGTGAAGGTAGGCATCCTTGATATCTAAGGTGACCAAGAACCCTTGTGGAAGGGGGAGCAGAAAGAGAGTTTGTAAGGTCAACATCCTGAAGGTTGGGACCTGAAGGAAAAGGTTGAGTAGCAAGAGATCCAGAACTGGCCTCCAGGAACCGTCTTTTCTTGGAACCAGAAAAATCTTGGAGTAGAAGCCTCTTCCTTTTGCAGACAGTGGTACTGTTTGAATGGTGCCCTGAGCCATCAGGTTGTCTAACACTGGCTGCAACAGGGAGATCTATTCTTTTGGTGGCTGTGGGATACCCCTTGTCTTTGGAGGCATGAGCCAGGTCATAAAATAGCCATTCTCTATTATAGAGAGATTCATTTGTCTGAGGTGATATGTCCATACTTGCAGACAGTGAGAGGCGCGCTCTGAGGAAGGACAGAGGGGGAGGAAGGTTATTAAGTTTGGCAGGTAGTCAAACACTACCTGCCCTGTCTTGAAAGGGTGGCCTCTGGCTAGAAGAAGTGGGTGCTCTGGTAGGAGTGTGTTGCTTCCTGGAAGATTTTCTAGTCCTTGTGGAAGCAGCAGGGCAAGAACGCTTTCTAATAAATTGTGTTTTTGCTGGGTAATTCCTTTGGAATTTTGGAATAGGAGAAACCAGCAGGTGTTTTAAATCCTGCATCTCTTTGCCCTTTTGCTGTAATGACTTAAATAAGTCAGCCACTTTTGTTCCAAACAGGGCTGTGTTGTCCAAACGGGGATCAACCAGCTTAGCTCTAAAGTCATCTGGTAGAGGTTGTAGTCGTAGCCAGGAGTACCTTCTCAAGGCAGATGCTGATGCTGCTGCTCTGGTCTGACAACCTGAGAAGTGAGAGCAACTAGGGAAGAGAGTGAATCTTTGGCAGCAGAATCTGGGGAGTCTGCCAATTCCTTGGAGATCTTCTCCAAAAGGGATAAAGCATATTTATCCATGTGTTTCTGGTAATTAGTAGCTCTGAAAGCCAGAGTAGCAAAAGTGTATATTTTCTTACCTAGACATCCCATAGTTTTGCTGTCCTTGTCAGCAGGGAGAATGGTGGTGGTAGGCAATAGTTTTGAGGCACTGTCAGTTGAAATGGAAATTGTGGCAGGCCCTGGAGCAGGACACTTTATTAGGAACTTTGCATTCTCAGGAACTTTATAAAACCTGTGAGGTCTGCATGGAGCGGGCAGTTGTGAGTCTGGGTTCTGGGATGCTGAAGAGAAGGGATCCAGGAAGGCACGTAGAATGGGTGGAATAGCAGTAGGGGTTGGGGAATCCACCTGAATGAGGGAATAATACCTTTTTCTAGACCTCTGACATTTCAGAGGATTCCCACTTGAAATGTTCCTTCATTTTAGTAACAGTTTCCCCAAAGGTCAAATCCTCTGCTGGGGAGTCGGGGTCAATGGATTCTTCTTCTGGGGAGCCATATCCCAGGGGTGGAGGCAACTGAGAGGTATATGATAGGTATTCTTCTTCAGAAGAGTCAGAGAATTCCTCCTCTTCCCTCAGAGGGATCCGATGTCTGAGGCTTAGGGCTCAGGATGGCAGGAGGGATAGTGGATGCGCCTGGAGTGGTAGGCTGTAAGGCCATAAGGGCATTAAACAGACTTTGGCTGAAGGCCTGCCAGTCCAGGGTACTTTCAGGAGCAGGAGACACATGCTTTCTTTTTTCCTTCCTTTTGAGAGACCTAGTGGGTGTCTGAATTGAGGAAAGCCTAGAAACCAGCAACTGTATGGTAATGGAGGGATCTGACGGTGCTGCTGAGATTGCTGGTTCCCCCTGGCATTGGAAACTGATGTCGGAAAAGCCTCTGTGGACGTGCTTTCTTTGCAAGATTGTGCAGCTTCCATGAAGGTACCTGCTGTATCCGAGGCAGTGGAGCCAGAGTCTTCAACCAGGCCAATGTTGGCCACAGGCTGAGGGTCGAACGAAAGGGGCGCAGTGGTAGTCGTAGGCCTGACAGTTCTGGCCTTTTCTGGTGGTTCGGCAGGTATGTTGGCAGAACTCTCCATACCTAAAGGCTAGCTGTTTGAGAAGTTGGTTTTCTAGGTATAGGTTGAGAGCATGCAGACAGTTGCGGAGAGTTTTGGGCACAAAAGCCTGGTAGATGGTGCAGGCCCTGTAGTCGTGCAACCTACCTAAAAAAATAGACACTGATCGTGGGTGTCCTTGTGAGGTTTCTGACGGATGCACTTACACTTTCCCTTTCTGGATGATATGAACAAGCATTAGGATAAATAAAATGACTGAAAAGGTTCCCCAATTGGGCACTTATCTGAATTCTTCTGAATCCAATGGCCGGGATGGCAGGAACACCTGACGTTCGACTGGCGGCTGAGAAGTGCTGAGGGCTGGTCCATGCAGGCATCACTTTTATGGCTCATGTTGTACTAGCCACATCAGACATCCACGCACCACACAGTGACTGAAATCTTTTGTATACTGGCCGGACATTCTGGTAGCAAGAGGAGTAAACCCATATGTGTAGAAGGACATCAAAAGGAGATTCTGCTTGTTGTTCTTTTGGTAATAAAGATCACAGCCAGAATATACCTGTGAAACCTTTTCCACTGTTTCAACGGAAAATGCTGCAGAGAATGAAGGGAACACGACAGTTAACTATTAGAATCAAGAGTACATTGGATATGAAGCAGAGACAGGATTTGGGTGATGGAGATGAACATTAATAAAACCAGTAACATAATGTGGGATTACAATGCAATAATTATATTTGTGAAATATGACAGAACAAAAAAAAAATCTGGAAATATTGGATTTTTTTTTTTCAGAATTTGTTGGACTTGTGGGGGACTCTAATGTATACACCCTAATTCATGTCATTAATGTTCAGAAAAATGCTTTGGGGAGAAAGTTAACTGTAAATAAAACATTTTTCTTAATAGTACTATTTTTGTGGTGTGTAGCTTTCTTTGCATGCTACAAATTTAAGTTTTCTCAGTTATTTTCTTAAGTGTAATGGGGATTGTAAATAGGCATGGCTGTTCTTTTCCCCCCTTTCTTTCACCCTTCTCTCTTTTAGTTCAGTGTAAGAAATGTGGGCACTGCAATGTAAAAAAAAAAAAAAAAAAAAGCCTAGTTAGGTGGTTATCACAGAAAAAAAATATTGTGATTTTTCTCATCCTCGTACGGTGTAATGACTGGATTAAGGAACTTAGATGGATTTAGTAACAAGTTGTAAGAGAAAGCAAGTAAATGAAAAAGAATACTGAATATTATGTGGCTTTTTTTCTAGCAAATAAATGTATGCTTAGTAGCAATTCTGTATCTAGCCCTCATGTCTTTATGGAAACAATATGATAAAGAGAAATTGACTGCCTGGTTCTCATGTCTCCATAGAGACAATCTGATAATGAAAAATTGGCTGTCTGGTTTTCATGTCTCCAATGAGTTAGTCTGATAAAGAGAAATTGGTTACAGTCTGGTGGTTGAGTGATTGGCTGGGGGAAAAATATAACGTTCTCTGAAATCATTAAGGGTTTTTCCCAACTGGGAGAGCTATACAGACAAGAGAAAACCAGTTAGCATTTAGTAGAAGCACAGGCTGCATCATGCATCTTAGCATGGATAACCTTTCTTTTAGGTCAACAAAAGTCTGTTTGTGTAGCTGTCAGTTTGGGACATATGTTCCTATTAGGAGGATAAAACTTCAATATTTGAAGATCTATATAGTTTTTTGTGTTAGTATTAAATTAATAGCTTTTAGAGGGTATTGGGGGTGTTTTTTTTCTGTTTGAGGGTTTTCAATAAAACAAAATAGTTTTGTAAGATGTGACATAAGCTCAAATGGATATGACAAGAAAAACTTACATAAAAGTTCAACCTGGCAAACAGTCTATACATGTAATACAAAAGCTGGAACTAAACATGCAACAAAAAGGTTGTTATACATAAAAGGTGGGAATACATTTTTACTACAATGATGCTTTCTGTAATGTATTTAAATGTCAATGGTCTTGCAGATAACTACAAAGAAAGAACAGTGAACTATATTAAAACATGTAGAGTGCAAATAGCTATGTTACAGGAGACACACTTGGAAAGAATTGAACATGTGAATTTGATAAAGAAAGGTTTTCATGATGGTTGCTCAGAGGAATATCTGGGACAAATGAAAAGAGCAGTATTTATATTAATCGTAAGAGGAGCTCCAATAGTGATAGAAGAGGATAAAAAAGTAATGGCAGATTTGTAGTGCTAAGGGGCTACTGGCAAGGTTGGAGGATTACACTGGCATGAATTTATATTCCTCCTGAAACTGCTGTAATGGAGCTTAAAAAATTCTGGGAGAAATAATCAGTTTTTAGCAAGGAATATTAATTACAGGTGGGGATTGGAATTTGATTTGCAGCAGTGAAAATGTGTCTGGGGCAGAATGGAAATTATAACAAAGGAGGGTACATTTTTGAAGAAATTTATAAAAATATTTGGCATGGAAAATGCAAACTCAGTAATAGGAGTTTGGAGTGAATTTACACATTATTCCCCAAGACATAAAAACTGGGCTAGGCTAGATAGAATTTACATTTTACAGGAACATGTGCATATAACTGAAGGTCTTGATATATACCCAATAACTACTTCAGATCATGCACCAATAACTATAATGAGACACTGGAGCATTCCCACCTATCTGCTGAAAAGAGAGGAATTTAAGGAATGGGTAGTGGAGATTATTCAGGGGCTATTCGAGAGGATAGAAATCACTTCTAAAATATACCTAGGGAGTTGGATAGAATTAAGATGGAGTTTAAAAACAGGGTGAAAATAAAAGAAAGGAAGCTAATGTTAAGAAGAAACACAAATTATTTAGAGGGACTGACAAATGTTAAAGTACTGCAGAACAGGGGGAATCTCAGAGAACAAGAAGAGGATAAGCAGAGAATAAAGAATTACCTTGACAATATACACAAATTTAGAAAGACTGCTGTTAAGCAACTGTTTTTTTTTTATAACACTACAGTTCAAAAATTTTTGGCACAACGACTCAGGCAACAGAAACTAGAAAGGGCTGTTGCCAAGCTTAGTGAGCCTATAACAATTAAGGTAACAAGAGATCCTGCAGAGGTATTAGAAATATTTCAGAAATTCTACGAAAGTCTGTATAAAGCAGAGAAATATGGAAATCAAGAAAAGATACAAATGCAAATGTTTATGGAAGAATTAAATATGCCAAAGTTAGAGGTAGATAAGGATCAATTAATAACAGGACAGGAGATATTTTAAGAGGAGGAGAAGTACCAGCATCCTGGAGGAAAGCAGTGTTAGCTGTAATGTAAAGAGGGTTAAGATCACATCAGATCCAGCTTCATATGGGCCCGCTTGAATACTAAACCATGACTATAAAGTCTTCATGTCTATAATGGCTAAAAGAATGGGAAAAGTAATGCCAAAATTGATAGATATGGATCAATGTGGTTTTGTGGAGGGGTGGCAAACACTTAACAATATTAACAAAATAATGATGATCCAGAGAGAAGCAGAATATAAGAAAATACCATGGTGGTTGGTGGGTCTAGATGCAGAGAAAGCATTTGACAGAGTAAGCTAGGAGGGCAATGGAAGCATTTGCATTTCCTGAAAAATTATAAAGTTGATTAGGAGTATATATGAGGGACAGGAGTTTCGGAGTTGAAAATTAAAGTGGGTGGCATCCTCTCTGATAATTTCTGATTGAGCAGAGGAACCAGGCAGGAGTGTCCTCTTTCCCCTTCGTTAATGTGCATTATATTTAGAACCACTGGCAAAGAAAATAAGGGACTCAAGAAATTCAAGGATATAACTGGTATGGTAGTCAAGAAAAGCTGGCTTTATTTTGCAGATATTATTTTATACCTGACAAAACCAGAAAGAGACATTACAGTATTTTGGAAGGTTATGAGAGAATTTTAAACCTTTTTGAGATGCAAAATTAATGAAGGCAAATCTTTTCGGGATAAAAAATTAATGAAGCTAAAAGGCAATAGTGGTAAATTATGTATCCGCATATGAATTGTCTCAGCAATAGCCATATTTATGGGGACATGATAAAATGAAGTATTTAGGGGTATGGATTAAAATGATTCTGGTGTGGCAGCTAAGGATATGTGGGAAGAGACTAAACAAAAGAAAACACAAAAACTGAGAAAAATGAAGCTTTGTTATATGAATACGGACAGCAAGATGCAAACAGTTAAAATGTTTTTAGTCCCATTAGTCTTATGCACAGGTCAAGCATATTTTTATCAACCAGAGGAGAAGTTGTGGATAGCAATTAATAAGGAGTTGAAAGACTTTACCTGGGAGGGGAAGAAAGGAAGAGTCAAGTGGGATAAACGGATTCTTCCAGTAGAACAGGGTGGACTGGGATTACCTGATTTGAAGGGGTATTTCAGAGCTACACAGTTAAGACTCCTATATATAGCACAAGCAGAAAACTATAATTCAAAGTGGAAAGAGATGATGATGAAATGAAACAATGATCATACAGAATACTGTATCTATAAAGAAGCAGAAAGTATCCGAAGACCTAAACAAACATGGGAATGGAGAAAGGAGATTCTGCCAATAGGGATGACTATAATTAGAGTTACAGACAATAGGCAAGAGGGGGCTGGAATTTATTGGAGAAAACTGGCAAAGGAACCAAGACATTGGGAGCAAATAACTAGAGAGGGAAAGATGATAAAATGGGAAGACACTAAGAATTTATTTGGACTGAAAGTTAGAGACTGCCTTCCCCATCAAGGACTGACAGTGTATAGGGAAAGAGAAAGAAATACAGGGGTCATAAATGAAAGACCAGCACTGGTAGAATTTTTAGTAGAATCTAGAACAGAAGGTGTCACCGCAAAATGAATAATTAGTACAGCATATAAAATACTGCACGATGGCTAAAAGAATTAGAGGAGGGTAGAAAGGATTGGGAAGAGAAAATGGATAAGCAATTCACAAAGAAACAACGGGAGGATATATGTATGTCTCCCAAATATGCAACAAAATTTAGAAGATTTAGGATTTTTGCTTGGAAGTGTTTACATAGATACATTTATACCCCAAGTAGACTCCAGAGAAATTTTCCTCAGGTACATAGCAAATGTTGGAGGTGTGATGGGGAAGAAAGATGTAATTGGAAGCATATTTTTTTGGACTGTGGTGAGTTCACAGATTTTTAGGATTCCCTGTGGGATGCACTGTCGGAGATGCTGGGTGGGCAGACTGGTGTAAGGAGGGAGATATTTTTCTAAGCTTTTTGATACAGAATCAGTATTGCTTAGACATGGTACAGAGATGCTGTGTCTAATTATAGTGGCTGCCAAAAAAACAATTACTAGAAAATGGAAATCAAAATCTAAACCAAATATACTAGAAGTAGTGACTATAGTAACAAAGATAAAAGAACTGGAATTGAGATATTTAGAAAAGGGTAGGAGCAAACTGCATAGGAAAAATGGGAACTGTGGGAACAATACATACAAGGGAGGAATGAGGTTTAACAAGAGGCAGGACTTAAATAAGGCATGTAATGTTTGACTGAAAATGATTGTGTATATTGTAAGTGTGTATAATGTTTGCAACTGGGAGCGTGTCAGTATGGTTTGTGATGTAAAATGCCTGCAACTAGGACTGTGTCGGTGTAGTTTCTTTTCATTTATCTACATGTATGATTGCCTGTGTTGTAAGTGATGGTTTAATAAAGATGTGTCTTGTTTACAAAAAAAAAAAAAAAGGGCAGCAGCTGAATATTGTATGTAATGTTGCTTAGTTTATACGATATACAGCAATATATGTGAAGTATAATGTTTATAAATGTAAACTTGTTAATACAGTTTGATTATTGCTATATAAATGTAAATTTACCCAAGTCACAACTGATAATTCAAGAAAGGTGATTAAAAATATCCTGCGGAATCTGTGCTAGAGACAGGCATGTCCTTATAGTGTGCAAATATGAAAAACTACTGCATTCAAAAGTGTTTTCATGTTGGTAAACAGGAATATGTAAATTTACAGTATAATAAACAGCTCT
Source organism: Protopterus annectens (assembly GCF_019279795.1). Lineage (NCBI taxonomy): Eukaryota > Metazoa > Chordata > Ceratodontiformes > Protopteridae > Protopterus > Protopterus annectens. Next base: position 913,698,514 of record NC_056733.1, read on the forward strand.
GATTAGCAATGTTGAGGTGAAAAGACTATACGATACATCAAAACTATTTTCAGTTTTGGAGTTGTGTAGCTAGGAGTGGTACAGCAAATTCACCGTGTAAAAGACAGCTCGGCCACACAGACAGCTCAGATACTTTGCAGACCACGGCAGTAAATGTACTGCATGACCATGCTGATTTGTTTACAAGCTTGGGAAGACTAAGAGGACAGTATCTCACACAAATAAGACTCAATGCTATGCCAGCAGTTCATGCACCCAAAAAAGCAGCAGCCATACAAATAAATAAAGGAAAACAGGACTAAAGATAATGGAATCCTTAGGTGTTACACACATGCCTTTCTAGGTGGCAGGGACACAGAATACCTGTTTTGTATCTGGGATATGTGCAGGGTGCTATCAAACTGATTTTGTCTGTCAGTTAGTACAGAGGATTAAGGTTATAGACTGTTACCAAGCTGTTTTCTGTGATAACAGGGTTTTAACTCTTCAGCCTTTATTTACCTACTGTGTGATCTTGAGCAAGTCACTTAACCAAACAGTTCTCTGTGGCAGTTAGGAATTTGGGCTAGGCTCCTCAATGGGCTCCTGGAATGCATGCCCTGTAGCTATCTATGAACCTATTAAGGCATTAAAATTAATTACAGCTAATAGAATAAGGTAATTATTAGGCTCACAGTTATAAAGCTAAGATTTGCATTTACATCACTTCACAGAATCTAAATTTGTACTTGTGAAAAACTGGTTTCAAGGATCCAAGAACAAAGCTATTTTCAGTATTGGATGAAAAACAGGACTTCTGGCAGATAAAGCTTTAAGGACAAAGCTCCAAACTGTGTACATTTAATATGCTGTTAAAAAGGTATGGATGCGTTAGATTTCCATGAGGCATTTTGCCAGCAACAGAGGTATTCCAAAAGGTTGTTGCACAAGTAGCTGAAGTAGTGCTTTAAACAAATTTATACACTTTACAAATGATAGGATATTTAAGATCCATGTCTGTCTACTTCAACCCAAAGGAATATTAGCTGCAGGCTACAGTTGCTTGGTACCTTTAACATTTTCCCAGGCTCCTCCAACTGCTCCTATAATACACTGAACTCTCCAAATAAATTTGCCAGCAACATGACTAAAGATGCAGTCCATGTACAGGCTAAAACTACTGAACTGGATTACACTCCTCTCACAGTCTCCACAGACCTAAACCTGTTAAAGGATAGGGGAATGGGTGGGAGGACATGGAAATTAAGTTCTTCAGGGCAGGGTATCACTTATAACTATGGCCAAAAAGAAAAACCTGGAATTTGCAATCACATCTAGCCTGTAGTATTTTACAAAAATAAGGAGAGAAGCCATTGTCACTAACGCACACACGTCCTTGACTGGAGCACTTCTGAGGAAAGCTTGCAAGGTAGCCATTGCTCCAGTACAGTGACTTCTTGTTCATCCTAAATATATTGCTGTATTTAAAATAAAACTTAACTTAAGACTTTACGGATCTCCATTAAAAGATACATCACTGTGCTGTTTCCTACTTCTTTGGTCGTGGATTTTGGTTTCTTGGTTATTGATACTTTCGTCTTTGGTGTATTTAAAATAACAAAAATGATTTAACTAGAATTAAACAAGAGCGTGTGTGAGTGTGTGTGTGTGTGTGTGTGTGTGTGTGTGTGTGTGTGTGTGTGTGTGTGTGTGTGTGTGTGTGTGTATATATATATATATATATATATATATCTGTGTGTGTGTGTAAAATTTCTACTTCATTTCTTAGAAGTTGTACAGACGTTAAGCTACACCAGTTACTAAATACATACTTATTTCCATGTTCTTTAATAGTTAGCTATCTAGTATCCATTTAATGTACATGTTTCTGTACATAACCACTTTTATTGAATCTGAGAGTTTCTGAAGCAGCAATGTGCATCTGTGGAGGTTTCTCCCTGGGCTTCTGATGAAAATGGGCAGCTGTGCCCAGCTCATTGTCCCAGTTAACAAATGTCAATAAATAGTAAAGAAAAGATCCATGCCTTGTAACACTATGAATGATGACTATTTCTGTATTAAAGAGGGCATGACAGCTATTTCTAACACTGTTGATCAAGGAATTAGCCTAGTATTCCAGTACCAATGAAACATGGGCTGAGAGATGTCAAGACCTTGAGTAGTTGCTCTTAAACAATACTTTATCTATTTACTTCTATATGTTAGTCTGCTTCTGAGCAAATGTTAAGAGTCTGAGCCAACCTAGGGTACCTGGCCATTATTAAAATGAGTTACCATGCAGTTAACAGTAGGGAATTCAGGTCCAAGTGAGGCGGAATACACTTGTCAGGTCTGAGAAGAGGTTTCTCCAGAAAGTAAAGCCACATAACGGGAAATAAAACTTGATGAAGTAAAAAGATAAGAATGAGTCTGGCTTTGTTCTGTCTGGTTTCTTGATGAATTTCAGGTCAAATGAAATAAAGAAAAGCATAGGCAAGACATAGAAACCACTCATGGAGTGCAGGGTCCTAAACCATTTGGAACTGGCGGTGGAAGCAAACAGATCACAGCAAGGTTTGCTTTAGTCATAAAAACCCGCATTCGCTACTGTCTGGCTCAGTGGCCACTTTTAGGGCATCACAAGACACAAATTGAGACTGTTTACTAATGATTAAAGAAGTGCCTCAACAAGTTATGTGCACTGCTGTCAGAAAGCAATGAAAATCAACATACCCTGTACCCACAGTTGCATGGCTTCTTGACACAGCATTAGCAGAGTCCCATTCTACTTGTTGATTTATATCAGAGCACTGCCACAACTGATCTCCAGGACACTGACATGCAACTCGGCTTTGTCTGGTGACGTATTTCCTCTACTTGTCTGCACTAAGCCCCCACCTCCAACTCCACAGCAGAGGTATTTATGGTAAGCTCCACGGTGGAAGTTGGAGGAAAGAAGGGGTTGCCCAAATCCAGATTGAACATATGAAGAAACCAGGGAAGATAACTTTACCTGACTGGACATGGGATCCAAAACTTGAGTATTCATTCCATACCCTCATTAGGTATATGAACAAAAGGTAGCAGAAAGATTGTGAAAGCCATTAGCCAAAGATCTTTCAGGTACAGAGTTGCTGTGGCTGACTGAGATGATGATGATGCAATTGCTGGTACAAAGAAACAATTCTGTCCTGTGGAGGACTGTGTCCAAGTGTCACCATATGAACATTAGAGCTTGTGACAGCTTTATCTGAGACGTAACAGTGTTTAGTGAGATTCCCGGGATCAAAAACCTAACCGTCCTTAGCTTGAACCAGTGACTTTCAAGTGGGATCAATCAGCAGGCAGTCATCCAAATACAGGACTATCTTGGTTCCCATTAGTGTAAGAGGTAAGGCCATGGACACCATGCATTTAGTAAATATTTTATGGGCTATACTGAGACTGGATGGTAGGGCCTTAATATAAAGTTATTGGCACTGACCCAGAAGCACAGAAACTCTCAGGACTCCAGGGCAAACTTGATATGCAGGTATGCATATGGAGGTCCAAAGATCACACAGATCACTTACTCTAGGCATGGAAGGAGAGACTGCATGACAGCTACTTAAGCTTTGTCTTTTACACAAACGTGGTGAGACCAGTGAAGTCTGGAATAGATCTGGTTCTTTTTTTTTCAATATGAAAAAGAACCCTGAGTAATGGTAGTGTCTGGATGATCTCTTGTCTGGCGGGACCTCTTGGATTTTTTTGTAGGAGGCCAAGAACCTCCTTTATGTCAGCTGACTTTAGGTAGGCCTAGATGTTGGAGGGGAGTGAGCTCAGCCAAGGGGCCTTGGTAAAAAAAAAGGACAAGCAATGCTACTCTACGTATTGTATCTCTCAGTAGTAAAGACAGACGTCAGTAAGGTAGAAGCCTGAGAAGCTGATCTCTACCTAACTAATGATAAAAAAAGCTAATGCCAGAAGTATGAGATCAGGAAAATGAATATAAGTTGTACTGGTATTAGTGATACCAACATAAGCTGACTGTATATGTGCAGCATACTTGGAGGAGTAGATACCTGTAAGATAAGACCAACACCAGTCAAGCAGAGTCAGACACCCCTGGCATGCTGACATTCTAGTCTTTTAAAAGCAGCCACCAACTTGGCATTGTCTATGTCTTTCTTGCAGGATACTGGCGAGCACAAGAAAGCTGGAGAAAAAGAAAGAATGGGGACAGGCACCACTGGTATATATTTTTTATTTATTTACATTTGTTTACCAGGGTAGTGCACTGATCTCAATGGACCATTTGCAGGCACAGCTGGGTGGTATCTCTAATAAAGGAGTAGAATATGGGAAAACAATTCTCTAGTGATGGAGGGGGAGCTTACAATGTCTAACCGTAACTATGCAACAATCAAAATGGGAAGTCGATACTCAGATGTTTTCTTTGCAACTTGTTGCAATTTTTCAAATATTTCCATAGAAGAGGACGTGTTTCATTTCTCTGGAAGTATCTGGGTGTCTAAGCTGGGGCGTAAGATAAACAAGCACTGGGACCCATCTCAAAACACCTTACAATAGGAAATTTCCTAGTGCTCTTCTAGGACACTGTTTGTTGGCACTGCTGAATCCCTGCAGACAGAATACCTCCTGGTATTGTGAGTGGAGCAGAAACAAAAACTTTGTGTACTTGCTACAGAGAGGCATCTTCTAACCACAATGGTATTTTAGTGGTGGAAACCAAATGTATGATGAAAGACCAAAGGCCTATGTCAGACAAACATATTAACTCATTCTCTCCAGTAGGGCTTTTTTGTGTACTTTTAACTCCCAGTGGGTGTGGCTTCAGCTTTTAAAAAAATGAAGTTATCACCTTACAGCTCAAAAAATTATTCATATCTCTGGAACCATAAGTGTTACTAGCAATCTGTGAATAGCAAACTATTCAGGATAAAGTAATCTTTACATTAGTGGCAGGCATGCATTCAGTTTGATGATTTAACCTGGATTGTATAAGACAAAATAAAGACAGTGGATATTAATTTTGTAATTCTGTATAAACACCTTATGATATCTTCGTAAACATTCAAGGAAGGCACATAATGCCAGAAGAATTTTCTTCACACAGCTGTAAGCTTTCATATGAGGCTATGCAGTTCTGTGTTACCAGTATGTTGAGATATTTAGAGAAATATGAAAATTATTACAATACAAATACAGTGGATATAAAAGTGTACACACCCCCTGTTAAAATGCCAGGTTTTTGTGATATAAAAAATGAGACCACAATAAATCATTTCAAAACTTTCCCCACCTTTAATGTGACCTATAATTTGTACAATTCAATTGAAAATCAAACAAATCTGTTAGGGGAAAAATATATCTATAAAAAATAAAAACGTACAGTAAGCCGGTTGCATAAGTGTACACTCAAACTAATACTTTGTTGAAGCACCTTTTGATTTAATTACAGCATTCAGATTTGTTTGTTTTTCAATTGAATTGAACAGGTTATAGGTCACATTAAAGGTGGGAAAAGTTTTGAAATGATTTACTGTAGTCTCACTTTTTTATATCTCAAAAACCTGGCATTTTAACAGGGGTGTGTAAACTTTGTATATCTACTGTAGTATACAAAAAATATTCAATATCTCTTTAGCTGCATTAGATAGAGCTCAAATGTCAACACAATTATGTTTGCCATAATCTGTGTTGTAAGATGAAATCTGATATCTTGTATGTAGCATGATTTTGGAATTAATGCAGATACGAACAAGCGATATTTTGATGCTTATTGGCATCAGCAGGAGATAGCTGCAGAAATGCCTGGAAGCGCACTCTGCTGTAATGAGTTAACTAAAAATAATAATATTTTTTTAATGTTAAAGAAACTGCAAATAGGCAAATTTAGTCTGAATAGACAATGATGTATAAAAAAATCTAATATGCCAGATAAACATATGAAATTTTACCTCAGCAGTAAATAGCAGCTTATGGCCAGGCCACTGACTGAACTCTTTTAAGCAGAAAAAATACAATTTTTCTAGTTGTATGCTGCTTTATGGGTGTAAGGGTGGGAGCTAGCAGACTGGAAAAATGTGCTATACCATGGAGATGCATCACCTGCAGTGTCAATCTTGCATGTTTCTGAGGACACGGCTTTTCAATATCAGATGAAAGTATATCAAATAGACATGTTTCAAATCTATTACCCAGTTTCATTTTTTTGTTAGAAAGATGTTGGCTTAATTTAATTACAAAAAAAAAAATGTTTCGTAGTGTTGTTAATATAATCAATCAGAAGTGAGATATAGAACTAGTAGACAGAAAACACAATGACAGGTAGTGGTCAACAGACTGCTCACAGTGGCAAAAATAAGGCATTAGAGACTCTCTAGCATCTTCTGGAAAGTAGCTCAGCAGATGGTATGAAGCTGTAAGGCAAAGTTATGTTATGCTATGCTATGTCAAACGTACCTATAACAGTACGTGATCAAATTCCTCACTGTCTCAGTGGTACTTTGGGATATCTGCCAAGGTAAGACAGTATTGGCCAGCGTTTAAAAGCTCAAAAATCCCCTCCTTCTCTCTCGCTTTTCCTGTGACAGTAAATTGCCTGAGCATACCCTAAGAGGGGAAGCCTTCAGATCTCACAGAAAGTGAGGGTTCAGACTTTTACACTTCCACAATGGAGGAATGGGAACTAAAGGAAGAAATAATTATCTGGCAAGAGTAAATTCACAGCCAATCATAATGTCATCTAAAAACCACATCCAACAGCCAAATCAAAGAGGTTGAAACCCATCTCATCTAGGCAAAATCTGGGCAGTGGTGGGAGGGTGCTGCCACTGAGGCAGTGAGGAATTTGAACATCTACTATTACAGGTAAACAGGACATATGCATCTCTAATATGTTCATCATTCCCACCACCTCAAGTGACATGTTTTTTTTTCCAGACACCTTTACTGAATTATCACTTGTGGCATAGACATAGGCAAATGTACATTAATATAAAAGTAATCAAACTATATTAACATAAACATTATACTTCACATATTTTGCTATATATCATACAACCTAAGCGATATTATATAAATTATTCAATTCTTGATTTTTTTTTTAAACAAGAAACATCTTTACTAAACCATCACTTACTACACAGATAATCATACATTTATATAAATGAAAATAAACTACACCAACACAATCCTATTCACAAGCATTTTACATCACAAACCATACGGACACACTCCCAGTTGCAAACATTATACATCACTTATAATCTACCCGATCTTTCTCACTCAAAAATTACATAGCCCATTTTAAGTCCTGCTGCCTTTTAGGTCTCATTTCTCCCTTGTATTTATTGTTCCCACAATTGCAATTTTTCCTATGTAGTTTGCTCCTACCCTTTTCTAAAGATTTCAGTTCCAGTTGTTTTATCTCTGTTGCTACACTCTCTACTTCCAGTGTAGTTGGTTTAGATTTTGATTTCCACTTACTAGTAATTGATTTTTTTTTGGCAGCCACCATTATTAGACGCAGCAAGGCCATCATGTCTAGGCAACTCCGATTCTGTGTCACAGCTCAGAAAAATCATCTCCCTCATCAGACCAATCTGTCCACCCAGCATCTTCAGCAGTGCATCCCGCAGGGAATCCTTAAGTCCACCAACTCACCACAGGCCTGGGAAACATGTCCCCAACTACCTCTTTCTTCCTCTTCACACCTCCAACATTTACTGTCTACCGGAGGAAAAACTCTCTGGAGTCTACTTGGGGTATAAAAATATCTATGTAAACATTTCCAGGCAAAAATCCAAAATCTTCTAGATTTTGTTGCATATTTAGGAAACATACATATAGCCTCCCATTGTTTCTTTGTGAATTGCTTATCCAATCTCTCTTCCCAAGCCTTTCTAACCTTCTCTGATTGATTCCTATAGTTATCTTGCAATATTTTATATGCTGTACTAATTATTCCTTTTTTGATGACAGCTTTTGTTCTAGATTCTATTAAAAACCCTACTAGTGCTGATCTTTCGTTTAGGAGTCCCCTATAGCTTTCTCTTTGCCTATACTCTGATATCAATCCCTGATACAGGAGGCAATCTCTAAGCTGCATTCCAAAAAAATTCTTTGCATCTTCCCATTCTATCATCTTCCCCGCTCTAGTTATTTGCTCCCAATGCCTTGGTTCCTTTGTCAGTTTTCTCCAGTATGTTATGGCCCACTCTTGCCTATTGTCTGTATCCCTAATTGCAGTCATCTGTATCAGCAGAATCTCCTTTCTCCATTTCCGTGTTGGTTTAGTTCTTAGAATACTTTCTGCTACTTTATGGATATAATATTCTGCATGATTATTGTTCTTCTTAAAGGCCTGCATCCAAAATCCCAGTCTCTCCTTGTTTCTTGAGCTTCACCCATGTTTCATCATCATCCCTTTCCACTTTGAATTATAGTTTTCTGCTATGTATAGGAGTCTTATCTGTGTAGCTCTGAGATACCCCTTCAGATTGGGTAATCCGATTTTGCTCTGTTGTACTGAAAGAATCATCTTATCCCACTTGACTCTTGCCTTCTTCCCCTCCCAGATAAAGTTATTCAGCTCTTTATTAATTGCCACCCACAACTTCTCCTCTAGTTGATAAAAATATGCCTGACCTGTGTATAAGACAAAATGGACTAAAAACATGTTAACTTCTTGTATCTTACTATCCATATAACAAAGTTTCTATTTTCTCAGTTTTTGTATTATTTTTTGTTTAGTCTCTACTCATATATCCTAAGCTGCCACACTAGCATATTTTTTTAATCCATACTCTTAAACATTTTATTTTACCATGTCTCCATAAATATGGGTATTCCTGAACTATGTGTGGGTACATAATTTACAGCTATTGCCTTTGTTTTATCTTCATTACTTTTACACCGCAAAAAGATCTGAAACTGTCTCAAAATGTTCCACTACATCGTAATGTCTTTTTCTGGTTATGTCAGGTAAAAAATAATCAAATAATGTCAGCTTTTCTTGAATACCATAGCAATTATATCCTTGAATTTCCAAGTCCCTTATTTTTCTGCCAATGGTTTTAAATACTAAATATAATGCAAATAATAAAGGGAAAAGAAGACACCCCTCCCTGATTCCCCTGCTCCAGCAGAAATTATCAGAAAGGATCTCACCCACTTTAATTTTCACCTCCGATCCCTCACGTATTCTCCTAATCAACCTTATATTTTTTTTCAGGAAATGCAAATGCTTCCATTGCCCTGCTCATAAAGCATGTGTTTTGTGTGATGTTAAATATTTTTTGAGGTTGGAGCCTCAATTATATTAATAGTTGGTGTTTTGCATCAATGTGATTTTTTTGGATGCAGGTTTTTGATGTTTTTGTTAATTATCCTTTTTGCCACACATCAGTTCATGTTTGTATTTTGAGGTCTGTTGGTTCTATTTACTAATTGGTTATTTTAGTGAACTAACACTATCAGTATGGATTTGATGACTATACTTCAGTGCCTATCTGCAGATAAGGATGACATACAGATTTCTGGTATAGGGTCCAATTCAGAACAACCACATGGATCAAATGATAGTAACTCTGAATCCATGTGTGCTCAGATTTTCTTGCAACTTAGCAAATCTATGAAGACCCTTAGATCTAATGTGTGGCATTTGAAGCTTTTCAAAGCTTATAAATCCAAATGTATTACACCAAGGGGTTATATATTTGTCTATAACCTTTAGTTAGTCATGCTGACGATATGTTGTTACCAGAATGGGCTGCAGCTCAACAAAATGCATCCATGCATTTTGTGAAATATTAATGGCTTATTATGAACACAGTGTTAACCAATCCATTACAGAAATTACCAAAATATGTGAGGGGCTCAAATCACTTGAGAATCAACCTGTTTATATGTTGACCAAGGATCTTACTGCAACTGAGAAACAGCTTAAGGAGAGGAAAATTCATAAATTTAATAGGGATGTAAGGGATTGCAATCATGGCAAACCATTTAGACAACAGAAAAATGTTAGATTTGTCATTCCAGATTCAATGCGTGATTCTGGTAAAAGAAAAAGTCCATTAAAAAAAATACTACCAGTATTAGTGATGCATCTGGGGAGGGTTCTTCCTCTGTTACAGATACAGAATATGAACACAGACAATAGCCAACAGCCCCCAAAAACGTAGTCTACAAAACCCTTTAGGTTTAGAAGAAGGGGTGGTAGAAAACATAAATCAAGCTTCCACTCTAGAAACATTGTTAAATCTGCTTATACCGCAGTAGGTGATCATTGTAATGTACACAATATTTCTTCTGTTTCACTATCTGACATTGAAATACAATTACTGAACAAGGGATTGAATGTTGTGCCTTTTTTTTGTATGTGTGTGTCTGAGGATATTTTTGCTAATGATGTAATTTCATTTTGCAGATTACTAAATCTTAGGTTATACTTTGGAAATAATAATTCTGAATTAGTCTCAAACTGACTTTAGGTACCATAAATCTAAATTTAAGCCCCCTATAAACAAACATGTCGCCACCTTCCAGCAATGTGTTCTTAGGGATTTACATTTTAGGGGGTCAGGTACAGGTTTTTCAAAAAACAACTTAACTAAATCAGAAGTTCAAGCCTTGAATGGCATTCATAATAATAAAAATTTGGTTACAGTTCTAGCTGACAAAGGAGGTGCCATTGTTGTAATGGACTGGTCGATGTACCCCAAAGAAGCCCAAAGGCAATTATCTGATGGTAAGTTCTATACTAAGATGTCAATAGAACCTACTTATAAATTTAAGAGGGATATTGATTCGGTTTTTTCAGCAGGTTTTAGATGAGGGTATCATCAGTCAGGAGATGTTTTTCATTTAACCATACTGGACTCCTTATCACAATATTTATACCTTTTGCCTAAGATGCATAAGGATCTTTCTAAGACTCCAGGTAGGCCCATTGTTTCTAGCAATGGATCTCTTACTGAGTCATTGTCAGCATTTCTTACTGAATATCTTAAACCATTGCTACAGCAGGTTAGGGCTAGAATTCAGACACTACAGAGTTTTTGAATATTATATCAAACATGCAGTTGGAACCAGGGTGGGTCATGTGTACTTTAGATGCTATGACATTATATACTAATATACCACATTGGACAGGATTGATGGTGCTGGATTACTGGCTTAACAGAGTTTCATTACATAGTTCTGGGTTCAATACCTTCCTCCTGTGTCTTACAGAACATGTATTAACCAAGAATGTTTTTTATTTCAATGGTGAATGTTATTGGCAAATGAAGGGTACAGCAATGGGTGACTCATTTGCACCCATTTATGCAGACCTTTTTATGGGCTATCTGGAAGAGCAAATGATATATGATGCCAGTCACAATTTATTTTTGGATGAGACTGATATCTGGCGTAGGTATTTGGATCATTGTTGGATGGTGTGGAGATCAGACATTGTTTAACTGAGTTTGTTATACTTTACATCATGATGTCCGCAGGAGATTACTCGTAATGATGATGGCACTTTGGAAAGTAATATATACGGTAAGCATCTACAGTTTAACACCTTATTGCATGCTTCGAGTCATCATCCAAAACGTTATTCGTAACATTCCCAAATCTCAATTCCTACATATTAGTAGAATTTGCTCTTCTGATCAAATATTTGAATTTCAGCAAAGTGATTTAATAAGTAGGTTTTGGGATCGTGGATACAATAAGGATCACATCCTCAAAATTAGTCAGCGGGCTTCTAGTCAGGACAGGTCCTCATTGTTAAAATACCAACGAAGGAATCACGTGACTAATAATAAGGCTATCAGGTTCATTACTAGTTATGGTCACAATACATGTAATTTTATTGATTTAATACAAAGACACTGGGAAATTTTGCTTTCAGACAATCAACTATGTGATATATTGAAGCACAGATGCCACTTTTCATTTCATAGGGGCAAAACATTGGGTGGCCTTTTCAATCATTATAAACATAAAACTAAAATTTACAGGGGGAATTCACAACAGTTTATGACTGATGGGGGGTACTGTCATTGTTCTTTTTGTAAACATGTACTAAAAGCAAAACAATTCACTAGTAAAAATACACCCAAAGTGTATGATATCCACGCATTGGCATCTATGTGGGACAAACTTCTCGTCCTTTAAGAATGTGAATTTCAGAGCACCTTAGTGATATTAGAAATAAACAAATGTTCAATGCCCTTTATAAACACTCTATTAAATGTCCTATGGCACTATTCATGTTTGTTAGCATTGATAAGGTTGTGGGGGACAGGAGAAATAAAGTAGGTTGGCATAATATATTAAATCAAAAACAAAACAGCTGGATTATTAGACTGGGTAGTTTATTTCCACCAGGTCTTAAATGAGCATTTTTAATTAGCCAATCATGATGAGAATGGGGGGGGGGGGGTCAGATGTCTATATAATGGTTTTGATTTATTTTATGTGCATTCATTGAGGAAGGCTCTTGGGCCGAAACCGGTTTGGATCAGGACTGTAATTATACTGTGCTGCATTTTTTTCAGTTTATATGCAGTTCTTAATTTGGGCTGTTACACGATAAAACTATTTCTGACTCCACGTTTGCTGCGCTTGCTGTTTTTTTGTTGGATCTTGCACATAAGAGTCCCAGCTTACTCTGCCAAATGCTTTCTCTGCATCAAGATCCACCAGCAATGGAATTTTCTTACATTCTGCTTCTCTCTGGATCATCAATGCTTTGTTAATCCTGTCAAATGTTTGCCTCTCCTCCACAAAACCACATTGATACATATCTATCCATTTTGACATTACTTTTGCCATTCTTTTAGCTATTATAGATACAAATACTTTACAATTATGGTTTAGTATTGAAATTGATCCCAGGGATCACATCAGTTGCCCTGCTAGACAGGGGTCCAGGGAAGTAAATAGTATGGTAAGAAATAGCCAGGGAATTGTTATGGCTAGGCTTGTACAGGCCCTAGGGCCGATAGCCTAGTACCAGCCTATGAACCTAAATGGGTCTGTATGAAGCTGGATCTGATGGATCCTTACCCTCTTTAGGTATTACAACTACCACTGGTGGTACTTCTCTTAAGATACTGTTAAAACAAAACCTTTCAGATCTTTATCAGTTTTTCTCCTCCCAACTTCCAAACTTCCACAGGAATACCATCTATTCCTGGGGACTTTCCTGTAGATTGGTTGTACATCACAACTTTTATCTTATCTCCTCCTATCCTGTTAGTAATTGAGCCTCATCAACCTCTAACCTTGGCATATTTACATTTACATTTGTATCTTTTCTTAATTTTCATATTTCTCTGCTTTATATACTCTCATATAATTTCTGAAATATTTTAATACCTCTACAGGATCTCTCACCTTCTTTGTTATAGGCTCCCTAAGTTTGGCAACAGCCCTTTCTACTTTCTGTTGCCCAAGTCACTGTGCTAAAAGTTTTTGTGCTTTAGTGTTATTATCAAAAAACAGTTGCTTAACAGCAATCTTTCTAAGCTCTTGCATATTATTGAGGTAATCCCTTACTTCTGGTTAGCATTCTGCAGTGTCTCCTCTTCACGTTCTGTGAGATGCCCCCTATTCTGCTTCTTAACCATAGCTCCATTTCTTTTATTTCCACCCTATGTTTAACTCCCCATCTTAATTTTATCCAACTCCCTAGCTATATTTTCAGAAGAAATTTCTATTCTCTCTAACAGCTCCTGAATAATCTCCACTGCCCATTCCTTAAATTCCTCTCTTTTCAACAGATAGGTGGGAAAGTGCCAATGTCTCATTTTTATTTCATTACCCTTTTATATTTTAGCTGTTATTGTCACATGATCTGAAATAGTTATTGGGTAGGTATCAAGACATTCAATTAAATGCACATGTTCATGTGAAATGTCAAGTCTATCTAGCATAGCCCAGTTTTGTATCTTGGGGAATAATATGTAAATTCACTCTGAACTCCTATCATTGAATTCACATCTTCCATGCCAAATATTTTCATACATTTCTTTAAAAATCTACCATCCTTTGTTATATTTTTCTGGGCTCCCAATACACATCCCAGCTACCGCAAATCAAGTTCCAGTCCTCACCTGTAAGAAATATTCCTTGATGAAAAATGATTATTTCTCTCAGAATTTTCTTAAGCTCCATTGCAGCAATTTTAGCTGGAATGTAAATAAATGCCAGTGTAATCCTACCCCCATTCCAAGAGCCCCTTAACACTACAAATCTGCCATTACTATCCTTTTTATCTTCTTCTGTCACTACTGAAGCTCCATTTGCAGTTAATATAAGTACTCTTCTTTTCCTTTGTCTCAGGTTTTCTGCTGAATAACCATCCAGAAAAATCCTTCTTTATCAAATTCACATGTTCAATTCATTCTAAGTGTGTCTCCTGTAACATAGCTATTTTCACTCTACATTTTTTTAATTTAGTTCACTACTCTTTCTTGTTTGTATTTATCTGTGAGGCCATTTACTTTAAAGACATTAAAGAAAACATCACTGTATTAAAAACGTATTATTCTTACCATTACAACACCTTTTTTGTTAAATATCTAGTTCCAGCTTTTGTGTTACATGCATACACTGTTTGGCAGGTTAAACTTTTATACAGTTGTTTCTTGTCATATCCATTTGACCCTATGTCACATCTTATAAAACTTTTTGTTTTATTGAAAGCCCTCAAACAGAAAAACAAACGCACTTCCAATATTCCCTAAAACCTATTAACTTAATACTAATACACAAAACTATGTACACCTTCAAATATTGACATTTTAACATCCTAATAGGAACAAAAGTCCCAAGCTGACAGCCACACTCAGAAATTGGAGTTAACCTAAAAGAAAGGTTATCCGTGCTAAGAAGCATGGTGCACCCTGTGGTCCTATCATGTGCTGATTGGTTTTGTCTTTTCTTAATAGTTCTCCCAGCTGGGAAAGTCCCGGAATGCTTTCAGAGAACATTGTCTACTTTGGGAAAAACCCTGAATGCTTTCTGAGAACATTACATCTTAGCTAATTTTTTTCCTCAGCCGATCACTGTCCACCAGACTGTAGCCAGTTTCTCTATCAGATTGTCTCTATGGAGACATGAGAACCAGGAAGCCAGTTTCTGTTTATCAAATTGTTTCCATGGAAACATGAATACCAGCTGCAGAGTTGTTACTGAGCTTAGAAAAAACATCATAATATCCAATGTTCTTTTTCATTTACTTGCTCTCTCTTAAAACTTGTCAGCAAATCAATCCAATGCCTTTAATGCAGTCATGGTGAATATGAGACTGCTCAAGAAAAGGTGTTTTAAAAAGTAATTGAATTAAAGAACAGAGTACATAGGGAAAACATGAGATTTCCAGCTGCATTAGAGAAGCTGGAAGGAACATGCTGTATTAATTTTATGAAAGCACAAATAAGCAAATGGACTGGTATTCCACAGCAGGAGTTTGTTGGCTGAAAGGGCACATTGTGTGTATGCTCCAAATCTGGCTAAGAGGATTGCATCTTTACTATTAAAGGTCTAGCTTGCGTTCTACCAGCAGAAGGAGTTGATTCTAATAAAATTATGTTAGAAGGAGAAAATACTAAAAGTGGGAGACAGCACAGTGTTTGTGGAGAATGATTATTCATTGTACACCAGGCAGAACAGTAAATTTATTCCACTATTCATGGAATGTCGAGAAGTAGCCATGAAATACAAGCTGCTGTAAATGGCTATCTTCAAAATACTCTTCTCTGGAGGGACAAAATATTTTTTGATGAAGTACATGCTAAGGAGGAAATACAAAAGTTTGTCCAACAAAAAGTGAGCTGTGAAACAGAAGCAGATTCTGCTTCTCGTTCTTCTGGTAATAATGGCAAAAGAGACTGAGCCAGTAAAACCTTTTCTAATGTTTCAGTGGAAAATGCTGGAGAGAAGGAAGGGAGCATGAGAGCTGACCAGAAGAATTGAGAGTATGTTGGAAATGAAGAAGAGACAGGATCTGGGAGATTGAGATAAACAGGAATACAACCAATAACTTGGAAATTTCAAAAATGTGGTTGGAACTTTCCCAAATGTGGGATTAAAAAGCAATAATTATATTTGTGAGATGTGACAGAAGAAGAAAATCTGGAAATATTAGACTTTTTTGGACTATGTTGGACTTGTGGGGGAGTCTAAAGCATATATCCTACTTCATGTCATTAATGTTTGGAAAAATAGGGGAGAAGTGGAGGGAGAAAGTTGTAAAACATTTTTTTTCTTAATAGTACTATTTTTATAGTGCATGATTTTCTTT
This sequence comes from Protopterus annectens, assembly GCF_019279795.1. Classification (NCBI taxonomy): domain Eukaryota; kingdom Metazoa; phylum Chordata; order Ceratodontiformes; family Protopteridae; genus Protopterus; species Protopterus annectens. Next base: position 913,714,805 of record NC_056733.1, read on the forward strand.
GCATGCTATAAAGTAATGTTTTCTCAGTTACTTTTAAGCATAATGGGGATACCATTGTAAACAAGTGCTCCTGTTTTTTTTTTCTCCTTTTCTTCTTTCTCCATTCTTCTTTTTAAGAAATGTATGCACTACAATGTAAAAATAAGTTGTCTGTTTAAAACAGCATGACAAAAAGTGTGCTTTTTCACATTCTTGTAAAGGGGAACAACTAGATGCCCCTTAGCATGATCTTGTAACTAGTTTTAAGAAAAAGCAAGTAAATGAGAAAGAATATTGAATATTATAAGGCTTTTTCTAGCAAATTGGAAGCTTAGTAGCAATTCTGTATCTGGTCCTCACGTCTCCATTGAGACAATCTGATAAAAGTGAAATGGGCTAGAAAAAAAAAGAGATAATGTTCTCTGAAAGCATTCAAATGTTTTCCTAGCTGGGACAGCAATATAGATAAGACAAAACCAGACAGCCCTTAGAAGCTTAAGTTGCACTATATGTCTTAGCAGAGATAATCTTTCTTTTAGGTTAACTCAAGTCTGTAACTGTGAGTGTCAGTTTAGAATATTTTTTCCTATTAGGAAAGTAAAACTTCAATATTTGAAGGCATGCATAGTTTTGCGTGTTAATATTAAGTTAATGGTTCAGCGGTTAGCTTTGTCGCCTCACAGAAAGAGGTTCTCCGGTTCAATTCTCACCTGGGGTGCCCTCTGTGTGGAGTCTGCATGTCCTCCCTGCAGTCGTGAGGGTTTCCTCTGGGTGCTCTGGTTTCCTCCCACATCCCAAAGACATGCTGCAGCTGGACTGTTCACTCTAAATTGGCCCTAAGTGTTTGTGTGCATCTGTGTGCTTTCTGTGGAAGGTTGGGCACCGGGCTGGCAACTTGGCACTGTAAAACTCCACTGCCAATTGTTCTCCAGACTGTTGTTCTGTTGTTGTGACCCCTAATGGGAAAAGTTGAAAGAAGAAGAAGGTTTTACGGATGTATTGGGTATGTTTGTTTTTTTGGTTTGAGGTCTTTTAATAAAAACATTTTTGTAAGATATGACACAGGCTCAAATGGATATGACAAGAAACACCTGCATAAAAATTCAACCTGCCAAACAGTGTGTGCATGTAACACAAAAGCTGGAACTAGACATTTAACAAAAAAACTGTTATACATAAAAGGTGGGAATAATTTGTTAATATAATGGCACTTTCTGTAATGTCTTTAAATGTCAATGGTCTCACAGATAAATACAAAAAAGAGAGAGTAGTGAACTATATTAAAAATGTAGCATGAAAATAGGTATGCTACAGGAGACACACTTGGAAAGAAGTGAACATGTAAATTTGATAAAGAAGAGTTTTCAGGATGTTAGTAGGTGGAACACCTGGGACAAATGAAAATAGGAGTACTTATATTAATTACAGGAGGAGTTCCAATAGCGATAGAAAAGGACAGACAAACAAATAGAAATAATGAAATAATGGCAGATTTGTAGTACCAAGAGGCTACTGGAAAGGGAGGAGGTTTATAAGGGCATGTGTTTATATATTTATATTCCACCTAAAACTGCTATAATAGAGCTTAAGAAATTTCTGGGAGAAATAATGAGCTTTCAGGAAGAAATATTACTTATAGGGGAGGAGTGGAATTTGATTCGCAGCAGTGAAGATGTGCCGGGGGGGGGGGGGCCCAAAAGGGAAAGTATACTAAAGGAGGGTAACATTTTGAAGATATTTATGAAAATACTTGGCATGGAAGATGTGAATTCAATACTAGACGTTTGGGTTGAATTTACATATTATTTCCCCAAGATTTAAAAACTGGGCTAGGCTAGACAGAATTTATATTTCACACAAACATGTGCATTTAATTGAAGGTCATGATATGCACCCAATAACTATTTCAGATCATGTGCCAATAATGACTAGAATAAAAACACAGGGTAATGAAATAAAAATGAAACACTGATGCTTCCACACCTATCTGATGAAAAGAGAGGAATTTAAGGAATGTGTAGTGGAAATTTTTCAGAAGCTAAAAAGGAATTTCTTCTGAAAATATAGTTAGGGAGTGGGAAAAAAAGTAAAGTGGAGTTCAAAATAGGGTTAAAATACAAGAGAGGGAGATATGGTTAAGACATAACAAGAGTTATTTAGATGGACTGACAAATGTTCAAGTATTGCAAAATAGGGGGGAATACCACAGAACAAGAAGAGGAGTAACTGCAGAATGCTAAACAGAAAATAAGAGATTACCTCGATAATATGCACGAGTTTAGAAAGACTGCTGTTAAACTGTTTTTGATAACTCTGGAGCACAAAAACTTTTAGTACAACTACTCAGGCAATAGAGAATGTTGTTGACAAGCTTAAGGAGCCCATAACAAGGAAGGTAACAAGAGAACCTATAGTGGTATTAGAAATATTTCAGAAATTCTATGAAAGTCTGTATAATGCATAGAAATATGTAAATCAAGAAAATGTACAAATGGAAATGTTTATGGAAGAATTAAATATGTCTAGGTTAGAGGTAGATGAGGCGCAGATACTTACAGTTAGGATAGGAGGAGATGAGATAAAAATTGTGATATATAACCAATCTACAAGAAAGTCTCTGGGACCAGACGGTATTCCTGTGGAAATATGGAAGCTAGAAGGGAAAAAAACTGATAAAGATCTGGAAGGTTTTGTTTAACAGTATTTTAAAAGGAGGAGAAGTACCAACATCCTGGAAGAAAGTGGTGGTAGCTGTAATACCTAAAGAGGGTAAAGGTCCATCAGATCCAGCTTCATATAGGCCCATTTCAATATTAAACCATGATTATAAAGTATTATGTCTATAATGGCTAAAAGTATGGCAAAAGTAATGCCGAAATTGATAGATATGGATCAATGTGGTTTTGTGGATGGGAGGCAAACATTTGACAACAATAACAGGACATTGATGATCCAGAGGGAAGTATAATGTAAGAAAATAGCACTATTGTTGGTGGGTCTTGATGCAGACACAGCATTTGGCAGAAAAATCTGGGACTTTTATGAGCAGGGCAACTGAAGAATTTGCATTCCCTGATAAAATTACACGGTTGATAAGGAGGATATGTGAGGGATCGGAGGCCAGAATTAAAGTGGGTTGGGTGCTCTCTCATAATTTCTGCATGAGCAGAGGAACCAGGCAGGGGTGTCCTCTTTCCCCTTTGTTTGCATTACATTTAAAACCATTGGCAAAGAAAATAGGGGACTGAGAAATTCAAGGATATAATTGGTATGGTAGTCAAGAAAAGCCGTCTTTATATGCAGGTGATATTTTATACCGGACAAAACCAGAAAAGGGCATTACAGTCTTTTGAACATTCTGAGATGGTTTCAAATCTTTCTGGGATACAAAATTAATGAAGCTAAAACAAAGGCAATAGTGGTAAATTATGCACACACACAAGTCCATTCAGCAATATCCATATTTATGGGGACATGATAAAATTAAGTATTTAGGCGTATGGATTAAAAATGATTCGGTGTGGCAGCTACGGGTATGTGGGAAGAGACTAAACAAAAGATAATACAAAAACTAAGAAAATGAAAGCTCTGCTATATGGATATGGATAGTAAGCTACAAGCACTTAACATGTTTTTAGTCCATTTAGTCTTATATACAGGTCAGGCATAGTTTTATCAACCAGAGTAGAAGTTTTGGATAGCAATTAATAAAGAGTTTAAGGATTTTTTCTGGGAGGGGAAGACTGCAAGAGTCAAGTGGGATAAGCGGATTCTTCCAAACAGAGCAAGGCGGATTGGGATTACCCGATTTGAAGGGGCATTTCACAGCCACACAGTTAAGGCTCCTATACATAGCACAAGCACAAAACTATAATTCAAAGTGGAAATGGGTGACAATAAAACGGGGGAAGCCCAAAAAACAAGGACAGACTGGGATTTTGAATGCAGACCTTTAAGGAAAAATAACTAATCGTTTAGAATACTATATTCATAAAGTAGCAGAAAGTATTCTAAGAATTAAGCCAACACGGGAATGGAGGAAGACGAAATTGGTGATAGGGATGACTGCAATTAGGGATACAGACAATAGGCAAAAGGGGGGTTGGAATTTATTGCAGAAAACTTGCTAAGGAAGCAAGGTACTGGGATCAAATAACTAGTGAGGGAAAGGTAATAGAATGGGAAGATGCCAATAATATACTTGGACTACAGGTTAGAGACTGCCTTCTCTATCAAAGGCTGATATCAGACTATAGGCAAAGAGAAAGAAATAGGGGGTCCTAAATGAAAGACAAGCACTGGTAGAGTTTTTTAGTAGAATCTAGAACAGAAGCTTCTGTTAAAAAATGAATAGTTAGTACAGCATATAACATACAATCAATCGGAACAGCTTAGAAAGGATTGGGAAGAAAGACTGGAAAAGCAACTCACCAAGAAACAATTGAGGGATATACATATGTCTCCCAAATATGCAACAAAATCTAGAAGATTTAGGAGTTTTTGCTTAGAAATATTTACATAGATATTTTTATACCCCCAGTAGACTCCAGAGAATTTTTCCCCACGTAGATAGCAAGTGTTGGTGGTGTGTTGGGGAAAGGTAAGTCGGAACATATATTCTGGGAGCTTAGAGAGTGGGCAGATTTTAAAGATTCCTTGCAGACTACTCTGTCAGAGATGCTGGGTGAGCAAACTGGAGTATCTAGGGAAATGATTCTTCCTATGTATGATGCAAAATTGGACTTGCCTTGCTGAGTCTAAGTATGATGGCTGCCAAAAAAATAAAATCACTAGAAAATGGAAATCAAAGTCTAAACCAACTGTACTAGACTTAGTGAATATAGTAATAGACATACCATTGGAAGTGGGATCTGTAGAAAAGGGTAGGAGCAAATATGAAAAAATGGGAACTGTGGGAACAATGCATACAGAAGAGGAATGAGGTTTAAAGAAGGCAGGACTTGAATGAGCTGTGTAATGTTTAACTGGTAGATAAGTGATCTATAATGTTTGCAACTATTACATCAATATGGTTTGTGATGTCAAACGTTTGCAACTAGGATTATGTCAATATGGTTTGTGATGTAAAGTGTTTGCAACTAGGATTACATCAATATGGTTTGAGATATAAAATATTTGCAACTAGGATTGGGTCAATATGTTTTTTTTCCATTTATATAAATGTATGATTGCCTATGCATAAGGAGCACCTCGCTGACCCTCTTCAAGAGCAACCTTGATGAGTGGATGGGAAACCACAAAATTGTCCCAGGGGTTCCACCTGTGTCTCTCATTGATGGGGGCGACAGATGCTGACTGAGGTTTCTTTTTGGGGATAAACTCTTGGCAAGGCTTGGAAGGGCCCCAGGGCCATTAGCCTAGTAACCTCCTATGATAATTTAATACAGATGTTTCCTGTTTAAAAAAGGTAGTACCTGGGCTGTTTATGCACATCCAAGGTAAGTCGAATCTTTTCTCCCTTATTCAAGTTAAATTCAGAAACAAATTTAGACATGAATGATGCATTAGTATGTAGCACGGGTGTATATTACGTTACTGAACTTTTAAAAGTTTGAACGTCAAATGGTCGACACCATATGATCGAACCTTTAAAAGTTTGAACGTTTCAACAGAGATCTCCATACAGTGCGGAATGGGAAGATTTCCCTTTCCTGCACAGTAGTGCAATCTCAGAGTTGGTATATTTGAAGAGCGGGGTGTGTGGGGGGGTGCAGGGGGGCTTGCCCCCAGCTTAAAAAGGTCAGATAGGTTTTTTCTGTTTATTATTTTTTTTTTAGGTTTTCGAACTTTTAAAAGTTTGATCATATGGCTTCGACCATATGACGTTTGAACTTAAAGTTTGATAACGTAATATACACCCTGTAGCACAAACCTGTCCTTGTGAAAAATCAGACAGGGTTGTCCCACCACGAGAGCCTGCAGCTCCAGAACTTGCCTTGCAGATGTCAAAGCCATGGGTAGAACAGTCTTCCAAGTAATGAACTGTAAAGTATCCTGACAGGCAGGTCCAAATGGAAGTAAGGTCAATTTTTCAAAGGACTATACTAGGCTACTGGCCCGGAGGCCGTTATAAGTCTAGCCAAGAATTTCACCCATGTTTCCACAGTCAGTACTGGTTTTCCCTGTCCAGCAGGGACACAAGTGGGATCCCAGGGGTATATTTTCTGTTTCCAATCCAGTCATCCAGGTTACTCTTAAAGAGGGCTAGTAAGGTACTCTGCTTGACATGGAGAGCAAAGTTGAGATTCTAGGGAGGAGGAATTTGCTTTTGAGGGAGTCTTGCGTGCAACACTCCTTTCGTAAGCTGTTTGACTGCAAAAAGAGATGAAAAGTGGGATCTATGGGCAGACAAGCTGAGATGGCTGCAAGATGCACTTTTAAGGAAGCATATGACAAACCAACTCCAAATTGTTTATACAAACACTTTAAACCAGAGGGGTCGAAACCTTATTGTTACTGGCTGGGCATCACCTAGTAAACATCTGAGACTCGAAAAATATTGCATTTATAGGTAGGTTTTCTTGCCTCCTTAAAAATCAACTGCACAACTTCATGGAACAACTGCTTAAAAGGTATCAATATAGAATCAATGAGGCTGTCAATAGCAATTGCTCTAAGTTGCGGTGTACCGTTTTTGCTCCTAATGCTGTGTGAGCAAATTCAGTCTGAGTAAGCTTGTGGTAATTGTTCTTGGCAAATTCCATTAAAAGGGAGAACCAACTTTGCCTGGGCCAAAACGGGGTTACCACAATGACCTTTGGTAAATCTTTCTGAATCTTTAGACGTACGCTGAGAATCACTGGAAAATGTGAAAATGCATATAGGAACATTCCACACCATGAGAATAACAGAGCATCTATCTTGCAGGCAGAGCTGTAAGGATGTCTTGACCAGAATTTTTTTTCACTTGTCTGTTTTGAAAAGAGGTGAACAGATCTACTTGAGGTATTCCCACTGTGTGTATCATGCCGTGGAAGACCTCTACATGGAGCTTCCACTCGTGAGAGTCTGACCAGAATCTGCTTGTGTCCGTCTTCCACTGTGTTTTGCTCTGACAAAATTATGAGGCCTGAAGAGTCAGAGAATGCTGTACAGCCAGCTCTCATGTCATCACTGCCATCCAGGAGACAGGTTATGACCTTGTACCCCCTTGCTTGTTCAGGTACCACATCACGGTAGTGTCTGTGACCACTAGAAGGGGACCCAGAGTCTAATGGTGAAGAAAGTACAGTTGTATACACTTACCATAAATGTAGATGATCGAGTGTATTCACTGTTGCAGTCATTACATTTGGGTTATCTGCTTGCAGGTAGCCCTCAGTCGGCCTGATTATCAAAGTCTTGGGTCCTGCGTCGATTGCGGTCTCATCTTCCATGACATCAGGTAGTCAGGGGTATAAAGCATGCAGCCAATGCCATTACATCAGTTTTTCTTGCCCCAGATGGCAGGTGCCCCCATAATGGGAAGCAATTATATACAAGGTTACACCTCCAACAAAAAGCAAATACACCAGAAAGCTTTAAGCACAGTGAACAAGAATAGAGGTATAGTCAACAGAAGTTAGGGGGCTGGAGGGAGGGTAACTTGGACTGCAACAGTGAATATACTTGAACATCTACATTTATGGTAAGTGTACACTACTATGTTCGTTGCGTTTCACTGTTGCAGTCATTACATTTGGGTAGATTCCCAAAGCTGAGGAAGGGAGGAGGCAGTTAGATAGCATTAGGACCAGCTATAAGGCCCTGCAAGACTGTAGTGGCAAAACCAGCTCTGGATTTAGAAAACATTGGCAAGTGGTAATGCTTGGTGAAGGTATGTACAGAACTCCACGTAGCAGCTTCTAGGATGTCCCTGGTAGGGACACCTCTGTGAAAGGCTGTAGAGGTAGATGCAGCCCTGGTTGAATGTGGTCTTATACCCTGTGGGGTAAGTTTTCCATAATGCTTATAGCAGAAATGAATGCAATGGCCTATCCACTTAGAAATGGTTTGCTTTGAAATGGCCTTCCCCTCTGCCCCTGCAGCAAATGCAACCAGCATCTGTTCAGATTTCCTGAGAGGCTTAGTCCTATCCAAGTAAAATCTAAGTTGTCTGTGCACATCCAAGGAGTGCAGTATTCATTCCCCTTTGTTCTACGGATTAGAAAAGAAGGTTGGCAAATAAATGGACTGATTAAGGGCCACACTGGATACCACCATGGGCATAAAGGAGGGATTGGTCCTGAGGGACACCCTGTCCGCATGAAAGATTATGAAAGGCTCCACTGCCATGAGGGCCTGTAATTCAGACACCCTTCTTGCTGAAGTGATGGCTACGAGGAAAGCTGTTTTCCAAGAAAGGCATTTCAACTCTGTATTTGCAGCTGGCTCAAAGGGAGATGGAGTGAGCTTTTCCAATACAAAGTTAAGGTCCCAGGCTGGAGTACGGGCTCTCATGGGTGGCCTTACGTTTTTGGCCCCCCTGAGGAATTGCTTCAGCAGTGGATGAGAGAAGAGGGGTGGGTTCTGTGCTGTAATGTGCTGAAATGGCTGAGACATTAATTTTGATGGAAGAAAAGGAAAGGCCCTTGTGAAGTTAAGTATTGAAGAATGCGCAGTAAATTGGACACAGTTGTGTCCATCCCCTGTGTTTGGTTCCAGGAACAGAATCTCTTCCATTTTACAGCATAGGATTTTCTAGTACTAGGCCTCCTTGCCTCCAGAATGACATCCATCACTTGCTTACTGAGGGATGGTAAAGGAGAGGTCATGTAATTAGCCAGGCTGCAAGGTTCAGGGTTTGAAGTTGTGGGTGCAGAATCTGGCCCTCCTGCTGGGAAGTGACACACTGCGCAAGAGGGGGCACCAGTGTTGGCATGGCCAGTCTGCTGCAATAAGTACTGTCCTTGGTTTGTCTTGTTTGATCTTTAGTAGCACTTTGGAGAGGAGAGGAGAGGCAGAGGGGGAAAGGCATAAACTGATAGGTTTTTCCAGCTGAAGGACAGGGCATCCACTTTCCAAGCTTAAGGACAGGGCATCCACTTTCCAAGCTTGTCTGTGGGGAGTCCTCATGCAGAATTTGTCCAATTGCTAGTTTTGAGGGGAGGCAAACAGGTCTATCTCTGCCCCCCCCCCCCATTTGATTCTCAAAATGTTGAACAGCTTTGGTTCCAGTTTCCACTCGTGTGGGTCCATGAGATTTCTGCTTATGTTGTCTGCCAGTGTATTTAGCTTGCCTGGCAGGAACTGAGCTTGTAGGCGCACTTGGTAGCTCAAGGCTGTGTTCCACAGAGCCATGGCTAGTCTGCAGAGGGGGTAGGAATGGATTCCCCCCTGCTTGTTTATGTACCACATAACAGTGGTGTTGTCCATCTTTACCAATAATTGTCCTGGAAAAATGTGGTCCTTAAAGGCTGTCAGAGCATTCTGTACAGCTAACATTTCTTTTTGATTGACATGCAGGTGCATTTGACTCTGGTTCCATTTGCCCTGAATGCACTGCCCTGCCAAGTGAGCCCCCCATGCATAGTCTGATGCATCTCTTGTTAGGGTTTGGGTGGCAGGGGGTAGAGTGAATGGCAGTCCCTTGTTTTGGTGGCAGGCCTCTGCCCACCAAAAGAACTCTGTCTTTAGACAAGATATGATAGGAATCATTGATTCTAGGTCCTGAGAATGTTGGCACCATAGACTTTTTAGATACCATTATAGTTTCCTTACATGCAGTCCTGCATATGGCATTAGTAGAATGCAAGAGGCCATGAACCCCACCCAGGGCTTGCACTACTTTCCTTGCAAATAGCTGGGTCTTTGTGGCCAGTAGTTTGAAGTTAGCTGTTAAGTGAACTTGTTTCTCTGGCGTGAGGTATGCCATCTGGGAAGTTGTATTCAAGCTTGCTCCCAGGAACACAATTTGTTGGCAGGGTACTAGATGCGATTTCTTTTCGTTTATGGTGTACCCCAGAGAAGTTAGTAATTTCTTTATAAATGCCAGATGATTTAATAGTATGTCCTGGTTTTCTGCCTGAATTAGACAATCGTCCGGGTATGGGTGGAATATTTCTTTGCCTGCAAAATGCAATGACTGGAGCTAGGCACTTGTGAATACCCTGGGCGCAGTAGACAAGCCAAAGGGCAGTGCAGAGAACTGAGGGTGCATGTAGCCTGCTGTGAAGTGTAGGTATTTTCTGCAAGATTCCCTTATTGGGATGTGCAGGCTTCTTTTAAATCCAGTGTTGCCAACCAGGCCATTTTTGCCTAGGATAGGAAGCAGCTGATGAAGAGTTAGCATTCTGAATTTTGGGATTACCAAAAAAGTGTTTAGGGTACACAGGTCCAGGATAGGACACCAGGAATTGTCTTTTCTGGGTACCAGGAAAAGTCTTGGGTAGAAACCTTGCCCCCATTCTTTTTCCTGGGACAGGTTGAATAGCCCTGGTGCTTAGAAGAGAGAGAACTTGTTTTTGAGCCTCTGCCCACTGATTTGAAGGAAGGTCTGGCCAACCGTTTGGGGTTGGTAAGGAGTGGAAGTGGAAACAGTAGCCTTGAGAAACTATATTTAAAACCCATTTGTCTTGGGTAATGAGTTCCCAGTTTTTTTGCATGCAGGGCGATCTTCCCCCCTAAAGGAACAGTCAGTTGAGCAGGGCTTGGAAGGTTTAAAGTTAAGTCATTGTGACAGTTTACCATAGGAGGGTGTCTTACTACTTCCAGCTTTGGAAGTGGGAGCCCCCACTGCTTAGGCCTGTGAGTACCTTGGGACTGAAGCCTGGGTGCTCTGCTGGTTCTGGGTTTGGATTGAGAAGACCTGGAAGAGGCAGGAAAGGACCAATTCTTAGAAGGCCAGTGCCTACTAAACATGGGAGGTTGTACTTGCAGGAAATCTTTAACAGTTTGCATATATTTAGCTTTTCCTCCATCTTTTTAAGAACTTATTCTGCTTTGTTGCCAAACAGGCAGTCTTGGTTTAAGGGAGCATCCAGTAATTTAGCTTTAACATGATCTAGCAAAGATTACTCCTTAAGCCAAGCATGCCTTCTAAGTACAGACCCAGTGACAGCAGCCCTGCAAGATGCCTCTAATGAATCAAAACCACACTGCAAAGTATGTTTTCCAACTTGTTCAGCAGAATGCATTAAATCCTGTAAATCTTTATTTTCAGCACAGTCAGGAATCAACATCATTTTCTGTTTAAGCAATCCAATAACATGCTGCTGATACTTTAACATATGAAACTGGCAGTTTAAGGCCCTAATGGCCAAAGTTGCAGAAGTGTATACCTTCTTTTCCCATATGTCCAGGGGCCTGGAATCTCTATCAGAGGGGGTAGGGTTTTTGGCAGTAGTAGCCTTAATACCTATGGGCCCCTGTGAAATGGTCTCAGGATCCGCAATAGGATTCTCAAAGAGGAACTTGTGAGAGTCTGGAACTCTGTAATACCAGTCAGGTTTTCTGGGAGCTGGAGGTAAAGTGTCAGGGGCCACGCTAGATTCCAAAAAGGCATCATCTACAATGTCCAGTACAGGAGGGATAGCTAAAGGCCCGTGTTGAGGTAGGAGTAAAAATTCCCTAAGCCTCTTTTTGGAGTCAGAGTAATCCTGGCTTTCCCAGCGGAAATGCTCCCTAAGAGTATGCAAAGTTTCACCAAAAGAGAAATCCTCTGGAGGGGAAGCAGAGGGAATGGAGTCCTCTGCATCAGAATCCTCATAGGTAGATAAGGGCAACTCCTGGTCATCAGAGAAAACAGAAATTTCAGAATCCTGATCAGAAGAATCAGAAGGAAAATCACTTCTAGGTCTCAGAGGGAGAGGGGTGGCCTCCCCTGATTAGAGTAATAAGGTCTTCAGCCATTCTTATTTGTTTTTTACGTATAGGGGCCTGACCATGCAGTCTGGGCATCGGTTTTCTAGGCATGGATCGAGTCTTAGGCCTTGAAGAAGAAGATGGTGTCAGTTTAATATGCAAGTCAGTAGGCCTGAATACACCCTCAGAAGCTGGAGCCTGCACAGCAGCTCTGGACCCATCCAAGGAAGAGACATCCGCAGGTTCCACAGTTGAAGAAGCATCTCACGGCATACCGGACTCCGAATGGGTCTCAGTAGAGGCTTGCGAATCTGAAGTAGCAGGTATCAGGGGCTGCAAAAGCGCCTCTCTGAGTACCGTTGAACTGGCGACTAGCTTAGGAGAAGCGTCGTCGGCAGCTTTGGACCTATGCGGTCTGTCTCTGTCTTTATCTTTGCATTTTTTCGGAATGTTGGTAGTCGGGTGGCTTACCGAAGCCATTTCGGGATAATTGAACTGAGTACCAAAATATTTAGATGCGAAAATGAACCGACGAATAGTTTGAGGTTTAACTAAGGCACAAAACTGACATCGAGGTACGTCGTGGTCTGGACCTAAGCAAGGAATGCAACACGAATAAAAATCTTTGAGGTATTTGCTTTCCACAAGAAATACAATTGTTAACTTTTACTGACATCGGTTTAGAGCAAGAAAAAGTTTCCCCAACATGGTATTTAGCTTAGTTGAAGACTTTGGATCTGAAACTCGAAAACGAAAATTTCAGGAGTCGGCTGACCGGCACTTGCAAACTGCTTCTGCTTCAGGCACCACACGGCAAGAAAGACTGATGTAATGCCGTCGGCTGCATGCTTTATACCCCTGACTACCTGACGTCATGGAAGATGAGACAGCAACCGACGCAGGACCCAAGACTTTGATAATCAGGCCGACTGAGGGCTACCTGCAAGCAGATAACCCAAATGTAATGACTGCAACAGTGAAACATGAAGAACATCTTTTAAGGCATGAATCACTACCAACCTGTCTTTTATGTTTACGTGTTTTGGCGTGTTCCGAGGACCTCACAAGCCTTGCATTTTAACTCCCAAGGTCACTGCTCCCCCGGTAAAAAAACTACAGAGTCCAGCTGGACAGATTGGTCTGGGGTCTGAAGACAGAAAGGGAGTCCTGCATTCAGAAACAGTTCACCCCTCCACCACTGCAACTCCTGTTTCACAAATTCCAGTACTAATACCTGGAAATGCAAGGGATGAAGGTGCTGGGACCAAGAATGTTTTAAGTACCCATGAATTTTTCAAATGTGTAGTCTAGCTTGTGGTATCATGAGGATCACTTATGCATGAGGTGTAGAATTTTGAGGAACCGTTTTGCTGAGCAGAAAGAAATCCAAGAAAGTGCTGTGATAAGTCGGAACTTTGTCTTCTGGTATTAAGGCCATACTTTTTACTGTGTTTACACAAAACTGCAGGTAGGCAAATCATTGAGAGGCTGTGAATAAGGACTTTTGAAGGTTCAGTTTGAAGCTCAGGTGGGAAAGGAGGGATGCGAGCTTGTCTAAGGACTCCAAGCACATGGATACTGAATCTTCACAAACAGCAAATTAAATAAGTAAAAATGTTGATGCCTGTGGTTCTGCAATAGACAACCACTGAGGCCAGGCAGTTTACAAACACACAAGGTGCAGTACATAGCCCAAAGGGTAATGTATAAAACTGATAATTTAAACCAGACACAGGAAATCTAAAAAAAAAAAAATTCCTGAAATTGGGATCAATAAGAATATGATAAATGTCCATGAGATCCAGAATCACCAAGAAAAGTAGTCTGGAAGCAACATTAGGACCATTTGTAAGGTGAGCATTTTGAATTCTGGAACTTTTATAAAGGTGCTTAGAAAGGACAAATCTGGGACAGGTCTCCAGGAATGCTCCTTTTTTGGTACCAAAAATATTATGGAGTAAAATCCTTTGCGTCTGTGTACTGCAAGCACTGGTTCTATGACTCCTGCTTCTACCACGTGATGGAGGCCTGGAAGAAACAGCTTTGTCAGGTATGGTAGGTGTAGAGAAATTCCCCTGAAATGGGGAGGATTTTCTATCTACTGCCAAATGCATCCTCTCTGTAGGGCTGACATAGAGACTAGGGGGAGGAGGAAGAGGAAAAGGAAAAGGGCAGGCGAGGGGGGGGGGTGCTCTGTGACTCAGCACGGACATTCCGAGAAGGGGTTACTCTGGGACTCAGCACGGACATTCCGAGGGGGGGTGCTCTGTGACTCAGCACGGACATTCCTTTACAAGGGGGACTAGGGGGAGGAGGAAAAGAAAAAGGGCAGACGAGGGGGGGTGCTCTGTGACTCCGCATGGACATTCCAAGGGGGGCTGCACTGTGACTCAGCACGGACATTCTGAGGGGGGGGGTGCTCTAGGACTCAGCACAGACATTCCGAGGGGGGTGCTCTGTGACTCAGAAAGTACAGTTTTGTACCTACCATAAATGTAGATGTTCGAAGATCCACATTGCTGCAGTCCTTACATATGGGTAGTCCGCTGTCCTCGGTCGGCCCGAATACCAAAGTATTAGGCTGACGTCGGTCAAGGCGCTTAATACTGACATCAGAACGTCAGGGTACAAAAGCGCATGACCGACGTCATTTCCTCAGTCTTTTCTTGCCCCAGATGTCAGAAGGCCCTAACAAGAAAGGCCAAAGCCAAAACTAGCAAAACCTAAACAACCACCCGTGCACTAACCATATTTACAATATGTACAACACAAACCACACCACCACCTTCCACAACAGAGGGGAAGGCGGGAGGGTAAATTGGACTGCAGCAATGTGGATCTTCGAACATCTACATTTATGGTAGGTACAAAACTGTACTATGTTCTTCATCTCACATTGCTGCAGTCCTTACATATGGGTAGAATCCCAAAGCAGAGGTAAGGGAGGATGGCAAAACTATAAGGAATTAGGAGCTGCCAACATGCCTTGCAAAATTGCAGTTGCAAATCCAGCCCTAGATTTAGAGTAAAGTGGAAGGTGGTAATGCTTAGAGAAAGTATGCACTGAACTCCAAGTAGCTGCTTCCAAAATATCTTTAGTAGCCACCCCCCTTAAAAAGGCTGTAGAATTGGCAGTAGCCCTAGTGGAATGAGGCCTAATCCCAGCTGGAATCTCCTTACCATGATGGGAATAACAGAAGGCAATACAAAACCCAATCCACTTAGAAATAGTTTGTTTTGACACAGGTTTGCCCTGAGAACCCAAAGCAAAAGAAACAAACAACTGCTGAGACTGCCTGAACCCTTTAGTTCTGTTTAAATAATAACGCAACTGTCTGTGTATATCCAAAGTGTGCAAAATCCTTTCCCCTTTATTTTGGGGGTTTGCATAAAAAGTAGGCAAATGAATAGTTTGGTTTAAAGCCACACTAGAAACCACTTTAGGCATAAAAGAAGGGTTAGTGCAAAGACACCCTGTCCTTGTGGAAAATTAAGAAAGGCTCAACTGCCATAAGGGCCTGTAATTCAGAAACCCTTCTGCAGAGGTAATGGCCAACAAAAAAGCAGTCTTCCAAGATAAATATTTCAACTCTGCCGATGCTGCAGGCTCAAAAGGTTGTACAGTGAGTTTCTCCAACACAAAATTGAGATCCCAAGCAGGAGTAGGAGCTCTACGTGGGGGTCTTATATTTTTTGCCCCTCTAAGGAATTGCTTAAACAAAGGCTGAGAAAATAATGGTGGGTCACAGTCATAGTGAGCAGAAATTGCTGCAGCATGAACCTTTATAGAGGAGAAGGACAAACCCTTGTCCAATAACTCAGTAAGGTATTGAAGCGCAACACTTAAATTAGGTTTGGAAACATCAAAATCCTTTGCAGTACTCCAAAATAAAAATCTCCTCCATTTATCTCGTAAACTTTCCTTGTACTAGGCCTTCTGGCCTCCAAAATAACATTCAAAACTTGTTGTGGAAGCTGAGACCCTCCAGGGTTTAAAACAGAATATGCCAGGCTGTCAGATGTAGAGAATGAAGTTTGACATTGAGTAAATGACTGTTCTCCTGAGACAGCAGGTGAGGAATCGAAGGCAAAGGCCATGGAGGCTCCTGTACCAGACTTCTCAGTAATGGGTACCAGTGCTGTCGAGGCCAGTCTGGAGCTATTAAAATCATGTTTGGCTTGTCCTGTCTGACCTTCAGCAGTACCTTTGGGAGGAGAGGCAGAGGTGGAAAGGCATACATGTGAAGATTGCTCCAATTGAAAGAGAGAGCATCCACTTTCCAAGCCGAGGGATGAAACCTTTTTGTGCAAAACTTTGGCAGCTGGTAATTCAGTGGAGAAGCGAACAGATCTATGTCTGGAGTTCCCCATAACACTGTCAATCTCTGAAATACATGAGGATCCAATTTCCACTCGTGGGGATCCATAATTTGTCTGCTCAACACATCTGCTAAGGAGTTCTGTGCTCCTGGCAGAAACCTTGCCTGAAGATTTAGCTGTAAACTGAGAGCAGTCTCCCACAGAATCATTGCTTGTCTGCATAGAGGATAAGAATGCATTCCCCCTTGCTTGTTGATGTACCACATGACAGTTGTGTTGTCTGTTTGAATCAACACCTGCCCTGGAAGAAGTAAATCCTTGAAAGCTATCAATGCAAATTGGACTGCTAACATCTCCTTCAAGTTGATATGTAGATGTTGAAGTTTGGCAGGCCACGTGTCTTGTATCCATTTTCCATCTAGATGAGCTCCCCAAGCTTTGTCTGAGGCATCTGTCGTTAAAATCTGACTCTCCTCTGGCCGGGTCACAGAGAGTCCCTTGTTTAGGTGACATTCCTGAGCCCACCACAAAAATTCCTTTTGAATGCAAGGTATTATTTGAATGACAGTGTCCAAATCTTGGCAGTGCTGTGTCCATACATTCTTGAGATACCATTGTAGCTTCCTCATATGCAGTTTGGCATTGGGAAGTACCAGAATACAAGATGCCATGAACCCCAAGGCTTGAAGGACTGTCCTTGCAGTCAGCCTGGACTGATGAGACAACTGATGGAAGTAAAGAGAAAGATTCTTTTGTTTGTCCGGGGTCAAAAGGCCATCTGGGATGCTGTATTCAGTCTCACACCCAGAAAGCACATGTCCTGAGAGGGTACTAGACTGGACTTTATTTCGTTCACAGAATACCCCAGGCATCTTAACACTGCCATCACATACTGTAAATGATGAAGAAGTTCGTCCTTTCCTTGGGCCAGTATCAGGCAATCGTCCAAATAAGGATAAATCTGTATTCCTCTTAGCCTGAAAAAAGCTACCACTGGAGCCAGAACCTTCGTGAACACTCTGGGCGCAGTAGATAAGCCAAAGGGCAATGCAGAGAACTGATAATGTGAAGTCCCAGCCCAAACGCAGATACTTCCTGCAACTGGGCCTGATAGGAACATGAAGGTAAGCCTCCTTGAGATCCAGGGTCACCATTCAGTGATCTTTGCCCAGCAGAGGTAAAAGCTGTTGTAACGTTAACATTTTGAACTTGGGAATGTCCAGATATGTGTTGAGGATGGATAAATCCAAAATTGGTCTCCACGTGTTTCCTTTCTTTGGTACTAGAAACAGGCGAGAATAAAATCCTAGGCCCACTTCTGGCAGAGGAACCGGTTGTATGGCCCCTATGTGAAGTAGTAGAGAAATTTGCTTGCGAGCCTCTAGTCTTTGCTGAGGAGGAACGTCCGGCATGCCTTTGAAAGGAGGCAAGGTATGGAAATAAAACTTGTAACCCTGGTGTATAATATCCAATACCCATTTGTCTTGGGTAACCAACATCCAATTTTCCTTGAAGTGTGCTAACCTTCCTCCCAAAGGTGCTGCCAGGCAAGAAGGATCTGGCAGCTGAAAAAGTAGGTCATTGGGCCTGTTTACGAAAGGACTGGCCCCTGCCCTCACCCGAAGATTGTGCAGGGGAACTCCCTGTTCTAGGCCTGAAAGAACTCTGAGCTCTGCCCCTACCACGTCTAGATCTACCCCTTGACTGAGAATCATAGGAAGGATACGTCCACCCCTTAGCAGGCCAATTCCTACTAAACTTCGGAGGCTGAACTTGCAAAAAATCTTTAACAGTCTGCATAGACTTAGCCTTGTCTTCCATTTTCTTCAAGACTGACTCCACAGGTGAACCAAACAACACATCAGACTGCAAAGGAGCATCCAAAATTCTTGTCTTAACATGGTCAGATAAATTCTGATCCTTCAACCAGGCATGCCTGCGAAGAACTGAGCCAGTGGCCGCCACCCTAGATGAGGCCTGCACAGCATCAAAACCACACTGTAAAGAATGCTTACCCACCTGCTCAGAGACATGCACCAAATCTTGCAATTCTTTACACTCAATGCCTTCCGCCAGAGCATCCACCTTAGACTTCAACTGAGAAAGAAGAAAGTTTTGATATTTCAACATATGAAACTGGCAATTCAAAGCCCTCATAGCTAAGGTAGAAGATGTATAGACCTTTTTTCCCCATCTATCCAAAGCTCTGGCTTCTTTATCTAAAGGAACCGGATTTTTTACAATAGAGGCCTTGACACCCTTAGGCCCTTGACTAATAGTTTCTGGGTCCGCCCTAGGACTCTTATAAAGATATTTGTGAGCCTCAGGCACCCTGTAATACCTATCCGGTTTAACAGGAGCAGGAGGCAGAGAATCAGGATTAAGTGAAGCCTCTGCAAACACATCTTCCACAACATCCAGAACAGGGGGTATAGCCAAAGGCCTATGCTGGGGTAACAGCAAAAACTCCCTAAGCCTTTTCCTAGAATCAGAGAAGTCCTGACCTTCCCACTTAAAATGCTCCCTCATAGAATGAAGTGTCTCTGAAAAAGAAAAATCCTCTGGAGGAGAAGCAGAAGGAGTGGAATCATCTGCATCAGAATCAGAATAAGGAGAGTACTCCTGCAAGTCTTCAGCCGAAGACTCAGAAACATCCGAAGCCTGTTCAAAACTTCCCAACTCTGGTTCCACCCTAGGCCTCTTATCATGAGGGGGCATAGAACCTCTAATCAGAGTAATCAAATCTTCTGCCATTTTAAGCATGTGCTTCTTAGGCACAGAACCTGCTGAACTAGGAGAGACCCCAACAGGAGCTAAAACTGGCCTGCCTCTGGGAGAAGCCTTAGAAACAGAAGGAGAAGGCCTAACCACCCTAAGAAGGGAGGGGAGTACAGTAACTTGAGAAGCCCCTTCGGCCTGACCTGCTTCCTGAGAGACTACCTCCTGCAAAATCAAAGTCTCCCCCTGAGACTCCAGAGAAGCCTCCGTCGGAACCACCGGTTCCACTGAAGCCTCTAAAGAACCGGCGTCCGGAACGGACGACTCATCTTGCCTGGGTTTAGCTGCTTTGTCTTTGCGCTTCTTTGCAGAAGCGGGCGCCGGAGAATCCGACGGCATATTATAATTGCACTGCTTCCCAAAGACCAGCCTAGCACAATCTAACCTTCGCTTAATAGTGCGTTTATTGAACCTAGCACAAAAGCGACACCCAACAACGTCGTGCTCAGGCCCCAAACAAGGAATACACAAAGAATGATAATCCCTATGCGGTATCTGTTTCCCACAAGAAATACAGTTATTTACTTTTTCTGACATCCGGTAAAATACTGAGGCAAGAAAAAAACAAAATAATCCCCAACGGGGTACTTAGCCAACTTGGATTCGGTCTGAAACTCCGAATTCGAAAAATTTCAGAACGCCGAACGGCACTTGCAACGCTGCTTCTGCATCGGACCATGCGGCAAAAAAGACTGAGGAAATGACGTCGGTCATGCGCTTTTGTACCCTGACGTTCTGATGTCAGTATTAAGCGCCTTGACCGACGTCAGCCTAATACTTTGGTATTCGGGTCGACCGAGGACAGCGGACTACCCATATGTAAGGACTGCAGCAATGTGAGATGAAGAACATCGGGCATTCCGAGAGGGGGTGCTCTGTGACTCAGCACGGACATTCCAAGGGGGGGAGCTCTGTGACTCAGCACGGACATTCCGAGGGGGGTGTTTTGTGACTCAGCACGGACATTCTGAGGGGGAGGGGTGCTCTGTGACTCAGCCCGGACATTCCGAGGGGGGGTGCTCTGTGACTCAGCACGGTGATTCCGAAGGGGGGTGCTCTGTGACTCAGCATGGACATTCCGAAGGGGGGTGCTCTGTGACAGCACGGACATTCCGAGGGTGCTCTGTGACTCAGCACGGACATTCTGAGGGGTGCTCTGTGACTCAGCACGGACATTCGAGGGGGTGCTCTGTGACTCAGCACGGACATTCTGGGGGGTTGCTCTGTGACTCAGCACGGACATTCTGGGGGGGGGGTTGCTCTGTGACTCAGCACGGACATTCCGAGGGGGGTGCTCTGTGACTCAGCACAGACATTCCGAGGGGGGGTGTTCTGTGACTCAGCACAGGCATTTCGAGGGGGGGGTGCTCATGGACATTCCGAGGTGGGACTGCTCTGGGACTCAGCACAGACATTCCGGGGTTGCTCTGTGACTCAGCACGGACATTCCGAGGGGTGCTCTGTGACTCAGCACAGACATTTCGAGGGGGGGGTGCTCACGGACATTCCGAGGGGGGGTGCTCTGGGACTCGTAACAAACATTCCGAGAGGGGGGTGCTCTGTGACTCAGCATGGACATTCTGAGGGGGGGGGGTGCTCTGTGACTCAGCACGGACATTCCCTTATAAGGGGGACTAGGTGGAGGAGGAAAAGAAAAAAGGCAGGCGAGGGAGGGTGCTCTGTGACTCAGCATGGACATTCCGAGGGGGTTGCTCTGTGACTCAGCATGGACATTCCAAGGGGGGGGGTGCTCTGTGACTCAGCACAGACATTCCGAGGGGGTGCTCTGTAACTCAGCACGGACATTCGAAGGGGTGCTCTGTGACTCAGCACAGACATTCCGAGGGGTGCTCTGTGACTCAGCACGGACATTCCGAGGGGGGGGTGTTCTGTGACTCAGCACGGACATTCCGGGGGGGGGTGCTCTGTGACTCAGCACGGACTTTCCGAGGGGGGGGGGGTGCTTTGTGACTCAGCACGGACATTGCCTTGCAAGGGGTTGATTCTATTTCAAAAAGAAACTCCTCTTGTTTGATTTTGAAGACTAATCCTCCTGCCATTTCCTTTTGGACCCCTGACTTTTGTTTGCCTGCGATTTTTGTTTGTTCTACCCCTTGAAGGAGAATGCCTTGTTTGGGGATAACCTAGGTACATGAAATATCTTTTGTTTGAGAATCTGTGTAATAGAGGGTCCAAACACCATTTCAGAACTTAAAGGTGCACTCCCAAGGTTGGTTTTCAAATCATCAGAGAAGTCCTGATTATATAATTAAGTTTGCCATCTCAGTACAACAGAAGAAGCAGCACTTCTTCAGACTGTACATACACATTCAAGCACACCTCTCAAACCAGAGGCAAATAAGAAACAAATTTATTCATAGACGACCTGTGCTCTGTAGGTAAGGATCAGGAAAATCATCCAAACTGCACACCTCTCAAACCAGAGGCAAATAAGAAACAGATTCATTCATAGACGACCTGTGCTCTGTAGGTAAGGATCAGCAAAATCATCCAAACTGTAGGCACACTAATACGTTTTCAAAATAATCTCGCTAATTTAAAGATGGCGTCTAACACTTTTTTGTCTAGTTAAAAAAAGCCTTACCTTGAAACACAGAACATATTCATGCTTATGATCACTTATTTTGACTAAAAAGGAGCATTTTTAGTCAGACTGTAGAGGAAATATGAAGTTTTAAAAACCTGCAAATGTGATTAATGCATCTGGCAATATGCTGTTTCAGCCAGTACATCCTCCTTAGACATACTGATATAATTCCGGGACAGACTTGCTCCTTAATTAATGCTTTAACTGGCAAAGACGTATAAACATTTAGATTTACAAAAACAAATGCTTTATAATTGTTTACCAATTATACCCACCACTCACACACATCTATTAAAAGAGAACAGAATAAAACATGGAAAACAAAACAATTATGCTCAGTCGTATCATTCACAGAAATGCTGTCTTGTTTCTGTGAGCTCTAAAAGCAGCACCATTAACATACAGCCAATGTGATTACAAAAAAAAAAAATCTGAATGTTTATGCTGACTTCTACATATCACATGAATTTTAAAACATATTATTTTAGCTCCACATGGATTAAACATGCTTGGTTTTATTAAAAATGTGTGATTGCAAGCAAACAGATGTTGCACACTTCTTTTATCCTAGAAAAAAAGTGTTGAATATGAACTTCAACATTCTAAGGACTAGATTATTAGAAAGAAGCATCCTTTTGCCTTAAGATCCAACCATTTTTCCCTCTTTATCAGAGGGAGTTGGATTAGATGAGCCAAGAACTTTTTACCTGAGCACACAGCTGGGGAGACTGCAGCTGGGTCAGCAATCAAATGAGAAAACAGACCTATCATATCTGAGGAAATCCTATATCATTTTTCGGGAATGTTGGAATAGAAACTGGTGTCCTGAAGGCAGCTTTACAAACATCTTCTAAAGCTATTAAGAAGGGGGGATAGCCACAGAATTGGGCATCTCATCCTCTAGAAGGTCACATACTCTGGGGCAGTTGCAGACTACTCCCATGCAAAAACGTAACTAGACTGAGGAATCACCTTAAGAAAAGTGAAGACTTGTTTGGACATAAGCTCAAATTCACCTTCCAAAGTATCAGAGTGACTGGACTCAGTTTCATTTAGGAAAGCACCATTGTTTTATTTTTATTTTATTTATTTATTTATTTAACATTTGTTGACCGGGAATGTCCGACTAGGTTCCACAGAGCCTGTTTTCAGCGGAGGCCCGGGGAGAAACGCACCAGATGCATGTCTTTGGAATGTGGGAGGAAACCGGGGTACCCAGAGGAAACCCATGCAAACACAGGGAGAACATGCAAACTCCACACAGAAGGCACCCCAGCCGAGAATCGAACCGGAGAACCTCTTGCTGTGAGGCGACAACGTTAACCGTTGCATCCCATCAGATTCCTCCTCATTCTTCTGCAGGCAAGCACTGGAGCCATGTATGGGAACACAACTACTGGACTACGCCTAAAGGGTTTGCTTCTGCCATACCTGCGTAAAGTACTGTTCCATAGTGCCCAGCAAAGCTACACTTGAGGGAGATGGGTCAAAATGTAAGTGGTGTGCTGCTGAGCAGTGGCCCCGACAGAATCACTAACCACAGGCTGACGCATACTTTCATTTTGCTTTTTCTTTTTAGGTGCAAATGGATTTGATAGGTGTGGTTGGGGGGGGGGGGTACCACAGTTAAAAGCCATCAAGTCACGGGAGAGATCACCAACCAGAATGATAAACTGACAGTACTGGATAATATATCACAATAAGCACTTAAAAATTTCTAACAACAAGCATGTCCCCAGACAACTAATCTCTGCAAAACTATCCTACTATCACAAAAAGTTTAAAATGCGTTCAGAATTCTTTTACAACTGACAGAAGTTAAAGAGTTCCAGTACACAAAGACCAAAGCAACCAACGTGCTAAACCAGTGTTAAAATTAGCTTCACACACTTAAACCTTGTTAAACTGCCATAGAATAACATTTAGTAGTAATTTAAATTGTATTTCTTGTCAGAGAGTAAAATCTAAACAGTATATTCAAATAAATTAATTTGCTGTAAAACGATCCCATATTAAAAACACACAGTAGAGCTATACGTATTGTAAATAATTTATAAAAGCTGAAAAAAAAAAACAAGTTCTGCAACATTTTCATGTCAAAAGTTGAAAATAGAATAGAACACCAACAGCAAAGGCAGAAGTGATTAATTCATGTCTAACAGCACACGTGCACACTGCATTTCTGAGAGAAATACTGAAACTTTCCTCAGAAACAGTATATATATATTAAAAAAAAAAAAAAAAAAGCAAACATCTGTCAAAAATAGAAGCCAAATAAGCACCACTGCGGTGGTGGTGCTGTGGTAGCATTGTCGCCTCACAGTAAGACGTTGTCCTGTTCGATTCTCAGATAGAGCGTCTTCTGTGTGGAGACGTGCGTGAATGGGCGTACCTTCGTTGAAGGTTGTGCGTCAGGGCGGTCAACTCGACACGTAAAAATCTACTGCCAATCATTAGCAGACCGGAGTTCCGCTGTGGCGACCCCTAACTGGGAAAAGCCGAAAGACACAACAACAAGCAGAAAGTCACACAGAAACTACAGTAAACACCAGCAGAAATAAGATATTAAATAGATGTATGTTTTTTTTTTTACACAAATGTAAAAACAGAAAAGAGAATCATAAATATAATAATAAAACAAGAGGAAGTGGGTCTACATATGGTGCTTATCTGAGCAATATGCCATACAAATCAGCACTATATCCTGTGAAAGGTCAGAGGACTTTCCTCTTTTGATGGCAGAAAAAAACCTGAAAACTCACTTTCTGCGATAGCTGAAAGCTTCCCTCTCAATCTATGCTCAGCCAATCAGCTGTCACTGGAACAGAAAAGGAGGGGAATCTGAGCTTTTCAAAGATTGACAGTACTGGGTTACCTTGGCAGGTAACTCAAAATGCCACTGAGGCAGTGGTAATGATGAACATCAACAGAAAAACAGAGAGTTGGCAGGTCCCATTCATAAGGCATGACAGTAACAATCAGCACACCGATCTAGAGGACATCAACAGCAGACAAGAGGAGTATTTCAAGAAGCTTCTGAAAGCAGAAAACCACAGAGAAGCTTTACTGCTTCATGCCAAGCCTAAGGTGAAAGAAAAGGTGAAGCCATCACTGAGGTATATATGCATCAGCAGAAAAAGTCAGGGGAAAGCTCAAGGCTCAGATGAAGTCACAGCAGAAATTATCAAGATGTTGGAAAATGGTTCCAAAGGGTACTTATGGAGAGACAGGAATATTCCAGATAACCAGACGGTAACCATTCTACCTGCATTCAAGAACAACTGCAGGCAGTGCACAGACTTCAAACTCCTGTCACACAGCATCACAGTGCTGGAGAGGGTGACTGATAAATGATCAGAAAAAGATGTATAAAGTAAGATGGGAAACAGTTTAGATTCAGATCAGGATGTAGTATAACTGATTCAATGTCTGGAATGAGACAACGAAGAAGGTAGAGAGGAGTCCAACTTGGAGATTTTAGACATGGAGAAAGCATATGACAAGATACCTAGAAAGTTGGTTTGGGCAGTACTGTGACGGTTCGTGGTCCTGGAATAATTGTTAGCATTAGTGCAAGACTCAGTTGCATATATGAACAGTGTTCAGATACAAAGAGGCATTCCCAGTGGGAGTGGATGTGCATCAGGGCTCAGCTCTGAGCTCATACTGGTGAAGGATTAAATCAGCAAACAGGCTGGAGGGAACAGATGAGCAAAAATGCTGCATGCAGGTAATGTGTCACGACAAGTAGACTCTGAACAGGGACTTCAGAAAATGTTAGGGGACTGGAATGCAGAATTAAAGGTATGTGGGATGAAACAGAGTACAGACAAGACAGTGGTCATAGCAGCAAATGAGTAACGCAGATGAAGCTGAAAACTGAGATGAAAGAGAAAACAGCGGGTTAACAACTTCAAGTATATGGGAGGTGTGGCTGAGGTGAAGGAAAAATTTGAATGAGAATCTCAGAGCAAAAACCACAGGTGCTGGTAGCCAAGTGACACAAAATGTCAGGGATACTGAGTGACAAAAGAATGCCAACGAAAAAAAGTAAGGTGCACAAAACAGTGGTACGACCAGTGCTACTGTCTGGTACAGAAACCTGGACAATGAAGGAGAACAGCTGAGAAATCGTAAGGTGACTGAGATGGAGTGTCTGAAACAAGTAATAGAAGGCTCCCTACGGAAATGTTGCCACTCGAAATGCCAAGTGCCAATGAGCTGGAAAAAAAGACCAAAAACCCACAGAAGAGTGGATCTCAAAAATTGCTCTTTTCCTTAAAACTTCTTTTTGCAGGGGGGCAAGCCGCCCTGCAACCCCCCGATGTGGTTGGCAAGTTCCTACCCCCTGAACTCTAGCAGATCCCAACATTTCAAATAGTTACTGTAACAAGATGCACATTTGGGGGAGATAAGGACATCAGAGCTGAAGCCAAAATAGCGTCAACTACAGAGAAGGTCAAGGAAATGAAGTGTCAAACAGGCATAAAGCAGAAGACAGGGGGGTAAAGCAGTTTGGGGAAAGAGATGGGAATGTCCAATCAAAAGAGGGAAGGACTGATGAGAGAAGACCTGCAACAGTTGGGCACAGCTGTTGAAGAAAGGCGTGGCACTGAACTGAGAGAAGTGGAGAACATTATAGGTTCATAGGTAGGTACTAGGCTATCTGCCCGAGGGCATTTATAAGCCTAGCCAGAGTGTGTCGGCTTTTGCCGCCCCATTGATTAATTAACAGATCCTCTGTCAAGAAGAGCCAATGAAGTGGATCCCAGGGGTGTATTTTCTGTTACCCATCCACTCGTCAAGGTTTCTCTTGAAGAGTGTTAGTGAGGGACTCTGCCTGATGTAATTTGGAATTTTGTTCCAAAGCATGGGGAGTCTCTGTGACAGGAATCTATCCCTCCAGCATGTTCTGTTTATTGTTGTGGCGAGGTTTAGCTCACTAGAGAGTGTGTGGCTCGCAGTGACTTGGATTTCTTTAGGTGGAGCATGTCCATCAATTCTGAGTTGGACATGGCTTTGTAAGTCAGGCAGAGATCACCTTTGAGTAAGCGATATGCCACTGAGTACAGCTGGAGTTTTTTCAGTCGGGCTGCATAGGACATATGTTTGAGACCAGTAATCCTCTTGGTGAGGTACTTTTGTGGTCTTTCCAG
The DNA here is from genome assembly GCF_019279795.1 of Protopterus annectens. Classification (NCBI taxonomy): domain Eukaryota; kingdom Metazoa; phylum Chordata; order Ceratodontiformes; family Protopteridae; genus Protopterus; species Protopterus annectens. The sequence goes on from NC_056733.1 coordinate 913,741,448, forward strand.
CTGTTGGAAGTGTCTTGTGAGGTACATCCCAAATGGGGCATTGTACTCTATGATGGGTCTAATGAGTGATGAGTAGAGGGGCACTACAATCTCTATTTCTAGATGCGAACCCTTTAGTAATTAGATGGCCCACATAGAAGGATTTCCTAACTACTTTGGCAATATGATTGTCAAAGGAGAGATTACTATCTACCTGGGTCCCTAGTTCTCTTATTACCTCTTCTGTATTAAGGGGGCTGCCACTTATGTGGTAATTTGTGGGTGTTTTGTTTTTCCCAAACGGGATGACTATGCATTTTTTGGCATTTAGCTTGAGGCCATGACTTTGACACCAGGTGTCCGTCTCAGTAAGGCCCTTTTGGAGAATGTCCGTGTCAGATGGAGAGTCAATTATGGCTCCCAGTTTACAGTAATCGGCGAACTTGGTTAGCCATAGTCCTCCTGTGTTTGCCTGTACTTCTGAGAAGTATATGCCTAACAGTAGGAGTCCCAGGACCAAGCCTTGCAGGACACCACTTGTGAGTGATTTAGAGACGGACCTGGAGCCCGCTATTCTTACCGTGTGAGTTCTGTCTGTAAGCCAGTTGGCAAACCATCTCGTGATGTAGGGGTTTATGTTCAGGCTGGTGAGTTTTTCTGTAATACCTGAGTGGGAATGGTGTTGAAAGCCTTGGCGAGGTCAAGGTAGGCTGTGTGAACCACCTTTCCCTTGTCTATGGCCTTGGTGACTGTCTCGAAGAAGTCAACCAGGTTTAGTAGGCATGATCTACCCTTAACAAAGCCGAACTGGATCGGGTCAAGTGTTTGGAGGTTCCCAGTGTCTTTGTTAATGAGTTCCATGATGATGCGCTCCATAGCCTTGCAGACCAGGCTAGTCAGGTTTATGGGGCGATAGTTACCAGGGTAAGTTGTGGCCCCTCCTTTGTGGAGAGGAATAACCATTGCTGTGTGCCATTCTATGGGCACGTAGCCTGTGGAGAGGCTGAGGTTGAACAGTGTGTTTAGGTGGGGGGGGGGGGTTAGTTTGTTCTGTAGTTTGTGCAAGACGCAGCCTGGGACACCATCTGGTCCCACTGACGCTGTGTTTTTGGCTTTTGAAAGGGCTGTTTTCACGTGTGCGTCTGTGATTTTTGGGACACTACACTTTTCCGGTATTGTTATGGGCCCTTTTGGAGGTGAGAGGGGGGTGAAGTTTGCACTGAATCTATCTGCCAGGATGTTGGCAATATCAGTAAGTTCAGTATATTTTGTGCTATTTTGCACAAGTTCAGTGCATATCTGCGAGTTGCCACTTAGATTCTTAACATAGCTAAAGAAAGCTTTGTGGTTATCTTTTGAATCCTTGGCTATTTTTCTTTCTAAGTTAGCCTTGGATGATTTGATGAGGGACCTCAGTTTCTTACTGATACTGATCAGGGATGTCTTTCCTTCTTGGGATTTGCTTTTTTTCTGAACTAGTTTCCTCCTTCTATTGTATAGCCCGTTTATTGCAGTGGTCCATCAAACTGGTTTCTTTCTCTTAGAGGAGTGACTGTTGGTTTTGCTAGGGATGGCACGATCCATGCATCCTTGTAGGTGCTCACAGAGTGCATTTGTAAAGGTTTCTGCATCTTGGGCAGCGTTATCCTTTAGTGTGGGGGCTGTGAAACTTACCACCTCTTTCTTAAGTATGGTGAAGTTTGCTTTAGAAATTTTTTTACTGTGGTTTTCTTAGTTGCGGGTGGTGGTGGGGTGTGGACATCCACAGTGATTAGTTTATGGTCTGATCTAACCAGTGACGGGTTGACCTCCAGTGTGGAACACCTGTCGCCCATGTTGGTGATGACAAGGTCCACTATGTTTTCACTTCTGGTAGGGGAGTTTACCAGCTGATCCAGGGCAGTTGAGTTGATGAATTCCAGGAAGCACTGGGCCTGGGAATTTGTACTCGAGTAGTTTTTCCAGTGAATGGTTGGGTAATTGAAATCACCCAATATCAGGATGTTTGGTAGGACTTTAATGTTTTCTAGTGTCTCCAGAAAGGTGGAGTGGTGGTCCTGGGTCATGGAGGGTGATCTGTAGCAAGCCACAAATTGCATTGCAGATTTGCCCGATGTTAGTTGTACATGGATGATCTCAGAGGTATCATGCTGTGCCACTAACCTGGAGGTGTAGGTATCCTTGATGCTTGTAAACAGTAAAACAATAGTTAAAGGATTTTAGACAATAAGCGTAACAACATTACTGACAACGTCCTGACCCTTGTAAAGATAGAAGAAAGTGTTCGATAATTTTGGTTTACTATTACCTTGAAGTGCACTTTGTTGATTATGCACTTCACCAAACCTATTGTCAAAAGTGAAAATGTTTTTATGCCCCGGTTTAAACCATGTTAATATTGATGGTTTGAAATTCTCTGTTATGGAAATGTGACCGTTGGAGTTCATGTGCCATCCAGTGTTCGGGGATGCAGGTTTGCTACATCTACTTTTGATCATTAGCCCCTTTGAAACTGTACTCCGATGTATCACCAGTCGACGAAGTGCATTTCAAGGTGATAGTAAACTGATAATTTTTTATGGTATTTGTTTACTGGGACTGTCCAACTAGGTAGACAAGCTGCACCTCTGCAGACGAGAGTCTGGGAAAAACACTCCATAATAAAACTAGTAAACAGTAAAACAATAGTTAAAATATTTTAGACAATAAGCATAACTACATTTTAGGTCAATATAAGTTAGTCACATTTTGATAAAGATTTTTTTACACCTGATATGGAAATATTACCTAGCTGAATAAAATGTCTGTGTTACATGTGAGGACAAGAAAATGATAACAGATTATTTATGACTCACATACAGTGCAATTTGTTGCAAAGCTTTATTGCAGAAAAATCTTTGTAAATTGTGAGGTTGACAATGTGTATTAAGTTCTTTGAAGTACAAAATGCAGTAGAGCAGACTGCGGTCATCCATCGTTCTCTGAAGTACAAAATGCAGTAGAGCAGACTGCGGTCATCCATCGTTCTTTGAAGTACAGAATGCAGTAGAGCAGACTGCGGTCATCCATCGTTCTTTGAAGTACAAAATGCAGTAGAGCAGACTGCGGTCATCCATCGTTCTCTGAAGTACAAAATGCAGTAGAGCAGACTGCGGTCATCCATCGTTCTTTGAAGTACAAAATGCAGTAGAGCAGACTGCGGTCATCCATCGTTCTTTGAAGTACAGAATGCAGTAGAGCAGACTGCGGTCATCCATCGTTCTTTGAAGTACAAAATGCAGTAGAGCAGACTGCGGTCATCCATCGTTCTTTGAAGTACAAAATGCAGTAGAGCAGACTGCGGTCATCCATCGTTCTTTGAAGTACAAAATGCAGTAGAGCAGACTGCGGTCATCCATCGTTCTTTGAAGTACAAAATGCAGTAGAGCAGACTGCGATCATCCATCCATCCATCCATCCACAACCCCTTTTCCCCATTTTTGCACATGGGGTCGGAGTGTCACTTCAACAGTGACAGTCATCTACAGCCAAGGTTTACATCGCCAGGTGGCCAGCCCTGCCGCAGTAGTTCATGCACACTCACACATGTGGGAAATTTACAGTATCCAGTCCACCTACTAGATGTCTTTGAAATGTGGGAGGAAAACAAAACACTGGCAGAAAAAAACATGCAAACATAGGGAGGACATGCAGACTCTGCACAGAAGGCACCCCAGCCCAGAATCAATCCAGGGAACCTCTTGCTGTGAAGTGACAATGCTATCCACTGCACCACTGTGCCACCCTACCAGACTGTGGTTATACCAGGAGGAATGTGGGAGCCATTTAGTGAGTAGATAGGCTATACAGAGACTAGAGTGGCCCAAGTAGAAAAGTTGAGAGAGGCAGCATTTAAGTTATCCTATGAAAGGTGCAACAGTGCAGCTATGTATTTTCTAGGTGATCCTTTACATGAGTTTTAAAGACTTGCTATTTGCCAATTTTCTAGGGCAGAGAGAGAGGTATGAATTTCAGGATGCACACCTGGCACCCCCCCCACTTACATATAACAACTCAGATATTACCTTACCTTGAAGAAAAAGAAAAGGGAATATTCTGAGAAATGGCATCTACGACAGTATATTTAAGTCCATACTTTCAGCTACTCTGTATCTGTATTTTGGGACTCGCTGTAGTGGGTCCTGACATTCCAAATGGTTACCCCACTTCTTCCTCTTTAGAGTATGTCTTTCTTCCAAGAGAACACAGAACTCTTTTACTGGTACTTGTATTATCAATGATCATCTGTAACAATTCCTGATGTGGCATCCTCTGAATCTTCAAAGTCATTTATTATGCCAGCCCATCTGCAAAGAGATAGGCTGTCCCTCTATGCCAGGGCTGATCTGCATCAGCCTGGTAATGTCGGATGCACGAGGGACGCAGGGGCTACTGACTTGAATGGCCAACAGTCAGTCTGCCACTGTAGGAGGAGGGAAGAGAGACAGTTCACTGTTTTAACACTCCCAGAGAAAGAGAGAGACAATAAGGCAATGAGTTACAAGGGGACAACAGAGTCCTTGTGCTGCATACACAAGGACATGTACTCATGTATGGCGAATCACTGCATGCCAAACACCAACAGGAAGCAGGTTCACAAAGAAAAACAGCAGCCGAGTCACAAAATAACAGCTGTGCCACATGCACTTCTCTAATCCAGTGCAAGGGTAACCCCCTCCCACTGTGAGGAAGGCACAGCCGAACAACACTGTACAAGCAGGATGACGAGGAGGTGTAGCTACTGATAGGAATAGAACACTGTACAAGCAAGATGATGTGGAGGTGCACTACTGATAGGAATAGAACACTGTACAAGCAGGATGACGTGGAGGTGTAGCTACTGATAGGAATAGAACACTGTACAAGCAGGATGACGTGAAGGTGTAGCTACTGATAGGAATAGAACACTGTACAAGCAGGATGACGTGGAGGTGTAGCTACTGATAGAAATAGAACACTGTACAAGCAGGATGACGTGGAGGTGTCGCTACTGATAGGAATAGAACAATGTACAAGCAGGATGACGTGGAGGTGTCGCTACTGATAGGAACAGAACAATGTACAAGAAGGATGACATGGAGGTGTCGCTACTGATAGGAATAGAACACTGTACAAGCAGGATGACGTGGAGGTGTAGCTACTGATAGGAATAGAACACTGTACAAACAGGATGACGTGGAGGTGTCGCTACTGATAGGAATAGAACACTGTACAAGCAGGATGACGTGGAGGTGTAGCTACTGATAGAAATAGAATACTGTACAAGCAGGATGACGTGGAGGTGTAGCTACTGATAGGAATAGAAAGTACAGTTTTGTACCTACCATAAATGTAGATGTTCGAGTGTTCACCCTGCTGCAGTCATCACACTTGGGGTTATCCTGTCGTTAGGCGGTCCCGCAGTCGGCCAGAATTCCAAAGTCTTGGTTCGGCGTCGGTTGCTGTCGCCTCCTCCCTGACGTCAGTGCGCCAGGGGTATATATAATGCAACCGACGCCATTTTCTTCAGTTTTTCTTGCCCCAGATGTCAGATGCCCCCAAAAAGGTGGTCAGAATTAGTACCAAATGGAGTAACCACTGCACAAACACAAAATCCCTTCAGCTATAAGCAAATACATCAGTAAGGCATAGAAGAGATTTAGCCAGTAGAAAAGAGGGGATGGAGGGAGGGTAACCTGGACTGCAGCAGGGTAAACACTCGAACATCTACATTTATGGTAGGTACAAAACTGTACTATGTTCATCGTGTTACCCTGCTGCAGTCATCACACTTGGGTTGAATCCCAAAGCTAAGGTAGGGGGTGGTATCATAGCGGGTTAGTGGAGGCAATAAGGCCCTGCAGAACTGCAGTGGCAAAGCCCGCCCTAGAGTAAAGAGGTAAGTGATAGTGTTTGGTAAATGTGTGTACTGAACTCCAAGTTGTAGCTTCTAAAATTTCCTTGGTTTGAACCCCCCTGAGAAAGGCTGTAGAGGTAGCTGTTGCCCTGGTAGAGTGGGATCTAATGGTAGCAGGAACTGGTTTCCCATCATGAGTATAGCAGAAACGTATGCAATGACCTATCCATTTAGAAATGGTTTGCTTTGATATAGCCTTCCCTTGAGAAGCTGTAGCATAGGATACAAAGAGCTGGTCAGATTTTCTGAAAGCCTTAGTTTTGTCCAAGTAGTAACGAAGCTGCCTGTGAATGTCCAAGGAATGCTGGAGTCTCTCACCTTTGTTCTGTGGATTGGGGAAGAAGGTGGGTAAGTGGATGGTTTGATTTAAAGCTACACTGGAAACCACCTTAGGCATAGAGGAAGGATTAGTTCGTAGAGAAACTCTGTCTTGATGAAAAATGAGGAAAGGTTCCACTGCCATTAGTGCCTGTAGCTCTGAGACTCTTCTAGCTGAAGTTATTGCTAGGAGCAGGGCAGTCTTCCATGATAGGAACTGAAGATCTGCAGAGACAGCTGGTTCAAAGGGAGGTAGTGTTAGTTTTTCCAGAACAAAGTTGAGGTCCCATGTTGGTGTAGGAGCTCTCCTGGGTGGTCTAATGTTTTTTGCCCCTCTGAGGAACTGCCTTAGAAGAGGATGTGAAAATAAAGGTGGATCCGTGTTGTAATGAGCTGAAATAGCTGAAGCATGGATTTTAATTGAGGAAAAGGAAAGTCCTTTGTGCAACATCTCAGCTAAATACTGTAGAATGTGAGGCATGTGAGGCCGAATTGTGTCTTGGCCTTTAGCTTGGTTCCAGGCACAAAACCTTTTCCATTTGTCCGAATAAGCCTTCCTGGTGCTTGACCTCCTGGCTTCCAGAATAACATCCAGAACTGCTTGTGAAAGAGGAGCTGATTGGATGTTTAGTTGATTTGCCATGCAGCCAGATTTAAAGTTTTGAGCTGGCTGTGAAGAATCGGATTGTTTTGTTGTGAGCAAATGGGGTATTTGAGGCAATATCCATGGTGGGCTGTGGGCCATATTTTTCAATAGCGGATACCAGTGCTAGCGTGGCCAGTCTGGGGCTATGAGAATCAGTCATGGTCTCTCCTTTTTGACTTTCAAAAGAACCTTTGTGAGGAGAGGCAATGGAGGAAAGGCATATACTGTCAGGTTTTTCCAACTGAAAGAGAGAGCATCCACTTTCCAAGCTTGATGGTGAAATGTCCTTGTACAACATTTTGTCAGTTGATAGTTTTGAGGACTGGCAAACAGGTCTATGTCTGGAAGGCCCCATTTTTGAGTTATCATTGTAAATATTTGTGGATCTAGTTTCCACTCGTGGGGATCTTTGATGTTTCTGCTGAGGTCGTCTGCCAATGTGTTCTTCTGTCCTGGCAGGAATTGAGCTTGTAACTGGACTTGGTAGGCCAGAGCTGTGTTCCATAAGATCACTGCTTGCCTGCATAGAGGGTAGGAATATGTATCCCCTTGCTTGTTTATGTATCACATTACTGTGGTGTTGTCCGTCTTTATTGCAAGTTGTCCTGGATGTAATAGATCCTTGAAGGCTGTCGGAGCTTTCTGTACAGCTAGCATCTCTTTTTGATTTATGTGCAGATGTCTTTGATCTGCGGTCCATAGGCCTTGAATGCATTGTCCTGCCATGTGTGCCCCCCCAGGCGTAGTCTGAAGCATCTGTTGTGATTGTTTGCCGGGCCGGGGGCAAGGTGAAAGGCTGACCCTTGTTGAGGTGACATGCCTGTGACCACCATAGAAATTCCTGTTGTAGGCAGGGAATGAGAGATATCATTGTGTCCACGCTGTGGCTGTGTTGAGACCATACGCTTTTTAGGTACCATTGTAATTTCCTCATATGCAGCTTTGAAAATGGTATTATTAGTATGCAAGATGCTATGAAGCCCAAAGCCTGCAGAATTTTTCTTGCAGTTAATTGGGTCTTTGTTGCCATTTTCTTGAAATATTCAGTCAGTTGTAGTCGCTTGCCTGGCGTAAGATACGCCTTCTGGGCCGTTGTATTTAAGCTGGCACCCAGGAATGTCATTTTTTGTGAGGGTACTAGTTTTGACTTCTTTTCGTTTACTGTGTACCCCAGGCAGTTTAGATGTTTTACACAGGCCAGATGATGTAAGAGAATGTCTTTGCTTTCTGCTTGGATGAGGCAGTCGTCCAGGTATGGATATATTTGAATTCCTCTTTGTCTGCAGTATGCAATTACTGGTGCCAGGCATTTTGTGAAAACTCTGGGCGCAGTAGATAAGCCAAAGGGCAGTGCAGAGAATTGGTAATGGGTTGAACCTGCAATGAAATGGAGGTATCTTCTGCAACTTTGTCTGATAGGGACATGCAGGTATGCCTCCATGAGGTCCAACGTTACTAGCCATGCTTCCTTGCCCAACATGGGAAGTAGCTGCTGTAGTGTTAGCATCTTGAATTTGGGTACTTGTAAGTAAGTGTTTAGAATTGAAAGGTCCAGAATTGGTCTCCAGGCATTGTCCTTTCTGGGCACTAGAAAGAGTCTTGAGTAAAATCCTTGGCCTTGCTCTCGAGTCGGTACCAGTTGAATGGCTCTCATGTCCATGAGAGCTGTAATTTGTTTTTGTGCCTCTGCCCATTGATTTTGTGGCAGGTTTGGCATTCCTCTTTTCATTGGCAAGGTGTGAAAGTGGAATCTGTATCCTCGTAAAATTATGTCTAGGACCCATTTGTCCTTTGTGACAATGTGCCAGTTGTCTGCAAAAAGTGCGAGTTTTCCCCCCAAAGGGGCTGCCAAGAGAGTATTGCTTGGCCAGATGAGGTGCAAGTCATTGAGTTTGCCTTCTGGTGGATTGAGATCTGTCTTCTCCTACCTTCTGTGTTGTAGTGCCCCATTAGCGTGGTTTATACTGGGCTTGTGGTTGTCCTCTGCCCCTTGGGCGTCTGTATTTACCCCTCTGTGGTCTGTCAGTGGCTGAAAAGGACCAATTTTTTGTTGGCCAGTTTCTGCTGAAGCGAGGGGGTTGTACTTGTAGGAAATCTTTGACTGTCTGCACAGATTTTGCCTTATCTTCCATTTTCTTTAAAACTTCTTCTGCTTTAACTCCAAGAAGAACATCCTGCTGTAAGGGAGCACCTAGTAGTTTTGCTTTAACATGATCAGGAAGAGTTTGTTCCTTTAACCAAGCATGCCTACGTATAACAGACCCAGTGACAGCTGCTCTGCAGGAGGCCTCCAAAGAATCAAACCCACATTGTAAGGTATGTTTGCCCACCTGCTCAGTGGCGTGCAACAGATCCTGTACTTCTTTCAATTCAAATTGTTGAGGGAGAGTGGTTATTCTTTGCTTTAACTGAGGGATTAGAAATTGCTGATACTAAAGCATGTGAAATTGACAATTCAGTGCCCTCATAGCTAGTGTGGCTGAGGTGTAAACCTTTTTCCCCCCACCTGTCTAGTGCTCTGGAATCCCTCTCAGAAGGTACTGGGTTTTAAGCCATAGAAGCCTTAGCCCCCTTGGGACCCTGGGAGATGGTCTCTGGGTCAACAACAGGGCTTTTGTAAAGAAATTTGTGGGAACCAGGCACTCTGTAGTATCTGTCAGGCTTAGCCGGAGCAGGAGGTAGAGAGTCTGGGTTGAAACTGGATTCTAAACAGACATCATCCACAATGTCCAAAACTGGTGGGATGGCAAGTGGTCTGTGTTGGGGGAGTAAAATAAACTCTCTGAGCCTTTTCTTTGAATCAGAGTAGTCCTGATCTTCCCAGTGAAAATGTTCCCTCATAGTGTGTAAAGTTTCCCCAAAGGAGTTGTCTTCAGGAGGAGAAGCTGAGGGAATAGAGTCCTCAGCATCAGAATCTTCATAAGGAGAGAAGGAGTAGTCTTGGTCCTCAGAGGAGTCTGAAGAAATGGACATTTGCTCAGAGGATGCAAATTCTTCCTCTTGTCAAGGCCTTTTGTCAGGAGGGAGCTGGGAACCCCTGATTAAATAAATCAAATCTTCAGGCATTTTGAGCATCTGTTTCTTAGGCATGGGGCCTTGAACAGGAGACTGAAGTGCAGTCCTTTTAGATTTAGGAGTCTTCGACTTAGAAAACGTTTTAATGGTTAGAGACATCGGTCTGAAAACGCCTTCAGAAACTGATGGCGTTTCTGTAGCACCGATGTCTTGTGAAGCAAAGTCGTCGGAAGGGCCTGACGTAAAAGGCTGCGTCAGCCTGGTACATTCCGTCAAAATTTCCGTAGCGGTCTCAGGTTCCAGATCTGCGGTAGTCAGGGGCTGCGTCGGAGCCTCACTGAGGACCGGAGACCGGATCTGCAGAGGCCTCGGAATCTGGTTTAGGCCTGGGCTGTCTGTCCTTATCCCTGCGTTCTTTGTGCACGCCAGTAGTCGGTTGCTCCGAAGGCATGGTGTAGTTAAATTTCCTACCAAAGTAGTGGCGTGCGAAATCAAAGCGTCTTTTAATAGTACGCTTATTAAACCTAGCACAAAACCGACAAGAAGTGACGTCGTGGTCTGGGCCTAGGCAAGGTATGCAATAAGAATGAAAATCCTTATGAGGTATTTGCTTCCCACAAGAAATGCAATTGTTAACTTTTTCCGACATCGATCTGAGGCAAGAAAAGTTTCCCCAATGGGGTACTTAACTTTATAGAAGACTTTGGTCTGAAATTCGAATTCAAAAATCTCAGGAGTCGGCCGACCGGCACTTGCGAACTGGTTCTGCTTCGGGGCACCGCGCGGCAAGAAAGACTGAAGAAAATGACGTCGGTTGCATTATATATACCCCTGGCGCACTGACGTCAGGGAGGAGGCGACAGCAACCGACGCCGGACCAAGACTTTGGAATTCTGGCCGACTGCAGGACCGCCTGTCGACAGGATAACCCCAAGTGTGATGACTGCAGCAGGGTAACACGATGAATATCACTGTACAAGCAGGATGACGTGGAGGTGTCGCTACTGATAGGAATAGAACAATGTACAAGCAGGATGACGTGGAGGTGTAGCTACTTATAGGAATAGAACAATGTACAAGCAGGATGACGTGGAGGTGTAGCTACTGATAGGAATAGAACAATGTACAAGCAGGATGACGTGGAGGTGTCGCTACTGACAGGAATAGAACAATGTACAAGCAAGATGACGTGGAGTTGTCACTACTGATAGGAATAGAACAATGTACAAGCAGGATGACGTGGAGGTGTAGCTACTGATAGGAATAGAACACTGTACACGCAGGATGACGTGGAGGTGTCGCTACTGATAGGAATAGAACAATGTACAAGCAGGATGACGTGGAGGTGTAGCTACTGATAGGAATAGAACAATGTACAAGCAGGATGACGTGGAGGTGTAGCTACTGATAGGAATAGAACAATGTACAAGCAGGATGACATGGAGGTGTCGCTACTGACAGGAATAGAACAATGTAGAAGCAAGATGACGTGGAGTTGTTACTACTGATAGGAATAGAACAATGTACAAGCAGGATGACGTGGAGGTGTAGCTACTGATAGGAACAGAACACTGTACAAGCAGGATGACGTGGAGGTGTAGCTACTGATAGGAATAGAACAATGTACAAGCAGGATGACGTGGAGGTGTAGCTACTGATAGGAATAGAACAATGTACAAGCAGGATGACGTGGAGGTGTAGCTACTGATAGGAATAGAACAATGTACAAGCAGGATGACGTGGAGGTGTAGCTACTGATAGGAATAGAACACTGTACAAGCAGGATGACGTGGAGGTGTAGCTACTGATAGGAATAGAACACTGTACAAGCAGGATGACGTGGAGGTGTAGCTACTGATAGGAATAGAACACTGTACAAGCAGGATGACGTGGAGGTGTAGCTACTGATAGGAATAGAACACTGTACAAGCAGGATGACGTGGAGGTGTAGCTACTGATAGGAATAGAACACTGTACAAGCAGGATGACGTGGAGGTGTAGCTACTGATAGGAATAGAACACTGTACAAGCAGGATGACGTGGAGGTGTAGCTACTGATAGGAACAGAACACTGTACAAGCAGGATGACGTGGAGGTGTAGCTACTGATAGGAACAGAACACTGTACAAACAGGATGACGTGGAGGTGTCACTACTGATAGGAATAGAACACTGTACAAGCAGGATGACGTGGAGGTGTAGCTACTGATAGGAAAAGAACACTGTACAAGCAGGATGACGTGGAGGTGTCGCTACTGATAGGAATAGAACAATGTACAAGCAGGATGACGTGGAGGTGTCACTACTGATAGGAATAGAACACTGTACAAGCAGGATGACGTGGAGGTGTAGCTACTGATAGGAAAAGAACACTGTACAAGCAGGATGACGTGGAGGTGTCGCTACTGATAGGAATAGAACAATGTACAAGAAGGATGACGTGGAGGTGTCGCTACTGATAGGAATAGAACAATGTACAAGCAGGATGACGTGAAGGTGTAGCTACTGATAGGAATAGAACAGTGTACAAGCAGGATGACGTGGAGGTGTAGCTACTGATAGGAACAGAACACTGTACAAGCAGGATGATGTGGAGGTGTAGCTACTGATAGGAATAGAACACTGTACAAGCAGGATGACGTGGAGGTGTCACTACTGATAGGAATAGAACAATGTACAAGCAGGATGACGTGGAGGTGTCGCTACTGACAGGAATAGAACAATGTACAAGCAAGATGACGTGAAGGTGTAGCTACTGATAGGAACAGAACAATGTACAAGCAGGATGACGTGGAGGTGTAGCTACCAATAGGAATAGAACACTGTAGAAGCAGGATGACGTGGAGGTGTAGCTACTGATAAGGATAGAACACTGTAGAAGCAGGATGACGTGGAGGTGTAGCTACTGAAGTGAATGGGGTCAGGAAAGAGTGTGCTGCCTGTTGCAACATAAAAGTAACATATGGACAAATGGCTACAAACTTGCTGATAGAGAGGCAAATCATGCTGTTACAGCCATTAGCTGTACATTGCCTGGATATCGAACAAAACAGCACACTGCTTCCTAGCCCCATTCACTTCAATTTAATGTGCTATCATGTGACATGTGACCTATTTGCATGTTAGTTGTGAATTTGGGCAGTGCTGAAAGCCACTGTGGTTAAGGACTGTACAGCTGCAAACTACCGGGTTGAATTAAAAAGCAGCTGTGCAGGTGCAGTTCTGACTTTTCACTAAACATCTGGCTACAGCTATGTTTAACAAAGGGTAATATTACCATAAGGCAGTGTGTGTCACTCAAATGTACTGCTAGAATGCTGGAATGGTCCTTTAAAAATGGTTCTGGAGTTTTAAATATGCCAACAGTGAGTTTTTCATTTCTACAGTCCTCTCAAAACACTTAATATTTCAGCACAACTATTTTTTTTAACAACTACCAAACAATAAAATTATATGTGGACTGAAGAGACATTCAGCAGAAGTCCCCATTTTAAATATGGCCATTTTCTATTGTTACCATTCCTGTTAATATTAATAGGGTTACTGATAAATTAATTTTGTTTGTGTCTTTCAGCTTTTCCCGGTTAGGGGTCACCACAGCAGAACTCCGGCCCGCTAATGATTGGTAGTGGATTTTTACGTACCGAGTTACCAGCCCTGACACACAACCTTCAACGAAGGCATGCCCCATTCACGTATGCCTCCACACAGAAGACGCTCTAGCTGAGAATCGAATGGGACAACGTCTTGCTATGAGGTGACAACGCTACCGCAGCACCACCACCGCAGTATTACTGATAAATGAATGTTGTGTCGATTTACAATATCAAACATTTGTATTCACAGTAACAAATCAAAGCTAACATGATCACAACTGAAACCATTACAAAACTAAAGGTAGCATGTTTTACCCTCACATCATAACCTCTAATAATATATTAACGTAGAAATTACCCAGTCTTGGGAGTGAGTGGAAGATTCCTTATAGGTTCATAGGTTCATACTAGGCTATCTGCCCTAGGGCATTTATAAGCCTAGCCAGAGTGTGTGTGGCTTTCACCACCCCTTAGGATGAGAATACTATACCCATTAGTTTGCTGTGCCTCTGTCCAGCAGTGACACAGAGATGATTCCCGGGGTAAACCTACGATCTCCCATCCACTCGTCAAGATTTCTCTTGAACAGAGTCAGTGAGGGGCTCTGCCTCACATAGACTGGGATTCTGTTCCATAGTGTAGGGAGTCTCTGGGTGATGAATCTGTCCTATTTATATCCGTGTTGAGGTTTAAGTCTCTTGCTCTCGTGGCTCTGGTGGATTTGGATTTTTTGAGGTGGAGCATGTCCATTAATTCCGGGTTGGACATGGCCTTGTATGTCAGGCACAGATCACCTCTGAGCAGACGGTATGCGACTGAATAGAGCTGGAGTTTCTTCAGTCGGGCATCGTATGACATATGTTTGAGCCCCTTTATCCTTTTGGTGAGGAACTTCTGGGGTCTTTCCAACTGCTGCAGGTGTCGGGTAAGGTACATTCCGAATGGGGCGTTGTACTCAATCATTGGTCTGATAAGTGAAGAGTACAGGGGTACAATGACCTCTCCTGATCTGGATGTCAATCCCTTCATGATCAGGTGGGCAATGTAGAAGGTCTTCCGAACCACTTTGGCAATGTGAGTGTCAAAAGAGAGGTTACTGTCAACTTGGGTCCCCAGGTCCCTGATAACTTCTTCCGTGTTTAATGGATTACCACCTATGTGGTAATTAGGGGTTACCTTGTTTTTCCCAAAGGGTATGACTATACATTTTTTGGCATTTAACTTAAGGCCATGGCTATGGCACCAGTTATCCATTTCTATGAGACCTCTCTGGAGGATGTCTGTGTCTGATGGAGTGTCAATTATGGTGCCCAGTTTGCAGTCATCTGCAAATTTTGTCAGCCACAATCCCCCTATGTTTTGCCTGCACTTCAGAAAAATAAATGCCGAACAAGAGGGGCCCAGGACTGAGCCCTGTGGGACACCGCTCGTGACCGGCTTAGAGTCTGACATGGCACCAGCAACTCTAACCCTGTGTGTTCTGTCCTTGAGCCAGTTTGCAACCCATCTTGTGACATATGGGTTTACATCTAAGCTGGTGAGCTTTTCTATGATGCCCGAGTGGGGTATTGTGTCGAACGCTTTTGCTAGGTCAAGGTAGGCTGTGTGAACTGCCTTACCCTCATCAATGGCCTTAGTGACTGTTTCGAAAAAGTTGACCAAGTTCAAGAGGCAGGATCTGCCCTTGACAGAGCCAAATTGGGTAGGATCCAGTGTCTGTAGGTCCCCAATGTCTTTATTTATGAGTTCCATTATGATCCTCTCCATAGCTTTGCAGACAAGGCTCGCCAAGCTTATGGGGCGGTAATTTCCAGGGTCCGTAGAAGCACCGCCTTTGTAGAGTGGGACCACAGTTGCCGTACGCCATTCTTTGGATACGTATCCTGTAGTAAGGCTAAGATTAAACAGCAGCCTTATGTGTGGGTTTAGTTCCTCATTGAGTTCGTGTAGCACACAGCCCGGGACACCGTCCGGTCCCATTGATGCTGTGTTTTTTGCTTTAGAGAGAGCAGCTCTCACCTGGGCATCTGAGATGTTTGGGAGGCTAGACTCTGGTGGGATAGATATTTCTCCTTTTGGGGGGGGGAGGGGAGAAATTTGCAATGTCTGTGGGTTCAGTGATTTTTTTATCATTTTGGACTAATTCTGAGCATATCTGGGAGTTTCCACCCAGGTTTCCAACATAGCTAAAGAAGGCCTTATGACTGTCTTTTGTGTCATTAGCGATTTTTCTCTCAAAGTTGGCCTTGGATGATTTTATGAGTGATCGCAGTTTTTTGCTAGTATTGATCAGAGATGCCTTCCCTTTTAGGGATTTTGCTCTGTCATGTAGTAGCTTTCTCCTCTTGTTGTAGAGTTTGTTTATGGCTGGGGTCCACCAGACCGGGCGCCTGCCTTTGGTGGAAAGGGTCTTGATTTTATTAGGGATTGCTTGATCCATACATTCCTGGAGGTGCTCGTAGAAGGCATTTGTAAGGGTTTCAGCAGCGTGGGTTGTGGTTTCCACTGGCTCGGGGCCTTGAAGGATACCACTCCAGTCTTAAGAAGTGTGAAGTTTGCTTTTGAGAAGTTCTTCACTGTGGTCTTTTGCTGGGGTGGGGCGGGATGTGGATCTCCAGTGAGATTAATTTATGGTCTGATCTCACCAATGAGGGATATACTTCCGGTGTGGAGCATTTTGTCCCCATGTTTGTGATGATCAGGTCTAGTATATTTTCTCCTCTTGTGGGAATGGTGACTAGTTGTTCCATAGCATCTGAGTTTATGAACTCCAGGAACCTTTGGGCTAGGGTGTTGGGGCTTGAGTAATGCTCCCAGTCTATGTTTGGGTAGTTGAAGTCACCCAATATGAGAGACATTCATACTCTCCAGTGTCTTCAGGAAGGCTGTGTGGGTTTCCTGAGTTTGAGAAGGTGGTCTGTAGCATGTTACAAACTGTAGGGCAGTTTTACCTATGGTTAATTGCACCTGGATGGTCTCCGATGCTTCGTGCGTTGCCACTAACCTGGAGGTGTGGGTATCCTTTATGAATATGGATACTCCCCCTCCTTTTGTGGTTCGGTCCGGATTTTGGGGCCGGAATGCATGATATGAGGTATAACCTGATAGTGCTGGGGTGCTCTCAGGAGCCTTGAACCAGGTTTCAGTCACAGCACAGTTATTGATGTTCTCCATACTGAGGAGGGCTTCGAGGGCGTGCATCTTGAGGTTTAGACTTCTGGCATTGAGCAGTATTACCCTTAGTTTTTCTCCATTTTTGTTTTCTAGGGCGGTAGGTTTATCATTTGAGCCTTGCCTAAGAAAGGCACTATGGGGGTGGCAAGAGCCTTTGCCAATATCCGGAAGCCCAGGGGTGACAGGTGCAAGCCGTCCCTTGCGAAGAAGCGTGGCTTGTCAAGCATGTCATCCCAGGCAGACAGACATTGGATCCCCTTAGAATGACACCAGTAATTAAGCCAATTATTAAAGCTGATCATTTTGTCTCTGTATTGTGGCATCATTCTTGGTGAGGGTAGGATACTGCTCAGGGTCAGGGTCATACCGGCCTGGGCTACATAATCTGAGAGCTCCTCTATGTCTCTTTTCATGTAGTCCAGGGAGGTGCGTCTCAGGTCGTTCACACCAGCATGGACAATGACTGAGTCATACTTGTACTTGCTGTGGAGTGACCTGAGTGCTTGTGTTATGTGGCGGATTCTAGCGCCTGACAGGCAGCTTACTGTGTTCTTTTCCTTGTTCAGTCTGGTGAGTGGGACGTCAGTGTGTCTGACTATGGAGTCACCTATAACAAGTGTGTCTGGCATTGTTTTGGCCTTAAGGGCTGTGACTGTTTAGCACACTGACTTTGAGAACTATGTGTTGCATGTCTTATGTCTTGAGGTGGCAGTTGCTTGGGTGTCTGCTTTGGAGGCCTCTGTAGTTTTGGTAGATTTTTGATCAGTGCCTCCGAGTATGTCTGTGTGTGTTTATGTGTTTGTTTTGCAGTTGTGATAGTTCTATGTGAAACTGGGTTTGTGGTGTGCGTGGTTTCCTTCTCCTCCTGTCTGGTCTTGCCAGTCCTGAGTTGAGAGAGCTCAGCCTCCAGTTTGGCTATATAGTTGCATCTCTCACATGTATTTGTGTTTTGTGGGAGAAGGAGTGGGTTGTCTGTGTACATGAGGCAATTGTAACATTGCCTCAAGATGCCCAGATTCACCAGCTGAACAGGAGAGGACGCTAGCAACTGACCCTTCGACATGCTAGAAAAAGTGAAAAAGTTTGCTGTGTAACTGAGTCAGAAGGGACCTATAGGGAAATGGGTACTCAAGGGGATTCTAGGCTAATGTAGTACTTTGTTTAGTATACAAGTACTTTACCTATATAAAATGCTTTAGGAGCAAGTGCTGAGCTTTTGAGATAGAGAATAGACTGTTTAGATTGCAAGTAGAGAAGTTCTAAGGGAAAAATTGAAGAGCAGACTTTACGGAGCCAGAAATAGTTTAACCTTGTTTAATATGGGCAACTCCGCGCTAAAGCGGGCTTTATAGCAGGGGGTTGAAAAGAGCTAGGAATTGACCCAAAATGGCCAATAGACTACAAGTTTCTGGCTGGAACCACTGCTCTAGGGACAAATAGGCTGCTCAGTGCTCCCCACTCCCACTGGTGAACAAAGAAGCTTCCCTTTATCCAAATAAGGATATGGAATAGCACAGGAACCAAGCCAAAGCCCAGAGATCAGCAAACTCTGAAGACTGGACTATTCGAGTTCAGTAAGGCGGGAAAACAAGATTTTTTTTTTTTTTTTGCAGAAAACAGAGGAAAAAAGACAGTAAATGCTATAAATGCTTTTAAACGGCTAGCACACTTGAGTGTGTTAGCCTACAGGTAAAAAGTTCCTCAGTTCCAACAAATTCAAGTCACACTATGTTACTATAGTAGGGCAGAGAACTGAGTAACCTTTTCCAGTGAAAATCTACCAATATGGCACATGTATCCACAAACATTTCTAAAGCATCTGTCTGTACTACCACTCTTAAAGGATAACTACCAATATCCATCCAGTAAATTACATTAATGTACTTTTCCATTACATCTCCATCTCACTTTAGAAGAAATATATTAGTCTTTAATTATGAAATAACATGCGATCAGATGTTTGATACTCCCCATATTCTACCGTCCACTGCTTTATCTGTTCCTCAGAGAAGGAAGGTCTGAGTGATTGTCTCTTAAAACTATCATACTGCACTTAGCTTTTCAAAAGATGTGCTGTGCTCTATTTCACTCCTCACTTCAGTGCAGAGCATACGATGGCATCACTGCAGGAAGTGAACATGTGCTTTTAAGTGGCATGCCCTGATGAAGTCATCTTTCTGTGCCCAGCCCTTCCCCACAATGGAATGACTGCCTTTTGCATGCTCAGCAGTGTGCATTATGGCTACCTAGCAGACAATATAAAAACCAGTAGGCACGACAAAAGAGAGGCGAGCTAACCAACGGCCATTCCAGTACCCCACCATAAGTACTTAGCTGGGTTGTAGTAATTAAAATGTTATTTTGGGTATCATCAAAAATCTTCAATAATCTACCCGTCTAACTCCCTGAAGTTTCATAGATGTTTTATAACTGTTTTCCATAGCTAATCCGCATCTAACATTATGTACTATTATGCAAAGCCTCTTACACTATCCCCTACTTTTATAACTATGCTGTCTAAATTGTATTACTTTAGCTTTATCACACTAGGTAATTTAACTTGTCTGTGAATACTGACTAGTTATTAATTGCTTTAACCTTATCACACTAGGTAATTTAACTTGTCTGTGAATGCTGACTAATTACACTACTCGCACTGTTTCTGTACCATTTTTATGTGCACAGATTCAGAGATATTCCAAGGCCAGTGACACTTACAACCATTCATACCTTGCCAGTACCCTCTCTCAGGTGGAACATATCATGCCAGTACCCTCTCTCAGGTGGAACATATCAGTCAATCCCGGAGTAAATTTATGGTTACCCATCCAGTAATCTAGTTTATGTTTAAAGGAGGACAGTGAGTAACACTGCTTAACATGCAGGGGAAGTTTACTCCAGAAGTTTGGGAGGTGCTGGGTTATCAACTTATCCCTCCACCATGTTTTATTTAATCTGTTGGTGAAGATTCAAGTTCCTGGTTCTACAAATGGTGGACATATTGGACTTGTATACAAACAGATAGTCCACAACAATTAGGCCTCTAATGGCATGTGAGATAGTAACCTCCCCTCAAAAGTCTATAAGACACTGAATAAAAGGATAGAGCTTCCAGCCTCACTTGGCAGCTCAGGCACTTTAGTCATGTGATCTTTTTGGTTAGGGACCTTTACAATTGTTTGATATGTTGAGTGACGCAGATCCCAAAGGGGGCGTGTATATGGGATACTTGGCCTGATCGATGCAGATTATTCGCAAGTGATTATCACTTTATAACTTAATATTCCTTTGACGGTTAGCTGGACTAAATAAAAAGACTTCCTGACAACCATATCACACACGATGGTCAAAAAACAGAGGTAGCAAATCAACCCAAGTACTTAGGCCCTGACTATATTTTCATTCTGTAGTGCTCTGCTACCTATATAGTATGATGAGAAAAGGGACTATCTACCAAAAGATATGATGTCACACTTTTTACCAGTTATTTTGAGCTCATTTTTAGTATGACAATAGTTTGCTAGGGAGAGTTCATTCTGGAGAGTTCGAGTGTTGTAAGGTGATTTTAACAACCCACAGTTTGCAGTCGTCTGAAAACTGTTAGCCAGAGTTCTTGGCTATCTACCTGGAGATCTGAGAAAAAAATACCCAGAAAGAGATGTGCCAGCACTGAGTCCTGAGGGACACTGCTGGTCACTTTCATACTTAAGAAGATGTGCCAGCACTGAGTCCTGAGGGACACTGCTGGTCACTTTCATACTTAAGGAGATGTGCCAGCACTGAGTCCTGAGGGACACTGCTGGTCACTTTCATACTTTCTGATGTTGTAACTGGTACTGTGTGGGTTTACTTTCTATCACATCACATGTGGGTTGATTTTTGGAGCATTTTGTTTTGGTATTACGCCAGTAAGGGAATGGTGTCAAAAGCCTTGGTCAGGTCATACGCCACATGCACTACATGGCCATACTTGCAGCTCCCATAACCCTTTTGAAGAGGTTTATCAAATTAAAACAGACAGGACCTACCGTTCACAAAACCAAACTGCTGAGGATCAAGTCTAGCAAGATTCTAGCTATCATAGTTTATGACATTAATTATGACACATTCCATGCTTTGCAGACGCAGCTTTCAGGGCTGAGAGGTCTGTAATTACCCAGGTCGGTTTTAAAGCCACCCTTATGCAGAGGTACCACCACTGTAGCTAAACCTATGGGTTACAGTCTGAGGAGCGTGTCTGCAAGGACATGTTTAAAACCAATGATTAAGCAGCCAGGTATACTGTCAGGTCCCATGGAAGAAATACTTTTGGACTTTGTTACCACTTTTAATCTGAGCATGAGCAGTAGCCTGTAGAAGTTATGCTGTCAATGTTCATTTGTCGACATTTTGGACACTGACATTCTGTCTGTTCAATGTAGAATATAGCTTTAAGTAGTATCTATAGCTATATCTATGCGCACACACACACACACACACACACACACACATATTTGTACACGTGTGCCACATACACACACATATATTTGTACATGTGCGCGCGCACACACATATATTTGTACATGTGCGTGCACACACACACATATATATTTGTACGTGTGCCACACACACACACACACACACACACACATATATTTGTACATGTGCGCGCACACACATATATTTGTACATGTGTGTGCACACACACACATATATATTTGTACATGTGCGCGCACACACACATATATATTTGTACATGTGCGCACACACATATATATATTTGTACATGTACGCGCACACACACACACATATATATCTGTACATGTGCGCGCACACACACACACATATATATCTGTACATGTGCGCGCACACACGCACACATATATATTTGTACATGTGCGTGCACACACACACATATATATTTGTACATGTGCGCGCACACACACACACATATATATATATATATATATATATATATATATATATATATATATATATATATATATATATATATATTTTTTTTTTAGAGGGAAAAAAACAGGTTTGCCCCTATACTTGGAAAATTAGACTTGATACATGCATTTAATGATGCAGTAGATAACGACGGAGATAACTACAGTTCAGGAATTAGACTTGATTCATGCATTTAATGATGCAGTAGATAACAACGGAGATAATTACAGTTCAGGAATTAGACTTGATTCATGCATTTAATGATGCAGTAGATAACGACGGAGATAACTACAGTTCAGGAATTAGACTCGATTCATGCATTTAATGATGCAGTAGATAACGACGGAGATAACTACAGTTCAGGAATTAGACTCGATTCATGCATTTAATGATGCAGTAGATAACGATGGAGATAACTACAGTTCAGGAATTAGACTCGATTCATGTATTTAATGATGCAGTAGATAACGACGGAGATAACTACAGCTCAGGAATTAGACTCGATTCATGCATTTAATGATGCAGTAGATAACGATGGAGATAACTACAGTTCAGGTATTACACTCACATATGATGGACAAGCTGGTCTGGTTAGAAAGGTTATAGAAAAAGAATGGTTGAATTTTGCCAAGATATCAGATTTGGATTATATTTTTGATAAAGAAATAAAGTACACTTACCGAAAAGGTAAATATATTAAGAATTTGTTAAGAGATGGGCACTCAAATAGGAAGAAGTGATGGACACTCTAGGAATAGCAAAAAGGGTTTATTTAAATGTGGTAGTTGCAATTACTGTTTGTTAATAGGAGCCTCAATATATTTAAAATCTCGTAACAAGAAGTTATACTTGAATTCTTTTGTGACTTGTAACACCAAAGGAATTGAGAAGTTATGTACCTACCATAACGTTCCATGTTAGTTGTCTTCTTCTCGCCTTCTTTCTTGCTGGATGGGTTCGGAGCTGACCCTCGGCTCTGACTCGGCCTATACTAAAGCTCGAGAGCTATTTGTACCGGCTCGAGGCTACCCTATATCCCACAATGCTAGGCGTTAACTACCCAGATCTTGTTTGATAGCTGAAACCATACCAGTTCTGCTCTCCAACAAAGGGAGGAGAGGAAACCTCACTCGAAAGTCACCTAGACCTATAGCTACCAGAAGGGATAGCCTAGGAGGCAAACTGAGGCAAGAAGAAGATCCCCAAGGATCCTAGGTCTGTCCAGGCTAGGGGGATGGGGGATGGGACGCAAGAAAGAAGGCGAGAAGAAGACAACTAACATGGAACGTTATGGTAGGTACATAACTTCTCAATGTTAAGTTGTCAATCTCGCCTTCATTCTTGCTGGATGGGACCGTGTCCCAAGCACCTTCACCCTGGGTGGCTCATCGGAACAGGCTCTTGAGAACGGTGGAACCAAAATTAGTCCGGCTTCGGGAGGCCATGTCTAATTTGTAATGAAAGATAAAGGTATGAGGAGAGGCCCAAGTGGCTGCCGCACAAATGGAATCTATTGGTATTCTAGCCTGAAAAGCTATTGAGGTGGCTAATGCTCTGGTTGAGTGAGCCCTGGGCCTTGACGGTAGCTTCTGGCTTCTAAGCTGATAGATGAAAGTGATCACAGATGCCAGATATCTAGAAAGGGTTACTTTGGAAACTGGAAGGCCTTTCTTGCCTGCTGCATAAGATAGGAAGAGCTACTCAGATTTCCTAGCTTGCTTGGTTCTATCCAAATAGTAACGGAGTTGACGATGAACATCCAGAAAATGCAGTTTTTGTTCCGCTCTGTTGGAGTAGTTGAGGAAGAAAACTGGAAGATCGATGGTCTGGTTTAGGTTCGCTTCAGAAGAAACCTTGGGTAAAAAGGACGGATTAGTCCTGAGGGACACTCTGTTTTTATGGAAAACTAGATAAGGTGGACAAATGCAAAGGGCCTGAAGTTCTGATACTCTTCTCGCAGATGTTATGGCGACCAGAAAAAGAGTTTTCCAAGATAGCAATTTCAGGGAGCAGGAAGCCGCAGGTTCAAAGGGGGGGAAGAATCAAGGAGGTTAAAACCAAATTTAAGTCCCACTGCGGTGGGGGGTCCCTGATTGGGGGCTTAAGCAAAAAGATACCTTTAAGAAAGGTTTTACAAAGCTTATGGGACATGATACTGGAGTCCGAAAAGCCTGCATAAAAGTTAGAAATAGCCGCTAACTGTACTCTGATGGTGGAGGAAGAAGACGGAGTGAAACAATTCAGCTAGGAAGTCTAGGACTGATTGGATAGGGGCAGTAAAAGGATCTATATTTGTAGCTCCTGCCCAGAAGGAAAAACGCTTCCACTTGCTGGCGTAAATCCTCCTAGTGGATGACTTTAGGGAAGCTATAAGTATGTCACGCACAGAATGGGAAATAAGGGGAAGCCTGGCTAGGATTGGAATTGGAGCAACCAAGCTGTGAGGTTGAGAGATTGGAGGGAGTGGTGCAGCTGTCCCGACTGATAGGTCAAGAGATCTGGCACTGGGTCCAGATGCCAGGGCTACTCCAAGAGGTAACGATGCAGGAACGGAAACCATATCTGATGAGGCTAGTAAGGAGCAATGAGGATCATGGTGGCTCTCACGGCGGTAGCTTTCTGAATCAATTGAGTGATTAATGGAAAGGGGGGGAAAGGCATACAGAAGTCCCCGGGGCCAATCGTGGACTAGAGCGTCTCTGGGGGGGTGGCCGGGAAGAGGGAAGAGAGTGAAGAAGTCGTGGCACTTGCTGTTTTGAGGTGTTGCAAAAAGGTCGCAGCAAGGTCGACCCCATCTCTGAAAAATTTCTTCCACTACTGTTTGTTTGAGAGACCACTCGTGTGGCATGAGAATGGCTCTGCTATCTGTCCGCTATGATGTTGGACTTCCCGGGGATGTGCGTTGCTATCAGAAACCGCTGAGAGGAGATCGCCCACTGCCAAAGTCTGAGAACCTTTCGACACAAGGGATAGGACTTGGTTCCACCCTGCTTGTTGATGTACCACACTATGGACATATTGTCCGTCTGAACTGCAATAGTCCCGATAGGAAGAGAGTCCTGAAGGGCTTGCAACGCTAAAAGTACTGCTCTCATCTCCAAGACATTTATGTGCAGGTGGCACTCGAAAGGTTGCCATGTGCCCTGAACCGTCCTGCCCTGAAAATGCCCCCCCCCCACTCGATCAGGGAGGCATCCGTTGTCACCGTGGCGACCAGGGGAGAAGGAACAAATGGTCTGCCGTGAAGGACTTGAGATGAGACCATCCACCAAGAAAGGTGTTTCTTGCAAGACAAGGTTATTAAAATGTTGTGTGACATTGGAAGTTGTTGAAAGGACCACTGGGAAAAAAGCATCCATTGAAGGATCCGCATATGAAAGTGAGCTAGGGGAAGTAGAGTAATGGCTGCCGCCATGAGACCTAATACCTTCAGGACAAACCTGGCTTGGATTTTGTTGTTCTGAAGAAGGATGTGAACATGCCTGCGAATATATAGAACTCTTTGTTCAGTTAGTTTTGCGGAAAGCCGGACTGTGTTTAAGGTGGCGCCTATGAAGGTAATAGACTGACAAGGCGACAAGGCAGACTTTTCTAAATTTATGGAGATACCTAGCCCTTTGCAAGTATGAATGGTGTAATCTCTGGAGAGGAGAAGTTGACGCCTGGTAGTAGCAGTGAGGAAACCAGTCGTCTAGATATGGAAGCACCTGGAATCCTTGACTCCTCAGATGAGCTGTAACCGCTGCCATGCATTTGGTGAACACTCGGGGGGCTGTAGTGAGACCAAAGGGCAGGGCTCTGAACTGATAATGACTGGTTCCCAGCCGGAAGCGGAGAAACCTCCTGGAGCGCCTGTGCATCTTGATGTGATGGTATGCATCCTGAAGGTCTACTGAGCACATCCAATCGTCCTGACCCAGAAAGGGTAGAATGGACTGTGGCGTGACCATCCGGAACTTCGTTCTTCTTACAGACCTGTTTAGTCTGCTGAGATCCAATATGGGTCACCAGTCCCCTGTCTTTTTTGGTACCAAAAAAAACTTGGAGTAGATTCTGGATCCTTGTTGGTCTGCTGGGACTGTCTGGATGGCTCTTTTTGTTAGCAGTTTTGATATTTCTAGTCCTGCTTGTTCCCTTAGACTGGGTGGAACATCTGGAAGGGGTCCTTTGGCTGAGTTGGGGTGTGGATAAAGGGAATTTTGTAACCTTTGGATATGATCGACTGTACCCATTTGTCTTGGGTGAGTGAAAGCCAGGCTTCTGGGTACAGTGATAACCTTCCCCCGACTGCCTCTGAAGGCGGACAGTCGGGCAGCTTCTCAGGGATGCTGGAAGGGTTTGTCAGAAAGAGACTCTCTGCTACCCTGATTTTGCGGACCTCCTCTGCCCCTAGGGCGGCGTCTGTTATTGTCCCCCCCCCTGCCTCTAGAGGGGAACTGACCTCTTGCGTCGGGTGCGACCTATTGTGGTTTACGGAACCACATCTTCCCACCCTTCTGACCCTTAGGGTATAATCTAGACAGGGTGGAAAAATGGACTCCCACGGCAGAGAGAGTCTTGCCTTCTTGCTCGCATCGGGTCAAAGTATCCTTCACCTGAGGTCCAAACAAAGCTAAACCATCAAAGGGGGAGTTAGTGAAGGACGCCTTAAAGGGGTCTGCAAAGTTACAAAACCGCATCCAGGCGTGACGCCTTATGACAACGCCTGTGCCTGCAGCCCTACTCACCCCATCGGCCGCATAGGAAATAAGCCGCATGGGGGAGTTGACAATGGAATTCAGGGTTGCCAGCTGGGAATTTATTTTGTCTTGAGACTCTGCAGCTGTTGGATCCTGTAAGACTTCACCCACTTCTTTGAGCATGTCTCTTTGAAGGCGGGTGAAGTGGCACAGATAATTCAGTGATCGCATAACAAAGGTCGCTGAAGAAAACATCCGCTTGCCGTACCTATCCATTGTCCTAGACTCCTTGTTAGGAGGATGGACAGGTACTGAAGGATCAGCCAGTTCCTTCTTAGTGGCTGCAGCCACCACCATGGTGTCAACCGGGACACCCTTGGCTAAAAACTGTTTGTCCGAAGGGGCTGTTATAAATTTGGAAGGCCTCCGTGGGGTAGGTTCCATCGTATCAGGGGCCGTCCATGCCTTCCGCGCCACCACTTCCATGAGGGGGTCAAAGGGCGGAGACACCCAGGAGGTGGAAGGGCGAGAGCCAAAAGCCTCTAGGTAAACCGACTCGTCCTCGGAAGGATTAAGGGTAGACCAGTTCCCCCTCTGCTTCAGGATTTCAAGGATGTCTGAAAAGGAGACATCCTCAGAGGGGGACCGTGGGGACCCTTCCGACTCATCCAAGTCGGTATCTGATGTAATGGACTCAGGGGAGTCCACGTGCTTCCTCTTACATTTCCTCTTCCGAGGGGGCTCCCCTGACGGATCAGGGGAAACCTCGGAAGAGGAAAATATTCCCAATGGGGAAACCTGAGGCGTTGGATCTCTACGGTCAGGAATGAGAGGGTGGGTAGAGACCGCAGCAGGCACTACAGAGGGAGGAGCTGAGGGAGCCGACCGTGGAGCAGGCACAGGGGCCAGCACGCTCCTCATGACTTCGAAGGCACCCCTATCAGGCAGGGTAGAAGGTCCCCGCTTCGAAGAGATAAAGACCCCTCCCGGCACCGAGAGGGACGGCTCCACAGCCGATGTCGGGGCCGAACTTACCAGCGCCGAAGCTCCGAGAGGGAGAATGGGGTCGGACAAGGGTCTGATGCCACTCGCCCCCTCGGAGCCGACGAGGAAATCCATGCACCCGGATCCCTCCAAGGATGGGACCATGGAAGAGACCGGAGCCGACTGAGCAGAAAGGTGAGGTATCGGCTCCGATGTGTTGACGGCCACGGCTCCCACAAGCTCCAGCTCCGAACTCAGGAAGAGTCGGAGGAGGAATCGAAGATGAGGTGGGGATAGCCACTGTCTGTTGAGAAGGGCTATGAAGCATTTGGGCTAGTGCCTGAGACTTAAGAAGTCTACTAACCACCCTCTCGAGGTCGTGGTCCGAGAGCCTGGAAGACCTGGAGGAATGGGTTCGATGACTCCGCTCTGAGAGTAAGGGAGACCTCAGAGCAGAGTGAACAGACTCCAAGGATGGAGATCTGGACCTTTTATGGCTAGCAGATGGCGCCGACACCACTATCGGCGCCGACTGAGTCCTGGAATCATCGGCTCCGGTTCAAGCCGATGTAGAAGTCTGAATCTGAGGAACGTCGACTCCAGCCGGAGCCGATAATGAAGTCTGTGTCTTGGAAACATCGGCTCCAGCTGGAGCTGATGTGACAGCAGTCAGAGCACCACCAGTCGAAGGCTCTGAGCTCGGAGCCGACGGCTTAGATGGCTTTGAAGGTTTCCCCGACGATGACTTGGTCGGGGAACCTTCGGGCTTTAACAAGCCCCTCAAAATTAACTTGTTTCTGCATTCCTGCAGGACTCTTGGACTGAACGCATGACAGACCGAACAAGAGTCCTGCAGGTGCAGAGGACCCAGGCAATAAACACAAGAAGTGTGACCGTATGTCAGCGACATTTTCTGACAGCACGAGTCACACTTCTTGAAGCCTGAGACCCTGGTGTCTTTTGACATCCTAAGGTACAAAATATACACACACAGACACCCTTTAAAACAGTAAAGTCAGTCACACAAAAATTAAACTGACAAATTAAGCAGAATAGGCCCAAAGGCCTAACCTTATAACTAAAGAGGGTTAGGAAAAAGATTAAAAAGGGACTGGAAGGGGGATTAGCTATGAAGGGAAGCTAATGGGATGTTCGCTAACTAAAAATCTGACTAAAAGATAGAAATTTTAGAATTATAACTTCTAACCTGAAGAGCCGGTAATAAACGCACCTCACAGCTGTAAGCGGCAAACGAGATCTGGGTAGTTAGCGCCTAGCATTGTGGGATATAGGATAGCCTCGAGCCGGTATAAATAGCTCTCGAGCTTTAGTATAGGCTGAGTTTCGGCTCCGAACCCATCCAGCAAGAATGAAGGCGAGATTGACAACTTAACATTATATATTTAGTGATCTGTAAAATATGCGAGTCATTTTACATAGGGAAGAGTGAGAGAAAAAATCAGAGGTTATACGAGCACCTCTATGACATTAAAATGAGAAATGAAAATAACGCCCTTTATAAGCACACCTGTGTATGTAAAGGAGCTGAATTTGAATTCTTTGTTCTAGAGACCATAGCTATTGACCCGAGAGGTGGACCATGGGAAACAAGGCTCGAATACAGAGAGCTGTATTGGCAAGGAGTATTGGAAGCATGTAAAAAATCTGGTTTAAATGAGATGATCTCTATTATGCCTGTATTAAAGCTTAGATCTGCTAAGTTATAGATAGGGCTTGAACTGTCTGAATATATCTTACAAAGGAATGTAAAAGAATTTTTATTTGATAAAATGGTTTTATATAAAAAGTTTTATAAAAGGTTTTAGAGAGAGAAAAGTTTTTTTTATATAAAAAGAAGTTTTTATGATTGTCCACTAGATGGTGCTATTCATTTATACGTTATTTTACTACTATGTATATTTAAAGTAAGGTATACAACTCAAATGGTATAAATTTGTTATATACAAGTGGATTTATATGGTTTATACATGTCTGTATTTGATATTTATTTGATACACATCAATTCATTTATAATTGTTATGCACATTGCACTTTATACCAGTATCAAGTGGGATTGTGACAGGGAAATTTGACGGTTGCAGTAACTTGTATTTAATTAATCAATTAGGAACTGAGTCATTGTAAGCTTTCACTGGGTGGGGTTAACTGTGAAATGGTGGTGGTGTGTTTAGCTTATCTGAAGATGTTGGTGACGAAAACTTACCTGTTTTTAATGTTTATGTGTCTTTGTGTCTACACTATTAAATTTTACCAGTTGTGGATCCGGTGGAGTGTTTTATGCTTCATACTACTTGGATATTTGTATATGTGGGTGCTCACACACACAATTTGCACTTTTAACTTTCCCCACCTTTGTAGCCAGCTCCAGTGATGGAGAGGAATAAAATTCTGACTATAACCAGGGTTCGGTTAGTAGCTTGGCCACTTCATGGAGCTGACATGGGACGATGGCCATGTCCATCCTGGGGGGCAGGATGTGTATAGCCACAATCCCTTGGAGAAGGGGAGGCATTGTGATGCACATCTAGAGTGCTCACCAACTCACCATCAGGTGGCAGCCTTCTTAATCAAATGAACAGGAGCATGTTCTCACGGGGGAAGGCACTGTTAGCCGCCTGCTCAGGGGATGGGGCTAGGCCATACAGAAAGGTTCCTCAGTGCCAGGATGCCATCTATGGCACAAACAACCTTCATGGCCGCTTGTATCACAGCCCCACTAGAAAACCTTTGTTCTTGTACTGTACTTGTCAATTCTCTACCCTAGCACAAGGAGGGAAACAGATAGGCAGAGTCCCACTGGGCAGGCCTGATGGTCAGCAGGTAAAGGGACAAAAGGCACAAAACACTCCCCTTATTGTTGTAGTTCTTCCTTCTTGTCTTCAATAACAACCGGAATGTCTGTTTAGAACAACCATTAAATGTTGGCTTGAATTTTACTGAGGTTAACTGATTTTGTTATCCAAAATTCCTTTCCTTCTTTCTTTATTTTTTCTTTAGTATGATATGTAACTTTCCATCAACTCAGTACCAAAATGAAAAATACTTACATTTAAATTTGTCTGTATACAGCTACTGGGACAAGTGAATAATTTATACAAATTAAGGTAAAATGAAGGATATTTTAAAAATATTGCTAAAAACAAAATAATGTGCACTGCAATAAAATTATAAGTTATGTACTAACCATAACTTGGCATCTGTGTTGTCCTCTTTCATTCCTCCTCACAGTTGGGTCACAGATCCAACCCTCGGATCGGACTCGGATGCTTTCTTACAGACTAGGATCCAAGTATTGTGCTCCTCCCTCTTTCTATAATACTCTGTTCTCTACCTACCCTCCTCAGATCGAGTTTGCTGCCTAAATCACTGATAATTCTTTCTTTCTGTCTCTGCATGCACTAAGAAACCAGCGGCTCAAACCAGGAACACCAGTTTCCTGAACAATTCTCCCATAAGTCTTCTAGAGCACTTGGTAGGGGGATGGCTGGGAGGAAAGGTGAGGAGAAATGAAAGAGGACAACACAGATGCCAAGTTATGGTAAGTACATAACTTATAAATCCGATGTCCCTTTCATTCATCCTCACGGATGGGTCAGAGACCCCAGCTATACAACTCTTGGGTGGCCTAAAGGAAGGATGTGCCAGAGCACTGCAGAACCAAAGGAAGCCCTGCTTCTGGAAACAATGTCCAGTTTTGTAAGGCGTGACAAAGGTACGGGTTTTTGACCAGGTGGCTGCAGTACAAACATCATCTATCGATATCCTAGAAGAAAAGGCAGACAATGTGGACATAGACCTAGTTGAATGGGCCTTAGGAGGATGAGGTAAGTGCAGCCCGTTTTTGGCATAAATCAAAGAAATACAGTCTGTTATCCATTCAGCA
This sequence comes from Protopterus annectens, assembly GCF_019279795.1. NCBI lineage: Eukaryota > Metazoa > Chordata > Ceratodontiformes > Protopteridae > Protopterus > Protopterus annectens. Next base: position 913,772,609 of record NC_056733.1, read on the forward strand.
ATAGTAATTTTAAAAACTGACTGACCTAGGTGGCTCGGAGAAAAAGACACAAATAGTTGGTCTGATTTTTGACAATATTTTGTCCTATGAAGATAAAAGCGTAACTGTCTATGAACATCAAAGCAAATGCAACATATGTTCCCCTTGTTAGAGAAATTCGGAAAGAAAACTGACAATTGTATGGACTGGATGAAGTCAGATTCTGTGGCTACCTTGGGGATGAAAGAGGGATTAGTACGAAGGGACATTCTATCGTTATGGAAAATAATGTCAGGAGACTTAGATGACAGCACTGGGCTTTGAGACCCTTTTTGCTGAAGTAATGGTGTTAAGAAAGATTGTCTTCCAAGAAAGAAACTTCAAGTCACAATCACTAGCTGGTTCAAAAGGTTTTGAGTTAGACCTTGTAGGATGACAGTAAGATCCCATGGCGGAGAAGGGTATTGAACAGGAGGTCTGAGGAGAATGATTCCCTTCAAGAAAGCCTTACATAACTTAGAGGTAGCAGGGGAACCAAGAATATTTCCTAAATGAAAGCTTGAGATGGCTGCCAACTGAAATTTGACTGTAGAATAACTGGCTCCCCCCTCTGAAAAGAGACGTACGGAAGAGAAGAATGGCTGAGATCAAAGCTGAAAAAGGATCAATATTCTTTTGGAGGACCAGAAGACAAATCTCTTCCATTTACTCCTATAAACTTTCTTGGTAGAGAGTTTCTGGGAAGCTAGTACAATATCTTGGACAGGGGAGGCAAGCATGGACCTTTGTACAATTACTAGAAGGGGAAAAAACAAGAGATCAGTTTGAGGGAGCGTAGACTGGGATGGAAACCTTCAAATGGGTGAAGGAGGAGGTTATGTTTGGGTTCCAGAATCCATGGAGGATATTTCAGGTGAGACCAGAGAAAGAGGAACCAAATCTGATGAGGCCAGTAGGAGGCAATGAGGATTACCGAGTCTTCAACCAGTTTGCTTAATGTAAAAATTTTGGAATCAATGGTAGAGGGGGATAAACGTACAGGAGACTTGGGGGGGGGGGCAATCGTGAAGTACGCATCCCAATGACTCCCCCAGAGTGGAGATTAAAGTGAAGTAGTTGTTGCACTTGTTCTGTGGGGATGCAAATAGATCGCAGGAGGGTTGGCCCCAACAGCTGAAGATCGGGTCCACTATTGATTGACTGAGGGACCACTTGTGAGGGATCTGGATGGACCTACTGAGTTTGTCTGCGAGAATGTTGGACATCCCTGGTATGCAAGTTGCAAGCAGAATGCGGGCTGAAGACATCGCCCATTCCCAGACCCTCATGGCCTCTCTGCACAAGGGATAAGAGCGTGTTCCTCCTTGTTTGTTGATGTACCAGATGACTGATATGTTGTCTGTGTGGATCGCAATAGTTCCTAGTGGGAGAATGTCCTGAAAGGCTTGCAATGTGATAAGAACTGCTTTCATCTCCAGAACATTGATATGCAATCTGGTCTCTACATGTGCCCATGAGCCTTGGACCATCTTTCCCTTGAAATGCCAATCCCCACTCCAACTGGAAAGCATTCGTGGTCACCATGGATGAGGGAGAAGGAAGTAGGAATGGTCTGCCAATTGTCAGGTCGTCCGACATAAACCATCACTGAAGATGTTTTCTGCAGACCTAAGTCAACTTGATAGGAGCAGATAGAGGCTGGTAGAGAATAGACCATTGAGAAGCGAAGGCTCATTGAAGCATTCACATAAAAAACCTTGCCAACAGTACTAAAGAAATGTCAGCCGCCACAGATCCAACAGCCTGAAGTATTAGTTTTGCCGGTGGAGATGGCCGGTTTAAGATGGCTAGAACATGGTCTCTCATTGTCTGTACATAACGAGGTGTTAGCAATGCAATCTGATCTGATGTGGCCAAAAAAGCCCAGATGAATTCTAAGCTCTGTACCAGAGACAGATTTGATTTTATCAGGTTTATGGTGATCCCCAGATGATTGGCAAGACTGAAAAAGTAATCTCTGGCCTGGATTAGTTGATGCCTAGTTTCTGCAGTGACGAGCCAGTTGCCAGATATGGAAAAACACCCAGAATCCTTGAAGTCTCAGGTGAGTTGCAGCTACTGTCATGCATTTGGAAAACACCCTGAAGGCGGGGTGAGTCCAAAGGGCAGGGCTCTGAACTTTTAGTGACTGGCACCCAGCTGAGAGTTGATTTCTGGAGTTCCTGTCTGTTCTGATGTGATGTGATAGTACGCGTCCTGCAAGTCCACCAAGCAAATCCATTCATCTTTTCACAATAGCGGTAAAATGGACAGAACCGTAATCATTCGGAAATTTGGCTTCTTTACAAACAAATTCAGTTTACTTAGATCCAGAATGGGTCTCAGGTCCCCGATTTTCTTTGGCACGAAAAAGAAGAGCAAGCAAGTTCTGAATCCTTTTTGTTCGGTCAGGACCTCTTGGAGGACTCTTTTCTGCAGTAGTTTTTGAATTTCTGATACTGCGTACTCTCTCTGACTAGGTGGAACACCGGGGAGTTTCTTTAACCTCTCTGGCAGAGGAAGGAAAAAGGAAATGTAATAACCCCTGGATATAATCTTAAACACCCATTTGTTTTGTGTTAGATCGGTCCAGACAGTTGGGTGCAATAAAAAAATTACCCCCGACTGCCTCCAGAGATGAGCAGCCAGGCAGCGCTTCAGGAGCACTGATTGGACTTATCAGAGAAAGGTTCTCTGAAGCCCTGATTCTGAGGTCCCCTCTGCCCCTGGGGTGGCATTTCCCACTGAAACATCCTCCTGTGCCTCTGGAAGAAGAATTCCCACGTTGATCCTGGGAAAAACCCTGAAATTTTCAGGACCAGGTTTTCTTGCCATTATGCTGGTTTGCAGAAAAGGTGCACTGAGGGGGTTGAAAACCTGACCCCGATGGCAGACAAGTTCTTTCCTTCCTGCTTGCTGTGGGTTAGGTTTTCTTTGACGGATGGCTCAAATAAAGAGGAGCCATCAAACAGGGCATTCACAAAGGACACCATAAAGGGTTCCAGGAAATCACAAAGCCTCATCCAGGCATGCATTCTAATAGCAATACCTGAGCTGGCTACCTGTAAAGTGCCCTCCATGAAATGGGAGATAAGCCTCATGGAAGAATTGGACAAGACAGAGAGAGAGTTGCCAGTTGGGAAGAAATTTTCTTGAAGTCCTCTGCTGACATGGTCTTTGCTAGAGCGTTGGATCCTTCTGCAATGGAGTAAAATGTGCCAGGTAGTCTAATGATCTTAGCGTGAAAGTGGACGAGAAGTAAACTTGCTTACCAAACCTGCCCATAGCCCTGGACTCCTCGTTTGGCAGATGGACAGTGGAGCTCTGTTCAGCTAGCTCCTTCTTGGTAGCTGCTGCCACAGCCATGGCATCTAATGGAACACCCTTGGTCCAGTAAGGTCTATCCTTAGGGGGGGACAAGAACTTATCTGGTTGTTTCAGAATCAGTTCAATCATGTCTGGCTCCTTCCAGGCCTGGTGGAACACCAAATCCACAACCTCGTATGCCAAGATGGGAGTGTGGCGGTCACCCAAGATGTAGATGGACCCATCCTGAAAGCCTCCAAAAATACGGACTCTTCTGAGGAAGGAGGATGGGTTGACCAACCACCTCTCTGCTTCAGGATCTCTAAGATGTCCAAAGGAGATGTCCTCCGGTAATGATTGGGGGATCCTTCACCTTCATCAAAGTCCGTGTCCTTAGTAAGGGACTCTTATGAGGAATCTTCTCTGTGGGATGTTCAGGGAGGTCTCGAACAAAGAGGGGATTCCCTCTAGGGGAAGAGTTTGAATGCTTGTCTGGACAGGCCGACTCTGGCCAGGCATGACATGCTCAACTCTCTGATCCAAGAGAGGTCAATGGGGAGGCTCACAGCTCAGAAAGACCAGATCCCTATGACTGGAGAAAGCCCCGTCTACAACTTGGAATGCCGATGGACCCGGAGAATCCCTCCCCAGCTCCACCAGAGCCAAGGCAACCAAAGAAGAAAGGGCAGGAACCCTGGATCCATGACTTCCAGGTAGAACTGTACCCGAACTGTTCAGTACTGAAGCACCGAGAGGAAGAGATGGCTCTGACAGAGTTAGAGCCGAGCCCCTCTCCCTGGATCCAACAGGGACATCCTGGAACTGAGACCCACTTCGATCAGATGACATTGAAGCAGAGGAAGTCAGAGTAGATGAAGGACAGCTCCTCGGATCCGACCCCAGCTCTCTCAGGTGGCTACAATTCTGGGACTCCAATACCGAAGAAGAAGACTGCACTGGAATGGATACGCTCGCAGATCCCAGAGGGGACAGAGCAGACGCTGAGTCTTGAGGATATTCCTTATCATTTTGTCCTTGTCAACCTCAGAAAGGCTACTAGAAGACCTGGAAGAGGCTACTGATGGTGGTCTAGAATGTCTTAACGGGTGTCTGTAGCTGTCCGGAGGAAGAAGCAGCCCCCATGCCCAACTCCAGAGTTCAACTCAACGCTGTAGGAGCCGAAGTGGAAACGGAGGCTCTGGGAGAACTGGCTACATGAATAATACTGGTTGGATCCGAGGAGTGTTTCGGATCCAGCACTGCCAAGATTGGTCTCTGATCTGGACCCTGTCTGATCCAAAGGTCTTGGTAACTTGAAAGGCAGCTCCGACGAAGCCCTGGAGGGCTTGTGAGGGTGTTTCTTTGAGTCACTGGACCCCACCACGCTCTTGGAGAGGGTTTGAGTCCCTGGAAAGACATCAAAAGAAGCACGCAAAAGACCCTTAAGAATACTGTCGGCAATCGCCCTGGGATTAAATCCCTCGCAAATGGAGCAAGCCGACCGCAGATGTTCAGGCAGAAGACATAAATGCATCTGTTATCAGGATCAGAATAGTACAGTTGTGTACACTTACCATAAATGTAGATGTTCGAGTGTATTCACTGTTGCAGTCATTACATTTGGGTAATCTGCTGACAGGTTGCCCTCAGTTGGCCTGAATAACACAGTCTTGGGTCCTGCATCAGTTGCTGTCTCCTCTTCCATGATGTCAGGTCGTCAGGGGTATAAAACATGCAGCCGACACCATTTTATTCAGTTTTTCTTGCCCCAGATGTCAGGTGCCCCCCAAATGGGGAGCAGAAAAAAATATATATATAAATGCACTTTTAGCAACATAAACTTACCTTCATCTAAAAGCAAATACACCACAAAGGCTTTAGAATATAGTGAAGGAAAGAGAAGTTATAGAAAAGGGGGATGGCGGGTGGGTAACCGGGACTACAACAGAGAATACACTCGAACATCTACATTTATGGTAAGTGTACACAACTGTACTATGTTTTTCATGTTTCACTGTTCATAGGTTCATAGGTTAGTACTAGGCTAAGTGCCCTTGTGAGCCATTGTAAGCCTAGCCAATTATCCCTTGTGAGACTCAAACCCTGCACCTTGTGTTTGTAAGGCAAACACCTTAACCATTAGGCCACATTACATTTGGGTAGAATCCTAAAGCTATGGATGGGAGGATGGAACTAAATAGCATTAGGTGTGGCTATAAGGCCCTGCAGAACTGCAGTGGAAAGCTTGCCCTGGATTTGGAGAAGAGAGGCAAATGATAATGCTTTGTGAAGGTATGAACAGAGCTCCAAGTAGCAGCTTCTAGAATGTCTTTGGTTGGAATTCCTCTGAGAAAAGCTGCTGAGGTAGAGGCAGCCCTGGTGGAATGTGACCTGATTCTCTTGGGCACTGGTTTACCATGATGCAAGTAGCAGAAACGAATGCAGTGGCTTATTTATTTTATTTTACTTTACATTTGTTGACCGGGCTAGTCTAACTGGATACATGTCCATTTTCAGTAGAGGCCCAGGGAGATAAGCCCCATTTTAAACTAAATAAATCAAGACAAACAAACAAAAGTCCATGCAATATATAAAGTACATATACTTATAGGTTCATAGGTTGGTACTAGGCTATCAGCCCTAGGGCCTATACAAGCCTAGCCATAACAATTCCCTGGCTATTTCTTCCCACACTATTTACTTCCCTGGATCCCTGTCTAGCAGGGCGACTGACGTGATCCCCGGGGTGAATTTCCTTTCTCCCATCCAATCGTCAAGTCTTGTTTTGAAGAGGACCAAAGAGGCACTCTGCTTGACATGTATGGGTAATCTATTCCAGAGTCTGGGGAGTCTCTGGGTCAGGAACCTATCCCGCCAGCATGTTTTGTTTATTGTGATGACAAGGTTTAGCTCCCTGGAGCGTGTGGCTCTGAGGGATTGGGATTTCTTTAAGTGTAGCATGTCTAACAGCTCTGGGTTTGACATGGCCTTGTATGTTAAGCAAAGATCACCTCTGAGTAGACGATATGCAACAGAGTATAGCTGGAGTTTAAGGCAGTCAGCGTAGGGCATCTGCTTTAAGCCTGTGATTCTTTTAGTGAGGTATTTCTGTGGCCTTTCCAGTTGTTGCAGATGTCTTGAGAGGTACATACCACATGGGACACTGTATTCTATAATGGGTCTAATGAGGGATGAGTACAGTGGGACAATGACCTCCTTTTTTCTGGATAAAAAGCCCTTAGTGATGAGGTGTGCCACATAGAAGGATTTCCTGACTGTTGTGGCGATGTGGTTATTGAAGGTGAGACCGCTGTCCACCTGTGTCCCCAAGTCTCTTATCACACTTTCGGTGTTTAGTGTACTGTCACCTATATGGTAATTCACGGATACATGTTTTTTCCCAAAGGGGATAACTATACATTTCTTGGCATTGAGCTTGAGCCCATGGCTCTGGCACCAAGCATCTGTTTCTGTAAGGCCCTTTTGTAGAGTATCCACATCATTTGGGGATTCAATAATGGTTCCCAGTTTGCAGTCATCTGCAAACTTTGTTAGCCAGAGTCCCTTAGTGTTGGCCTGTACTTCAGAGAAGTAGATGCCAAACAAGAGCGGTCCCAGGACTGAACCCTGAGGTACTCCACTTGTCACTTGTCTGGAGCCTCCGTTTCCACTTCGGCTCCTACAGCGTTGAGTTGAACTCTGGAGCTGGGCATGGGGGCTGCTTCTTCCTCCTTGAAGAATTTCTTCATCAATTGAGTTATACAGTACTAAAAGGTACAGTTTTGTACCTACCATAAATGTAGATGTCCGATAGGTATGCATCTGCAGTCATAACATATGGGTTGTCCTGCCTCAGGCAGCCCTTCGGTCGGCCGGATTCCAAAGTCTGGGTCTGGCCTCGGCTGATGTCGCACTTTCCCCGACGTCAGAGCGTCTGGGGTATAAAAGCATCAGCCGACGCCATTTTCCTCAGTTTTTCTTGCCCCAAATGCCAGGAGCCCTCTAGGAAGGCTGAATTTGGATAAATGCAGAAAAGTTCCAAACATTTGCAAAATTATATACAAATATAAACAAACAAACACACCATAATAGATTCCCCCAGCTAGCTAAAAGAGGGGTAAGTACCCTAGGAATACCACAGAGGGGTAGGAGGGAGGGTAATCCTGACTGCAGATGCATACCTATTGGACATCTACATTTATGGTAGGTACAAAACTGTACTATGTCCTTCAAGGATGCATCTGCAGTCATAACATATGGGTAGAATACCATAGCCAATCTGGGGGAGGAGGTACTAAGAAAAGGATGGTGTAGTTAAGATCCCTTGCAGGACTGCAGTAGCAAACCCTGCTCTGGATCTGGAGTATAAAGGTAGATTGTAATGCTTGGCAAATGTATGCACGGAGCTCCAAGTAGCAGCTTCTAAAATGTCCTTGGTAGCCACCCCTCGTAGGAAGGCTGTAGTGGTGGCCGTGGCCCTTGTGGAGTGAGGCCTGATGTTTTCAGGAACTGTCTTTCCATGAAAGGAGTAGCAAAATCGAATGCAATTTCCTATCCATTTTGAGATTGTTTGTTTGGAAATTGCTTTTCCTTGCACCCCAGTAGCATATGCTACAAAAAGTTGGTCAGTTTTTCTGCTAGTTTTTGTTCTGTCCAAGTAGTAGCGTAGTTGTCTGTGTATATCCAGGGTGTGCAAAAGTTTTTCCCCTCTATTCTGTGGGTTAGGGAAGAACGTAGGCAGGTGGATAGCTTGGTTCAAGGATACCCTAGATACCACCTTTGGCATAAAAGTAGGATTGGTTCTAAGAGAAACTCTGTCCTGGTTGAAAATAAGAAATGGCTGCACTGCCATTAATGCTTGTAACTCAGATACTCTTCTTGCTGAAGTGATTGCCAGAAGGAATGCCGTTTTCCAAGACAGAAACTGTAGCTCCGCCGATGCTGCTGGTTCAAAAGGAGGAAGTGTCAGTTTCTCCAGCACAAAGTTGAGATCCCAAGCAGGTAGAGGGGGTCTTCTTGGAGGTTTAATATTCTTGATCCCTCTCAGAAATTGTCTGAGTAGAGGGTGCGAGAAGATAGGTGGATCCACATTGTATTCTGCTGAAATTGCTGAAGCATGAATCTTAATGGAAGAATAGGACAGTCCATTGTGGAACAATTCTACTAAGTATTCCAGAATATGTGTTATGTTTGCCACTGTGACATCTGAGCCCTTTGATGTGCTCCAAACTAGAAATCTCTTCCATTTAGCTGAGTATGTCTTCCTTGTGGAAGGCCTGCGAGCCTCCAGGATAATGTCCTTCACCCTCTGAGATAAAACAATTGGATTGGTATTTAAGGAATTTTCCAGGCAGTTAGCTGTAATGTTTTCAAGTTGGGATGCAGGGTCTTGAAATTGTTCTGCGTCAGAAGAAGCGGCCATAGGGGGAGAGGCCATGATTTTGCCTGAGACATGCTTCTCAATAACGGATACCAGTGTTGCCTTGGCCAGTCTGGAGCTATTAGTATCACTCTTGGCTGTTCCTCCCTGATCTTCAGTAGAACCTTGTACATCAGTGGGAGAGGTGGGAAGGCATATACTGTTAGGGCTTTCCAGCTGAAAGAGAGAGAGTCCACCCTCCAAGCTTGTGGGTGGTATGTCCTTGAGCAGAATGTCTTTAGTTGATGGTTGAGTGGGGAGGCAAACAGATCCATCTCCGGCATTCCCTATGTCTTTGCTATGAGCTGGAAGATGTCTGGGTGCAGCATCCATTCGTGTGCATCCATGGTTGTTCTGCTTAAGCTGTCCGCCAGTGTATTTTCTTTTCCTGGCACGAATTGGGATTGTAGTTGGATACTGAGATTCAGGCATAGTTCCCACAGATTCATAGCCATCCGGCATAGAGGGTAAGAGTGTGTGCCTCCCTGCTTGTTTATGTACCACATGACCGTGGTGTTGTCTGTCCTTATTAACAGGTGGCCTTGTTGGAGGAAGGGTTTGAAGGCCTCGATTGCATGCCTCACTGCCAGCATTTCCTTTTGGTTTATGTGCACTTAGCTGTCCTTGAGGCCATAGGCCTTGGATACATTTGCCCTCCATGTGTGCTCCCCATCCTCGGTCTGAGGTGTCCGTGGTGATGGTCTGCCTTGTTTTTGGTTTGTTGAAAGGCATCCCTCTGTTGGACTTGCAGGCCTGAGCCCACCACAGGAATTCCTTTTGAAGGCATGGAATGATTGGTATCATGGTTTCTAAACTGTGACTGTGCTGCGACCATACACTCCTTAGGTACCACTGTAATTTCCTCATATGCAGCCTGGCATGTGGTATCAGAATTATGCAGAATGCCATGAAACCCAGGGCCTGCAGGATTTTCCTTGCAGTAAGCTGAGTTTGTCTTGTCAGAGTCATGAAGTAATCTGGAAGTTGTTTTTGTTTTTCTTCTGTGAGAAAGGCCATCTGGGTGGTTGTGTCCAGATCTGCACCCAAGAAGGTTATCCTTTGTGATGGTACTAGCCTTGATTTTTGGATGTTGACTGTGTACCCCAAGGTTTCTAGCAGGTGTATGGCATAGGTCAAGTCCTTTAACAAACTTTCCTTGTTGTCCGCTTGAATTAGGCAGTCGTCCAGGTATGGGTAAATTTGAATTCCCTGTAGTCTGCAATGTGCAATTACTGATGCCAGGCATTTCGTGAATACTCTGGGCGCAGTAGATAAGCCAAAGGGCAATGCTGAGAATTGATAATGCTCTGATCCTGCAAGAAATCTGAGGTGTCTTCTGCAACTTGGTCGAATAGGGACGTGCAGGTATGCCTCCTTGAGATCTAGAGTCACCAGCCAAGACTCCTTGCCCAGCATGGGAAGAAGTTGCTGTAGGGTCAGCATCTTGAATTTTGGCACAATGAGATAAGTGCTCAGTGCGGACAGGTCAAGAATGGGTCTCCATTGATTTTCTTTTCTTGGTACAAGGAACAATCTGGAGTAAAAACCTTGGCCTTGTTCTGAAAGTGGTACCTTTTCTATAGCCTTTATCTGAAGTAGAATGTTGATCTGTCTTAAGGCCTCTGCCCTTTGATTTGGTGGAAAGTTTGGCATTCCGCTTCTTTTTGGCAAAGTGTGGAAATGGAACCTGCATCCTTTGTCTATCATTTGCAATTTCCATGTATCCTTTGTAATATAATGCCAGTTTTTTGAGAATAAAGCCAGCTTTCCGCCCAAGGGTGCTTCCAGTTGATCCCTGGTAGGCGGAATCAGAGTTAAGTCATTGAGCCTGTCCTGGTGCAGTGGTAGTTGTTGTTGCTGTTGCACTACTCCTCGGGTTGGCAGGCTGCCACTGACGGCCTCTATAGGAGCCCTTCGATTGACCTCTGCCCCTGGGGCGCCTGTTCCTGCCCCTCTGGGCTCTGTCCGAGTCTGGAAAGGACCAATTCTTAGTAGGCCAGTTTCTGCTGAATCTCGGTGGTTGTACTTGCAGGAAATCTTTAACTGTTTGCACAGATTTTGCCTTTTCTTCAACCTTTTTTAAGATCTCCTGAGCAGAGGAGCCAAATACATTTTGTTTCTCTATTGGAGCATCCAGGAGTTTAGCTTTAACATGGTCTGGCAAAGATTGTTCCTTCAGCCAGGCATGCCTACGAATAACTGCCCCAGTCATAGCTGATCTAAATGAAGCCTCCAGTGCATCATAGCCACATTTTAAGAAATGGTTACTAACCTGCTGTGAGTTGTGTACCAAATCCTGAAGGGATTTACGGTCTAGGGGTTCAGGAGAAGAAAGTTTCTTATTCAGTTCATCTAACAAATACTCTTGGTACTGTATCAAATGAAATTGACAGTTTAATGCCCTGACAGAAAGAGTTGCAGAAGTATACACCTTCTTACCCCATCTCTCTAAAGCTCTAGACTCCCTTTCAGAAGGTAGAGGATTTTTGGCAGTAGCGGCCGCAACCCCTTTAGGGCCCTGAGAAATAGTTTCTGGGTCTGCAGAGTGGGCTTTATACAGATGTAAATGAGAATCCGGGACCCTGTAGTATCTGTCAGGCTTGGCAGGGGCCGGAGGAAGAGTATCAGGGGCCGTACTGACATCATTGTACACATCATCAATAACATTCAGAACAGGAGGTATAGCTAAGGGCCTATGTTGAGGCAAATGCAAAAAGGTCCTTAATCTTTTTCTAGAATCAGAGAAATCCTGACCTTGCCATTGAAAATGCTCTCTCATGGAGTGCAGAGTCTCACCAAAAGAAAACTCTTCAGGAGGGGAGGCCGAAGGGATAGATTCCTCAGCATCTGAATCCTCGTAAGGCGAGTAAGCCCCTTCCTGGTGGTCTGACAACTCAGACCCATCCGTGGAATCATCTGAAGAGTGAGGGTCAGAGGGGTCAGTCCTGGGCCTTTTGTCCGAAGGAGGGTGAGAGGCCCTGTCTGGGTGAGGTTGTGAGCCCCTAATTAAGGAAATAAGGTCCTCAGCAAGGCTGAGGATCTGTGAACTAGAAGAAGGCCTCTGACAGGCAGTTTTGGTAGGCAAAGCTTTAGATAGTTTGGCAGCCTTAGCCCTAGAAAAGGCCTTAATGGACATGAAAACAGGGGGCCTAGCTGCCCCACGTGCAGGAGTAGTAATGTCCAAAGGTATGGTGTCGGACAGTTCCTGAACACTAGCTTCGGTAGGGAGTTCTGTAGCCGATTCAGCCGGGGCCTCCCGGGCCTCGGTGGTCGGATGAATGGTTTCGGTAATACGAATTTCCGAGGACTCGGTTTCGGCCGAAACCGAGGCACTCGCGGTAGGCCTAGCCGTGGTTTCTGCCAAAACCTCGGGCCGTGAGTGTCGGTCCTTTTCCTTGTGTTTTTTTCACCATATGCGTAGTCGGAGTCTCCGACGGCATTTTATAAGCAAAAGCGGCCCCCAAAAAATCCTCTGCAAACTCCGACCGACGTCTAAGAGTTCGTCGGTTGAAGGAAGCACAGGCTAAACAGGACGATACGTTGTGGTCTGGGCCTAAGCAAGGAAGGCAATAGGAGTGGAAATCCTTATGAGGTATTTGTTTCCCACAAGTTAAACAATTATTTACTTTGTCTGACATCGGCTGAGGCAAGAAAGAGTCCCCAACGGGGTACTTAGCTTTTTTCGAAGTCTTCGGTAGCTGAATTCAATGGATCTGACCGACCGGCACTTGTGAACAGCTTCTGCTTCGGGCACCGCGTGGCAAGAAAGACTGAGGAAAATGGCGTCGGCTGATGCTTTTCAACCCCAGACGGTCTGACGTCGGGGAAAGTGCGACATCAGCCGAGGCCAGACCCAGACTTTGGAATCCGGCCGACCGAAGGGCTGCCTGAGGCAGGACAACCCATATGTTATGACTGCAGATGCATCCTTGAAGGACATTATACAGATTGTGACTACTTAGTTTAATAAGGTAAAATACAGTATTATTACTAAGGGAAAGAGATAGATATTCTTGATTAGTATATTGGGTATGAAAGTGCCTTTATAAAGATGTAAATTGGTAATGAAAAAGTGTATAACACTGAGAAGTGAGAGAATTATTGAATGTATGTACATGAAGAAGTAATTACTATCATAGTGGAAGAAATAGATTGGTTAATATACAATGTGGAAAGATAAGAGCTCACTGAAGAAGGCAAATGTTGTTGGTAGCATACTCAGTGATAGCATCTTGGGAAATAAGATACTAAGAAGGGGGTGAGGGATGAATTTGCTAATACTGCAATGTGGGTTATTGGAGGAGAGTTTTTAGTTGAATCTTTAGTTGCTTTTTAAAGAGTGGTAATGATGAAAGAGATGTAAGTTTAGTGGGAAGCTTGTTCCAAATCTTCCCCACTGTGTTAGAGAAAAGAGAATCACCTGCCTTGTTGTGGGATTTCTGGATGGTAACCAGTAGTTTATTTGCTGAGCGAAGGTTAGTAAGGTTTGTGTAGGGGGAGATGATGCTACTAAGAATAGGAGTATTACTAGGCTGGTACAGAATTTTATGGGTAATGGAGAGTTGTTGAAATTCTAGTTGGTTATTTAGTTCAAGCCATCCTAGAAGTTTGAGATTTAGACAGTGATGAGTTCTAAATGAGGACCCAGTAGCAAACCTGGCAATATTGTTATAAGAAGTGGACAATTTCTCTAGGTTGCTTTTGGAAAGATTAGTATAAACTGGTGAGGCATAGAAGAGGGTGGAGATCAGATGGGTCTGGGCAATAGTAGTTCTGGCTTCTGGGGTGAGAAAAGGTTTTATCCTATATAAGGATCCAAGTTTTCTGTTTACAGCTTTAATAGTTGCATTAATATGCGAGTCAAAGTTGAGGTTGTGGTCAATCAATGCACCTAAGAGTTTTGTAGTTGGGTCAGGAGCTATGATTGTACCATCGATGGATGTAATAGAGAAATCTATTGGGGTGGATTTAATAGTTGGAGTAAATAGTAACAGTTTGGTTTTTCTGGCATTAAGGAGGAGGCGACGATGTTGGAACCAGTTTTCTACTTGGCTAAATACTGTTTGGGTGATGGACTGGAGTTCAGATGAAGTGGATGCTTTACAAATCAAAGTGGAGTCATCTGCGTATTGTATGCTGGTAGGTAGAGGTAAATTAGTAGAAAGGTCGTTAATGAATATGGAGAAGAGTAGAGGTCCCAGGATAGAGCCCTGAGGGACACCAAGGGTAATAAGGAGCTGTTTGGATAGGTTATTATCCCAAAGGACAGCCTGCTGTCTATTGCGCATATAGGATTTGAGCCATTGTAATGCATGTGTGTCAAGTGAGAATGAGTTGAGTATGTTGAATAGTATTTGATGGTTGACCATATCAAAAGCTTTAGAGAGGTCAATGAACAGAGCAGAGGAGAGCATGTTATTGTTGCGATGTCTATTAATGCAGTCTGTAAAGGACAGGAGAGCAGTGGTGGTACTGTGGAATGGTCTAAAACCATGTTGACAGTCAGCTAGAAGGTTATATTTGAGAATGTGGTCAAGAAATTGTTGATGGATACATTTTTCCATAATTTTGCCTAGTGGTGACAGTAGGGCTATGGGCTGAAAGTTAGAGAGTTCAGTTGAGTTCCCTCCTTTGTGAAGTGGGATTATGTGAGACATTTTCCAGAGTGAGGGAATGGAGCCTTCAGTTATGGTTCTATTGATTAGAATAGAAATGGGATAGGCAAGAGCTTTTGCTGCAGTTTGAAGGTATTCAGGTGGTAGGAGATCAGCTGAGGGAGTACAAGGTTTAAGTTTATAAAGTAGAGTATAGATGGGGGCTGTAGGTAGGAATAGGTTTTAAGTGAAAGGTAGGTGGTATGGTAGTTGGGTAGGATTAACAGGTGGTAAGGTGTTAGCTAGAGATTGGACAGATTCAGTAAAAAAGGTACTGAAAGCATCAGCAATCTGGTTAGGAGAGTTTTGTGAGAGACCAGATGGGGTAGGTGTTTTGGAGTGGCTGGGATGTAAAAGTTTATTTATGTCTGACCAGAAACTTTGGGGTTGATTATGGTGATTTTGTTAGAGTTTAAAGAAATAGTTTTTTTTATCCGGAAGTATGGATTTTTTGGTGGCATTTCTTAGCTGTCTAAAGTACTGCTGATCAATTGGGTCTTTAGTGCTTCTCCATTTGGACCAGATTTTATTTCTTTGTAGGATTTGTTGTCTGGTTTCTTTAGTGAGCCATGGGGCTGCTTTGCATCTAGTTCTTATAGAGCGTGAGGGGGCGTGGTATTCTAAAATTTGTAGGAATTTGGAGTTGGGATACTGCTTCATCAATTGGCAGGTGTCTTAAGGGTGACCAGTCACAGGCTTGAAGTTCAGCCCGAACGTTGGCTGGATCAAAATGTTTTCTGTTGCAGGTGATTTTAAAGGTGGTTTGATTTGGGATAAAGGATTTTTGTCTAGATAGATCGGTTAGTGAACGGTCACTAATATCATCAGGAAGGATACCTACTTTGTAAGAGAGAGGGTGGCTGTTAATTAAGATCCAGTCTAATATACTTTCTTTGCAGCTGGGTTTATGGATTCTGGTAGGGGTGGTAATAGTTTGCGAGAAGCCATAGAGGTTTATATGGGTTGTGGGTTCTAGAGTGGTACAGGTGTTCCAATCTATATTAAAATTGCTGAGTACAATGGTTTCTTGAGGGAAGGATGTTGAAAGCCAGCAGCGGGTACTTTCTAAGATGTTAATGTTATTGCCTGGGGGTAGATAGGAGTATATTATGTATATAGACTTAGTGGTATTGAGCTGGAGCCTGGAGATAAGAATTTCCACATTAGTTTCTAGAGGTGGTTGTACTAGTATGGACGTGACCTGTAAATGAGATTTGTGCAGTATTGCTACCCCACCACCCTTTTTGGTAGTTCGGTCTAACCTTAAGATATTGTAACCAGGTGGGAGTATTTCATTGTCTTTTGTAACAGGTTTAAGCCAGGTTTCAGTTAAGCATAAGATATCAAAAGAGTGAGTATCTAGTAGAGCGTGTGGTTGGCTTACTTTATTGTTAACCCTCCTTATATTGAGATGAGCTATGAGTAGAGAATTTGTGGTTGTATGGGGAGTGAAGGGGGGGGGGGGTTTGTTAGGGTGTTGTTATATGGTCCTGGGTTGGGATGAATGTCCCCATGAAGGAGAGGATGTCAAAGAGGATGTCTAAGAGAGGATGTCTAAGAGGACTATATCCACTTAGAAATAGTCTGCTTTGATATAGCCTTCCCCTCTGATCCTGCAGCAAATGCCACCAGTAGTTGTTCAGACTTTCTTAGAGATATGGTCCTGTTTAAGTAGAATCTTAGTTGTTTGTGTACGTCCAATGAATGCAGAATACGCTCCCCCTTGTTCTGCAGATTTGGGTAAAACGTTGGCAGGTGAATAGTTTGGTTAAGAGCCACACTGGATACCACCTTAGGCATAAAGGAAGGATTGGTCCTGAGGGACACCCTGTCCAGGCAAAATGTAATAAAAGGCTCCACAGACATGAGGGCCTGTAGTTCTGAAACCCTTCATTGCTGAAGTGATTGCCAAAAGGAAAGCTGTTTTCCAAGACAAAAACTTTATATCCACAGTAGCTGCTGGTTCAAAAGGAGGAAGGGTGAGTTTTTCCAGCACAAAAGTGAGGTCCCATGCAGGAGTTGGTGATGATCTGGGAGGCCTTAAATTTTTGGTCCCTCTAAGATACTGTTTTAGCAGAAGATGAGAAAAGATGGCAGGCTCCATGCTGTAATGAGCCAATATGGCAGAGGCATGGATTTTTATTGAGGAAAAAGATAGGCCCTTGTCAAGCATCTCTGAGGAATATTTGTTTTTTCTATGTCCGTTCCTCGTGCTTGGTTCCAAGCACAGAATCTCTTTCATTTATCAGCATAAGATTTTCCAGTACTAGGCCTTCTGCCATCCAAAATGACATCCATCACAGATTTACTGAGAGGTGTTGTTTGAATTACATGATCAGCCATGCTGCCAGGTTCAGAGTTTGGAGTTGAGTGTGCAGAATTTGATTGCTCTGCTGAGACAGTAGATGAGGTATTTGAGGCAAGTACCAAGGAGAGAGTTGAGACATATTCCTTAGAATTGGGTACCAGTGCTGGCGAGGCCAGTCCGGGGCAATTAGGATAATTTTTGGTTTTTCCTGTCTGACCTTTAGTATGACCTTGGGGAGAAGAGGCAGAGGAGGAAATGCGTAGACTGATAGGTTTTTCCAACTGAAGGATACGGCATCCACTTTCCATGCTTGTCTGTGATAAGTCCTTGTGCAGAATTTGTCCAGTTGATAATTTTGGGGAGAGGCAAATAGATCTGTCTGGGCTCCCCCATTTCTGTGTTATCATGCTGAGGACTTGTGGATCCAGTTTCCACTCATGAGGGTCCATAAGATTTCTGCTTAGGTCGTCTGCCAGAGTATTTTGTTTTCCTGGCAGGAATTGAGCTTGAAGATGTACTTGGTAAGTCAATGCTGTGTCCCACAATGCCATGGCTAGTCTGCAAAGGGGGTAGGAATGTGTACCCCCCTGCTTTTTTATGTACCACATAACTGTGGTGTTGTACGTCTTTATCAGTAGTTGTCCTGGATGAAGTAAGTTCTTGAAGGCTGTCAGGGCATTCTGAACAGCTAGCATCTCCTTCTGGTTGATATGCAGATGCATTTGTTTTGGACTCCATATGCCCTGAATGCATCTCCCCACCAGGTGGGCCCCCCAAGCATAGTCTGATGCATCTATAGTTAGGGTTTGGGTGGCAGGGAGTAGAGTGAAAGGCCATCCCTTGTGCTGATGACATGTCTCTGCCCACCAAAGAAACTCCTGTTGCAGGCAGGGAATGAGAGGAATCATTGTTTCCAGACTGTGACAATGTTCACTCCATAAACTTTTTAGATACCATTGCAGTTTCCTCATATGCAGTCTTGCATATGGAATTAGTAGAATGCAGGATGCCATGAACCCCAAAGCCTGCAAAATTTGTCTTACAGATAACTGGATTTTGTTGCCATCTGTTTGAAGTATATAGTCAGTTACCTTTGTTTGTTTGGCGTAAGGTAAGCCATCTGGGCAGTTGTATTCAAGCTTGCACCCAGGAATGTAATTTTTTGACAGGGTACCAGTTATGATTTCTTTTCGTTTATTTATTTTATTTTACATTTGTTGACCGGGCTAGTCCAGCTGGATATATGTCCATTTTCAGTGGAGGCCCGGGGAGAAAAGCTCCAACGATATTACAAATAATTCACAGAAACAGTCAATACAAGGTAAAAATTAATAACACATTGAGTCAGAACATGAGATATACATGCAGACAGGCATAGTCACAGCAGGAAATTACATAAACAAAGTTTAGTAGATATTTGCTATACAAATTCTAAAAATATAAGTATATAATATGGAAAAAGGTGAAAAAGAAAATAATTAAAATATTTAAAACATTTTTTTTTTTTTATGTCTATAGGATGTTGTGTGAGGAGGAATTAAGGAGGAAAGGAAAAAGAAAGGTTAATCTGGGTTGTTACATGAACAAAGCCAGTGTTTATTGAGATGTGTTTTCAGCTGTCTTTTAAAGAGTGGAAGACTAGACAAAGATGAGATATCAGATGGCAGTTTGTTCCACATTTTTCCAACAGAGTTAGAAAAAAGGCTGTCACCTGCAGAGTTATTGGGTATGGTAATATTAACCAGTAGTTTGTTTGAAGAGCGTAGGTGTTTCAAGTTATTATAAGGCGTAATGAGGTTAGAGAGAATTGGTGTTTTAGAAGGCTGATATAGAATTTTGTGAGCAGTTAAGAGCTGTTGATAAATCAGCCTGTTAGGAAGTTCAAGCCAGCCTAGTTGTTTTAGGTTATGACAGTGATGGGTTCTGAAGAGGGATCCTGTGGCAAACTGAGCAATATTATGGTAAGATGTAGCAAGTTTCTTGAGGTTATTTTTAGAGAGATTGGTATAAATAGGGGAAGCATATAGAAGGGTAGAGATAAGGTGAGAACTAGCTAAGGTGGTCCGAGCTTCAGGTGTAAGGAATGGTTTGATTCTATAAAGGGAACCAATCTTTTTGTTTATTACTCTTATTGTGTTGTTTATATGAGAATCAAAATTGAGATTGTTGTCAATAGTTATTCCTAGTAGTTTTGTAGTAGCATCAGGAGAAATCAGAGTGTTATCAGAGGAAGTAATAGAGAAATTAAGAGAGCTTGATTTGTGGGTAGGTGAGAACAATAGCAACTTTGTTTTCTTGGGGTTGAGGAGTAGGCAACGGTCAGAGAACCAGTGTTCAACAGTGGAAAAAGCTTTCTGGGTAAGTGACAGGAGTTCAGTCTGAGAGGAAGCAGTGCAGATTATAGTGGAATCATCTGCATATTGTATGCAAGTAGTGTTTGGAATAGCTGACTGCAGGTCGTTAATAAAGATATAAAATAGGAGTGGGCCAAGGATAGACCCTTGAGGTACACCTAAAGCGATAGGAAGGAGATTAGATAATGAGGTTTTCCAAAGTACTGCCTGCTGACGGTTTTCTAGGTAAAATGTAAACCAGGATAAGGAAGAAGGATTAACTGAAAGAGATTTTAGTATGTGCAGAAGAAGTTTATGATTAACCATGTCGAAAGCTTTTGAAAGATCTATGAAGATAGAAGATGATAGATTAGTGCTGTTACGGTTATGGATGATAGCGTTAGTAAAGGAGAGTAATGCAGTAGTGGTACTGTGAGAAGGTCTAAATCCATGTTGACTGTTAGCAAGTAGGTTGTTATGGAGAAGGTGGTTAAGGAGTTGTTAATGGGTACACTTTTCCATGATTTTGGCTATAGGTGATAGCAATGCTATGGGACGAAAATTAGAGAAGTCATTAGACTTACCCCCTTTGTGTAGTGGGATGATGTGAGATATCTTCCAAATGGAAGGGAAAATTCCTTCCTTTATAGATCTATTTATCAGGATTGAGATGGGATAGGCAATGGCTTTAGCTCCTATCTGCAGAAATTCTGCAGGAAGTTTGTCTGCAGAGGGTGTGGTGGGTTTAAGTTTCTGGAGTAGGGATAAGATAAGTGAGGTAGATACAGGTTGAAGGTAAAGGGGAAGAGAAGTGTGTAAAGTAGGTGTGGGTAACTTAGAGATGTCAGGAGGTAGGTGATTTGCTAGAGTTTGGATAGTATTGGTGAAGAAAGAGTTGACGTCATTAGCTATTTGTTTAGGATTGTTTGGATTAGAGTCCTGGGGATTTGGTGTGAATGACTGGCCTGGGGATAGAAGATTATTAATACTAGCCCAAAATTTTTTGGGTTCTTTTTTGGTGGTTTGTTGTAGTTGAAAGTAATAGTTCTTTTTGTCTGCCAGGATGGCTTTTTTGTACTATTTCTAAGCTCTCCGAAGTTATGGTGGTCAGTTAGGTTCTTAGTGGAATGCCATTTATCCCAGGATTTATTTCTGAGAATGATTTTTTGCTTAGTATTGTTGGTTAGCCAGGGTGCTGTTTTAGCTTTGGTTCTAATAGTGCGACTTGGGGCATGGTTATCTAGTATGGATAGGAATGTAGAATTAAAGTATTCAACAGCATCATTCAGTGGAAGGTGTTTTAGTTGGGACCAATTACATTGTCTTAGTTCAGCAAGAAACTGATCAGAGTTGAATTGTTTTTTTGATCGTAGTGTTTTGTAAGTGGTAGGTAAGGCTAGGTTTAATTTGTGCCTAATGATATAAGTTAGTGAGTGGTCACTTAGATCATCTGGAAGGGTGCCTAATTGATAGGTTTGTTGGGGAGTATTAGTAAGAATCCAGTCTAAGATGGTTTCCTTATTGTTGGTTTTATTAGTTCTTGTAGGACTACTAATGAGTTGTTTAAAGCCATATAGGTTTATATGGGAGGTGGGGTTAGTACTGTTGCAGGAGAACCAATTGATGTTAAAATCGCCTAAGACTAGTGTTTCTTGAGGGAGGTTGGTAGAGAGAAAATTGAGGATATGTTCGAAAGTCTGATATTGTTTCCAGGAGGGAGATATGCACATATGATATTTATGGCTTTAGAAGTATTGACTTGGAGTTTGGAGCTAATTATTTCAGCATTATTGTCAAGGTTAAAAGTCAGATTTAAAGTACTAATTTGGAGTTGTGTTTTGGAGAGAATAGCTACTCCTCCCCCTTTTTTGGTAGCGCGATCATGTCTAATGATATTATAACCGGGTGGGCTAATTTCATTGTCTTTGATTGATGGCTTTAGCCATGTTTCAGTTAAGCATAACATATCAAATTGATGGGTTTCAAGGAGGGCATGGATTTGACTAATTTTGTTACAAATACTTCGTATATTGAGATGGGCAATAGAGAGAGAATTGTTGGGTATGGAAAGTGAGAGAGATGTAGTTTTATCTAGTACTTTGTGTGTTTTTGTTTTATTATGTTGTGGGCCTGGATTAGGATGAATGTCTGCATCTAACAAAAGGTGGAGGAGTTTAAGGTATTTTGATTGACGGAGTAAGTAGAAGATGTCAGATGTTTTCCTGGGTTTAGGTTTACTTAACTTGAAGTGAGCTATTCTATGGTATTTAGCATGTAGATAGTTGGGTTGTGTGTTAAGGTTGGAGAGTGAAGGAGAGAGAGGGGATATATAAGTACTGGTGTACTTAGAGGGGAATGAATAAGAAGAGTTCAGTGGGTATTCATAAGAGGTTAGGATGTAAGTAATTATAACAGAAGATATCAGTGATAGGCTGAAGAGCTGTTTAAGCTGTGGAGGGGTGATTGGTATACCCATTTTTGTGTGAAGAGAGGTTAGGAAAGAGTAAGATGTAGTTTGAGGTATGTTGAAAGGTAGTTGTAGAAGAGAGTAGATAGGGGGAGGAGGTTTAGATAATTAGCGGGTGTGGTGTTCAAAGGAGAGATTTGGGTTGGTTAGTGATGTTAGGTGTCTGATTGGTATGGAAAGGATAGGGTGTGTCTACTAGTAGTATAAAGGTAGGACCACTGGGGGTGGGTGGTAATTGGGGGCAGGGTAGGGGAGTGAGCAAGAGCTTAACGGAGCGGGTAGAGACAAGAGAGAGTGCTGTCGAGGAAGACAATGTGTAAAGCAGGAAATGTAAGCAAGTATGTCAGAGGGTAAGTATGTGGAAGTATGTAATGAGGCTAGAGAGAGAAAAGTAGGGAAGTAAAGAGTTAGAGTGTGGTAAAGGTACCCTGGGATTTGGGTGGAAGAGGTGATAGAATAGGTCAGTGAAAGTAAAAACGTAGAAGCAGGGTTGGGGGGGCAGTAAGGTAATGAAGTTGGTGTACTTATAGAAATGCAGAAAGCTAAAGATAGAGCGCCACCTAGAGGATGGTAGCTTAGCTACAGCTAAGTGTTCTCATACAAGGAAACAGGCTGAGGAGATCTTGAGTAAGGAAGTATCACAGAGAGAGAAAAGGCTGGATAAAGGGTTAGCTAAAGAGAACAAGAAGGGAAAAATAGGGGCAAGTTGGCTGCTGGCTATTCTGGGTGGGAAGCTGGCCTAGCGAGACAGAACCATTAAATCTTAAGTAGTGGTATAAAGTACAGGTAGCTGGATATACACGTACTTTATCAGTCTTAGAAGGGTTGTTTTCACTGTGACTGGTAGGTGGAATCCAAGTTCAGTCAAGTTTCCAATGCTTCCAGGAGGGATTATGCAGGTTATTCAGTACAGGGATGTACTAGTTCACTAGACTAAAGAAAGTAGGAAGAGAGAGGAGGTAGTGAGCCAAACGTTAAAACAGGGATAAGCAAAGAAGGTATTTCAGGCACAAATAGTTAGATATGCAATAATACATCAGAAAAAGTCAACACTGTTCAAATCACTTAGTAAGTATATTACAAAAACAGGTACATTTGTGACTCTACAGTTATGCAAAATGCAGAGATAAAGAAAAAACAGTGGTAGAAACAGTTTCATCTATAGAAAGTGTGTAATTAGTAGTACTAGGCTTATGTGATTCTTATGTCCCTAGATGCGTTCCACGTGCACAACGCGTAGTGCATGTAAATTAGCATGTATACCCCAGCTACATATGAGCTGTGTTAGGAACTCATAAGCAATAGGCTCGTTCAAATGTAGATGTTAGAAATGTAAAGGCTAGCACATGTGTCTATATGCAATGCAATATTTGATTATACAAAACAAGTCTGACACGCTGTTTGTGTTAGAGTTACCAGCTTACTGGTCTATTTGCGATAAAGCAAATAATGTAAATAGGCATTAGTTCATTTATTTGTATAGTGCTCTTCAGTAGATTGTTCAATTAAACTCTAAAACAGCACTATGGACAAGCATGACTTGGTTTACCAATATCTAACATTTGTTTGCGATCCAAACGTATCAGCGTTGTATGTTTGTTAGCATCTAATGCGTTTAATTCAACAGCGTTGTATGTTTATTAGCGTCTGGTGTGAGAGCGCTACTCAGGAACAGGTATTTAACCCAGCAGAGAGTATGTGAAAAACGAGAAGCAAAGGGAAACAGTACTAGTATCAGATTAATAGATTCAACAAACCTTACTAGTATTCACACATGCTGTCGCTATATTAGCGTAAGTAGTGGCAACAAGAGCGGTGAATTAAACACACTGCGTTTTACACATAACTAGTTTTAGAGCATGAAAAATATGTACTGGCTAAGTAAACCTCAAACTAGTAGCACACACAATCCACGTATGCAGACGCTAAGGTAGTAGAGCATTTGATCAGCGATAAATATGGTCGCAATTAAACATATACAAATCTTTCATGTTTAGCATACATGCTTAGGCAAAAGCAGATTTTCTTAGCTGGATGAGCAGCTATTAACAGGTCCCATAGAACAAAACAATGCTTACTTGTATAGAAGGACAGGAGCCTGACGCAGAGTGCACAGCAGCCAGTTAAGAACACAGGGTAAGAAAGATGGCGTCCCTAATTATGGGGCAGATTTAAAAGTTCAGACAGGATGTTGCAGTATAGGGGGTGGAGTAAACTACAAATGTGGGGACAGGGCAGAAGTCGCGAGAGAGGAGAGAAAGGTTAGATAAGGGGTGATTGCAATAAAGGGAGGAGCACAGAGATTATAGTTATAGGAGAAGTATGGGAGGAAGAGCACTGATGTAAAGATGTAGGTGGGGAGTTGCAAGCACGGTAGCACGTTAGTCAGAGGTAAGGAGCATTTAGGGTGAAAGTAGGTATAGAGGAGAGAGGAAAAGAGCATAGGTTAAGTGGAGAATATAGTAGGTAGAACAGCTAGATAATAGAGACAAGAGAGAGTGCTGTCGAGGAAGACAATGTGTAAAGCAGGAAATGTAAGCAAGTATGTCAGAAGGTAAGTATGTGGAAGTATGTAATGAGGCTAGAGAGAGAAAAGTAGGGAAGTAAAGAGTTAGAGTGTGGTAAAGGTACCCTGGGATTTGGGTGGAAGAGGTGATAGAATAGGTCAGTGAAAGTAAAAACGTAGAAGCAGGGTTGGGGCAGTAAGGTAATGAAGTTGGTGTACGGATAGAAATGCAGAAAGCTAAAGACAGAGCGCCACCTAGAGGATGGTAGCTTAGCTACAGCTAAGTGTTCTCGTACAGGGAAACAGGCTGAGGAGATCTTGAGTAAGGAAGTATCACAGAGAGAGAAAAGGCTGGATAAAGGGTTAGCTAAAGAGAACAAGAAGGGAAAAATAGGGGCAAGTTGGCTGCTGGCTATTCTGGGTGGGAAGCTGGCCTAGCGAGACAGAAAGTACAGTTTTGTACCTACCATAAATGTAGATGTCCGAACTGGATAGCATCTGCAGTCATAACAAATGGGTTGTCCTGTCGTCAGGCAGCCCTTTGGTCGGCCGGATTCCAAAGTCTGGGTCCGGCTTCGGCTGATGTCGCACTTCACCCGACGTCATCTCTGCTGGTCTTCGGGTATAAAGGCATCAGCCGACGCCATTTTCCTCAGTGTTTCTTGCCCCAGATGCCAGTTGCCCTCTTGGAAGGCTAAATTTTGGATAAATGCCAATGTTTCCAAAAAAGTAGAAGGCAAACACAAAAATAAGCATGTATGTACATATATACAAACAAATACACCATAAGAGACACCCCCCAGCTAGCTATTAGGAGGGTAAATACCCTAGGAGTACCACAGAGGGGAAGGAGGGTGGGTAATCCTGACTGCAGATGCTATCCAGTTCGGACATCTACATTTATGGTAGGTACAAAACTGTACTATGTCCTTCATGGATGCATCTGCAGTCATAACAAATGGGTAGAATACCATAGCCAAACTAGGGGTGGAGGAAGAAAAATTATGGTGTAGTTAGGATCCCTTGCAGTACAGCAGTGGCAAACCCTGCTCGGGATCTAGAGTATAGAGGTAAATTATAATGCTTGGCAAATGTATGCACGGAGGTCCAAGTAGCCGCCTCAATAATGTCCTTGGTTGCCACTCCTCGTAAGAAAGCTGTGGTAGTGGCTGTAGCCCTTGTAGAATGAGGTCTTATGTTCTGTGGAATTGGTTTTCCATGGTAGGAGTAACAGAATCTTATGCAATTTCCTATCCATTTGGAGATTGTCTGTTTGGAAATTGCTTTTCCTTCCCTTCCCGTTGCATAGGCTACTAAAAGCTGGTCAGTTTTTCTGTTACTTTTGGTTCTGTCCAGATAGTAGCGTAACTGCCTATGTACATCCAAGGTATGCAGCAGTCTTTCCCCCCTGTTCTGTGGATTGGGAAAGAAGGTAGGTAGGTGGATTGCCTGGTTTAAAGACACTCTGGATACCACCTTAGGCATAAATGTAGGATTAGTTCTCATGGACACCCTATCTTGATGGAAGATTAGGAAGGGTTGCACTGCCATTAAGGCCTGTAGTTCCGAAACCCTCCTTGCTGAGGCAATTGCCAGTAGGAAAGCAGTTTTCCATGACAGGTGTTGCAGATCTGCTGTTGCTGCTGGTTCAAACGGAGGGAGTGTCAACTTTTCTAGCACAAAGTTCAAGTCCCATGCTGGGAATGGTGGTTTCCTAGGAGGTTTTACATTCTTGATCCCTCTGAGGAACTGCCTGAGTAGAGGATGCGAAAAGACAGGTGGATCGAAGCTGTATTCTGCTGAAATAGCTGATGCATGTATCTTGATGGAGGAATAGGACAGGCCTGTATGTAGAAGCTCTGCCAAGTACTCCAGAATGTTAGCAATATCTATGTTCGACACATCTTTTCCTCTTTCAGTACTCCAAATGACAAACCTTTTCCATTTTCCTGCATAGTTCCTTCTTGTTGAAGGTCTGCGGGCTTCAAGGATAATGTCTTTAACCCTTTGGGAAAGGTCTGGGTTATTTGCTGCTATGTGATGTTCCAGGCAGTCAGTTGCAAGGTTTTTAGGTTTGGATGTATGATGTTGTAGTTGTTCTGAGTCAACATCAAAGGCATCAGGGGTATTGACCACATTCTCTCCCGAGACATGCTCCTTAGCAATGGGTACCAGTGTTGTCTTGGCCAATTCGGAGCTATCAGGATTATCCTTGGACGTTCCTCTTTGATTTTCAGTAGTACCTTGTGCATCAAGGGAAGAGGTGGAAATGCATATGCTGTCAGGCCTTTCCAGCTGAAGGATAGAGAGTCCACCTTCCATGCAAGTGGGTGGAATGTCCTTGTGCAGAATTTTTTGAGCTGGTGATTGAGAGGGGAAGCGAATAGATCTATCTGTGGCAGTCCCCATTTCTTTGTGATAGCCTTGAAGATGTCTGGGTGTAGCATCCATTCGTGAGCATCCGAGGTGGTTCTGCTTAACATGTCTGCTAGGGTGTTCTCTTTTCCCGGCACAAATATTGCCTGTAACTGGATGTTGTAGCTGAGAGCCAGATTCCAAAGGTCCAAAGTCATTCTGCATAGGGGGTATGAATGAGTGCCTCCCTGTTTGTTGATGTACCACATGACTGTGGTGTTGTCTGTCCTTATCATCAAATGGTCTTCTTTGAGGAATGGTCTGAATTTTTGGATTGCCAGCTTTACTGCCAGCATTTCTTTTTGGTTTATGTGCAGGTGCAGCTGGTCTTGAGTCCACAATCCTTGTATGCATTTGTCCAGCATGTGCGCCCCCCATCCTAGGTCTGAGGCGTCCGTTGTGATGGTTTGGCTTGCTCGAAAGTTGTGGAAGGGTAAGCCTGGGTTTGACTGGCATGCTTGTGCCCACCATAGGAACTCCTGTTTTAGGCATGGGATTAGTGGGATTTCTGTTTCTAAGCTGTGCCTGTGCTGAGACCATAAATTCTTTAGGTACCACTGTAGCTTTCTCATATGCAGTCTGGCATGTGGGACCAAGATTATGCATGATGCCATGAAACCAAGGCCTGCAGAACTTTTCTTGCTGTTAGTTTGTTCTGCTTTGTTAATGCCAAGAAGTAAAGAGGGAGTTCTTTTCGTTTTTCTGCAGTTAGGAATGCCATTTGTTTTACTGTGTCCAATTCCGCGCCCAAGAATGTTCTTGTTTGGGATGGTATCAGCCTTGACTTTTGTAAATTGACTGTGTATCCCAGGGCTTGTAGCAAGTAAATGACCCTTTGTAAATCTGTTGTCAGCTTGCTTTTGTTGTCCGCTTGTAACAGGCAGTCGTCCAGGTATGGATAAATTTGGATTCCCTGTAGTCTGCAGTGAGCGATTACTGATGCCAGGCATTTTGTGAATACTCTGGGCGCAGTAGATAAGCCAAAGGGCAATGCTGAGAATTGATAATGCTCTGATCCTGCAAGAAATCTGAGGTATCTTCTGCAATTTGGTCGAATGGGGACGTGCAGGTATGCCTCCTTGAGATCTAGAGTTACCAGCCAACACTCCTTGCCCAGCATGGGAAGAAGTTGCTGTAGGGTCAGCATTTTGAATTTTGGGACAATGATGTATGTGTTTAAGACGGACAGGTCGAGAATAGGTCTCCAACTTTTCTCTTTTCTTGGTACTAGGAAGAGTCTGGAGTAGAATCCTTTGCCCTGTTCTGTTATTGGTACTCTTTCCACAGCTCTCATCTTTGTTAATTTCGCTATCTGCTGTAGAGCTTCTATTTTTTGATTTGGAGTTAGGTTTGGCATTCCTCTTTTTACTGGTAAGGTGTGGAAGTGGAACCGGTAGCCTTGGTCTATGGTTTGCAAAATCCACTTGTCTTTTGTGATATAGTGCCAATTTTTGAAAATAAGGCTAACTTTCCGCCTAAAGGTGCTGCTATTTGCTCCCTGGTAGGCGGTGTCAGAGCCAAGTCACTGTGATTGTCCTGTTGCAGTGGCAGTGGTTGTGTCTGTGCCTCGGTTATTGCCTTGCCACTGTCTTCCTCTGTAGGCACCTCCTCTGGATTGATTTCTGCCTCTAGAGCGTCTATTCCTGCCCCTTTGGGATTTTGTAGAGTCTGGAAAGGACCAATTTTTGGCAGGCCAGTTTCTGCTAAACCTTGGGGGCTGAACCTGTAAGAAATCTTTAACTGTTTGTACAGATTTTGCCTTTTCTTCCATTTTCTTCATTACTTGCTGGGCAGGTGTACCAAATAGACTGGCCTTATCCATAGGAGCATCTAACAGCTTTGCTTTAACATGATCCGGTAAGACCTGTTCTTTCAACCATGCATGCCTTCTTATCACTGTGCCAGTCATGGCTGATCTAAATGAAGCCTCCAGTGCATCATAGCCACATTTTAAGGAATGGTTACTAACCTGTTGGATGTTATTCACCATTTCTAATACATATTTCTTATCTAAGGATTCATCAGAGGACAGTTTTTAGTTAACTGATCAAGCATAAACTCTTGGTATTGGATCATATGAAACTGACAGTTTAAAGCTCTAGCTGAGAGAGTAGCAGAGGTGTAAACTTTTTCCCCATCTCTCTAAGGACCTGGATTCCCTTTCAGAAGGAATAGGGTTTTTTCTGTGGTCGAGGCTACTGCCTTAGGCCCCTGGGATATAGTTTCGGGATCTGCAAGTGGGGCCTTGTATAGGTGGTGATGAGTGTCTGGCACCCTGTAAAATCTATCTGGTTTGGCAGGGGCTGGAGGTAAAGAATCAGGAGCAGTGCAAACATCATTAAATGCATCATCCACAACAGGCAGTACAGGAGGTATAGCTAAGGGCCTATGTTGTGGTAAGTGCAGAAAAGTCCTAAGCCTTTTTCTTGAATCTGAGAAATCTTGTCCCTGCCATTGGAATTGTTCTCTCATGGCATGTAAGGTTTCCCCAAAGGAAAATTTCTCTGGTGGAGAGGCAGCTGGAATGGATTCTTCAGCATCGGAATCTTCATAAGTAGAAAAAGGGGCCTCTGGCTGGTCTGTAATGTCTGAGTCATCCGCAGAATCATCAGAGGACACTGGCTCGGGGGGCTCTGCTCTAGGTCTCTTTTCTGGGGCTGAGAGGCCCTGTCTGGGTGAGATTGGGATGCCCTAATTAAGGATATTAAATCTTCTGCCAGAGTAAGCATTTGTGAACTTGAAGTGGGCCTGTGTGAGGGGGGCTTAACAGGCACTGATTTAGCAGATTTGGCTGCTTTAGCCCTGGCAAAGGCCTTAATAGACATGGCTGCAGGAGGCCTAGCAGCACCACGTGCTGGGGTAGAGACATCCAAAGGGATGGTGTCTGATAAATCACTAGGAACCACAGTTGTAGGCAAAATTTCTGAGGCCGATTCAACTAAGGTAGCAGGAGCCTCAGTAGTAGTCATGGATTCGGCTGAAGATTGACCGGTTTTCTCGGTTTCGGCCGAAACAGAGACACTCGCGGCTTGCTTAACCGTGGTTTCGGCCGAAACCGCGGACCGCGAGTGTCGGTCTTTTTCTTTGCGTTTTTTAACAATTTGGGTAGTCGGAGGATCCGACAGCATAATGTACGCAAAATCTGATCCGAAAAACTGTTCAGCAAACCCCGACCGACGCCTAAGCGTTCGTCGGTTGAAGGAAGCACAGGCCAAACAGGCTGCTACGTCGTGGTCTGGGCCTAAGCAAGGCAGACAGTAAGAGTGGAAATCTTTATGAGGTATTTGTTTCCCACAAGTTAAACAGTTATTGACTTTTTCTGACATCGGCTGAGGCAAGAAAGGGTCCCCAACGGGGTACTTAGCTTTTTAGAAGTCTTCGAAGTAGTATTCGGTAGTAGTAATCTCTGGATCTGACCGACCGGCACTTGTGAACAGCTTCTGCTTCGGCCACGCGGCAAGAAAGACTGAGGAAAATGGCGTCGGCTGATGCCTTTATACCCGAAGACCAGCAGAGATGACGTCGGGTGAAGTGCGACATCAGCCGAAGCCGGACCCAGACTTTGGAATCCGGCCGACCGAAGGGCTGCCTGACGACAGGACAACCCATTTGTTATGACTGCAGATGCATCCATGAAAGACATCCATTAAATCTTAAGTAGTGGTATAAAGTACAGGTAGCTGGATATACACGTACTTTATCAGTCTTAGAAGGGTTGTTTTCACTGTGACTGGTAGGTGGAATCCAAGTTCAGTCAAGTTTCCAATGCTTCCAGGAGGGATTATGCAGGTTATTCAGTACAGGGATGTATTAGTTCACTAGATTGTATAGAAGGACAGGAGCCCGACGCAGAGTGCACAGCAGCCAGGTAAGAACACAGGGTAAGAATTGTGTACCCTAGGCATGTTAGATGCCTTTTTACAAATGCCAGATGTTGAAGAAGAATGTCCTTGTTTTCTGCTTGAATGAGACAGTCGTCCAAGTAAGGACATATTTGTATGCTTCTTTGTCTGCAAAATGCAATTACTGGTGCCAGGCACTTTGTAAAGACCCTGGGCACAGTAGATAAGCCAAAGGGCAGTGCAGAGAAGCCAAAGGGCAGTGCAGAGAATTGGTAATGCATAAAACCTGCCTTGAAGCGGAGGTATCTTCTGCACAATTCACTTATTGGAATATGCAGGTATGCCTCTTTTAAGTCTAGAGTCACTAACCAAGCGTTCTTGCCCAGCATGGGTAGTAGCTGTTGTAAAGTCAGCATTTTGAATTTTGGGATGTCCAAGAACGTGTTCGAAATCGATAAGTCCAGTATTGGACACCAGGCATTGTCTTTTCTGAGTACCAGGAACAGTCTTGAATAAAACCCTTGTCCTTTTTCCTGTTCTGGTACTGGTTGAATAGCCCCCATATCCATGAGGGACGTAACTTGTTTCTGAGCCTCTGCCCATTGATTTTGTGGCAGTTCTGGCTAACCATTTGGAATTGGCAAAGTATGGAAATGAAATCTGTACCCCTGGGATACTATGTTTAATACCTACTTGTCCTGGGTAATTAACTGCCAATTTTGAGCATGAAGTGCTAATTTTCTCCTCCGAGAGGGCTGCCAAAAGATAAGTGCTTGGTGATGGCAGAGGGAAGTCATTGAGACTGCTTACTGTAGGGTTGTGCTTTGTTTCCTCCAGATTTGGAGGTAGAGGCACCCCATTACTTTGACCTGTAAGAACCCGGTGATGGGTATCTAGAGCCTTTTGAATACCTGGATTTGCCTTGTGAGGCTCTGTTGGACACAGGAAAGGACCAATTTTTAGTAGACCAGAGCCTACTGAATCTGGGTGGCTGCACTTGTAAGAAATCTTTTACAGTTTGCATAGATTTAGCTTTGTCTTCCATTTTCTTTAAAACCTCTTCTGCCTTATTACCAAACAGAGTATCATGCTGTACAGGTGCATCCAACAATTTAGCCTTAACATGATCAGGCAGATTTTGCTCCTTGAGCCAGGCATGCCATCTAATCACAGATCCAGTAACTGCGGCCCTGCAAGAGGCCTCCAAGGAATCAAAACCACATTGCAAAGCATGCTTTCCAACCTGTTCTGCTGCAGGCAATAATTCCTGTAATTCTTTATTTTCCACACAATCAGAAATCAACATCATTTTCTGTTTCAATAAGCCCATAACATGCTGTTGATATTTAAGCATATGAAACTGGCAGTTTAAGGCCCTAATTGCCAAGGTTGCAGACGTATAAACCTTCTTTCCCCATCTATCCAGCGCCCTGGAATCTCTATCAGAGGAGGTAGGATTTTTGGCTGTAGAGGCCTTTACACCTTTGGGACCCTGTGAGATAGTTTCAGGATCAGCAGCAGGATTTTTGAATAAAAATTTGTGGGAGTCAGGAACCCTGTAATATCTGTCTGGCTTACTAGGAGCCAGAGGTAGGGAATCAGGAGCCATGGTTGATTCCGAAAACACATCATCAACAATGTTTAATACAGGAGGTATAGCCAAAGGCCTATGCTGAGGAAGAAGAAGGAAATCCCCAAGCCTCTTTTTTGATTAAGAGAAATCCTGACTCTCCCAATGAAAATGTTCCCTTAAAGTATGCAAGGTTTCTCCAAAAGAATAATCCTCAGGAGGAGATGCAGATGGAATGGATTCTTCTGCATCTGAATCCTCATAGGGTGGTATAGAAAATTCCTGATCAGAAGAGGAAAACCTGATCTGAAGATTCATAATCAGTGTCTTGCCTAGGCCTCTTAGCAAGGGGGGGGGGGGTTGGGAACCCCTGATCAAGGTAATTAAGTCCTCAGCCAATTTGATCATCTGTTTTATAGGCATACGGGCCTGAGCACGTGGCTCATGTGTCGGTTTTTTAGACTTAGAAGTTGTTTTTGAAGCTGGCGTCGGTTTTATATAGAAATGTGGAGGCCTGAAAACACCCTCAGAAGCCAGTGCCTGCTCAACGGCTCCAGACCCATCCATGGGAGAGACATCTGTGGGTACAATACTCTGAGAATATCGCGGCATACCGGACTCCGCATGGGTCTCGATAGAGGCCTGTGACTCAAAAGTAGCGGGTATCAGGGGCTGCAAAAGCACCTCACAGAGTACCGGCGAACCGGCGACTGGCTTAGGAGAAGCTCTGTTGTCGGTTTTGGACCTCCACGGTCTGTCTCGGTCTTTTTCTTTGCGTTTTTTGTGAACTCCGGTAGTCGGACTGCTATCCGACGACATTTCAGGGTAATTAAATCTGGATCCAAAATATTTTGAAGCAAGAATATACCGACGCTTAATACTGCGTTGGTTAAATCTAGCACAAAACCGACAGCAAGGCACGTTATGATCTGGGCCTAGGCAAGGAATACAGTACAAATGAAAATCCTTATGATGTATTTGCTTCCCACAAGTAATGCAATTATTAACTTTAACTGACATCGGTAAGGAGCAAGAAAAGTTTCCCCAACAGAGTACTTAGCTTTAATTAAAGACTTTGGTTCTGAAACAAGAATGCGAGAATTTCAGGAGTCTGCCGACTGGCACTTTCGAACTGCTTCTGCTTCGGGCACCGCGAGGTAAGAAAGACTGAATAAAATGGTGTCGGCTGCATGTTTTATACCCCTGACGACCTGACGTCAAGGAAGAGGAGACAGCAATCGACGCAGGACCCAAGACTTTGTTATTCAGGCCAACTGAGGGCAACCTGCCACCAGACTACCCAAATGTAATGACTGTAACAGTGAAACACAAAGAACATCGGGTATTTTGTGCCCGCATTCTGAACACTGTTTAAATCCATCAGGCTTATCAGACATCATGAAAAGAAAACACAACATACACCCACCAGAAACAACAATAAGAAAACATAAAACAATTGTGTAATGGAAAATAATAAAAAAACAACAGAATGGTCACAAACAGAGGTAAAATTTTATTACCAAGACTTAGCTCTTTGGCTCAACAACAGCCTTCCAAAAAGTCACTAGTTTATATAATACAGCCAATAAAATAATTAACATTCAATTATCTAATTATAAACCTCCAATTAACTCCTTATTTAAACCATTTGGTTCCAAAGTATTGTACTTTAAAATAAACAGTGTTTCTTTATGCAACAATTTATTTTTAACATCACAATATTCTCCCAAAGTTAAATTAACCTGTTCTAAAAACAGTTGCTCTCAAACAGTCTGGATCAGATGCATGAAAACACTTAAAATGTGCACCCAAAGGGCGATCTGTGCTCTCATTAACTACATCCCTAATATGTTCTTGTACACGTTTTTTTAAAGGATCTGACAGTCTCACCTACATAATACAGCCCACAGTCACACTTCAACAAATATATCACACTCTCAGTATTACAATTATAGATTCCATTTGGAGAAAAATACATTCCATTTATATTACCAAACTTTCTAACTATGAATTTGCAAATACATTTCTTACAAGCATATGTGCCTCTATTTAAAGCTACCTTGTTATACATAACAGCATCCGGTGGAATAAAATCTTTATGTACCAGCATGTCTGACAAATTCCTTGCTCTCTTACATGCTAGTTGAACATTTTTAAATAACATTTTCACCAAATTTTATCCCTTAATAGTGGCCAATAACTTTTAGCTACACTAATAATTTTTTCGGTCAAGACATTATACGTGGTCACAAAATAAACCTCTCTACCAGGACTATCTTATTATAAATATCATATTTCTCTCTTCTTTCATTACCTACAACATGAACTTTTGTGGCTACGTCAAACAGCAAGCACGCTCACTCAAAGAAAGGAAACAGCACTGAGGTAAATATCTATATATCTAAAGTTATTTTTGTTTTGGTTTTTTTTGAAAAAAACATGTAAGAAACAGCAGAGAGAGAGAGAAAAGGCGCGGGCCAATGCCCAAAAGCAGAAGAAGGAAAAGGGATAGAAACGCTAACTACTGACCTTGCACTACTAAGAAAGGGGAGGAAGGATTGGGAAAGGAATCAAAACAACTTAACTGAGTTATGAAGACCGCTGAACGATTCCCACCAACTAGAAGAAGGCTTGGGAAAGGGATCAAAACAACTTAACTGAGTTATGAAGACCGCTGAACGATTCCCACCAACTAGAAGAAGGCTCGAAAAAGGGATCAAAACAACTTAACTGAGTTATGAAGACTGCTGAACGATTCCCACCAACTAGAAGATGGCTCGAAAAAGGGATCAAAACAACTTAACTGAGTTATGAAGACCGCTGAACGATTCCCACCAACTAGAAGAAGGCTCGAGAAAGGAATCAAAACAACTTAACTGAGTTATGAAGACCGCTGAACGATTCCCACCAACTAGAAGAAGGCTCGGGAAAGGAATCAAAACAACTTAACTGAGTTATGAAGACCGCTGAACGATTCCCACTAACTAGAAGAAGGCTCGAGAAAGGAATCAAAACAACTTAACTGAGTTATGAAGACCGCTGAACGATTCCCACTAACTAGAAGAAGGCTCGAGAAAGGAATTAAAACAACTTAACTGAGTTATGAAGACCGCTGAAAGATTCCCACTAACTAGAAGAAGGCGCGAGACTCCACAAACCATGTCCATCTTTGCTGACAGCAAATGAGATCTGAGGAGGTTAGCTATTGGACACATCATTATGGGAAGAAGGAGGAGCTCGAAACTTGGAGTCTAGTCTGTAAGATGGCAGCAGAGTTGGATCAGAGAGTTGGATCCAAGACCCAACTGTGACGAGGAATGAAAGGAACCACACCAGATCATTTAAATTTCTGGTTATTGTAAAACCATTCTTCAATATTTTAATCTCCAATGATTTGTAAATAATTTCTGAATTAAGAAATAATTTGTTAAAGTGCTATAGCTCTTGTTATGACAGTACTTTTAGATTAAATTTATCTAGTGGCTCAACAGGTAGCTTCACCTTTGATGTTGAAGGCTGTGGGTTCTAGTACTACCCCAGGCACTTGGATTACTTTTCAAGTACTGACAGTGCAGTGCAGCACAAGGAGGGTGCTGCATGCCTAATGTGCCACTCTTTGGAAGAGAGGTTACATCTGACCAAGTTGGTAGTAGCTCTGCTGAATGTAAAATATTCCATGGCATTTACAGAGAAAAAGAGTAGAGGAAGTTCCCTGGTGCCCTGGCCAAATGTCTCCTAGTCTGTTTGAATATCACCCGTGGTCTTCCCTGAAAAGAGGCCTCTGGCCTAGTGGGACTAACCCAGTCAACAAAGTAATGTATAATGTATATAAATAAAATAATTCTGTACAAAGTGGCACTGAAAGCTGTACATAATACTTTTGTTTTGTTTTACTGCCCCCACAACATACCAAACATTGCCCGTCTCTTGGCCAACAGACCCATTCATTCTCCATACATCAATTAGGCAGCCATCAATGTTCATTCCTTTTTACTTTTTGGCCCTAACCAGTGGCCATTAATAAGGGCTGGTACTGACTTCTGCCGGTGACTGTACCCTCTACCGCCTTTGTGGTCTCTGGTTACTACTGGTGATTCTACTAGGTGATCAATACCCTGGCAATGCCCTCCCCAAAAGTGCAGGAACCTGGCAAGGCTGGCTCTCTCCTCCCTCAACAGGTGTCCAAGTTACCACTTGAACTCTAGTTACCGGACTCATTCTTAGGCCTCTATCCTTCTAGGGTAATGGAGATGGCTACTGAAAGCTGTACATAATGAGCTATGCCCCTAGAATCCCACAGGTCATACGCAGACCTACGGGAGACACTCAACATTAAACCAAATACTCTATTCATGGGAGACTTTAACTAACCCCTCAATAGACTGGGAAACGGCACATCAATTCCTGGGCTTTATTAACACATAT
Source organism: Protopterus annectens (assembly GCF_019279795.1). Taxonomy (NCBI): domain Eukaryota; kingdom Metazoa; phylum Chordata; order Ceratodontiformes; family Protopteridae; genus Protopterus; species Protopterus annectens. The sequence goes on from NC_056733.1 coordinate 913,808,872, forward strand.
AATGCTCATACACACTAGAGGTTCAAACATACTGGACCTGGTATTCACCAATATGGGAGTGCTTTGCCCCCCCACCCCAAGTGTCATGTCCTCACTGGTGAGGCCAGTCCACAAAACTGCCTCCTTCGAAATAAAAATCAACTTGATAACCCCAGCAAAGCCATGTAACAGTTAGGAACTATTCCAAACTACATAATATTAAGTAGTAGTTTTATTTTATTTATTTATTTGACATTTGTTGACCGGGTTAGTCTGAGTGGGTAGAAGCCCTTTTTCAGAGGAGGCCCGGGGAGAAAAGCTTCACACTGAATACAACCTTAGGTATATAAAATACAATGAATACAATCTTCGGTATATTCACAAAAAAATAAAAGAATTATAAAAGAATTATATGCTAAAGTTATGTAGGAAACCATAGATGCCCTAATTAATCTAGTGAGGTAAACAACATACTTACATTAAACATGAAAGGCAGTCAAGAATTATGTAAACATCTAGCAGTGCAGGCCCTGTATTTTATTGAGTTGGTTAATGTGGGGTGGCGGACTAGTAAAGACACCAAAATGGAGAAGGAGATTATTTTTGTCAAAGTTCAGTGAGGAGAGAGAAGAAGATGTACGTCAGTAATGAAGTAGAGGGGAGTCAGTGTACACCCAGTGAAGAAAGCAATAGAGGAAGAAAGGGGGTGAGGGTGGCAGAGAGTTAGGAAAAAAAGGGGGGAGTGTGGGTGGTAGAGAGAATATGAGAAGTTGCAGAGAGGGTGTATTACTGAGAGGGGTGCAAGAGAGGGGCTATGAGGCTACGGAGTCTATTGGGGGGATGACTGCAGTGACAGATCCAAGAACTGTTTAGAAAGTTTATTATAGCAACCTTGAAATTTTGTGGGTAGCTAATGTTTCTTATTTCTAGTGTAACTTTGTTTCAGGTGAGGGCTCGGAGGTAGCTATAGAGTTTTTGCCCTATTTTGTTTTTGGGTTTGTAGATTTGTAGGTTTTGTTCAGAGCTACGGAGAGACCTAGGGGGGTATTGAGGGAGACAAGAGAGGTAATGGTACAGTAGCATATATGCATGACCTGGAGTTGGGAAAAAGAGTCAAAACTCAAATGCCCCTCACAACTCAAGAGTTCACAGCAACCTATGTGGAATTTTTCACAGAGACTCTGTACAACCATGTAAATGGCTGTATAGAGGCTGCTGTACCTACTGGAAGTAAGCCCAAAACCAGCACTAAAAACATACCACAGTGGTGGAATCCTAACCTTAACAGTGTATACAATAAAAAGATAAAAGTCATGGCTAAAATCAGGAACAGCAACTCCCATAATGACAGGAGCTCTCTAATTAAACTATACAGGAAACTAAGAGGACTAATTAAGTCCAACAAGGTCAATTACGAGGTTAAGATAGCCTCACAGGTTAAAGACAACCACAAGGCCTTCTACAGCTATGTCTGAAACCTCATGGGTAGCACAATCCAGTGTGCCGAACTGGTGGTCAACAGTGCCACCTTCAATGATTACAGTATCACAGCGAATTTGCTGGCTGACAAACTCAGCTCAAACTTCACCCTCATCTCCCCTCTGCCTCTGCCCATGAAATACTTACAAGCATAACCTCCCCAACTATTAACAGGGAGAAGGTCCTGGCGGCACTCGCTGAGGCCAAAAACACAGCCTCAATTGGCCTTGACAATATTCTGGGATGCATCCTAAATAGTGTGAAACATGATCTATCAGGACCACTAACCTGAGTCACTTTTGAACTATACCCTCAAAACAGGCTTCGTATCATGAGAATGGAGGACTCCAATGGTTATCCCACTTCACAAACGTGGGCCGTCAACTGACCCCAGAAACTGCAGACCTATTAGTCTGATTAGTTTAATATGCAAAGTCATGGAATGAATTATAATGGAAATGAACAACAAAGACAGGGAACCTTTAGACACAGAACCCAACTCAGTTTGGCTTTCTCAAGGGAAGGTCATGCCTACTAAATCTGGTGGACTTCTTTGAAAAGGTGAGCAAGGCAATTGTTGGTGGGAAAACGGTGCACACCATACATACATATCCAACTTAAAGATCCAGCTCCTAAAAAAAAGAAGCCCCAAACTTCAAGAATGCCGAGACAATATTAGCCTCACTCCTCCTAGACCAGCACAAACATCTAAACTTGCTCGACATCTATATTCCACCAGGTGACAACATAAACACTCCAGAATCAATACTCCACTGGGCTTCCCACTTCCTCCCCCATGAAACCATAGTCTTAGATGATGTCAACATTGACTGGAACTCTATCCACTCCCCAACACCCACCAACCACAATAACCTATATAACTTCACCCAGCTCATTCAAACACCCACACATACAGAGAAGACCACCAAAAGGGAATCCATATTAGACTGGATCCTCACTAATCAGGCCAACTCTGCCCACCAATGCGGTACACTACCCAGTTCCCTCAGTGACCATACCCCAACCTTTATCCTTCGACATAAACCCACATTAACAACCCACCCTCCCTACTACAAACCCATTCCCACAAGAACTTATATTCACAGAAACCTTATAATCCTATCACTGGGCTCCCATCAAAACCCTCCCACTGGACTGGGTCCAAATGGAGAAATGAAAAGCCAGCAAACAAAGGAGAGTAGTAGTGCTGAAATTGAATTAATCTTCAAGCCTTGGTGAGTACCTTCACGAGGTGGACCCTCTTTTTACAAAATCTCACTAAGGCTACACTTATATATAGACTAAAAAAGACAGTCATATGTACAAGACCCAGGATAAAAAGTGCCCAATCCTGGTAGGCACACTGGTGCCAGGACTGGAAAAGAGGACTGTGTAGAATCCTCAAAATATGGAAACATTCCTACAATGGGGCTAGGCCAGGCCCAGGGGGGGGGATGGCCCCCCTGTTGTAGAAGGAAGTAGCAGACCACAAACATTGATAGGCCAAAGAAGAGCCATAAAGATGATAAAGTGGACTATTGAGGATAAGAAAGAAATGATGTATTGTCACTACTATGCAAAAAGCCCACAATTTCCAGACACAAGATATATAAAATGATTAAGAGAGAAATTAGAGGAAAGAAAAATACTTCTGCAAGAAAAACTGTCAGCAGCTTCAAATGAAAAGTTGTGTTCATTGATGCAACAGATTTGTGAAAAACAATATATAGATCAAGAAACCTTGACCTGTTTGGAAAAAGAAGCATCTGAGGAAGTGCGAAAATATAAACAACAAAACCAAGATATATTTGAAAAGTATAAAAAACAAATATGGACATGGGAAAGAAAGAGATTTGATATGGTGCAATATTTATGCAAAGGAGAAAGCCAAATTAATCAATGTGAAGAAGGCAGCCCCAAAGATATTCAGAGAAATAAAGGCATCCAGATATGGAAAATTTCACAATAAAAAAATAACATCACAAAGATAGAATGTAGAAAAGAAGATTAGTAAAGCAGAAGTTAAAAAAAATAGAAGTTGAAGTTATGGAGTGCCTGCAACGTGAAGGATTTGGTGTAGAAGGTCCAACACAGATTACATCACAGCAAGATGGAGTGAATTCCCAAAGTATGGAGAAACAGGAAGATCAGGAAACATCTGAAGAAGACATTTGGACATGGGAAAGGAAAAGAGAGTTAATATGGTGTAATATTTATCCAAAGGAGAAAGCAAAACTAACAAATACAAAAAGAGCAGGAATCCAGACATGGACAACTTTACAATACAAAAAAGAAGACGAGAAACAGCAAAAGTAGAAAAGGAGATCAGTAATGGAGAAGTTAAAGAAACAGAAACTGAGGTTATGGAGTACCTGCGAAGTGAAGGATTCAGTGTAGAAAATCTAATTCAGAAAGCACCACAACAGGATAGAGTAATGGATATCCAAATTAAGGGGAAATCAGTGGAACAGGAAGCAATTGGTCAGGTGCCATATGAAGATAATTTGGAGCCTTCCACAGGAAATCAGTTTAAACACTCACTTGAAGCTAGACAGCAAGGAACAACAGGAAACTGTGGAAACTCTGATGCAGTCAATGTTGAGGAGTGATAGGCCATTGAGTTCCCATATGATAGAACAACGGATGGCATGGGATGAAGTTGAACAGAATGTGCCACAGGAAGATGCTATAGAACTTCTACAGAATGCCCCCAGGAATTGGAAAACAAAGGATGTGCCCTCAGTTCGGAAGAAAATAAACTAAGAGAAGAGCTGCTTGATTTAATAGACATCGATAGATACATCAAGATCAATGAGAGAAATAGACTGCAGAAGGTTAATAAAACCAAAATAGTTAGACGTTTGATAAAACAAATGAACACAGTAATTAGGACTGTTCATACAGACTCATGTGATATAACATAAGTAAACAGGATATATTACTGTGCAGCTAAATTAATAACTGATAAAGTTATACTACAAGAACACTGGGTAGTGAGGGAAAGGAAGGGGAGAAATCGAATACCATCATGGAAGTATCAAATAGAGAAAACTATAAAGCAATTAAGACAAGAAGTGTCACTGTTAGAAAACTATAGAAGAAGGAATAGATCGGCAGAAATATTAAGACAGACGTGATAAAAGCAATGCACAGTATTAGAACAGACCAGGATCTATCATGCACTATTGCAAATAACAAACTAAAAATTTCAGTACAGGCGGAAAAACCTAGAAGATACGAAAATAAATATAAAGGAAAAGTACAAAATAAGCAATTTATTGATGACCCAAAAAAGTTTTATAGAGAATTGGGAAACAAGGTAAAAGGAATTGAAAGACCACCCAAAATAGAAGAAATAGATGCATTTTAGAGAAGTATCTATGAAGATCCTGTAGAACATAAAGATGCTAAATGGATAGAAGAAGTTAAAGAAAGAATAAGAGGTTCAAAGGTACAGGATATGAAACGGGATGAAGTAACAGCCAGAGGAACTGAAACAAAGTTAAGAAAAACCTCTAACTGGAAAACCCCAGGCCCAGATGCAGTACCTAATTTATGGCTGAAAGTATTAACATCTTTGCACAAAGATTTAGCCATGAGTAAGAACTATTTATATGCACCCCCTGAACAGACACCAACCTGGCTAACGAAAAACAATGCTCCGACTTAAAAGTGAACCTGTAAGCTACCCGAAAAATTATAGACAAATAACTTGCCTTCCGACGACGTATAAACTACGCATGGGAATTAATGCTGACAGAGTTTATAGTCATTTAGAAGAAAACTCAATTATGGCAGTAGAACAAAAGGGCAAAAAAAGAAAGTCATATGGAATAAAGGATCATTTGTTGTTAAATAAAGTCATAGTGGAGAACTGTAAAAAGGGGAAGAATCAAAGTATAGCATGGATTGACTACAAAAAAGCATTTGATAGTATTCCACATTCACTGATAAAAGAGTGCTTAAAAATGTATAAGATACACCCTACATTAATCGGCTACATTACAGTGACCATGAAACAGTGGCAGACCACATTGCAACTGAACCATGATAAAGGACAAATTATTATCCAAGGGATAAAAATTCAAAGGGGGATATTCCAGGGTGACTCTCTGTCACCACTGCTACTCTGCCTTGCCCTTAACCCATTAAGCTGTTTACTTAATTGCTTAGGCCATGGCTATAACTTGGCTACTAGAAAACAACAAATTGTAAAGACTTCTCATCTTCTCTTTGTCAGTGATATAAAACTCTATAGCTCATCAGATGAGAAACTGAAAGCACAACTGCAAGTTGTCAAAACTTTTTCAGATGATATAAAAATGTCATGTGGTCTTGATAAATATGCAAAAGCGACCTTTAAAGCAGGAAAACTACAGCACCAGGAAAACATCAGTTTGGGACAAGAATGTGATATAAAAGAACTTGAACAAGAGGGAGTGTACAAACATTTGAAGGATCAACAATAAAACATGAACAAATGTGAATAGAACTTAGTAAAGAATACTTTAGAAGACTTAAATTAATCCTGAAAACAGCTATAACATCTAGGAACAAAATTCAAGCTGTAAACCAATTTACTCTTCCTGTCCTAATTTACAGTTTTGGAGTGATTGACTGGCCACAAAACGTGTTTGATACATTAGATAGGAAAACAAGAAGGATGCTTCATGCTCACCAAATGATTTATAAAAATCAGTGCATACCAAGATTATACATTCCCTGTTCTGAAGGAGGGATGGGCCTCCTTGAAATTGATTATATGTATAGATCTGCAATCGTGGGACTCCACACATATCTGCTGACCTCATAAGATCCAAACGTAGTGAAAGTTTTGAAACATGAGGAGAATAAATCTAAGAGGACTTCTCTGCTTAATTTAGCAGAAACATATATGCATCAAGCAGGAATGGAAATCAAACCAGATGTGGATAAACCTCAGGCAGCAACTGAATGTGCCAAAAAACAAAAGAAAGAATATAAGGTGAAGGACCAGATGAGAAGGCAAGAAATGTGGAAAAAGCATAAATATAGTTGCAAGTATAGACATCTTCTGGAAGAACCTCATGTTGATCAGGAACGAACGCAGGAATGGTTAAGGAGAGGTGAATTCAAACGAAGAGATGAAAAGTTAATATTGGCAGCCGAAGATGGTGAACTACGTACATGCTGGTTTACAAAGTCCATTGAACATGTGGGAGAAACAGACAAATGTAGGTTTTGTAAAACCGAATTGTAAACAGTTGCTCACCTTGTAGCAGGTTGCGACATACTAATAGCAGAAGGACTGTATACTGAAAGGCATAATAATGTGACACGATTGTTGCACTGGGGATTGTGCAAACATTATGGTACTGAAGTGGCTGAAAAACACTGGATACATGAGGTCACAAAGCATCATAGAAAATGATGAAGTTTATATCACTTGGGACAACCCACTGCCAACAGTTCAAAATATAGATGCTAGAAAACCGGATATAGTGGTTCAAGAAAAGAAGACAAGAGTAGCATTGATCACTGAAATTTCCACACCCATTGACTACAGTATCTTGCGTACAACAGAGACACAAAGTCATAAAATATCAGGAAATGGAGGCAGAAACGACAGCAATGTGGAAGAAAGATATTCAGACAGTTCCAATAGTAGGAGCAATGGGTCTTATAAAAAAGAACCTACAGTCGTATTTAGATATGTTACCAATCCCAGTAACTCTGTACGAATTGCAGAAGGAGTCATTACTGGGCACACTGTGGGTGCTCCGAAGAGCACTTTTGGCTGACATCAAAGATTGAAACAATATTAATTTCATGAACTTTAATCGTACTTTGACTTAGGAATGGGGTCCATTCCCATCATGGTATTAGAAACCCAAAAGACTTGGAGAAAAGACAATGCAGTAGAATACTTTAACTCCACATTCCTAAGGATCCTAACTAGCCCCAATCAAATCAATTAGAATACGTAGCAATACTGCCCCCTGGTTACAAAAAAACACAAGGACCTTACTAAAACAAAGGGACAGAGCTTGGAAATCCTGGCAACAACATAAAACACCCACACCTAGACAAGCCTTCTTAGAACTTAGAAATAGGGCAAAAAAAAAACAGATTAAAATACACAAACGTAATCACTATATATCCCTACAAAAGAAATATAGTAACAACCTACAAAAATTCTGGGCTGCAGTGAATAATATCTTCCAACCTGGAAAAAACACCACCAAATATGCAAGGCACTAACCTTGATATAGCCTCCAACTTTAACAACTACTTCACCTCCTCCATACTGAAACTCTTAAATGTTTCAAACCCCACTACCCTCCCACCAACCCTCAAATCCCAATCAAACCCACCAACCCTCCTTCTCACTCAAACCAGTATCTATATCAACCATCCAAAAACTCCTAGCAAAACTCAAACTAACTACCCTTGCTGTCGACAATCTCCCAGCTGAATACCTCCCAACTTGCATCTAGGGCCTTCGCTTATCCAATCTCAATATTTATAAATAGATCTATTAATGAACACTAGCTTCCATCCTTATGGAAAATCTCATACATCATCCCCCTTCACAAAGGTGGCTCCTCCACCGATCTCTTCAACTACCACCCAATCGCAATCCTTTCACCCCTTTCAAAAATTCTAGAAAGATGTATCCATTACCAACTTCTCTCCCATCTACTCTCCAACAACCTGCTCGTTAAAACCAAACACAGATTTCGACCACGCCATTGTACCACCACTGACCTAATTAACTTCAACACCATAAACTCATACAGGAATCAAGGGAAACTTGTCTCCGCCATCTTCCTAGACTTATCTAAAGCATTTGACACACTTTCCCACAATAAACTCTTATCCTCCCTCTCTGAACTCAACCTTGACAACTCTACCTTATAATGGTTCAGCACCTACCTAGATAACCGTTCTCAGTCTGTCAAATGGCTCAACTCCCTATCGCCCCCACTCCCAGTCAAATGTGGCATACCTCAGAGCTCAATACTGGGCCCCCTTCTCTACAAAATTTTTACAAACCAACTCCACTTAGCAACCACAAAAGCCGATATAGTCTAATATGCAGATGACACTACCCTAATCTGCTCTGCACCCAACATCCATCTCCTACAAATCCAAGCTCAAGAATCCTTTGCAGAAATAGAAAACTGGCTAAACAATTCTCAGCTCATACTGAACCCTAAAAAACACAACTAGTACTATTCCACCCAATAAAGACTAATGACCCCATCTTCTCCATTCTTTCTACCAATAACACCCTCATAACACCAGTTTCTGAGGACAAACTACTAGGTCTTAAAATTGACCATAACCTTAAATACAGTAAACACATATCCATGAACCTATGAACCTATATTTACTCCGGGTATCACTTCTGTGTCACTGTTAGACAGATGCACAGTATACTAACCTCGAAAAAGGACATTGCAAAATTCATTTTAAAATGGGGGGCGAAAGCCAAACACACACTGGCTAGGCTTGTAAATGCCCTAGGGCAGATAGCCTAGTATGAACCTATAACCAAAGTCCACAAAAAGCTACAATGCCTCTACCGTAGCAAAAAGTTCTTAACCTCTGAATCCAGAGCTGCCATAACCACAACTTACCTGTTATCAACACTACTTTACTCAACCTCAGTGTTAACAAAATAAACAAAACCGACCTGAACAAATTTTCAACATGTTACAACAAAACAGCTAGCTTTGCAACCAATGCTAAATCACGCTCTCACCACTGTCAGTCATTACAGAAACTACACTGGCTACAATTCCCAAACTTACTTCACTATCACCAGCTCAACTTAGCCCATCAAATACTATACCACCCAGATAAAACCCCTGCCCTAGTAGGCCTCCTAAACTTCTATAGTACGAACAAGGAGCTACGATCCAGTAAAAGTCTTAATTAAAGTCATTCCATGTAAAAACTGCTCAGGGAATTCTCTATTCCCTAATGAAGTTGCAAAAACATGGAACACCCTACCACCAGTCCTCAGGCTACTAAACTACACTGCTACATTCAAAAAACTCCTTAAATCGCACCTTTACGGAAAACATTTATGCAACTGTAATGAGCTCCCTGAATCCACCTCATCCTAGGCCATCATTCATTTACTGGCCCTGATGTACACTATTCCGCTGACACTATGCTCAACCTAAGCAATTTTGTACATATGTAAATATCTAGTAAATCTGTTAATAACTGTAAAGTTCAGTTGTATTGTATTGTATTTCAATTGCATTTTACTCTGTACTTTTGTTAAATTTTTATCTACTTTTTACTCTCTGTAACTCTGTGGAGCTTTTCTCCCCAGGACTCTGCTGAAAACGGACACTTGTTGTCCAGTTGGACTATCCTGGTAAACAAATGTTAAATAAATAAATAGTACCACCTACCTGGACATGGCTAAAGTGTTTGATACAATACCGCACTGGGGCACAGTTGAGAAACTCAAAGAACTGGACATAACCGCCTACATAATTCTCTGACTTGCTAGCTGGCTCACAGACAAGACTCATGAAGTTAGGATTGGTGGTACCACCTCCACTAAGAGACTGTTCACCGCGGGGTACCCCAGGGCTCCATGCTTGGACCCCACCTATTTAGCATCTACTTCTTGGCAGACCAGGTACACAGATGACTGCAAACTGGCAGCTATCATAGATTCTCCCATGGCACAGACATGTTACAAGAGGGTCTAATACAGATAGATGACCAATGCCAAAAATCACAGACTAAAAAGTTATCAGACCCATCAGTGAGTATAATGTCCTCTGTGACGTGTACCTGACCAGACACATGCAATAAAGGGAACGTCCACACAGGTCCCTTGCCACAAGACTTGCAGGGTATAAATGCATGCTCCTATATGGATTGCATTAAAGCCCTCTCTCTACATTGTGCCTCCTGCAGGTTACTGAAAGGCGATCTACGATTGACATACAAGACATCCTCAGATCCAGCTCTGATGGACTTTTTGCACATCCGCAAAATGAAAATCATCAGAACCACTAAATTCAAGGATTTAAGTTTTGCTTGTGACATCAATAAGACGTGTTGGCAAGACAGATATGTGTCTCAGAGGATCCCCATGCTCTAGAACAGGCTTCCCATTCATAATGGAGCAGAGTCCATCCCTAACCCTATTTAAGTGTAACCTTGACTAATGGATGGGAAATCTGAAATTCACCCAGGGTCTGATCCTAATGTCTGTTATAGAGACATGCAGACAGTAACTCCCAAACTAACATACCCCCCACATAACCTCTAGAAACTTCCGAATTAACATACCCTCTCCAAATAAATTCCTGTGATACATAGGGACAAAGCTGTGTTGGATTGCATGGCTAGGCATATAAAAGCCCTGGTGGTAGTTAGCCTAGTATATACCCATGAACCTACGTGATGTTATTCATGCTTATTATTTCTCTAAAATGTGTACAAATACTACAAAACTATCTCCAGAGACTCCTGTCAATTTTGTGGCTTACTAATATTTAAATACATCAATCCACTTTGTATACATTATTTAATCTGGGGTACACTATATTTACGTATAGCCAACCTTCTTTTATGCCAACATTTCTAGTCCCTTCCCCTAGAAGAAAAAAAAACTGTAAAACAACTAGCTGACATATCATATACATTATTTCAATTTGTTCATTTGATAATGTGCTTTTTCATATTTAAAAATACTAATTTTCCATTCCCATCTTATTTTTAATCCTGTTAGTAGCTGGAAGACTAAAACACTGTGGGTTCGATTCCCACTACAGGTGACTGGTTTACTGAAAATGCAGTGCAGCATTATGAGGGATGCTGCACACTCGAGTGTATCATCCTCTGGATGACACATTAAACAGAGGCACCATCTACTTGAGTTAATGTAGGGGAAGTTCCCTAATGCCCTGGCCAGATTTCTGGGTCAAGAAAGTATTACAAAAAAAAAAAAAACCTTTGGTTTAGCTCACTGCATTTTTTTTTGCATAAGTATACAAGTCTACAAATTCTCTCTGCTGAATTATTTCAGTACACAACTGTTAAATACACTGGTACTTGTGCACTGTTTTTACAGGGCTTGGTTGAAAACATCCGTGTCTGTCACTGGGATGGACACTGCCAAATCACAAGATATGGTGAGCAGGTATCAGACTTCATCTGAAAAACCCGAGTGCTCTCTCGGTTTACTTCAAAAACATATTCTTGTGAAGAAATATGCATGATTTTGGCAACTTTTAAGAGTGGTACTTACCGGGTTTTGCTTCCTTTGTTCTGGCAGGCACAGAAGTATTCCATTCTTTCTCACTGCTCACGACTCAAAATCTATTCATTTTATCTGTTTTAACTTTCTTGTTCTAAAGTTATTTTCAGGCTGTGTATATGGTTGCAACACTCAATTCTTTTTTATAAAACTGCAACTTAAATCACAATGCTGCTAACTTTCTTTTTTAATTTTTGGCTTTCCCTCTTTCTTCTACCCATTTGTTTCCCTTTTATTGGTCCAAGGGTTAGGCTTAAGTCAAAACTTGCATTTGCATGCACCAAAATGGATTATACTATATACCCATATCCCACCACTCCCACAGAAATGCATGGCAGTTGCACCCCATTTTTAGCTATTCATGTAACTCCCAATCACACATGCCTATCACTCTGCACATTTCTTTACTTTACTACCATATCATTGGCTACCATCTACATTGTGTGTCATGCTGTTTTACTTCGCACCTTTCTCGTTCTTCCACATTGTTGTTTTCTCCCTTTTGTCTACAGCCTTAGCTGTATCCCCCAACACTTTACAGGTTTTGTATACAACTTCAGTTTCATTAAGAGCGGGCGATATTTACAGTATAACAATTAACATCTGTCATTCTGTATACATTCATTACTGTCCAGTCAGGTATTCAGAACAGTGATCAAGATTCAGTTTTATCCTAAAGCAAGCAATACTTCTGACAGTTTTCAGTTATGCAGCTTTAATCTAGTGAACACACTGCAGTGATCCTAAAACAATTCTTCTACAAGTTGAGACAGCAAAATTGTATCAGGAAAGTAACAAGGGAAAGTCTATTACATGGCTACCTGTAACTGGTGTTCTTCTTGGCCTATTACATGGCTACCTGTAACTGGTGTTCTTCTTGGCCTATTACATGGCTACCTGTAACTGGTGTTCTTCTTGGCCTATTACATGGCTACCTGTAACTGGTGTTCTTCTTGGCCTATTACATGGCTACCTGTAACTGGTGTTCTTCTTGGCCTATTACATGGCTACCTGTAACTGGTGTTCTTCTTGGCCTATTACATGGCTACCTGTAACTGGTGTTCTTCTTGGCCTATTACATGGCTACCTGTAACTGGTGTTCTTCTTGGCCTATTACATGGCTACCTGTAACTGGTGTTCTTCTTGGCCTATTACATGGCTGCCTGTAACTGGTGTTCTTCTTGTCTTTTAGCCGATATCCCCTCACAAGCACAGATGAAATGCTGCTCAGCTTTCATCAGTCTGCACTGCTTTGGCCTGCTTCTCTAGTGATACAAAACGGATTCTGTGAGAACAATCCATCAGCTCCACAATAAGGCATGGCAGGCTACACACGACTGTTACCACAGGCTGGAACTTCACAAGTACAACAAGCTGCTAGAGCCTGATAATACAGACTGGAACTGCAGATGTACAAGAGGCCACATGAGCCTGTCACCACAGACTGGAACTGCAGATATACAACAGGCCGTGTGAGCTTGTCGCCACAGACTGGAACTGCAGATGTACAACAGGCCATGTGAGCCTGTCACCACTGACTGGAACTGCAGATATACAACAGGCCGTGTGAGCCTGTCACCACAGACTAGAACTGCAGATGTACAACAGGCCGTGTGAGCCTATCACCACAGACTGGAACTGCAGATGTACAAGAGGCCACATGAGCCTGTCACCACAGACTGGAACTGCAGATGTACAATAGACCACGTGAGCCTGTCACCACAGACCAGAAAGTACAGTTTTGTACCTACCATAAATGTAGATGTTCGAGGATCCACATTGCTGCAGTCCTAACTATTGGGTAGTCCGCTGTCCAGTCGGCCCGAATACCAAAGTATATGGCTGACGTCGGTCACGGCGCATTAGACTGACGTCAGTACGTCAGGGTACTAATGCGCATGACCGACGTCATATCCTCAGTCTTTTCTTGCCCCAGATGTCAGAAGACCCTAAAAAGACAAGGCCAAAACCAAAACACACCAAACATACCTGCACCAAAAACATATACAATATATACAAAGGTACCAGAATATAATCTCACCTACACAACCACCCCTAAACACAGAGGGAAGGAGGGAGGAAATTGGACTGCAGCAATGTGGATCCTCGAACATCTACATTTATGGTAGGTACAAAACTGTACTATGTTCTTCATTCCACATTGCTGCAGTCCTAACTATTGGGTAGAATCCCAAAGCAGAGGTAAGGGAGGCTGGCAAATCATAAGGAAGCAGGAGCTGATAACATGCCTTGCAAAATAGCTGTGGCAAAACCAGCCCTAGACTTAGAGTAGAGAGGAAGGTGGTAATGCTTAGAGAAAGTATGCACTGAACTCCAAGTAGCTGCCTCCAAAATATCCTTAGTTGCCACCCCCCTTACAAATGCTGTTGAAGTGGCAGTAGCCCTAGTGGAATGAGGCCTAATCCCAGCTGGAATCTCTTTGCCATGATGGGAATAACAAAATGCAATGCAAAACCCAATCCACCTAGAAATAGTTTGTTTTGACACAGGCTTGCCCTGAACTCAAAGCAAAAGAAACAAACAACTGCTGAGACTTTCTAAAATCCTTAGTCCTGCTTAAATAATAACGCAATTGCCTGTGTACATCTAAAGTGTGCAAAATCTTTTCCCCTTTATTTTGGGGATCTGCATAGAAAGTAGGCAAATGAATAGTTTGGTTTAAAGCCACACTAGAAACCACCTTAGGCATAAAGGAAGGATTAGTACGTAATGATACCCTATCCTTATGAAAAATCAACAAAGGCTCAACCGCCATAAGGGCCTGTAACTCAGAAACCCTTCTTGCAGAAGTAATGGCCAACAAAAAAGCAGTCTTCCATGACAAGTATTTCAGGTCAGCAGTAGCTGCAGGCTCAAAAGGTTGTAGAGTAAGTTTCTCCAACACAAAATTGAGATCCCAAGCAGGAGTAGGAGCTCTACGTGGGGTCTTATATTCTTTGCCCCCCTAAGAAATTGCTTGAATAAAGGATGTGAAAACAATGGTGGGTCACAATCATAGTGAGCTGAAATTGCTGCAGCATGAATCTTAATGGAAGAGAAAGACAAACCTTTGTCCAATAACTCAGTAAGATATTGAAGAGCCACACTCAAATTAGGCTCAAATCTCCAAATTCTGTGCTGCAGTCCAAAATAAAAATCTCTTCCATTTTTCTGCATACACTTTCCTTGTACTAGGTCTTCTGGCTTCCATAATCACATTTAAAACCTGTTGAGGAAGTTGAGACCTACTGTCTTTCAAAACAGAATATGCCAGGCTGTTAGATGAAGAGTTTGAAGCTTGACATTGAGCAGATGACCGTCCCTCTGAGACAATAGGTGTGGAATCAAGGGTAAAGGCCATGGAGGCTTCCTTACCAGACTCCTCAGCAATGGGTACCAGTGCTGCCGAGGCCAATCTGGAGCTATTAAAATCATCCTTGGCTTGTCTTGTCTGACCTTTAGAAGCACCTTTGGGAGAAGAGGCAGAGGTGGAAAAGCATACACATGAAGATTTTTCCAACTGAAAGAAAGAGCATCCACTTTCCAAGCTGTGTGATGAAATCCCTTCGTGCAAAACTTTGGCAGCTGGTGGTTTAGTGGAGAAGCGAACAGATCTATGTCTGGAGTTCCCCATGACACTGTCAATTTTGAAATACATGAAGATCCAGTTTCCACTCGTGGGGATCCATGATTTGTCTGCTTAACACATCTGCTAAGGAGTTCTGTGCTCCGGCAGAAACCTTGCCTGAAGAGTTAGTTGCAAGCTGAGCGCAGTCTCCCATAAAATCATTGCTTGCCTGCACAATGGGTAAGAATGTGTTCCCCTTGTTTGTTGATGTACCACATGACAGTTGTGTTGTCTGTTAGAATCAACACCTGCCCTGGAAGAAGTAACTCCTTGAAAGCCATTAATGCAAACTGGACTGCTAACATCTCTTTCATGTTGATATGTAGATGCTGTAGTCTGGCAGGCCACTTGTCTTGTATCCACTTTCCATTTAGATGAGCTCCCAAGCAATGTCTGAGGCATCTGTCGTTAGAATCTGACTCGCCTCTGGCCGGGTCACAGAGAGTCCCTTGTTTAGGTGACATTCCTGAGCCCACCACAAAAATTCCTTTTGAATGCAAGGTATTATTTGAATGACAGTGTCCAAATCCTGGCAGTGCTGTGTCCATAGATTTTGAGATACCATTGTAGCTTCCTCATATGCAGTTTGGCATTGGGAAGCACCAGAATACAAGATGCCATGAACCCTAAGGCTTGAAGGACTGTCCTTGCAGTCAGCCCGGACTGAAGAGATAATTGATGGAAGTAACTGGAAAGATTCTTTTGTTTGTCCGGGGTTAGAAAGGCCATCTGGGCTGCTGTATTCAGTCTCACACCCAGAAAGCACATGTCTTGAGAGGGTACTAGACTGGACTTTATTTCGCTCACAGAATACCCTAGGCATCTTAGCACTGCTATGACATATTCCAAATGCTGTAGAAGGTCTTCCTTTTTTTGAGCCAGAATCAGGCGGTCGTGCAAGTAAGGATAGATTTTAATTCCTTTTAGCCTGAAGTAAGCTATCACTGGAGCCAGAACCTTTGTGAATACTCTGGGCAGTAGATAAGCCAAAGGGCAATGCAGAGAACTGATAATGAGAATTTCCAGCTCGAAAATGCAGATACTTTCTGCAACTTAGTCTTATAGGCACATGAAGGTAAGCTTCCTTGAGATCTAAAGTTACCATCCAGTGATCTTTGCCCAGTAGAGGTAAAAGCTGTTGTAACGTCAACATTTTGAACTTTGGAATGTCCAGATAAGTGTTGAGGATAGATAAATCCAAAATTGGTCTCCACGTGTTCCCCTTCTTTGGTACTAGGAACAGGCGAGAATAAAATCCTAGGCCCCTTTCTGGCACAGGAACTGACTGAATGGCTCCTATTTGGAGTAACAGAGAAATTTGTCTGCGAGCCTCTGTTCTTTGTAGAGGAGGAATGTCTGGCATGCCTTTGAAAGGAGGCAAGGTATGGAAATAAAACCTGTAACCGTGGTGAATGATATCCAGAACCCATTTGTCTTGGGTAATTAAATCCCAATTTTCTTTGAAAAGAGACAGTCTTCCTCCTAGAGGTGCCGCCAGGCGAGAAGGTACTGGCAGCTGAAAAGGCAGGTCATTGGGTCTGCTTACGAAAGGACTGACCCCTGCCCTCACCAGAAATCTGAGCAGGTGAACTCCCTGTCCTAGGCCTAAAAGAACCTTGAGCTCTGCCCCTACCACGCCTAGACCTACCCTAGACTGGGAATCATAAGCAGGATAAGTCCATCCCTTAGCAGGCCAATTTCTACTAAACTCGGAGGCTGCACCTGCAAAAATCCTTAACAGTTTGCATAGACTTAGCCTTGTCCTCCATTTTCTTTAAAACTGCTTCCACAGGCGAACCAAACAACACATCAGACTGTAAAGGAGCATCCAAAATCCTTGTCTTAACATGCTCAGCTAAGTTCTGATCTCTCAACCAGGCGTGCCTACGAAGAACAGAACCAGTGGCAGCCACCCTGGAGGAGGCCTGCACAGCATCAAAACCACATTGCAAGGAATGTTTACCCACTTGTTCAGACACATGAACTAAATCCTGCAACTCTTTACACTCAATACCTTCCGCCAGAGCATCCACCTTAGATTTCAACTGTGAAAGAAGATAATTCTGATATTTTAACATGTGAAACTGACAATTCAACGCCTCATGGCTAAAGTGGAAGAAGTATACACTTTCTTTCCCCATCTATCCAAAGCCCTTGCCTCTTTATCAGGAGGGACAGGATTTTTAACAACTGAGGCCTTCACACCTTTAGGCCCCTGAGAGACAGTTTCGGGTCTGCCCTAGGACTCTTAAAAGATACTTATGAGCGTCAGGCACCCTATAATACCTATCCGGTTTAACTGGGGCAGGAGGCAAAGAATCAGGATTCAGGGAAGCCTCTGCAAAAACATCTTCCACCACATTCAAAACAGGAGGTATAGCTAAAGGCCTATGCTGGGGTAAAACAAGAATTCCCTAAGCCTTTTCCTGGAATCAGAGAAATCTTGCCCTTCCCATTTAAAATGCTCCCTCATGGAATGCAGAGTCTCTGAAAATGAAAA
The DNA here is from genome assembly GCF_019279795.1 of Protopterus annectens. Lineage (NCBI taxonomy): Eukaryota > Metazoa > Chordata > Ceratodontiformes > Protopteridae > Protopterus > Protopterus annectens. The sequence goes on from NC_056733.1 coordinate 913,826,734, forward strand.
ATCCTCAGGAGGAGAAGCTGAAGGAGTAGAATCATCCACATCAGAATCAGAATAAGGAGGGTACTCCTGCAAGTCTTCAGTCAAGACTCAGAAGCCTCGAGCATTGCTCAAAACTCTCAAACTCAGGTTCCACCCTAGGCCTCTTATCAGGAGGGGCATAGAACCCTTATCATAGTAATCAAATCCTCTGCCATTTTAAGCATATGTTTCTTAGGCAAAGACCCTGAGGCACTAGGAGAAACCCCCACTGAAGCAAAACTTGGCCTGCCCTCAAAGAAGCCTTGGAAACAGAAGGGGAGGCTCTAACCACCTTAGGAAGAGAAGGAAGAACAGCCACCTGAGAAGCCCCTCAGCCTGGCCTACTTCCTGAGAGGATACATCCTGTAACAGTAAAGTCTCTCCCTGAGACTCCAAAGAAACACCTGGCAAAACCTCCGGCTCCACTGAGTTCTAAAGAACCGACGCCTGGGACTGTCGGTTCTTCCACTCTAGGTTTTGCTGCTTTGTCCTTGCGCTTTTAGCGAAGCGGCGCCGGAGCATCCGACGGCATTTTATAATTACAACGCTTCCCAAACACTAACCTGGCACAGTCTAACCTTCTCTTAATAGTGCGTTTGTTAAATCTAGCACAAGAGTGGCATCCAACAACCCTGTGCTCAGGCCCTAAACAAGGTATACACAAAGTATGGTAATCCCTATGAGGTATCTGTTTCCCACAAGAAATACAGTTATTCACTTTTTCTGACATCCGGTTAAATACTGAGGCAAGAAAAAACCAAAATATTCCCCAACGGGGTACTTAGCCAACTTTGATTCGGTCTGAAACTCTGACTTCAGAAACTTTCAGAACGCCAACCTGCACTCGCAAAATTGCTTCTGCATCGGACCATGCGGCAAAAAAGACTGAGGATATGACGTCGGTCATGCGCATTAGTACCCTGACGTACTGACGTCAGTCTAATGCGCCGTGACCGACGTCAGCCATATACTTTGGTATTCGGGCCGACTGGACAGCGGACTACCCAATAGTTAGGACTGCAGCAATGTGGAATGAAGAACATCTGCAGATATACAACAGGCCGTGTGAGCTTGTCGCCACAGACTGGAACTGCAGATGTACAACAGGCCATGTGAGCCTGTCACCACTGATTGGAACTGCAGATGTACAACAGGCCATGTGAGCCTGTCACCACAGACTGGAACTGCAGATGTACAACAGGCCGTGTGAGCCTATCGCCACAGACTGGAACTGCAGATGTACAAGAGGCCACATGAGCCTGTCACCACAGACTGGAACTGCAGATGTACAATAGGCCACGTGAGCCTGTCACCACAGACCAGAACTGCAGATATACAACAGGCCGTGTGAGCTTGTCGCCACAGACTGGAACTGCAGATGTACAACAGGCCATGTGAGCCTGTCACCACTGACTGGAACTGCAGATGTACAACAGGCCATGTGAGCTTGTCACCACAGACTGGAACTGCAGATGTACAACAGGCCATGTGAGCCTGTTGCCACAGTCTGGAACTGTAGATGTGCAACAGGCCATGTGAGCCTGTCGCCACAGACTGGAACGGCAGATGTACCACAGACTGGAACTGCAGATGTACAACAGGCCATGTGAGCCTGTCTCCTCAAACTGGAACTGCAGATGTATAACAGGCCATGTAAGCCTGTCGCCACAGACTGGAACTATAGATGTACAACAGGTCATGTGATCCTGTTACCTCAGACTGGAAGTGCAGATGTACAACAGGCCGTGTGAGCCTGTTGCCTCAGACTGGAAGTGCAGATGTACAAGAGGCCATGTGAGCTTGTCGCCACAGACTGGAACTGCAGATGTACAACAGGCCATGTGACCCTGTCGCCACAGACTGGAACTGCAGATGTACAACAGGCCATGCGAGCCTGTCGCCTCAAACTGCAACTGCAAGTGTACAACAGGCCATGTGACCCTGTCACCTCAGAAAGGAACTGAAGATGTACAATAGGCCGTGTGAGCCTGTCGCCTCAAACTGGAACTGCAGATGTATAACAGGCCACGTGAGCTTGTTACCTCAGACTGGAACTGCAGATGTACAAGAGGCCATGTGAGCCTGTCGCCTCAGACTGGAACTGCAGATGTACAACAGGCCATGTGTGCCTGTCAGCATGACTGGAACATCACGTGCACAAGAACCTATGTAAGTTTGGAGTGGAATTCCATATGTACAAGTAACTATATGAACATGACACTGTTGAGTGGAATCCCATTTATTAAAACAGGTCACATGAGCACTTTAGCCATGGCCTAGAACTGAACTTTTAATGCCTACTTTTCCCCAAATGTATCTGAGAATTAAACAGCTACATCTTGTGGCCAGAATGATTCAGTATGAAAAAAAAACAAAGTGTGCACATTTGGCCAGCCACAGCGGAAACTAGCTAAAGTTAACACATACTTAGACTTAGTGGTCTGCCTTTAAAAATCAAACGATGAAAGCTGCAAAATGGTCAGAGTAATACTAAATGTTTATCCTCCTTGTAATATATTAACTGTAAAAAACAAACTTTTTCTCCTCTAAAGGAACCCATTACAGAAGTGTGAACATATAGTGGGCCCTCTGAATTACCTCAGCTGTGCTTTATTCAAAGAAATAAACACTAACTATTCACCAAAGTAATAACTCCGATATAAAAACACAAAATAGCCCGTACACAAAGTCAGTTCGCCATCCTTTAATAATGCCTTTAAAAAATTGGCATAAAATGGCGTACAACTCCATATATCCTCATAACATCACAGCATCACAACATACCTCTTTCGGCATCAAGCCTTCATCAGTGCTATGAATTATCCCATTACATACACCTTTAATAATGCTCCCTTAATTACTATTGGACATTACAAATGTTCATTAATACCAGATGCAAATAAAGAACCCAATTTAATAATCCACAATTTTTCTTTATAATCTAACAATGAATGCCACCTTACCTTATTTCTATTATTATAACAAATTCTATCAACAGTAATAAAAGTAAAGTTTGCAGAAGTGTGTGTATTATATTGTGTTTATGTAAAGCATTGGTAGTCTTAGCACATCTAATATCACTTAAATGTTCAGACATCCAAAGTTTTAAAGGACATGATGTTTGTCCCACATAAAATGCCGAGCATGTACAAGATGCTAAATAGATTACCCAGTCACTACTACAATTCCCATGCACTAAAATGTCAAAAACTTCCGATGTATTTTTAGGTGTAAATTGTTTCTTTTCTTACATATCTACAAAAGTTGCAATGTCCACATGGATAACAGCTAACCAATGGTCTACCATCCATACTAGTTTGGCTAACACCCTTATCCTTATATACTTTCTTATAATGACTGAACCAACCTGCCATCTTTCCTTTTCTATATGAAAAACGACATTTTGGGAGTAAAATCTTTTTAAATCTGTCATCTATTAATATAATGTCCCAATGTTTATACACTAAATTTCTAAAAACTGTTGCATTATTTCCAAAACTTGTAATAAACCTTAAAGGTTGCTGGACCTTTTTCCTAAAGAGTAGCATTTTTATGCTACTCTGGATTTTTTTTATTTTTGCTTCTCAAATGTCTGTACTTTTGAAATGTATTTAATTGTTATTGTGATATTGGAGCTTTTCTCCCCGGGCTTCCACTGAAAAATGGGCTCATTCTGGCTCAGTGGAGTTTTCCGGTAACCAGCATCAATAAATAAAATAAAAATAAATAAAACCTGATATTGCAATAAAGATCTATGTATTTTATTTGTAGATATGTAAGGTTGAGTAACTACATATTTAGAAAAAAAAGTCTTGCAAAACCTGAGAATAAGATCACTCTCCTGCTCTTCCAATTCCTGCAATGAGGAATGATTAAAAAATATCAGCGGGATGTTAGGGATTACTCACAAGGTAAACCATTTGAATATAAGAAAACATTTTGCTGGCACCAAGGTTCCATCATCAAACAATCTGCCATCATCAAACAATCTGAAACGTAAAAGGAAAAAGTCTATTCTGAAGAAATCTTCTTTTTCTTCTGAGACATTTGCGGATGAGTTTTCATCCACTACAGAAACGGAAGTAGTGAATAAAGTCCAGCAACCTTTAAGGATTACTACTAGTTTTGGAAATAGGGTATAAACATTGGGAAATTCTATTAATGGTTGACAGGTTAAGAGAGATTTTACCCTCAAAATGTCTTTTCTCATACAGAAAAGGAAAGATACTGGTAGGATGGTTCAACAATGGCAGGCTGGTTCAATCATTATAATAAAGTATATAAGGATAAGGGTGTTAGCCAAACTAGTTTAGAAGGTAGACCATTGGTTAGCTGTTATCCATGTGGACATTGCAACTTTTGTAGATATGTAAGAAAAGATAAAACAATTTACATCTAAAAATACATCAGAGGTTTTTGACATTTTAGTGCATGGGAATTGTAGTAGCGACTGGGTAATCTGTTTAGCAACTTGTACATGCTCTGCATTTTATGTGGGACAAACATCATGTCCTTTAAAACTTTGGATGTCTGAACATTTAAGTGATATTAGATGTGCTAAGACTACCAATGCTTTATATTAACACACTATAAAACACACTTCTGCAAACTTTACTGTTTATTATTGATAACATTTGTTATAATAGAAATAATAAGGTAAGGTGGCATTCATTGTTAGATTATAAAGAAAAATTGTGGATTATTAAATTGGGTGCTTTATTTACACCTGGTCTTAATGAACATTTGTAATGTTCAATAGTAATTAAGGGAACATTATTAAAGGTGTATGTAATGGGATAATTCATAACACTGATGAAGGCTTGGTGCCGAAACCGGTATGCTGTGATGCTGTGATATTATGAGGATATATGGAGTTGTACGCCATTTTATGCCAATTTTTTTTAAAGGCATTATTAAAGGATGGAGAGCTGACTCTGTGTGCGGGCTATGTTGTGCGTTTTGTTGAGATATTTTTGGGTCCTGCACCTACCCGTACTTGCATGGGTGTGTATCACTTCATGCAATAACTCAGATATGTCATGAAATACACCTGTTATTATAGAAAAGCCAAGGCTTCCGATCTTAAATGTAGAAAAAAAACATGTTACCAACATCTGACTGGGACAATGTCTGCAGTGATAGGATATGAAAACAACCATCGACCATATAACATGTTTAAGTACAACTGCATAGTATAACGGCTGCAGTGACCCTTACTAAGCATCTCAGGCACAACTTACACTCCTTGGGCATAAAGATTCACAGAATTCATCCTTCAATGAGAAAGCAAGTCACCAAGTAGCAGAGCCAGAGAAGCAGTTAACACAGATACAGGAGTTCTCCTGCAGACAGGAGGACTATAAAATACTTGTAAGATTCAATGGAGCTCATCTCTTCAGGTTCCTTTCACACTGCAGCTAACTGATGTAGAGCAGAGAAGGACCCCAAGATGCAGCCAGCTACCCATTCGCAAGAGAAAATGTCTGCAAATTCCCCAACTTGGGGATTTTTCACTTTTAGAAGATACACAATAAAATTAGATCAAATAATGCATGTCTGGGTACATACAGTATAGATGCCGTCTTTTTCTTAATTAAAAACTAGCTTCACCAAACTGCTTACGATCTTCTCTTGTCAACTTGCACCAACAATGTCTTCAAGACAAACCTGATTTTTAGCATTACAGGACTTATTAACTGTATGTCAAACCTTTTGCTTCCACACTACAACACATGCAACTTACTAAACTCAACTGCCTTGGTGCCATCTTGTCTGCAGGAACCAGTTAGGGCTTCTGTTGACTTACTCGACACAGATGTAATGTACCTTTATAAGCAGACTGACAACCTTTAGGTGATTCAGTGCCCTCTCCTTCCACATAGCCATTGCCAGATATTCACAGCCATTACCAGATATTCACAAACTCCTTATGTTGTTCAACTAACATGTCTGAAATGCACACATTGCCCTAACAAATACAGAAAGGAAATGTGTATTTAAGTGCTGTAATCTCACTTCTTTCCCCTACATTTTGTACAACTGTGGTGACGTAGAAGACATTTTATACACATCCCAATGTGGAAATCATAACATCCTTTCCTCTAAAATTTGTACTACTGTGGTGGCTTACAAGATATTTTATAGACTTCCCAACGTGGAAATCACAGCATACCTGGTGGTGCCACAAAGTAACACACACATCCCAGCGTGGAAATCACAGCATACCTGGTGGTGCCACAAAGTAATACACACATTACGACATGGAAATCGTAGCATACCTGTTGGTGCCACAAAGTAATACACGCATCCCGACATGGAAATCACAGCATACCTGGTGGTGCCACAAAGTAATACACACACTCCGACATGGAAATCACAGCATAGCTGGTGGTGCCACAAAGTAATGCATACATCCTGATGTGGAAATCACAGCATACCTGCTGGTGCCACAAAGTAATACACACATTCCGACGTGGAAATCACAGCATACCTGGTGGTACCACAAAGTAATGCACACATCCTGTCATGGAAATCACAACTTACCTGGTGGTGCCACAAAGTAATACACACATTACGACATGGAAATCGTAGCATACCTGTTGGTGCCACAAAGTAATACACGCATCCCGACATGGAAATCACAGCATACCTGGTGGTGCCACAAAGTAATACACACACTCCGACATGGAAATCACAGCATAGCTGGTGGTGCCACAAAGTAATGCATACATCCTGATGTGGAAATCACAGCATACCTGCTGGTGCCACAAAGTAATACATTCCGACATGGAAATCACAGCATACCTGTTGGTGCCACAAAGTAATACACACATTCCGACGTGGAGATCACAGCATACCTGGTGGTGCCACAAAGTAATACACACATGTCCCGATGTGGAAATCACAGCATACCTGTTGGTGCCACAAAGTAATACACACACATTTCGATGTAGAAATCACAGCATACCTGGTGGTGCCACAAAGTATTCTTCAACTGTATGACTTGCAATATTCAGTAGTACGTCTGCACAGTTTCCCTCTGTGATGTCATCAGGTCGCACATAAAGACATCTGGAACACAAAAAATCATCCAGACTGAAGTCCAGCATCAGAAAGGTATTGCAACTCAAAATAACACGAGGTGAACCACAAGAGGTGAAAAAAGTGAGGACTTTAATGGGTTAAATTCAACAGAAAAAAATAAAGTATAGTTCTGGGAACACAACCAATGACAATGAAATAAAATTATATTTTCTTAACAGTAAAACTGGCAGGTAAAGTGAAAATCAATAGTAAACCACAAACAAGAGTTTAAACATAATGTCATTTCAGTGATAAAACAGCAGTGCTGCCTCTTGTGACACTAGCATTCCAAAAATAACATTGTAGCAGATGATCTTGGGGGAGAAAACAGTACATGTGAGCATGTCATCGTGCATGTTGCTGCACAGTGACACATGTAAGCATTAAGCATTCTGACTGAGATAGCAACAGGATGTGCAGATGACAATGTCATGCCACAGACTGTTAGGGTTCCTGCTAAAGATTAGCGGTAGCTTGTCGAGTCTGGCTCATTCCTCCTACAGTCGACACCATCAAAAAGAGTGTTAACCGGCCACAGCACTCCTCCAAACGGTCACACACAGTGTGTGTATGTGCATGTGTAGGCCCACACATGCATGCAAGTAGAAAAAAAAATGAACACAACTAGTCCTTGATTGACTGAATTAGGGCATCTAGTAAAACTGTTAAAGCTGAAATGTGGCAATAAATGAAAATATAAACAGTGATAGTTTAATGTTTTGACAGCATCACCAAAGATGATACAACAATAACAAGAAAACACAATGGCGTTACCTGTCTTCTAATACAGAGTCCATTGGTTCCACCCCTGTTGTGTCCACAGCATGCAACTGATCGGCAAACTGGACAGCTTTAGCCAGTCGCTCTACACCTTCCTGGTCCCGAAAATCCACCAGCGCTAGCTGCTCCAGGTGATGAATCAGTTGTACAGAAACCTGGACAGAATAACAATGGTCAGCAGAGGAAAAAACTGTCCCTGTTTATAATACCAACAGCAGAGCTGAGAAAGGAGGAGCACAGCAAAGCTAAAGTGTTCAACTGGACATTAAACGGCAGCTTACAAACCTTCAAACTTAGCACTTTAGACACCTTACCCAACAGGCTTACAAGCCCTCAAACTACCTGATCCACCAGCCTTACAAATCCTTAAACCTGGAGCTTTAACAGACTTTATCTACTAAATGTCCAAACTCTCAGACTTTGAAACTTGGAGACTTCACCTACTGCAAAACTCCAAACGAGACCTAAAGGGAAGAAAATAGCCTTAAACAGCCTTTAGGGTCTAATACTGGCATACCTAAAAAATAAACACAATGATTACACGCTAAACAGTTAAACAGCAAGCAAAACATCAGCGTAGATAATACAAACACATGCCTGTATGTGCAGTTACCAGTTTGTCCTATCACTCCCTCCTGAATCCCATAACAGTGTCACCTACTGTGGACCTGCTTCTGAATCTTCTCCCCACAGCCACACAGTCACTTCTGTGGCTATAAAACAGTTTTACACCACATACAGATAGAACGTTGAAATGAGAAAATGCCTGTGTCTACATTAGATATGCAGGTAACTGCAAACAGTCAAAGTACACAAGTTCAATTATTTTCAGTGAGTTTTCTTGAAATGAAAGCTTTTCAGAACCTGAAAGATAATACATTACGAGGTAAACATATTTTACACCAGCTTATCCAAATCTTTCCATGTAAATCTTCTTTGGCACAACAGACAATATCAAGATGCACTCTTCCTTGATCCCAAAAAAAGCAGGTAAACGTGCTTTATTTTCCACATTACAGTCACATTCTTTTGTTTTCCTACTTACTGGACCAGCAGGCAATCACAGGAAGGGAAATGCAAAATCCAGGCAAACATGGGATGACTTCACCTTACAGTGGCATGATTAACCACTGCAGCATCCCTACAGTGGCATGATTAACCACTGCAGCATCCCTACAGTGGCATGATTAACCACTGCAGCATCCTTACAGTGGCATGATTAACCACTGCAGCATCCTTACAGTGGCATGATTAACCACTGCAGCATCCTTACAGTGGCATGATTAACCACTGCAGCATCCTTACAGTGGCATGATTAACCACTGCAGCATCCTTACAGTGGCATGATTAACCACTGCAGCATCCTTACAGTGGCATGATTAACCACTGCAGCATCCTTACAGTGGCATGATTAACCACTGCAGCATCCTTACAGTGGCATGATTAACCACTGCAGCATCCTTACAGTGGCATCATCCCTGGTAAGATCCGACCACAAACCAGTCACTTCTGAATTCGCCATCTCCCTCAACCCGCCCCCCCCAGCTAGGATCAAACAAAAAAACTTCGCCAAAGCTGATTACAACCTCCTGAGGGAAGATATAAACAGCTTCACAGCCCCCTCCCCCTCAACAAGAACTGGCACGTATGTCCAGACTTGCACCAAAGTACTATATGAGCATTTATATAGCTGCATGGAATCAGGAATACCCGACAGGATGAAATCCTCCTCCTCAAGGAAGAGTAAACCTGTCTGGTGGACATCTGCAATAAATAAACTCTATAATAAAAGGAAAAAATTGATGTCCAGGACCACAAAGGAGCAGATGCCTAATTTGAAGCAATCTCTCCTTAGCCTGAACAAGCAAATAAGAGCACTAGTAAAATCCTCCAAAGCAAACTTCGAGTCCAAATTGGCCACATCTACTAAAGACAGTCATAAGGCCTTCTTCACATATGTCCGCAATCTCAAGGGAAGCACCCAGATCTGCTCAGAACTGGTGGTCAAGGAAACCACATACACAAATACTGTACATATAGCCAACCTGCTAGCAGACAGGTTCAGTGAAAACTTCACCCCTCTGCCCCCCCCATCAGTAAAAAGTACAGTTTTGTACCTACCATAAATGTAGATGTTCGAGGATCCACATTGCTGCAGTCCTAACCATTGGGTAGTCCGCTGTCCAGTCGGCCCGAATACCAAAGTATATGGCTGACGTCGGTCAAGGCGCATTAGACTGATGTCAGGACGTCAGGGTACTAATGCGCATGACCGACGTCATATCCTCAGTCTTTTCTTGCCCCAGATGTCAGAAGACCCTAAAAAGACAAAAGGCCCAAACCAAAAAACCAAACAACCCTGCACCAAACATATATACAATATATACAAATGTACAAGAGTATATCCTAACCCACACCACCACCCCTAAACACAGAGGGGAAGGAGGGAGGGTAAATTGGACTGCAGCAATGTGGATCCTCGAACATCTACATTTATGGTAGGTACAAAACTGTACTATGTTCTTCATTCCACATTGCTGCAGTCCTAACCATTGGGTAGAATCCCAAAGCAGAGTTAAGGGAGGCTGGCAAATCATAAGGAAGCAGGAGCTGTCAACATGCCTTGCAAAATAGCTGTGGCAAAACCAGCCCTAGATTTAGAGTAGAGAGGAAGATGGTAATGCTTAGAGAAAGTATGCACTGAACTCCAAGTAGCTGCCTCCAAAATATCCTTAGTTGCCACCCCTTAGAAATGCTGTTGAAGTGGCAGTAGCCCTAGTGGAATGAGGCCTAATCCCAGCTGGAATCTCCTTGCCATGATGGGAATAACAAAATGAAATGCAAAACCCAATCCACTTAGAAATAGTTTGCTTAGACACAGGCTTGCCCTGAGAACTCAAAGCAAAAGAAACAAACAACTGCTGAGACTGCCTGAAATCCTTAGTCCTGCTTAAATAATAACGCAACTGCCTATGTACATCTAAAGTGTGCAAAATCTTTTCCCCTTATTTTGGGGATCTGCATAGAAAGTAGGCAAATGAATAGTTTGGTTTAAAGCCACACTAGAAACCACCTTAGGCATAAAGGAAGGATTAGTACGTAATGATACCCTATCCTTATGGAAAATCAAAAAGGGCTCTACTGCCATAAGGGCCTGCAACTCAGAAACCCTTCTTGCAGAAGTAATAGCCAACAAAAAAGCAGTCTTCCATGACAAGTATTTCAATTCAGCAGCAGCCGCAGGCTCAAAAGGTTGTAGAGTAAGTTTCTCCAACACAAAATTGAGATCCCAAGCAGGAGTAGGAGCTCTACGTGGGGGTCTTATATTCTTTGCCCCTCTAAGAAACTGCTTGAACAAAGGATGCGAAAACAATGGTGGGTCACAATCATAGTGAGCTGAAATTGCTGCAGCATGAATCTTAATGGAAGAGAAGGACAAACCTTTGTCCAATAACTCAGTAAGATATTGAAGAGCCACACTCAAATTAGGCTCAGAAATCTCCAAATTCTTTGCTGCACTCCAAAATAAAAATCTCTTCCATTTTTCTGCGTACACCTTCCTTGTACTAGGTCTTCTGGCTTCCATAATCACATTTAAAACTTGTTGAGGAAGTTGAGACCTGCTGTCTTTCAAAACAGAATATGCCAGGCTGTTAGATGAAGAGAGTGAAGCTTGACATTGAGCAGGTGACCGTCCTTCTGAGACAACAGATGTGGAATCAAGGGTAAAGGCCATGGAGGCTTCTTTACCAGACTCCTCAGTAATGGGTACCAGTGCTGCAGAGGCCAATCTGGAGCTATTAAAATCATCCTTGGCTTGTCTTGTCTGACCTTTAGAAGCACCTTTGGAAGAAGAGGCAGAGGTGGAAAGGCATACACATGAAGATTTTTCCAACTGAAAGAAAGAGCATCCACTTTCCAAGCTGTGTGATGAAACCTCTTTGTGCAAAACTTTGGCAGCTGGTGGTTTAGTGGAGAAGCGAACAGATCTATGTCTGGAGTTCCCCAGGACACTGTCAACTTTTGAAATACATGAAGATCCAGTTTCCACTCGTGGGGATCCATGATTTGTCTGCTTAACACATCTGCTAAGGAGTTCTGTGCTCCGGCAGAAACCTTGCCTGAAGAGTTAGTTGCAAGCTGAGCGCAGTCTCCCATAAAATCATTGCTTGCCTGCACAATGGGTAAGAATGTGTTCCCCTTGTTTGTTGATGTACCACATGACAGTTGTGTTGTCTGTTAGAATCAACACCTGCCCTGGAAGAAGTAACTCCTTGAAAGCCATTAATGCAAACTGGACTGCTAACATCTCCTTCATGTTGATATGTAGATGCTGTAGTCTGGCAGGCCACTTGTCTTGTATCCACTTTCCATTTAGATGAGCTCCCAAGCAATGTCTGAGGCATCTGTCGTTAGAATTTGACTCGCCTCTGGCCGGGTCACAGAGAGTCCCTTGTTTAGGTGACATTCCTGAGCCCACCACAAAAATTCCTTTTGAATGCAAGGTATTATTTGAATGACAGTGTCCAAATCCTGGCAGTGCTGTGTCCATACATTTTGAGATACCATTGTAGCTTCCTCATATGCAGTTTGGCATTGGGAAGCACCAGAATACAAGATGCCATGAACCCTAAGGCTTGAAGGACTGTCCTTGCAGTCAGCCCGGACTGAAGAGATAGTTGATGGAAGTAACTGGAAAGATTCTTTTGTTTGTCCGGGGTTAAAAAGGCCATCTGGGCTGCTGTATTCAGTCTCACACCCAGAAAGCACATGTCTTGAGAGGGTACTAGACTGGACTTTATTTCGTTCACAGAATACCCTAGGCATCTTAGCACTGCTATGACATATTCCAAATGCTGTAGAAGGTCTTCCTTTTCTTGAGCCAGAATCAGGCAATCGTCCAAGTAAGGATAGATTTGAATTCCTTTTAGCCTGAAGTAAGCTATCACTGGAGCCAGAACCTTTGTGAATACTCTGGGCAGTAGATAAGCCAAAGGGCAATGCAGAGAACTGATAATGAGAATTTCCAGCTCGAAACGCAGATACTTTCTGCAACTTAGTCTTATAGGCACATGAAGGTAAGCTTCCTTGAGATCTAAAGTTACCATCCAGTGATCTTTGCCCAGCAGAGGTAAAAGCTGTTGTAACGTCAACATTTTGAACTTGGGAATGTCCAGATAAGTGTTGAGGATAGATAAATCCAAAATTGGTCTCCACGTGTTCCCCTTCTTCGGTACTAGGAACAGGCGAGAATAAAATCCTAGGCCCCTTTCTGGTACAGGGACTGGCTGAATGGCCCCTATTTGGAGTAACAGAGAAATTTGCTTGTGAGCCTCTTTCCTTTGTGGAGGGGGAATGTCTGGCATGCCTTTGAAAGGGGGCAATGTATGGAAGTAAAATCTGTAACCGTGGTGAATGATATCCAACACCCATCTGTCTTGAGTGATTAAATCCCAATTTCCTTTGAAAAGAGACAGTCTTCCTCCCAAAGGAGCTGCCAGACGAGAATCTACTGGCAGCTGAAAAGGCAGGTCATTGGGTCTGTTTACGAAAGGACTGACCCCTGCCCTCACCAGAAGTCTGAGCAGGTGAACCCCCTGTTCTAGGCCTAAAAGAACCTTGAGCTCTGCCCCTACCACGTCTAGACCTACCCCTAGACTGGGAATCATAAGCAGGATATGTCCATCCCTTAGTAGGCCAATTTCTACTAAACTTGGTGGCTGCACCTGCAAAAATCTTTAACAGTTTGCATAGACTTAGCTTTGTCCTCCATTTTCTTTAAAACTGCTTCCACAGGCGAACCAAATAACACATCAGACTGTAAAGGAGCATCCAAAATCCTAGTCTTAACATGCTCAGCTAAATTCTGATCCCTCAACCAGGCATGCCTGCGAAGAACAGAACTAGTGGCAGCCACCCTCGAGGAGGCCTGCACAGCATCAAAACCACATTGCAAAGAATGCTTACCCACTTGTTCAGACACATGAACTAAATCCAGCAACTCTTTACACTCTATACCTTCCGCCAAAGCATCCACCTTAGATTTCAATTGTGAAAGGAGATAATTTTGATATTTTAGCATGTGAAACTGACAATTCAACGCTCTCATGGCTAAAGTGGAAGAAGTATACACTTTCTTTCCCCACCTATCCAAAGCCCTTGCCTCTTTATCAGTGGGAACAGGATTTTTAACAACAGAGGCCTTAACACCTTTAGGCCCCTGAGAAACAGTTTCCGGGTCTGCCCTAGGACTCAAACAGATACTTATGAGCTTCAGGCACCCTATAGTACCTATCAGGTTTAACAGGGGCAGGAGGCAAAGAATCAGGGTTCAGGAAGCCTCTGCAAAACATCTTCCACCACATTCAACACAGGAGGTATAGCTAAGGGCCTATGCTGGGGTAAAAATAAGAATTCCCTAAGCCTTTTCCTGGAATCAGAGTAATCTTGGCCTTCCCATTTAAAGTGCTCCCTCATGGAATGCAGAGTCTCTGAAAATGAGAAATCCTCAGGAGGAGAAGCTGTAGGAGTGGAATCATCCACATCAGAATCAGAATAAGGAGGATACTCCTGCAAGTCTTCCATGAGAAGACTCAGAAGCCTCTGAACACTGTTCAAAACTCTCAAACTCAGGTTCCACCCTAGGCCTCTTATCAGGAGGGGGCATGGAGCCTCTAATCATAGTAATTAAATCTTCTGCCATTTTAAGCATATGTTTCTTAGGCACAGAACCTGAAGTGCTAGGAGAAGCCCCCACTGAAGCTAAACTTGGCCTACCTCTCAAAGAAGTTTTGGAAACAGAAGGAGAGGCTCTAACTACCTTGGGAAGAGAGGGAAGAACAGTCACCTGAGAAGCCCCCTCAGCCTGGCCTACCTCCTGAGAAGGCACATCCTGTAACAGTAAAGTCTCAGCCTGAGACTCCAAAGAAACTCCTGGCAAAACCTCTGGCTCCACTGAGCCTCCTAAAGAACCGACGTCCGGGACTGCCGGTTCATCAACCCTAGGCTTTGCAGTTTTGTCCTTGCGCTTTTTGGACGAAGCGGCGCCGGAGCATCCGGCGGCATTTTATAATTACAACGCTTCCCAAACACTAACCTGGCACAGTCTAACCTTCTCTTAATAGTGCGTTTGTTAAATCTAGCACAAGAGCGGCAACCAACAACGTCGTGCTCAGGCCCTAAACAAGGTATACACAAAGTATGGTAATCCCTATGAGGTATCTGCTTCCCACAAGAAATACAGTTATTCACTTTTTCTGACATCCGGTTAAATACTGAGGCAAGAAAAAACCAAAATGTTCTAACGGGTACTTAGCCAACTTTGATTCGGTCTGAAACTCCGACTTCGGAAATATTTCAGAACGCCAACCTGCACTCGCAAAACTGCTTCTGCATCGGACCATGCAGCAAAAAAGACTGAGGATATGACGTCGGTCATGCGCATTAGTACCCTGACGTCCTGACATCAGTCTAATGCGCCTTGACCGACGTCAGCCATATACTTTGGTATTCGGGCCGACTGGACAGCGGACTACCCAATGGTTAGGACTGCAGCAATGTGGAATGAAGAACATCAGGACTTCGCCAGTACCTTCCCCCTTCCCCTCATCTCTAGGGAGCAAGTCATCAATGCCCTCTCAAAGGCAAAAAATACAGCCTCCATGGGACCCGATAACATCCCAGGATGCATCTTACATGAACTCAGGCAGGAACTTGCAGCCCCATTAGGCACCCTATTCAACCAAAGCTTAAGTACCGGCTTCATCCCAGCTGAGTGGAAGACAGCTACGGTCATCCCACTGCACAAAGGTGGAGAGTCCACCGATCCAGGAAATTATAGACCCATCAGCCTAACTAGCCTAATCTGCAAGGCCATGGAGTGGATTATCATGGACCTCATTAACAAGAACATTGACAACGTCCAGACACTCGCTCCCACACAGTTTGGTTTTGTCAAGGGGAGGTCATGCCTGTTAAATCTGGTCAACGACTTTGAGACGGTCACCAAGCCCATGGATGAGGAGAAGACAGTGCACACTCCTACCTTGACCTGGCCAAAGCCTTTGATACTATTCCCCACTCGGGTATAATAGATAAATGCTCTCAACTAGCCATCAATCCATATGTTACCAGATGGGTAGCAAACTAGCTCACTGACAGAACTCACCTAATCAAACTACGGGAAGCCACCTCAAGCAGTAAACTCGTAATGAGCGGTGTACCCCAGGGATTGGTCTTGGGGCCTCTGCTGTTTGGGATATACTTTTCTGAGGTGCCGTCAATAGGACTTGTTGGCGGGACAGATGTGTCCCAGAGACTCACGCTTTTGTGGAACAGACTCCCTCTCCACAAAAAGAGCATCTCATTAACCATTTTTAAGCGCAACCTGGATAACTGGATGGGGAACAAAAAATACACCCCTGGGATTCCATCTGTGTCCCTGCTGGACAGTGGCATAGGATGCTGATTTGTTGGAACATGGGCTAAATTCTTGGCTAGGCTTGTAAGGGCCTCAGGGCCAATAGCCTAGTAACTTCCTATGATCCTATGGTGGTAACTGTTTACTGGTGGCTGCTGCATGTGCTTGAAGATGTGAGGGTTTGCCTTTCGCTATGTACATGAACCCCTCCTATACACAGTAAGGGCTACCTTGTAAACAAGAACTGGCAGTACCAAGTGCATATCCGCAGTCCATAATATGTATGTCATGCACTCTTCCTCTTCAGAAGGTGCCCACAATGCAGCAAACCAGCCTCCTCCTCAGAGGAACGAACTTGCCTCAGACATAGAGCCCCAACCTCCCTTCCACTCTATTCCAGTTCCCAGGTGAATAGCCAACACAACTTGACTGGGTAGATTATAAGTGATGTATAATGTTTGCAACTGGGAGTGTGTCAGTATGGTTTGTGGTGTAAAATGCTTTCAACTACGATTGCGTTGGTGTGGTTTGTTTTCATTTATATAAAAGTACGACTGCCTATGTCATAAGTGATGGTTTAATAAAGCTGATTTTTTTTTAAAAAAGGGCAGGAATTGAATAATTTAGGTAATGTTGCTTAGGTTATATGATAACAATATATGTGAAGTATAATGTTTGTTAATTTGTTAATACAATTTGATTACTTTTATATAAATGTAAATTTGTCTACGCCACAAGTGATAATTCAATAAAGGTGTTTAAAAAACAGCCAATAAAACTTGTTACTGATGCCAGATTGCCAGTGTATACAGTATCGACAAGGACAGGAAAGTACTTAATGGAAATGAATAAAAAAAAAATCTCCTTGTCTGAAAAAGGTCCATGAAGATCAGTGCTCTGTCTGAGAACAAATGCAAACAAACAGCTTTCCCTGGGTACTAACAAGACAATACGCAGATGAACACTGCAGTCACATCGGTCATGGTGTTTATACTCACGGCCATAGACAGCCCACACTGTTCCCTCTTCCAAAACATAAACAGTACAATGAACACACCTGTGTTCACCACAGTCACTTTTCAAAGACAACAAATTGTTCACTTCTAATATGTAAAGTAAACTGGGACCTTTTCTATAAGAAAAATGTAGGTAATATATGGGACAAATGAGGATTACTATAGAATATGCCATTTATTAGTGCCAAAGCTATGTGGCAGCCCATATCAGTTCTGTTAATGGTGGCAATTCAGCTTCAGTAGCATATTTTGTATGTAATTTCAAAGATTTATGGGGGAAGATAGAAGATAATACTGAGATGGGAATCTCGGCTTATTTTAAAATACGATACATTAGTACCCAGCGGTTTAAACAAGGAGATTGTTTTA
This sequence comes from Protopterus annectens, assembly GCF_019279795.1. Taxonomy (NCBI): domain Eukaryota; kingdom Metazoa; phylum Chordata; order Ceratodontiformes; family Protopteridae; genus Protopterus; species Protopterus annectens. The sequence goes on from NC_056733.1 coordinate 913,844,419, forward strand.
TTCATTTACATTTGTAATACTGAGATGGGAATCTCAGCTTATTTTAAAATATGATACATTAGTACCCAGCGGTTTAAACAAGGAGATTGTTTTTTACTCATTTACATTTGTAATACTGAGATGGGACTCTCGGCTTATTTTAAAATATGATACATTAGTACCCAGCGGTTTAAACAAGGAGATTGTTTTATTCATTTACATTTGTAATACTGAGATGGGAATCTCGGCTTATTTTAAAATACGATACATTAGTACCCAGCGGTTTAAACAAGGAGATTGTTTTTTATTCATTTACATTTGTAATACTGAGATGGGAATCTCGGCTTATTTTAAAATACGATACATTAGTACCCAGCGGTTTAAACAAGGAGATTGTTTTATTCATTTACATTTGTAATACTGAGATGGGAATCTCGGCTTATTTTAAAATACGATACATTAGTACCCAGCGGTTTAAACAAGGAGATTGTTTTTTATTCATTTACATTTGTAATACTGAGATGGGACTCTCGGCTTATTTTAAAATATGATACATTAGAACCCAGCGGTTTAAACAAGGAGATTGTTTTATTCATTTACATTTGTAATACTGAGATGGGAATCTTGGCTTATTTTAAAATATGATACATTAGTACCCAACGGTTTAAACAAGGAGATTGTTTTTTATTCATTTACATTTGTAATACTGAGATGGGAATCTCAGCTTATTTTAAAATATGATACATTAGTACCCAGCGGTTTAAACAAGGACATTGTTTTATTCATTTACATTTGTAATACTGAGATGGGAATCTCGGCTTATTTTAAAATACGATACATTAGTACCCAGTGGTTTAAACAAGGAGATTGTTTTATTCATTTACATTTGTAATACTGAGATGGGAATCTCAGCTTATTTTAAAATATGATACATTAGTACCCAGCGGTTTAAACAAGGAGATTGTTTTTTATTCATTTACATTTGTAATACTGAGATGGGACTCTCGGCTTATTTTAAAATATGATACATTAGTACCCAGCGGTTTAAACAAGGAGATTGTTTTATTCATTTACATTTGTAATACTGAGATGGGAATCTCGGCTTATTTTAAAATACGATACATTAGTACCCAGCGGTTTAAACAAGGAGATTGTTTTATTCATTTACATTTGTAATACTGAGATGGGAATCTCGGCTTATTTTAAAATATGATACATTGAGATGGGACTCTCGGCTTATTTTAAAATATGATACATTAGTACCCAGCGGTTTAAACAAGGAGATTGTTTTATTCATTTACATTTGTAATACTGAGATGGGAATCTCGGCTTATTTTAAAATACGATACATTAGTACCCAGCGGTTTAAACAAGGAGATTGTTTTATTCATTTACATTTGTAATACTGAGATGGGAATCTCGGCTTATTTTAAAATATGATACATTAGTGCCCAGCGGTTTAAACAAGGAGATTGTTTTTTATTCATTTACATTTGTAATACTGAGATGGGAATCTCGGCTTATTTTAAAATATGATAGATTAGTACCCAGCGGTTTAAACAAGGAGATTGTTTTATTCATTTACATTTGTAATACTGAGATGGGAATCTCAGCTTATTTTAAAATACGATACATTAGTACCCAGCGGTTTAAACAAGGACATTGTTTTATTCATTTACATTTGTAATACTGAGATGGGAATCTCAGCTTATTTTAAAATATGATACATTAGTACCCAGCGGTTTAAACAAGGACATTGTTTTATTCATTTACATTTGTAATACTGAGATGGGAATCTCGGCTTATTTTAAAATATGATGCATTACTACCCAGCGGTTTAAACAAGGAGATTTTTTTTTATTCATTTACATTTGTTTACTTGGGGGTAGTGCACTGATCAAAACTGACTCATTAAAGGCAAAGCCTGGCTGACAAAAAAAAAGCAACAAATGCAATACAAGGTAAAAAGAAGTTATGTCTTACCATAACGTTCCATCCGAGTTGTAGATCTTTATTCATTCTTTACTGTTAGGATCTCGGTTCCGTCCTCGGAACCGATACAACAGTTTCCCAGCTCGCGCAAGCCAAAAACTCTCAGTTAAGAACCTACCCAGAATGCCCCTCTCCTAGATACTCCAGATCAAGTTTGCCCACCCTAGATAAATATGTAGTAATAGGAAAAAGGTAGGAGGCTCTGTCTGAGCAAATACCCTAACCAGGAGTACCTGAAGACCACCAGGAGTCTAGGCAGGGGGAAGGAGGGCAGGAAGTAAAGAATGAATAAAGATCTACAACTCAGATGAAACATTATGGTAAGACATAACTTCTTTATCCGATGTAAATCTTTATTTATTCTTTACTGTTAGGACAGAGTCCCCAGCTACTTGAGTACTGGGTGGCCCTAAGGAAGGATATTCCTGAGCACCATAGAACCAAAAGATGCTTGTCCCCTGGAGGCCAAATCCAATTTGTCATGAGATATAAAGGTATGAGGTCTTGCCCATGTGGCTGCTGTGCATATATCATCCATAGAGGCTCTGGAATGAAAAGCTACAGAGGTAGCCATAGATCTGGTAGAATGAGCCTTTATTCTGGAAGGTAAGGGTAGCTTATTCTGTTGGTAGATAAAGGTAATGATGTTTCTAAGCCAAGAGGATAAAGTCACTTTAGAAACAGGTTTACCCAATCTGGGTCCTGCAAAGGCCACAAACAATTGGTCCGTTTTCCTGAAAGATTTAGTCCTGTCCAAATAACAATGAAGCTGTCGGTGCACATCAAGGGTGTGCAAAAGGTACTCCCCTCTGTTAGAATGTCTTGGGAAGAAAACTGGCAGGTCAATAGATTGATTAATGGAAAAAACAGAAATAACCTTGGGCAAGAAGGAGGGGTCAGTATGAAGGGACACCCTATCATGTGGAAGATCAAGTAAGGACTCTTGACAACTCAAGGCCTGCAGCTCAGATACTCTTCTCGCTGAGGTCAGTGCTACTAGAAGTATGGTTTTCCAAGACAAAAATTTCAAATCACATGAATCAAAGGGCTCAAAGGGAGAGCCTGTATGAGATTGAAGCAACAGAGTCAAGTCCCAGGGATCTAAGGGAGGCTTGACCGGAGGTTTAACATGTAATACTCCCTTCAAAAAAGTCTTGCATAGGCGGTGTGACATAATTGAAGAATTTTCAAGATCGTTATGAAAACTGGCGATAGCTGCTAAATGTACAGTGATCGTTGAAGCTGAGGCTCCTGCATACAGGAGAGTAGTCAGGTATTGCAGAATCTTTTGAATAGGCATAGAGAAAGGGTCTAATTTCTGGTCTTTGGCTCAAATAGAGAACCTAGTCCATTTACTAGAATAAACTTTTCTAGTGGAAGGTTTGTGTGAGGCCAGAAGAATTTCACGAACAAGAGATGGGATGTCAGGCAGTCTGGCAATCACTGGAAGGGGAGGAACCAGGCTATGAGCTTGAGACTGTGCAGGTTCAGATGAATCAATCCCTGAGGATGGGATAAACAGGTCCTGGGAATGATCCAGGATCCACGGGCTGTGAATCAGATGAGGCCATAGAAACGGGAACCAGACTTAACGTGGCCAGTAAGAAGCAATGTGGATCACTTTGCTTTTCAACCTCTGAGCTTTCTGGAGAAATTTTGGAATGAGGGGAAATGGCAGGAAAGCCATACAGAAGACCCGGGGGCCAATCGTGTGTTAGAGCATCCCTCTGTGGTTCCCCCTAAGGGAGGATCAAGGCAAAATAGCTCCTTCATTTGTAATTCAGGGGAGAAGCAAACGGGTCGCAGCAAGGCTTGCCCCAATGTTGGAAGATCCGAGCTGCTATTACAGGACTGAGGGACTATTCGTGGGGCATCAGCATGTTCCTGCTCAGACTGTCCGCAATAAGGTTGGAACTCCCGGGAATATGCATTGCTATAAGAAAGCGATTGGAAGCTATCTCCCAGTGCCAAATCCTCATGTCTTCCAAACACAGGGGGTAAGATCTGGTTCCACCTTGCTTGTTGATATACCAGACGACTGACATGTTATCTGACTGAATTGCAATGGTCCACGAAGGCAGGGATGCATGGAACGCTTGCAATGCTAAGATAACTGCCCTCAGTTCCAGGACATTTATGTGCAAGTTGGCCTCGAGAGGGGTCCAGGTACCTTGGACGGTCTTTCCCTGCAAATGTCCCCCCCACCCTAATAGTGAAGTATCCGTGGTCACCGTGGCCATGGGTTGGGGAAGACAGAATGGTCGGCAGCAAAGATTCTTTTGTGGCTCCCTCCATCCACTATAGCATTTCCTCCTTGCAAAGGTTCATAAGGCGTATCATGTGGTTGAGTGGGTGGGTTAACAATGACCATTGTGCGGAAAGGAGCCACTGCAGGATTCTCATGTGCAGTCTTGCCAGTGGTACCAAGGTAATGGCAGCTGCCATGGAGCCTAAGAGTTGCAGTGCAAGACATGCTGGTACAAATGTGTGAGGAAGAAGGTCTTGAATTTGGTGTCTTATTTTCAAAAGCCTGTGAGGGGGGGAAGAGAAGCTTGACAGGATGTTGTGTTGAAGACCGCTCCAATAAATTCCAGTGCCTTCGTTGGAGACTTCTGAGATTTGTCTTTGTTGATTGTAATCCCTAAGCGGAGAGTAAGACCTTGAGTGTAAGAAAGGCTGCTGACTAGGAGATTCCTGGTCAGAGCGGTAAGGAGCCAGTCATCTAGATAGGGAAACACCTGGAATCCTTGTAGTCGAAGAGGAGCTACCACAACTGCCATATATTTGGTGAACACTCAAGGGGCTGTTGAGAGACCGAATGGCAGTGCCCTGAACTGGTAGTGATTGGCTCCCAGCTGGAAGTGGAGAAACCTCCAGGAGTGGTGATCCATCTTTATGTGGTAGTACGCATCCTGTAGGTCTATAGAATACATCCAATTGTCCCTCCCTAGGAAGGGAAGAATGGACTGAACTGTGACCATCCAGAATTTTTGAGGTTTGATAAATTTGTTCAGTAGGCTGAGATCCAAGATTGGTCTCCAGTCCCCATGTCTTTTCTGGCACTAAAAAGAACCTTGAGTAAAACCCGGATCCTGTCTGTTCTGGTGGAACTGGTTGAATGACTTTTTTTCTTAACAGTTTTTCTATTTCTAAGGCTGCTAATCCCCTCTGATTGGGTGGTACATCGGGGATTCATTTGACGGGTCTGGGAGTTAGGTCGCAAGGTATTTGGTAGCCTCTGGACATTATTCCCTGCACCCAAACATCGATAGTAATAAGTTACCAGGCTGGTAGATGCAGAGAGAAACGACCCCTGACTGCTTCCAGAGGAAAGCAATTGGGCAGCTGCTCAGGAGGGCTGGTAGGGTCTGCCGGAGAAAGAATCTCTGGCTCCCTGGTTATGCGGACCCCCTCTACCCTGAAAGGGGCGTCTTCCATACGAGTAGCCCCCTCTGCCCCGGGGGGATTGCTCATCACGAGGATCCTTGGGATTTCTTGAGCCATATCTTTCCCTCCTTCTGGTTCATGGAGTAGGGCCTCTGGGGGTTGGAAAAGCGTATGCCCACAGCAGACAAGGTCTTTCAGTCTCTCACTACGTGCAAGTGCGTCACGTACCTTGGGTCCAAAAAGTACAGATTCGTTGACGGGTGCGTTAACGAAGGAAGATTTAAAGGGGTCTGCGAAATCACATAACCGCATCCAAGCATTATGTCTCATGACAACACCAGGTGCAGCAGCTAGAGCTGCCCCCTCAGCGGTGTGAGATATCAACGCATCGAGGAGTTCGAGATGGATTCAAGGGCAGCTAGCTGCGAGGCGACAGTGTCACGCACCTCATCAGGCAGTACCCCCACCAAAGAGGAAGACATTTCAGAAATTAGGTCTCTTTGGAGGCGAGTAAAGTGTGCCAGATAATTCAGCGAATGAATGTCAAAAGTCACTGCACTTCCTAGTCTGTCCATGGTCTGGGACTCCCTGTTTGGAGGATGGATAGTGGAACTATCTTCTGCCAGTCCCCTCTTGGTGGCCGCCGCCACGACCATAGAATCAACTGTCAGCTGCTTGGACCAGTAGGGCTGGTCTTCAGATGTAGATAAAATTTTGTCCGGCCTCCAGGGGACAGGTTCTACATTGTCTGGGGCCTTCCAGGCATGCTGCACAATTAATTTAACAAGATCATCTGCTGGTGGGGTCACCCAGGAAGTGGATGGCCAGGCACGGAAGGCCTGCAGAAACACTGATTCCTCAGAAGAAGGGTTAGAGGACTGCACTGTTTCTTCCGGGGTGGCTCTACAGTGGGATCTTCGGAGGAGGACGGAGAAGGGGTTCCCTTCACAGGGGGTTCTGATACTGGTGTCCTAGGGGCTGGTTGTGAGCCTTCGGAGTGAAGGGCCCTATCCATCACCTGCACAGCAGGCCCACCCAAGCCCACTTCCAGTTGAAGGGTTACTAGAGAACTGTGAGCCATCGGAACCATTGACATAGATGGTGCCAGTGAGAAAATAGGTGCCGGATTAGGTACCAAGGTACAGACAGTCCAAGCACCGCTCCAAGAAAGCATTGGCTCCATCGTAGCCAATGTTGCAAGGGTGGCTGGTGCTGACAGGGGAGGTACTGCTGTCAGAGCCAAGACAGTATGTACTGAAGCGGGTGCTGGGGGAGGATAAGCAGGGGAAGATGAGATAGAAGATTCTGAGCCAGGAGGGACGGAAGGTCTAGTTGGAATGGGCAATCCCCTAGTTACCAGAAGCTGGTCCACAACCCGCACTAGGTCTAGCTCAGAAACACTCCGAGGATGGAAATGAAGTCCTAACAGTAAAGAATAAATAAAGATTTACAACATCAGATGTAGTTGTTAGCATGTTTTATCAGGCAAAACAAAATTATTTGTATATAATATAATACTGCATGTAGCAGTATAAAAATGGTATGTACTGTACTTAGAATAAAGCCCAAAGGTAATTAATATTCAGGAGCAACAGAACATGCAGCTAGGAAGCAGAGGATAGGTGGTTAGGTGACATGTCCCTTGGTGAAGACGTACTTTTTAGCTTGCAGTATAGGTGATGTCCCTTGGTGAACGGGTACTGAAGTTGGAGTATGCCAATGTATGGTAGTAAACTATGGAGAAAGCTTACTTAAAATACAATTACGTTTCTATATGTAATTCTTATGCAATATATTCACAATCAGGTTTATAAACGTATACACTGGCTAGTTAACATTATTCAACTAGGCATTTGGTATTCCTTCAAATTAAAATTCTTTGTACATTTACTTTTATGTGGTACATTTAAAAATATATGTAAACAAATTGATCCCTATATTTGATTGGTTAAGGTGTTTACTTAATTGCTACTTACTGGAGGTCTTGAGTTCTAAAAAATTCTTTACCTGAGAATGCCAAAATGAGCAGTTAAAGTACCTCCTATTTTTTGGCTGCTTGTTTTTTTTTTTCCCTAGTTATGCTGCTGAGTAGAGCATATTCACCAGAGAAGTAGGAAGTATTGTAAGAAAAACTAGAACAAGAAAAGACAGACAGTATAAAAGAATTCCAAAAGCAGTACTTGCACTGAACTAGCAATGCAGTTACTAGAAGTTATAACAGGCTGGCCTGAATGAAAAAAAGATCAGTAAGGGAAAAAGTTCAGATTTATTTTTTGACTTCAAAGAAATGAACTATACGTAGATCTTAATGTTCAAAGATGACAAAATAAATTCCCAACCAGATGAACATACTGACAGAATACTTGAATCATATTTAGGAAGAGTATAATGCAAGCCATGAATGTCAACTTTCAAAGGACTCTAATTGAATAAGTACGCAGCTGTGCCATCTGCAAGGCATTCCATAATGGTCAAAAGGAAGAAATGGCACACCCAGTTACAGATCATTCATGGATCAGCGTGGGCACACATTTGTTTCATTTCACAGATGCTATGCATCTCATATATGTGGATTATTATTCCAGATTCTCTGAAATAAACAAGAGAAAAGTGCAGGTGTGATTACTGTATTAAAGACTACATTCCGAGGTGGAATACCTGATGTTATGTTGACAATGGCCTGTAATTTAGAAGATCTATGCATGAATGAGAATTCAGACATACAATGTCCAGTCCACACTATGCACAATCTAATAAGCAGGTAGGCAGTACCATCCAGTGAAAATTTTCATAAGAAAGAGCTGTAGAATTAGAAATGAGGACTGCCATCTCACAGTTTTGGAATATAGGGACATTCCACTGCAGAGACATGATCTTTCAGCAGTTCAGCTATTAAAACTTAATGGGAAGAAGGTTGAAAAGCAAAGTACTTGCCTCTATTACAATACTGATGCCTAAAGAAGTGCTGGAAAATCAGAAGATAAAATTATTATTATAAAAGAAATTGCAACAAACCACCAAATGTGCAAGACAGAGATACAGTAATAATACAAAATCTATGGGAAAGTTTGCATCCCATAACTAATGTGTTGATCTAGTAGCTGAACCAAATACCCCTGCAGACTGTGGAGAAGACAAAAAGCTGTACAAGAGCGTTCATAAACATCTGCTTAAAACAGATCAGCCCTCCTCTTGGCCAGCTAGCTCATTCGTTCCCCTTCACCTGGGCAGAAGTTAACCAAGAAGAGCAGCCATTAAGGAAGCTGTCCTGGGGTTTTATCTTTAGGTCCCTAATCTTCCACACATGCCCAGAGTGTATTCTCCAGAAGGATGTGCAATGGGTGCAGCATAAAACAGTCACTCATTTCCATCAGTAACACAAGCCTGCAAATGACTATGCTACCTAGAAAGAGCACATTGTGTACATTTGTCCAGTTACCAATGGGCAAACTGGTGCATTTTCTGTGTTCAAGACACATGCCAAACTCCTCCCCCTCCGACAGAGGTAAATAGGCATGCCCTTTCACTTATTTTCCCCACCCTGCCAGCTCCGGCAGAGGTCTGAACCACTAACCAAACTTAGGCCTCTTGGGTGATGGTCATGGCTTTCTCTCTTGACACCAACAGAGCTGTCCCACTTAAATGGTTTGTCTTCTTGCAAAGCATTTGTGGGTAACACAACTTGTTGTATTCAGCTGTATGCACTTCAGCTGTGGGCAAAGACTGCTGCTACAATAAGGAATGCTTCAGTGAATCTTCTTCAGATTCAGGAGTGTGAAGTTGACAGTTCTGCTCCTGAAGAAGGTTAGTGGTTGATTGCATATGAAGATTAAATAAACAGTACAGTGATACTCATCCACTGATGTGTCTGATTCTGAAAAAGTAAATAAAAAATAATCTTGGCATTGTATCAGTGTGTGAGAGTCACTTGCACTAGAACAGAACTAGAAAGATACAGAACTCGCTAGATAATCGCTAGGTGTGCATTAAAGATATACAACTTCTAACACACTTTTAAAAATTATTATTATGCACAACAAGCCAACAATCCAGGATGATGATAACTTTAGGAGCAGCAGAACTATCGATTTCCAAAGGGATGGCAAACTTTGAAAAGGTACAATTATGCCTTTCACATGATCTTGAAATATATTAATAATTAATCTCCTGTCCCACTATACCTTGTAAACTCTGCAGTAGTGGTGGCTGTCACTGGGGTTACTCAAGACTACAACTCAAAAGGGAGAGAAAGAATGAGGCTACATAGAGCATATCATGACATACACTCTGAAAAACTAATAGTGAGGCTAATAATGAGGCTACATAGAGCGTATTATGACGTATACTCTGAATAACTAATAGTGAGGCTACATCGGTTCATAGGTAGGTACTAGGCTATTGGCCCTAGGGCTTATATAAGCCTAGCCAAAAGGTACCCTGGCTTTCGCCAACCAAGAAAATTATTTTCCTGTGCCACTGTCGAGCAGAGCCACAGAAGTGATCCCCGGGGAAAATAGAGCGTATTATGACGTACACTCTGAACAATAACTAATAGTGAGGCTACATAGAGCGTATTATGACATACACTCTGAATAACTAATAGTGAGGCTACAGAGAGCATATTATGACGTACACTCTGAATAACTAATAGTGAGGCTACATAGAGCGTATTATGACATACACTCTGAATAACTAATAGTGAGGCTACAGAGAGCATATTATGACGTACACTCTGAATAACTAATAGTGAGGCTACATAGAGCGTATTATGACATACACTCTGAATAACTAATAGTGAGGCTACAGAGAGCATATTATGACGTACACTCTGAATAACTAATAGTGAGGCTACAGAGAGCGTATTATGATGTACACACTGAATAACTAATAGTGAGGCTACAGACAGCTTATTATGATGTACACTCTGAATAACTAATAGTGAGGCTACATAAAGCGGATTATGACGTACACTGAATAAATAATAGTGAGGCTACAGAGAGCGTATTATGATGTACACTCTGAATAACTAATAGTGAGGCTACAGAAAGCATATTATGACGTACACTCTGAATAACTAATAGTGAGGCTACAGACAGCATATTATGACGTACACTCTGAATAACTAATAGTGAGGCTACACACAGCGTATTATGACGTGCACTCTGAATAACTAATAGTGAGGCTACACAGAGCGTATTATGACGTACACTCTGAATAACTAATAGTGAGGCTACAGACAGCATATTATGACGTACACTCTAATAGTGAGGCTACACAGAGCGTATTATGACGTACACTCTGAATAACTAATAGTGAGGCTACAGAGAGTGTATTATGCCGTACACTCTGAATAACTAATAGTGAGGCTACATAGGTAGGTACTAGGCTATTGGCCCTAGGGCCTATATAAGCCTAGCCAAAAGGTACCCTGGCTTTCGCCAACCAAGAAAATTATTTTCATGTGCCACTGTCGAGCACAGCCACAGAAGTGATCCCCGGGGTGAATAGAGCGTATTATGACGTACACTCTGAACAATAACTAATAGTGAGGCTACATAGAGCGTATTATGACATACACTCTGAATAACTAATTGTGAGGCTACAGAGAGCGTATTATGACATACACTCTGAATAACTAATAGTGAGGCTACAGACAGCTTATTATGACGTACACTCTGAATAACTAATAGTGAGGCTATAGAGAGTGTATTATGACGTACACTCTGAATAACTAATAGTGAGGCTAGAGAGAGCGTCTTAAGATGTGCACTCTGAATAAAGTACAGTTGTGTACACTTACCATAAATGTACATGTTCGAGTGTATTCACTGTTGCCGTGATTACATTTGGATAATCTGCTTGCCGGTTGCCCTCATTCGGCCTGATTAACAATGTCTTGGGTCCTGCATCAGTTGCTGTCCCTTCTTCCATGACATGAGGTTGTCAGGGGTATAAAACATGCAGCTGACGCCATTGCATCAGTTTTTCTTACCCCAGATGTCAGGTGCCCCCAAATGGGAAGCAAAATATATAATTAAAAAACACAAAAAATATACCTCCAAACAAAAGCAAATACACCAAAAAGGCTTTTAAGCATAGTAAAGGAAAGTAGAGTTATAGTAAGATAAAAACAGGGGGTTGGAGGGAGGGTAACCCGGACTGCAACAGTGAATACACTCGAACATCTACATTTATGGCAAGTGTACACAACTGTACTATGTTCTTCGTGTTTCACTGTTGCAGTCATTACATTTGGGTAGATTCCCAAAGCTATGATTGGGAGGATGGATTTATACAGCATTAGGACCAGCTATAAAGCCCTGCAGGACAGCAGTGGCAAAGCCAGCTCTGGATTTAGACAAGAAAGGTAAATGGTAATGTTTGGTGAACATATGAACTGAGCTCCAGGTAGCAGCTTCTAGAATGTCTCTGGTAGGAACACCTCTGAGAAAGGCTGTGGAAGTAGATGCAGCCTTGGTGGAATGAGATCTGATCCCTTGGGGGATAGTTTTACCATGGTGCATATAGCAGAAACGAATACAATGGCTTATCCATTTGGAAATAGTCTGCTTTGAAATCGTCTTTCCCACTACCCCTGCAGCAAATGCCACCAGTAGTTGTTCAGATTTCCTTTGAGATTTTGTCCTGTTTAAGTAAAATCTAAGTTGTCTGTGTACATCCAATGAATGCAGAATCCACTCCCCCTTGTTCTGTGGGTTGGGAAAGAAAGTTGGCAAATGAATGGTCTGATTAAGAGCCACACTGGATACCACCTTAGGCATGAAGGATGGATTGGTCCTGAGAGACACCCTGTCCGCATGAAAAACAATGGAAGGCTCCACTGCCATTAAAAGCCTGTAATTCAGAAATCCTTCTAGCTGAAGTGACTGCTAAAAGGAAAGCCGTTTTCCAGGAGAGAAATTTTAAGTCTGCAGTAGCAGCTGGCTCGAAAGGAGGGAGAGTGAGTTTTTCCAATACACAATTGAGGTCCCAGGCAGGGGTTGGAGCTCTCCAGGGTGGTCTTAAGTTTTTGGCTTCTCTGAGATACTGCTTTAGTACAGGATGACAGAAGAGGGGAGGTTCTGTGTTGTAATGAGCTGAAATGGCTGAGGCATGGATTTTTATGGAAGAAAAGGACAGGCCCTTGTGAAGCATCTCAGTTAAGTATTGTGAAATCTGAGGAGTATTGGGCACTGCTGTGCTTATCCCTTGTGATTGATTCCAGGCACAGAATCTTTTCCATTTGTCAGCATAAGATTTTCTAGCACTAGGCCTTCTTGCCTCCAAAATTACATCCATCACAGGTTTGCTGAGGGATTCTAAGGGTGAATTTAGGTGATTAGCCACGCTGCAAGATTCAAAGTTTGGAGCTGAGTGAGCAGAATTTGGTAGTTCTGCTGAGACAGTAATTAAGGTGTCTGAGGCAGGTGCCACGGTGGAAGGTGTGACACATTGCGCAGGAGTGGGTACCAGTGTTGGCGAGGCCAGTCTGTTGCAATCAGAATAATTTTTGGTTTGTCCTGTTTGACTTAGTATAACTATGGAGAGCACAGGCAGAGGGGGAAAAGCATAGACTGATAGGTTTTTCCAGCTGAATGATAGAGCATCCATTTTTTTGTGATGAATTCTTGGGCAGAATTTGTTCAACTGATAATTCTGGGGTGAGGCAAAAAGATCTATGTCTGGACTCCCCCATTTGCGTGCCAACATGTTGAAAATCCATGGTTCCAGTTTCCATTCGTGTGGGTCCATGAAATTTCTGCTTAGTTCGTCTGCCAGAGTATTCAGCTTTGCGTGCCAACATGTTGAAAATCCATGGTTCCAGTTTCCATTCGTGTGGGTCCATGAAATTTCTGCTTAGTTCGTCTGCCAGAGTATTCAGCTTTCCTGGCAGGAATTGAGCTTGTAGTTGTACTTGATAGGTCAAGGCCGTGTTCCACATTGCCATGGCTAGTCTGCAAAGGGGGTAGGAGTGTGTACCCCCCTGCTTGTTTATGTACCACATAACTGTGGTGTTGTCTGTCTTTATCATTAATTGTCCTGGAAGAAGGTAGTCCTTGAAGGCGGTCAGTGCATTCTCTACAGCTAACATCTCTTTTTGACTGATATGAAAGTGCATTTGATTTGGGCTCCATTTGCCCTGAATGCACTTCCCTGCCAGATGAGCCCCCCAAGCATACTCTGATGCATCTGTACTTCGGGTTTGGGTGGCAGGGGTTGGAGTGAATGGCAGTCCTTGTTTTGTTGGCAGGCCTCTGCCCACCATAGGAACTCTAGTTGCAGGCAAGGAATGATAGGAATCATTGTTTCCAGGCTGTGACAACGTTGACTCCATAAACTTTTTAAGTACCACTGAAGTTTCCTTGTATGCAGTCTTGCATATGGAATTAGAAGAATGCAGGAGGCCATGAACCTCAAGGCTTGCAGAATTTGTCTTGCAGATAGCAGGGTTTTTGTGGCCACCTGTTTGAAGTAAGTTACTAAATGAATTTGCTTTTCTGGCGTAAGGTAAGCCATCTGGGCAGTTGCATTCAAGCTTGCACCCAGGAATGTAATTTTTTGAGAGGGTACCAGATGCGATTTATTTCCGTTTATGGTGTACCCTAGACAAGTTAGAACCCTTTTTACAAATGACAGATGTTTTAGAAGAATGTCCTTGCTTTCTGCCTGAATTAGACAATCGCCCAGGTATGGATATATCTGAATATTTCTTTGCCTGAAAAATGCAATTACTGGAGCCAGGCACTTTGTGAACACCCTGGGTGCAGTAGATAAGCCAAAGGGTAGTGCAGAGAACTGGTAATGCAAGTAGCCTGCTTTCAAGTGGAGGTATCTTTTGCAAGATTCCCTGAGTGGGATATGCACGTAAGCCTCTTTTAAGTCTAAAGTTACCAACCAGGCATCTTTGCCTAGCATAGGAAGTAACTGTTGAAGAGTCAGCATCTTGAATTTTGGAATGTCCAGAAATGTGTTTAGAGTAGATAAGTCCAGAATTGGATGCCATGATTTGTCTTTTCTGGGTACCAGGAAAAGTCTTGAATAAAAGCCTTGCCCCTTTTCCTCTTCTGGCACTGGTTGAATAGCCCCCATGCTCATGAGGGACAGCATTTGTTTCTGGGCCTCTGCCCACTGATTTGGGGGCAGGTCTGGCCATCCGTTTGGGATTGGCAACATGTGGAAATGAAATCTGTATCCCTGGGATACTATATTTAAAACCCATTTGTCCTGGGTTACAAGTTGCCAGTTTCTTGCATGAAGTGCCAGTTTCCCCCCCAAAGGGGCGGCTAAGAGGTAAGTGCTTGGTAAGTGTAAAGGGAAGTCATTGAGACTGTTTACCATAGGCAGGTGTCTTGTTGTTTCCAGATTTGGAAGAGGAGGAGGCACCCATTGTTTTGTTCTAAAAGTCCCTTGTGACTGAAACCTGGAGCCTTTGGAATGTCTTGGTTTGACTTGAGTGGCTCTTGAAGGAACTGAAAGGACCAGTTCTTAGTAGGCCAGTGCCTACTAAATCTTGGAGGTTGCACTTGTAAGAAATCTTTCACAGTTTGCATAGATTTAGCTCTATCTTCCATCTTTTTTAAAACTTCTTCAGCCTTATTACCAAAGAGACGGTCCTGTTGTAAAGGAGCATCCAACAATTTTGCTTTAACATGATCAAGCAGAGTTTGCACTTTGAGCCAAGCATGCCTTCTTAGCACAGACCCAGTTACAGCAGCCCTGCAAGAGGCCTCCAAAGAATCAAAGCCACATTGCAAAGTATGTTTTCCAACTTAGAATAAAATGAGTGGAAAAACAAGTGGTAAAGTCTAAACCAAAATCCAAGAAAAATGGCTGTGTCAGCATACAGGGTGTATATCCAAAGTAGTATTTTTACATAAATTACACAAGCGCTTTCACCCTGTTTTAACACTTGAAAAAGCCCTACAATTAAGTTAGGGTGCAAGCGCTTGTGTAATTTATGTAATAAATACTACTTTGGATATAAACCCTGTATGCTGACACAGATGTTTTCCAACTTGTTCAGCTGAATGCAATAAATCCTGTAAATCTTTATTTTCCACACAGTCAGAAATTAACATAATTTTCTGTTTAAGCAGTCCCATGATATGCTGTTGATATTTAAGCATATTAAATTGACAGTTTAAAGCCCTGATTGCCAAGGTTGCAGAAGTGTAAACCTTCTTACCTCATCTATCCAGCATCCTGGGATTTCTATCAGAAGGGGTAGGATTTTTAGCAGTAGAGGCCTTAATGCCCTTGGGACCCTGAGAAATGGTTTCAGGATCTGCAATAGGATTTTTGAAAAGGAATTACCTTAATTACCCCACACAAACAACTTATCTCTGTTCTCAATAACCTATCCTTCTCACAATCAGTCACCAACTGGTTTCAGAGTTACCTGTCTGACCGCCAACAATCCATTGTATGGCAAAATGACATATCTCCCCAATTACCTGTCTCCATAGGGGTTTCCCCAAGGATCCATCCTTGGACCCCTACTCTTCTCTGTTTACACCAATAATCTAGCCTCTGCCACCAAACATGGCACACTCATACAATAACGCAGATGACTCGACCATCATCTGCTCAGCCCAGTCCCTACCCAAACTGCAAAAAGTCACACAGGAAGCCTTTTCCTCTGTTGAAACATGGTTATCCGATGCCCAATTAATACTCAACCCAAACAAAACTAAAGTACTCATCTTCCAACCCACCAAACATACTCAAAACAACTCTCACTTTAACATCACAGCAAAAGACAACACCACTATATACCCAACTGAACACACCAAATTGCTAGGAGTGGAAATAGACAATAAACTAAAATTTGACATTCACATATCCATGACCATAAAAAAAGTCCACAAAAAACTAGGAGCGTTATACAGAAATAAGCAATTTCTCACCAAAGCAGCAAAGATTTCAATAGCAAATTCCCACCTTATCTCCACCCTACTTTATGCCGCTCCAATATATACCAACCTAAGGCAATGTGATCTAAACAAGCTGGAGACCTGCTACAACAAAATCGCCAAATTCACCACAGGGGCATCCTGCCGTAGTCACCACTGTCTCTCACTTGCTGAACTGGGCTGGCTTGAACTCCCTCACCTCCTTCAGTGGTATCAACTCTCACTCGCCCACAAACTAGTAAACCATCCACTAAATGTCCCATCCCTCCAGAATCTACTCCAACCCTATCGCACCACCAGACCACTAAGATCCAGCAACAAAAATCACTTGCAGATCACTAAAGCCAATAACTCTGCTGGTGAAGCACTATTCTCTTGTGCCACAGCCAAATTATGGAACTCACTCCCACCCACAATTACCTCCGTACCATCATGCACCCACTTCAAAACTTTACTAAAAGCGCACCTAAAACATGCTGGCTATGCCCTTGCAACTCCCACTCTAATATCATCCACCCCATCCAACCACTACCTTTCTCTCCAATCCACTAACTACCTTGATTATAGCAAGCTCAGAAGCTCATAAGCCTAGTACTTATTATACAGCAGGAACTTCTCATTGTAACATTTGTTAATGTTTGTTATGTACTTCACAGATAAAGATTCTAGTTGTCTACTGATGTACTATGTTCTTCATCTGTAAATATGTTGTAAGTAATTGTTATGTTAAATTGTTAATCGCTATGTAATCCAATGTAACTACTGTCTGCTTATTTTACTGTGGAGCTTTTCTCCCCAGGCCTCTGCTGAAAATGGACCTACGTCCAGTCGGACACTCCCGGTCAACAAATTTAAATAAAAATAAAAATAAATAAAAAATAAATAAATAATGTGTGGGAGTCAGGAATCCTGTAGTATCTGTCTGGCTTACAAGGAGCTGGAGGCAGAGAATCAGGAGCCATACTAGATTCTGAAAAAACATCAACAATGTCTAGAACAGGAGGTATAGCCAAAGGCCTATGCTGAGGAAGAAGAAAATCCCTAAGTCTCTTTTTAGATTCAGAGAAGTTCTGACTTTCCCAGTGGAAATGTTCCCTTAAAGTATGTAAAGTTTCCCCAGAAGAAAAATCCTCAGGGGAGAAGCAGAAGGAATGGAATCTTCTGCATCAGAGTCCTCATAAGTAGGTATAGACAAATCCTGTTCATTAGAAGAGTCAGAAGAAATAGAATCCTGTTCAGAAGATTCATAATCAATGTCTTGCCTAGGCCTGTTAGAAGAGGGGGCGGGGGGTTGGCTACCCCTGATCAGAGTGATTAAATCTTCAGCCATTTAGATAATTAGTTTTTTAGGCACAGGGGCCTGCACATGTGGCCCAGGCGTCGGTTTTTAGACATAGATTTAGATTTTGGCCTTAGTTTTGAAGATGGCATTGGTCTAATATATAAATCTGTAGGCCTGAAAACACCCTCAGAAGCCAGTGCCTGCACAACGGCTCCGGACCCATCTAAGGTAGAGACATCCATGGGTTCCACAATTGAAACATCTCGTGGCATACCAGACTCCGAATGGGTCTCAGTAGAGGCCTGCAAATCAGAAGTAGCGGGTATCAGGGGCTGCAAAAGCGCTTCACTGAGTACCGGTGAACTGGCGACTGGCTTAGGAGAAGCGTCATCAGTTTTGGACCTCGACGGCCTGTCTCTGTCTTTTTCTTTGCGTTTTTTAGGTATTCCAGTAGTCCGATTGCTAACCGACAACATTTCTGGATAATTAAAGCGTGAGCCAAAATATTTTAAAGCAAAAATATACCGATGTTTAATAGTGCGTTGTTTAAATTTAGCACAAAACCGACAGCAAGGTACGTTGTGGTCAGGGCCTAGGCAAGGAATACAGTACAAATGAAAATCCTTATGAGGTATTTGCTTCCCAAAAGTAATGCAATTAATTTTTACTGCCATCGGTAAGGAGCAAGAAAAAGTTTCCCCAATGGGGTACTTAGCTTTTTAGTTGAAGACTTTGGTTCTGAAACTTGAAAATGAAAATTTCAGGAGTCGGCCGACTGACGCTTGTGAACTGCTTCTGCTTCGGGCACCGCTTGGCAAGAAAGACTGATGTAATGGCGTCGGCTGCATGTTTTATACCCCTGACGACCTGATGTCATGGAAGAAGGGACAGCAACCGATGCAGGACCCAAGACTTTGTTAATCAGGCCGACTGAGGGCAACCTGCCAGCAGATTACCCAAATGTAATGACTGCAACAGTGAAACATGAAGAACATCCAGAGAACCTGCTGAATTATTAGAGATATTTTGGAAAGTTCTATAAAAAGCAAATAACTGGGAAATCAAGAAACATCACAAATGAAAATATTTATGGAAGAATTAAATATGCCAAGGTTATAGGCAGATGAGGTTCAACAACTAACAGTTAAGACAGGAGGAGATCAGACAAAAATGGTGATAGTATTTAAAAAAGGGGGGAGGCACAAACATACTGAAAAAAACTGTGGTGCCCGTAACAACTAAAGATATTAAAGACCCATCTGATCCAGCTTCAGTTAGTATAATGGTTAAGGTGCTTACCTCACAAACAGAAGGTACAGGGTTTGAGTCTCTCCAAGAGAAATTGGCTAGACTTTAAATGGTCCACAAGGGCAGCTAGCTTACTACTTAGGAAGATGTATCTGTCACAATGGATAAGGTCTTTGCCTCATAAACACAAAGTGCAGGGTTTGATTCTGACCACAGGTTACTGAGTAGGCTTAAAATGGCCCTTCAGGACAGCTGGCTAGTATTCAGCTTTGAACCTATGAACCTATATAGGCCCATTTTAAATTTAAACCACAATTATATAATGTTTAAGTCTACAATGGCAAAAAAAAAAAATGCCAAAGTTGATGCCAAGATTGACAGATATGGACCAATGTGGTTTTGTGGAGGTGAGCCAAACGTTTGATAACATTAATAGAACAATGATGATCTTGAGGGACTCAGAATATAAGAAATTGCTGATCTTATTGGTTGGTCTTGATGCAGAGAAAAGCATTCGACATAGAAAGCTGGGATTTTATGAGTAGGTCAATGGAAGCATTTGCATTTTCTAATACAATAATAAGGTTAATGAGAAGGATAAATGAGAGATTGGAGGCAAAAATCAAAGTAGGTGGCTTCCTCAGAACAGAGGAACCAGGCAAGGGTGCCCTCTCTCCCCTTGGTTATTTGTGTTATATTTAGAACTGGCAAAGAAAATAATGCACTTAGAAATGTAAGGATATAATTAGTATAGTGTCTATCTGCAGATGACAGGTTCATAGGCGTTTATTAATGGACTTAGAAATGTAAGGATATAATTAGTATAGTGTCTATCTGCAGATGAGAGGTTCATATGCGTTTATTAATGGACTTAGAAATGTAAGGATATAATTAGTATAGTGTCTATCTGCAGATGACAGGTTCATAGGCATTTATTAATGGACTTAGAAATGTAAGGATATAATTAGTATAGTGTCTATCTGCAGATGAAAGGTTCATAGGCGTTTATTAATGGACTTAGAAATGTAGGGATATAATTAGTATAGTGTCTATCTGCAGATGAGAGGTTCATAGGCGTTTATTAATGGACTTAGAAATGTAAGGATATAATTAGTATAGTGTCTATCTGCAGATGAGAGGTTCATAGGCGTTTATTAATGGACTTAGAAATGTAGGGATATAATTAGTATAATGTCTATCTGCAGATGAGAGGTTCATAGGCGTTTATTAATGGGCTTAGAAATGTAAGGATATAATTAGTATAGTGTCTATCTGCAGATGAGAGGTTCATAGGCGTTTATTAATGGACTTAGAAATGTAAGGATATAATTAGTGTAGTGTCTATCTGCAGATGACAGGTTCATAGGCGTTTATTAATGGACTTAGAAATGTAAGGATATAATTAGTATAGTGTCTATCTGCAGATGAGAGGTTCATATGCGTTTATTAATGGACTTAGAAATGTAAGGATATAATTAGTATAGTGTCTATCTGCAGATGACAGGTTCATAGGCATTTATTAATGGACTTAGAAATGTAAGGATATAATTCGTATAGTGTCTATCTGCAGATGAGAGGTTCATATGCGTTTATTAATGGACTTAGAAATGTAAGGATATAATTAGTATAGTGTCTATCTGCAGATGAGAGGTTCATAGGCGTTTATTAATGGACTTAGAAATGTAAGGATATAATTAGTATAGTGTCTATCTGCAGATGAGAGGTTCATATGCGTTTATTAATGGACTTAGAAATGTAAGGATATAATTAGTATAGTGTCTATCTGCAGATGACAGGTTCATAGGCATTTATTAATGGACTTAGAAATGTAAGGATATAATTAGTATAGTGTCTATCTGCAGATGAAAGGTTCATAGGCGTTTATTAATGGACTTAGAAATGTAGGGATATAATTAGTATAGTGTCTATCTGCAGATGAGAGGTTCATAGGCGTTTATTAATGGACTTAGAAATGTAAGGATATAATTAGTATAGTGTCTCTCTGCAGATGAGAGGTTCATAGGCGTTTATTAATGGACTTAGAAATGTAAGGATATAATTAGTATAGTGTCTAATCTGCAGATGACAGGTTCATAGGTGTTTATTAATGGACTTAGAAATGTAAGGATATAATTAGTATAGTGTCTATCTGCAGATGACAGGTTCATAGGCGTTTATTAATGCACTTAGAAATGTAAGGATATAATTAGTATAGTGTCTATCTGCAGATGAGAGGTTCATAGGCGTTTATTAATGCACTTAGAAATGTAAGGATATAATTAGTATAGTGTCTATCTGCAGATGACAGGTTCATAGGCGTTTATTAATGGACTTAGAAATGTAAGGATATAATTAGTATAGTGTCTATCTGCAGATGACAGGTTCATAGGCGTTTATTAATGGACGTAGAAATGTAAGGATATAATTAGTATAGTGTCTATCTGCAGATGACAGGTTCATAGGCGTTTATTAATGGACGTAGAAATGTAAGGATATAATTAGTATAGTGTCTATCTGCAGATGAGACCAGATGAGATAAACCCAGCCACTGGGGATGCACAAGCCAGTGCATTTCTTTGTGCCGGTCCCAAGCCCGGATAAATGGGGAGGGTTGCGTCAGGAAGGGCATCCCCCGTAAACCTTGTGCCAAACAGTACTGATGCGGAGAACTTTGCATAATTGCATACCGTTCGGTTGAGGCCCGGTTAACAACGACCGCCACCAGTACTGTTAGCCAACAGGGTGCTGGCGGAAATTGGGCTACTGTTGGTCAGGAGAAGAGGAGGGGCTAAGGCGTGCCCAAAGGCAGGAAGATAGGAGGAAGGTTAGGAGTGTAGCAGTGAGGGTAGGAACTTTGAATGTTGGCAGTATGACTGGTATAGGAAGAGAGCTAGCTGATATGATGGAGAGAAGGAAGGTTGATATATTGTGTGTGCAAGAGACCAGATGGAAGGGAAGTAAGGCCAGGTGTTTAGGAAACGGGTTCAAATTGTTTTATCATGGTGTGGATGGCAGGAGAAATGGGGTAGGGGTTATACTAAAGGAACAATATGCCAAGAGTGTTTTAGACGTGAAGAGAGTGTCTGACCGAGTGATGTTTATGAAGCTCGAAATTGATGGTGTAATGATGAATGTTGTTAGTGCATATGCTCCTCAAGTTGGGTGTGCGATGGAAGAGAAAGAGAAATTTTGGAGTGAGTTGGATGAAGTTGTGGTGAGTGTACCCAAGGGTGAGAGACTAGTGATTGGAGCGGACTTTAATGGGCATGTTGGTGAAGTGAACAGAGGGGATGAGGAAGTGATGGGTAGGTATGGTGTTAAGGAGAGGAATGCAGAAGGTCAGATGATTGTGGATTTTGCTAAAAGGATGGACATGGCTGTGGTGAATACGTATTTTAAGAAGAGGGTGGAGCATAGGGTGAGGTACAAGAGTGGAGGAAGATGCTCACAAGTTGATTATATACTATGTAGGAGGGCCAGTCTTAACGAGATTGGAGACTGTAAAGTGGTGGCAGGTGAAAGTGTAGTTAAGCAGCATAGATTAGTGGTATGTAGAATGACGTTGGTGATCAAGAAGAGGAGGAGGAATGTGAAAGCTGTGCCAAGGATTAAATGGTGGAAGTTAAAGAAGGGTGATTGTGAAGTGGAGTTTAGGGAAGAGTTAAGACAGGCACTGGGAGGCAGTGGAGAGTTACCGAATAGCTGGGTAACTACAGCAGAACTAGTAAGGGTGACTGCTAGAAAGGTGCTTGGTGTGACATCTGGACAGAGGAAGGAGGACAAGGAGACCTGGTGGTGGAATGAGGAAGTACAGGAGAGTATACAGAGGAAGAGGCTGGCGAAGAAGAAGTGGGATTGTCAAAGAGATGAAGAAAGTAGACATGAGTATAAGGAGATGAGGCATGGCAAAGAGAGAGGTGGCAAAAGCTAAGGATAGGGCATATGGAGAGTTGTACGAGAGATTGGACACTAAAGAGGGAGAAAAGGACCTGTACCGATTAGCTAGACAGAGGGACAGAGCTGGGAAAGATGTGCAGCATGTAAGGGTGATAAAGGATAGTGAGGGAAAGGTACTCACAAGAGAGGAGAGTGTGTTGAGTAGATGGAAAGAGTATTTTGAGAGGCTGATGAATGAAGAGAATGAGAGAGAGAAGGTTGGATGATGTGGGGATAGTGAATCAGGAAGTGAAACAGATTAGCAAGGAGGAAGTAAGGGCAGCTATGAAGAGGATGAAGAATGGAAAGGCTGTTGGCCCAGATGACATACCAATGGAAGCATGGAGGTGCTTAGGAGAAATGGCAGTGGAATTTCTAACTAGATTGTTTAATGAAATTTTGGAAAGTCAGAGGATGCCTGAGGAGTGGAGAAAAAGTGTTTTGGTACCTATCTTTAAGAATAAGGGTGATGTGCAGAGCTGCAGTAACTACAGAGGGATAAAACTGATTAGTCACAGCTTGAAGTTATGGGAAAGAGTAGTGGAAGCAAGGTTAAGAAGGGAGGTGATGATTAGTGATCAGCAGTATGGTTTCATGCCAGGAAAGAGCACTACAGATGCAATGTTTGCTCTGAGAGTGTTGATGGAGAAATACAGAGAAGGTCAGAAGGAGTTGCATTGCGCCTTTGTAGACTTGGAGAAAGCATATGACAGGGTGCCTAGAGAAGAGTTGTGGTATTGTATGAGGAAGTCGGGAGTGGCAGAGAAGTACGTAAGAGTGGTACAGGATATGTACGAGGGTAGTGTGACAGTGGTGAGGACTGCAGTGGGAGTGACAGATCCGTTTAAGGTGGAGGTGGGATTACATCAAGGATCAGCTCTGAGTCCTTTCTTATTTGCAGTGGTGATGGACAGGTTGACAGATGAGATCAGACAGGAGGCCCCGTGGACTATGATGTTTGCAGATGACATTGTGATCTGTAGTGAGAGTAGGAATCAGGTTGAGGAGACTCTGGAGAGGTGGAGATATGCTCTAGAGAGCAGAGGAATGAGGGTCAGCAGGGCTAAGACAGAATATATGTGTGTAAATGAGAGGGAGGGTAGAGGAATGGTGAGGATGCAGGGAGTAGAGTTGGTAAAGGTGGACGAGTTTAAGTACTTGGGATCAACAGTTCAGAGTAATGGTGAATGTGGAAGAGAGGTGAAGAAGAGAGTACAGGCAGGGTGGAATGGGTGGAGAAGAGTGTCAGGAGTGATTTGTGACAGACGGGTATCCATAAGAGTGAAAGGGAAGGTCTACAAGAGTGTAGTGAGACCAGCTATGTTATATGGGTTGGAGACAGTGGCATTGACAAAAAGGCAGGAGTCAGAGCTGGATGTGGCAGAGTTAAAGATGTTAAGATTTGCAATCGGTGTGACTAGGATGGATAGGATTAGGAATCGGTATATTAGAGGGTCAGCTCATGTTGGACAGTTTGGAGACAAAGCAAGAGAGACGAGATTGCGTTGGTTTGGGCATGTGCTGAGGAGGGATGATGGGTATATTGGGAAAAAGATGCTAAGGATGGAGCTGCCAGGTAAGAGGAATAGAGGAAGGCCTAAGATAAGGTTTATGGACGTGGTGAGAGAGGACATGCAGGCGGTTGGTGTGACAGAGCAAGATGCAGAGGATAGGAAGAAATGGAAAGAGATGATCCGCTGTGGCGACCCCTAACGGGAAAAGCCGAAAGAGAGAATGATGTCTATCTGCAGATGAGAGGTTCATAGGCGTTTATTAATGGACTTAGAAATGTAAGGATATAATTAGTATAGTGTCTAATCTGCAGATGACAGGTTCATAGGTGTTTATTAATGGACTTAGAAATGTAAGGATATAATTAGTATAGTGTCTATCTGCAGATGACAGGTTCATAGGCATTTATTAATGGACTTAGAAATGTAAGGATATAATTAGTATAGTGTCTATCTGCAGATGAGAGGCTCATATGCGTTTATTAATGGACTTAGAAATGTAAGGATATAATTAGTATAGTGTCTATCTGCAGATGACAGGTTCATAGGCATTTATTAATGGACTTAGAAATGTAAGGATATAATTAGTATAGTGTCTATCTGCAGATGAGAGGTTCATAGGCGTTTATTAATGGACTTAGGAATGTAGGGATATAATTAGTATAGTGTCTATCTGCAGATGAGAGGTTCATAGGCGTTTATTAATGGACTTAGAAATGTAAGGATATAATTAGTATAGTGTCTATCTGCAGATGAGAGGTTCATAGGCATTTATTAATGGACTTAGAAATGTAAGGATATAATTAGTATAGTGTCTATCTGCAGATGACAGGTTCATAGGCGTTTATTAATGGACTTAGAAATGTAAGGATATAATTAGTATAGTGTCTATCTGCAGATGAGAGGTTCATAGGCGTTTATTAATGGACTTAGAAATGTAAGGATATAATTAGTATAGTGTCTATGTGCAGATGACAGGTTCATAGGCGTTTATTAATGTACTTAGAAATGTAAGGATATAATTAGTATAGTGTCTATCTGCAGATGACAGGTTCATAGGCGCTTATTAATGGACTTAGAAATGTAAGGATATAATTAGTATAGTGTCTATCTGCAGATGAGAGGTTCTTAGGCGTTTATTAGGATAATGACCACAAGGGTCTTTTTAAGCCTAGCCATGCATCCACATCTCTGACAAGTTCATGTACCCTTGATAAGTGTAAGCAGGGGCTTGAAAGATGAAACATTTACAAGCAAGGGTCTTGGTGATGAACCATTTGCAGGCTGCCTGTGTCCATTTAAGATACAGATGCCAAATCAGGGATACATTTCCTGTTTCCCATCCATCTGTCCATGTTATACTTGAATGGGGTTAGGGAGAAACTCTGTTTCATGTGGATGGGGAGCCTTTTCCAAAACAAATAGCACCAGAATTACCCGTTCTAAAGACCTATACCTATTTATATCACAGGCAAGGTTTAAGTCTTTAGTATGGTTAATTCTGGTGCTGTTGTTTTGTGAATATGCAGGAGGTCCAGCAGGGCAGGGCCGAACAATGCCCTGTATGCCAGGCATAGATCTCTCCTCAACAGCCTATAGGAGGCCGAATACAGGGATAGCACCTTGAGGCAATCTACATAAGATATGTTGCTTACACCCTGTATTCTTTTAGTGAGGAATCTCTGTGGATGTTCTAATTGTTGGATGTGCCTGGTTAGGTATACAAAGGGGCCATTGTCCTCAATGAACGGTCTGATGAATGCCTAATGCATGGAGCAATGACTTCCTTGGACCTAGATGCTATACCAATGTTTAGAAGTTGAACAACATAGAAACATTTTCTCACTATTGTAGACATGTGATGATCAAAGGCTAGATTACTGTGTATACCCCCCCCCCCACCCAAGTCCCTGACTACTGGGTCATCTCATAGGGTGTGTTGTCAATTTGAAAGTTAAGGGGGGGTGGGGTCTATATTAGAACATCGAACATTTGAAATGTTGAGTGTTCTAATATTGACCCGTTTTCAGCGAACACTGAAAATATCGAAGAAACAGGAAATCGAATTCTTTCCTACGGAAAGAATTTGGTTGTCTGTTTCTGTTGCTTCGGTATTTTCAGTGCTCTGGTGGAAAGTTACGGGTTGGGTTCAGGTAAGTGTGCGATTGTGTGGACGTGTGGGTTAGGGCGCAGATGAGGTGACTGTGCGATAGTGAAAGACCTTAGGGTTAGGATTTGGGTTAAGGTAAGTGGATAGTTAGTGGTGTATGTATAGTTTAGTGTAGGGTTCGGTACTAGAGTTTATGTGTATGTGTGTGGATTGCTGTTTGTTTGGTGTGCTTGCGTTGTGTGTATGTGTTTTGGAACAGCAAATTTTTTCCCTAGGAAAAAAATTTGCTGTTCTGAATGTTCGATGTTTTGTATTTTCGATTGCTAGGGTTCGATATTAGAACACTCGACATTTTGAATGTTCGGTCTTCTAATATAGACCCGGGGGAGGGGGTGAATGACTTCCTGAAGGATACTATTATGCATTCCTTGGCATTTAGCTCTGTCCATGGCTCTGACATCAGTTATTTGTCTGTATCCGCTCTTCTTGGAGAACATTTGTGTCTGTGGGGAATTCTATGCCAGCTCCTAATTTGCAATCATCTGTATATTTAGTCAGTCACAGGTCATTGGCACTGGCCTTGATTTCACAGAAGTAAATGACAAAAAAAAAAAGACCAAGCTCTAAGGGACTCCACTTATGATTGGCCTCTTTGTAGAGGTAGACTCCCCATTTCTAACTTCCTGAGTTCCATCTGTGAGCTAGCTGGCTATTCACAGGGTGACGCAAGGGTTTATACCTAACCTCTTGAGTTTTTCCAACAATGTGGAATATTGTGTCACTGCCTACCTTGACCTGGCCCAGGCATTTGTGAACTGTTTGCCATCATTCATTGGTTTGGTGACCTTCTCAAAGAAGTCCACCAGGATGAGTAGGCATGACCTGCCCTTGACGAAAACAAACTGGGTTGGGTCCAGTGTCTGGAGGTTTCCTATGTCATTATTGATCATTTCCATGATAATTCCTTTCATGGCTTTGCATATGAGACCACTGAGACTTATGGGTCTGTAGTTTCTCTGGTCTGCAGATGGCCCACTTTTGTGCAGAGGAATTACTGTTGCTGTTCTCCATTTATGAGGCACAAAGTCTGTTTGAAAGCTACAGTAAAAGAGCAATAAGGGCCTGATAAGTCATATTTCATGATATTTAGAATACATCCTGGGATACTGTTTTGGTCCACTGATGTGTTTGTTCTTGGCCTTAGAGAGAGCATTAAGGCCCTCTTCCCAAGTGGATGGTATAAACTGAGGGATGGTTGATGCGGAGAGAGATGTAAAGTTGGAGCTGAATTTGTCGGCCAATAGGTTTGCTATAACTTCCGGCTCAGTACAGGTGGCTCCATTTACAGTTAGCTCTGCACACAACTGTGTATTTCTTTTGAGGTTATGGACAATGCTAAATAATGCCTTGTAGTTATCCATGGCCTGGGAGGCCAAATTTACCTCAAATTTGGCTTTGGTAGAGTTTTTGTCCTCTGAGTGGTTTACTTAATTTGATGAGAATGCTTTTATCCTGATGGGTGCTACACCTCCTAATTTTTGCCATGAGTTTCTTCCTTCTGTTATACAGCCTACTGATGTGATTCCACCAGGGTGGCTTGTTTTTTTAAGTTAGTTCTGTACAGATTTGTATTCTAAAGGCTACCTCGTCTATGGAATAAACTTCCCATCTTCATAAAATAAAGCCTGTCTCTTGCTATCTTCAAAAAGAATTTGGATAAATGGATGGGGAATTATAAATTCACTCCTGGGGTACTGCTTATGTCCCTTATGGACACAGGCAGTCTGTAAAATGACTCAGGGCTCTAAAAACCAAGACCTGCTACCCTGATACTACACCATCTCATATCCGGGGAATTAAGATGCAATACTGTCATACCCGGGTTATTATTGGTTAGGCTTGTAAAGGCTCTTTTTTTTTTCAATAAACATCTTTATTACATTATCACGTGTGACATTGGCAATCTCATATTTATATAAATGAAAAACAAACTGACACCACTTCAGTTGCAAACATTATACATCACAGACACCACTGAAGTAACTCTAGTTGCAAACATTATACATAATTTATAATCTATCCAGTCAGTCAGTTAAGCATTATGTAGCTCATTCAACTCCTGCCTCTTAAACCTCATTCCTCCCCTGTATGTATTGTTCCCACAGTTCCCATTTTTTTCTATGTAGTTTGCTCCGTCCCTTTTCTAAAGATCCGAATTAGAGTTACTTTATCTCTGTTACTATATTCACTACTTCCAGTAAAGCTGGTCTAGATTTTG